>NC_062578.1:61345000-61970000 GCF_022837055.1 Prionailurus viverrinus | reverse complement strand
TTATCAGTATCTACTCCTGACCGCATTTCTCCCTTCCGGTGTCACAAATCCAATCACGTCCGTAGGAGCTCAGTAAATCTTGGTTGAAAGCAGTCATTATACTTACGTATGGTAGAAATATCAACCTCCCTGGAATAACGTTGAAATTAAATATTATAATTTTTCAGACATTAAAAAAAAATCAGAGACTGTTTGCCCATGGGATTACCAACGTGTACTTCAAATATTTTTCCATGGAGTGAGTGCTCCTTATCAAGTGGAAATCATTATATAATTGGCTCAGTAAATGTTTGCTAATGATTCTCATACTGAAATCTTCCAGAATTTGTTTATTGTGACCAAAGAAGATGAGAAACAATCTGTCTTTAGAGGTTCAAATTTTGTTATAGTTCTGTACTTATGACAGCTGTATCTCATTACTCACATCATTGCCTTCTTACCTTGTCTTTTCTGATAAAGTTATGTGTTTCCTTCTTGTGTTCAAGTAATTCTTTGTATATTCCATAATACATTGCATTAGAAACAATTGTTTCAAGGACTCAAGGACTTTGAACTTTTTAAAGTGTATTTGTTTATTTATTTATTTCTTTAATCATTAGTACCTAGAACAGTGCCCGGGGTCGCCACCATAAAGAATCTCACTATACTGTTTTATAATAAGAAAGTAACAAAAGAAATACTTTCATTCTTTCTCCACCTTGTTAAGATCCTTGAGATATGACAAGGTGGTATCCTCAGGAAAATATTCTTAAATGTAGGGGCAACTGCTTGCTTGCTTTAACAATTTGCCTATCAAGCCTGCTTTAAAAAAAATCTCTGAACTTCCCAGCGGATACAAGTAAATGATAATTTGTTGTTGTTGTTGTTTAGGGCTGGAACATTTAAAGTGAGCAGCTGGGACTATATCCTCCTTGCACTTTGTTCATACATAAGGAGAAATGAACATTCTGAAAAGACATCTGTATTGTAAATCAAAATACATTGCTGAAATCAATGTTGAGTTGACATTCTGCTTGCAAATATTCTTTTGAGATTGGTTCTTGTAAATCTCTTTCCCATCTGGTTTTTATGTCTGCTTTGGGACTTGTATGCACATAGTTGTCTAGGATCTGCTCAGAATGTTGAAATAAAGTGTGTGGTTTTTAATAAAAGGTTAGCTGGGAGGGGAAGATACTGTCTTGGTCATATCTAAACTCGCTTATATATCTTGCAGCTTGGCTTAACTTTTGGAAACTTTGCAAAGTGTTTTCTTTGAATAACAAAACTTATTTGAAGTCATGAAATAATCCTACCCTGCAACTTATATCTTTATAAAGAGCATTTGCTGGGAGGATAATTTTTATTTTTAAACACAGGAAGAATGAGCCGTAGAGAAGCGTTGGTGATTGCAATTTCCTCTCTTACTATAATTGCACTATTTCCATTAGATTAATGATGGAAAGGAACAATTGTTTATGTAAGTTCCTTTCCTTATTGAAAGTTGGTTAATTTGAGAATATTTACCCTTCTTACAAGACAAATTCAATGATGACAAAGGAAAAAAAAATCAATCTGAAATGTGTCATTATAAAAGCCCATGATTGGAACTTCACATCTGGAACTGATATCCCTACTTGAGTTTTATAAGGGATTGGTGCTCTGAGTGGACTTCCAAGTAAGAACATAATCACCACCATCATCATGTAACATTTACTCAACTGTAGTCTCTAATTGCAGGTCAGTGGTTAATCTTTACACAGCAACCAATCTTGGATTCATGCAAGGAAAAAGAAATACCACCTTGCCTCTTGGAAGTATGAAGTTGGTCCTTATTATTTGATTTTTTATGTTCTATGGTGTGTGTGTGTGCACACGCACGTGCCCATGTGCATACAGGAGGACACACATTCACATGTGCACTTGTGTGTGTATCAGGGCAACTTACGGGTTGACAGGAAGAAGAGAAAGCACTGAAGAAGCTCTGTATAACCCTGAATAACCTACTTGCTGAGGAAAGAGCTAAATAGACCCACTGGAGCTAGGAGCTTTCTCTTTGAGAATAAGGATAAGGCTACTGACTTCAATTTGTCATTGGTGGGGCTGGGTGGAGGGAGTTCTTTTTGATAAGTAATATGGAGTAAGAAATCATGGAAGGAGTAAAGTGAATTGAAATGCCTCCCGTTATAGACCTTTGGGGACCGTTGCTGTGTCCATAGGAGATGTAAGGGAAGGAGAGAATAAGTCCACCTCAGCATCTTCCTCCTTCTAGTAGTGTCCCTTCCTACTTGCATTTAACATCCAGCTCTCTCCACCCAAGCTCTGACAACAATAGCAAATCCACAGCCTACTATCACATATTGAAGTTTTAGACTTGATTTTAAAATAGAATGGGACAAACTATTTTGTAAAGTGGAATATTTAAAAATTCTCTACGGATCCCTCACTTACCACTAGGGATTTCACAATTATCCTAGAAACAGAATGGTTTTCATGCCTTGACATCTCTTTTCTTTCTTTCTTTAGTATAGATTAGGCATCTTCAAACTTTGATTTCTATAAAAAAGAAATTTTTTTCAATAGTAATTTTGTGCATATACACTTTTTACTTTCTTGTTGACTTAAGGCTTTCACCTGTGCTTAAACTGTAAGTCCCCTTATTATGATCCCCCAGATCTCTTTCTCTGTATTTTTTTTTTCCTAAGAGGAGGTAAAACCGAAAAGAAAACCGAGTGAGGGACCAACCCTGCAGCCCACTTGCTGACCTGCTGAATAATCCAGGATACCTTAAGGGCATTGATGGGCTTACAAAATAACAATTTAATAACACTTAAGGGAGGAGGAGACATACAGGCCATGAACCAGGCCTCTATTTCTAGAAACAGTTGAATAGGATACCTGCTCTGTATTGGTCTTCAGAAGGGATTTGATGGTCGATATCAGATGTAAGGCCATGTTCCTTTGTAACCTGACAGTACAGCCTCATTACCTACTACATGTGCATAACCAATAGTAGCTTCTTCCAAGCTCAGGAGTAAGTCCAAGGTGCAGTGGGCACTCCCTTTATAAACCTAAAGACAGCAGTATCACGAAGATACATTGCATTCCTTACAATTAGGTTACAAAAATGTCCATTACACTTGGATTTTATAAAGCACACCTGTTAGATGACCAGTTCTTACAGTTAGGACTTCCCAACATTACATAACATCAAACTGAATGGATATCATGGGGCTTTCCTTCCTGATTTTTAACTACTTTATCCAGATATCTTGTGAAATACATGTTTCCTTGTAGTTACCACTGCATTCTAATTCTTCCTTATTATTTGCAAGTCTGTCTGTAACTTTGGATTTTATTTACCTTGCCTTTTCCCTACATTTCCATCCACCATTTCACATGGAGCTTTCATTCACTTTCTCTAGTTGATCATTAGAAAGTCACCTGCTAATTGCCAGTAATCTGTAACTAAATATGTGGAATACCTGATATGAAATAAAAGTTTCTTATTATCACTAATATCCCCATTTTCTGTTATAGGGAGAGTGCTTACAAATTTGTGTTGTAATGGAATGATGTTTAAATGTTTATGGGGCACCTGGGTGGCTCAGTCAGTTGAGCGTCCGACTTCAGCTCAGGTCATGATCTCATGCTCCGTGAGTTTAAGCCCCGTGTCAGGCTCTGTGCTGACAGCTCAGAGCCTGGAGCCCGCTTCAGATTCTGTGTCTCCCCCTCTCTCTGCCCCTCCCCTGCTCATGCTCTGTCTCTCTCTGTCTCAAAAAAAATTAAAAAAACAAAAAAACACAAAAATTAAAATGTTTGTATGTGTGTATGTGTGGTATGTGTGTGCAGTATGAAATTATGTGTCTCAGGTGGTTTAATTAGTGATACTCCAGAACATATTCTGTACCCATTGGTCTCAGGAATTTGAGATTAAGTTTGCACAAACAAGTCATTTTAATGCCAGCCACTTTCTATTACACTGTGACATAGCCCCATTATGATGGCTATAAAGACAATAAAGGCTAACTTAATATAGATCATGTCACTTCTGAAGTGGTCCCCATCCAAGATAATTGAAACCTCTCTGGACCATTGGGAAGCACCATCATGTAGTATAAATGGTGTCCGTGGTTTACCACTCTTCAGAAACTGATTTATGTAAGTGCATTTGTACAACAGAAATATATCCTCAAGTAAGGCAATGTAAAGACTTGATTGTAAACTGGATCTTTTTTTGATTCCTAAACACCTGACTAAATAGGTAAATATTCTGCCCAGCTGAACCTCAAACATCTGGACAAATATGGAGATTGGTGAGAAACACTAAAAAGTAAGCAATAGGGTGGTGGTTCTATCTAACAATCAGCTTCAAAGCACAGAGATTGGCATCCAGTGAATGATCCAGCTATCACAACATTTATTTTGAGACAAACAGAATAATGGTGTGGAAAGGAACAAAAGGGAGAATTTATGGGTGTCTCATCAGGCACATAGACAAATACCAAGAGAAACAAATGCAGAGCAACTTTTTAGACATGCTTGTTTTGCAGATCTGACTACTTCTATCAAGATTCTATTGGTGAAGATGTAAAAGGGCATTTTCCCCCAGATTGATCTGTATATTAAGGAAAAGTAGAGCCCAGGCAATCTCTGTAATAACCTCTGGAGAGGGTCATTTGTCTCATGTCACACAGCATGGTTTCTCTGAGGGAAATAGGGGTAAGGGAAAGAGAGAAGGTTGGAGAGGAAATCCCTTGATATTTTCTACCAGCATGGCATATCAAGGTGATTAGGACTTTCTTTTTGTGTAAGAGTTGTTAAGCCCTTACTGAAATACAAGTTAAAAACTAAGAACAGACACTCAATATATGAAAAATATGAATTCAGCAAGATTTGGGTTCAAACTGTGATGTATGTGTGTGCACATGTGCTCACTTATGCGTGACAGTGTGTGTACGTAGTTACTGACCTGTAGATTTTAAAGTTCATAAGATTAAAGGGAAATAATATATTTTCACAGAAAACATGATATTTACTAGTGAAACTTTGTAAGTATTCCCATTAAAATCAGAACAGGACATTTAAATTATATAAACATCTTGTCTGTGTTATTTCGTGTCCTAGAAACTGTAGTCTGTGTTTCTTGATTCCTTACTCTGTGAAATGAGGTCATTATGCCTCTGCTCATACCCAGTTCTGCTAGAAGGAAAGAATTTTTTATTTGCCTATTTCATATACATAGACAAAAATTTAGTAAGTTGGATTGTTTACAGCTTCAAAAATCAAATTAAAGCCTTTGGTCTTTGTAAGAGATGTACAGTATCTTTAAAATGTTAAGTAGGAGTGTGAAATAATCAGATATTAATTTTAATACTATACTGCAGCTTCTGGGTAGAAAATAGATCAGAAAAGGATAAAAGTAAATGAAGAAGAACTGTGAGGAAGTTCTTTGGACATGGTGGTGGCTTGTTGTTCGGTGAGGGTGTGGAGATTTTGAGAAGTGAACAGTTGCATGGTGTTGCTAAGAAGTAGTATGGACAGGAATCAGTGATGGGCTGTACATGCGACAAAGGGACAGGAAGTTGCTCAGTATGCCCCCACGTTTCTGACAGGAGCAACTGGATGAATGATGTTGAAGAATAGTGGAGGAAAATATTCAAAATGGGGGTGGGTGTGTAGGAAGAAAAGCATGCCAGTTGAGGCATGCTCAATTTGAGATTCTAGTGAGACAGTCAAATGCAGATCTAGGATGGGAAGCTGTTTGTGTGCATCTAGAGCCCAGAAGAAAGTCTTGGAAGGAAACAGAGTATTAAATGTATTTTAAGTTTTAAAGAACAAGATGGTAAATGACAGTGAAATAAGACACAAATAAGAAGTGATCATGAGCAAGAGTGAAGACACAAAGAGGGCCAAGACAAAACAGAATTTCAACATTTAAAAGGTAGATGGTGTGAGAAGTTTCCAAAGAAGACTTAAGTGCAGCATTGGAAAGGTAAAAGGAAATTTGGGAGAGTGTATAATTGTGGAATCCAAGGGAAGAGAATATTTCTAGCAGGAGGAAGCTGATGAGAAATTGCCTAAGATCTGGAAGGATTGGAAAATGTACATTGGGTTTAGGAACATGGAGGTGACCTGTGGCCTAAGCAAGAGCAGGCTATTTGGGTGATGGGAACAGATGCCAGAATGGAATTACCTGAGAGTGAATGCCATGTGTGCAAGTGAAGGCTGCTTGCAAAGGCATTCTTTGGATAACAGTTGCTGTTAGAAGGAAAGAGAGGGGCCAGGAGCTTGGGGGCATGTTTGAGTCAAGGAGGTTCTTATTGTTGTCATGCTGTTGTTGCTTTTAATAAGAGAGACTGTAACACATCTGAATGATTATGGCAAGTGTCTAGGAGGTAGCAAGAATTTGACGATATTGCCACAGTGTAGAGAAAGCACAGAGGCAGCTGGGTAGGGACAGAGATGCCGGAGGCAGAACAGAAAGCTCAAAGACAAACCCCACACACAAGACACACACACACAGACCCCCCCCCCCCCCACACACACACATATCAGATTTCTAAGAAATAGGTCGCTGGCAAGGAACATTTCTGAAGGACACATTGTTTATCATAATAGATACTAAATGTGCCAGGTAAAGTCCTATTTTCTTTACTTATATCAGTCCAATTCCCACAGCACACTACAATTCCCAAGCTCCTACATTTTGCTCTTTGTTGTGCTTCCCAGTGCCTAGAACTGTGCTTGGCACATAGTAGGCCCTCAATAAATATTTGTTGAATAACTGAATAGTTAGATAGGTTAGGTGGTTCTGCCTTTGTGATGAGGGAACAGATCATTAGAGAGGTTAACTAACTTGCCCAATCACAAAGGCAACAAGTAGGGACTTCTGAGTTTGTACCCTATTAAGGGTCTTGATTAACATGCTAAGTTACCTCCAATTTGAATCAGATTAGATGAAACAAATATTTCTTTTTAGAATTTTTGTGTTTTCATATGCTAACCCCATAATCCCAAGGGATTTTGAAGTATTAGACTCAAGCTTATTAGAGTTGTAAGAAAGTATTGACATTGACATATGCCTAATAGTTTGATTACTTACAAAAAGAACTCATTACCATGCTATTCAGCCCTAATTCAAGAGCAATGAGCAAGCAGAAGCCCTGTTTCTTTTCCCTTCAAACCACAGACCATCCTTCTGACTGCCACACTCTCTCTTGTGCTCAGAGGTGGATATACTTTGTTCTTTTTCTGTCTCAGTCTGGGCCTTCAAGGTATCTTTGCCTACCTCTCTTAATTTGTGCCTGTAATCATCATTGTCTTTGCTTTTTTCTTTTCTCTCTTTCTACCTATGCCCCAACTATGAAATCCCAGATTTTATTCAGCTTTTCAGGGAGGCTCATGTCTCATGAAATTGTGAGAGCCTGGGAGTTCCAGAGAAGTAGAGATACCGTCACACTGAGCAAATAGACTTGATTATCATTCTATACTTAAAAAAATCTGAACTTTGAGAGGCAGAATTGTAGCAGTTCTTGATAAATGCAAATGTCCATTTCAGCAGGGAATGGAATGAGAGGAAAATAGCTCAAAATCCAAAGCAGAGGGTCAATGAAAGGTGAGAAAGCCTGACAAAACAAAAAGAAAGTATTTCCTTTGGACATGCTAGGCTTATTTCTGATGAGGAAGACTTGGACTTCTGAGCATGATTTATAGCTTGTATGATTATATTTAAGTGAATTCTGTAGTAAAATATGTTAAAGCTCATTCTCAAATGTGAGTTGGGGTCTCAGTAATTTTTCATGTTGATAAAGCTACATTATTTTTTTTTAAAAAAATTTTTTTTTTCAACATTTATTTATTTTTGGGACAGAGAGAGACAGAGCATGAACAGGGGAGGGGCAGAGAGAGAGGGAGACACAGAATCGGAAACAGGCTCCAGGCTCTGAGCCATCAGCCCAGAGCCCGAAGCGGGGCTCGAACTCACGGACCGCGAGATCGTGACCTGGCTGAAGTCGGACGCTTAACCGACTGCGCCACCCAGGCGCCCCAATGATAAAGCTACATTAGAGAATTTCTTCAGGTATTGTTGTATACAGAGATCTTTAACAGGCTTGACTCCAAATGACTCCTGAAGTCAAGACAATGTGATTAGTCCAGAGGACCATATAAATAGTACTCTTAAAAAACTCTTCATGATAAAGTCTTATTTCTGTCTGGATGTACTATGGGCTACTTCAGACCATGAAAATGAACTCATGCTTATTTCTCTCTGTTGACTTAATTGTGTATTCCTAGCAACTTCTATTTTAATGGCCATGCCTCCTGCTCCTAGGTTATTACTATTGTGCTGCTCACTGAATTAAATTGTCTAATGAAAGGGAGAAAAAAAATGCTTACTTTCATCACCCCCCCACCTTTAATGAAATAAAACTGATAAATAAAATTGTATATATTTAAGGTATACAATGTGACGATTGGATATGCTTTGTGAAATGATGAGTATAATCAAGTTAATTAACACACTTATAACTTAATATGGCTTCTGTTTTTGTTTTCATTTTTTGGCAGTGGTGGTGAGAACACTTAAGATTTACTCTTTTAGCAAAGTTTTAGTATACAGTATTATTAACTATAGTCACCATGTTGTACATTAGATCCCGATGACTTATTCATCTTGTCACTGAAAATTTGTACCCTTTGACCAAAAAACTACTTACTTTTAAGAGGTGTATTAATTTTTTTAGTTGCCAGAGTAGAACTTACAAATTTTACAATCTGCGTGTTCCTGTGCTCCAATCCTCAATGACCAGATTATCTGAGAAAAGGCTAAATTGTATTCTTAATTCAGAGGTTTTAGGCTGGTTGAATACTGAGAGCTGTGCTGAATGCTGTTAATATGGCTTCTTCTCACTCATCTCTAATGGGGTCCAAAAGCAGTTCTTACCCACTTGCAGTGAAAGTGGTCATCAAGGAAACCTACCATAAGGATGGCAGTAGTTCAGACTTTGATAGCAGATCTACCATGTGTTTTAGACAAGTGAATTAAACTCTCTGAGTCGATGCTTTCATAGTTTAAAATGAACAGAAGTGAGTAACATTCATGTACTTCTTCAAATATATACTGTGTTCCTTCTGTGGTCTAGACACTGTGCCTGTTGTTTGAGATACAACATTGAACAGGATAGACAGTGTCCCTGCCTTCATGGGACATACTGTATACTAGCCAAGATAAACTACCAGGCAATAATAAAATAGTGAAATAGATGATACCAGTGGAGGCATAAGCTCTAAGATCATGTGCTGTCAAATTTATTAATCTTTTAGGTAGACTGATGATTGTCTCCATTTCTTTGAATTTGTTATGCACTATCCATTGTCTCCATGTCTTTGAACATGTTCCTCTGTCCAGAATTGCGTTTTTCCTCTTCTTCACCTAGCTTATGTCTACCTGGTCTCTAAGGTCCAGCTCAAGCATGACTTCTCAGGGAAACCTCTGAATTTTTGAGTTGGGTTTAGGTGATCCTCCTTGAGCACTCCTAGTCTTCATATGTATCCTTCAATCATAGTAGCTTGCCTTTGTTTATTTACTTACCAATATTCACTGTTAGGATTTGAACTCACTCTGTGCAGGAATGTCATTTTTCTATCTCTATATTCCTGGAACACAGTCTAATATTTGATCTGTAGTAATTATTGATCATACAATATCAGACATTAATTGAATACCTACTAGGTGCCAAGAACTGTAAAGGAAGTTACTTTCATCCTGTTACTTACTGTATTTTCATAATAACCCTCTGTTATTCTGGTTTTAATATTCTTCTTTACAGCTGGAGAAATTGAGGCTCACAGAGGCTCAGCAATTTGCTTAAGGTCACACAAAAAGAGAATGCCAGAGTTTGAAGCTTTGAAGCCAGAGGTTTCCTTCTTTTATTCTACCACTGAATGAACATCATGGATTTTATTGCATTAACATGTGTGTGTGCTGTGAAGGAAATCGTCTTCTCTAGGAAGGAACCCAAGGCTAATGGTTTTTATGTCATATTTGCATAAGCTGGTGTAAATCCACACTCGGATAATTTTGCTCAACAGTAGGAGAAAAAAACAACACACTTCTTCAAGTGAACAGATGTCTGTGCATAGATATCTCTGTGAGACAAGGTCATGTTAGGGGCTAATCTGCATACCTCTATAGAATATGTGTGTGTGTGTGTGTGTATATATATATGTCCATCATATATACACACACACACACACACACACATAGATATATGTGTGTGTACATATGTATACATACATAGGATGGATATGTATACACACACAGAAATATACACGCATATATATCTTACAGATAATATCTATATATACAAATACATACACATATATACATATACACATACATATACATATACACATATACATGTACACAGGACACATATACATGTACACAGGACAATAAGAACAGAGAAGGACAGCAGGAGATCTGAAGTCCAGGACCTTGGGGATGTTAGAATTATAATTCTGAAACAGAGAAGAGATTATGCAGTTTTCATGAAAAGATTTGTAATTGTGACAGACCCAAATAAGAGATTTGGGAGATAGGCAGTATTGACTCCAATGAGATGTATGGAGGTGGTTGAAGAACATTTTCTGCCAACAGAGAAGAGTTATATCTTCATTGAAAGCCAGAGGAAGTCCTAAATTCCCACTTGACTAGACTTTATAGAAGTCAGTTCAAATATTGAAACAACACATATTTTCTTTGCTTTCAAATTTTCCCAACATAATCGGGTAGCCAGACAAAATCTTTGTTCTTTTTTAGCCAGAGACAGTGGCATAAAATAGAGATATGAGTGTTTCTCCTATAATGCCAATGTTTGCACTATTGAAAAACCTTACATTCTGCAAAATTGAACAGTAAAAATAACAGGGCCCATGGGAAAAATAAAATGAGAGGAGACCACTCAAAAATGTGGAATTTGGAAAGCAGGGCACTAAGAAAACAAAACAATTACTATTAAAATATATATACATAGGCATCATTAACCCACTAATGGCATTTGCACCTGACTTTAAAGTAAGTTGGTCCTTAGCAGCCTTAAGTCCTAGACTTTGAGGTATAGATTTTTCTGATATGAACAGTTTTTATCAAAACTAAAAATGTCATCTAATGTTTAATACAAGGAGTAATATCTTTGCAATTTTGTTAACTGTATTGGCAACTTCACCAGCAAGCTTAACATCATTGCACATCTAAAGATATCCTGGAAGCACCAAAGGGAAGTGCTTTTGTCAATTTCTAAGCCTTTTTCTAAAGATTTCCATATATGCTTTTTCTTTAATTGTGCTTGCTCTGGATAACTTTAAAAGATTAAGCTGCTGGGAAACAATATATAAGAACCAGCATTACTTCTGAGTTATAACAACGTCTTTCCCTATTTACCAGTCACATCGAGGATAATTTACACCAAAGAATTGGCTGTTTTACAAGAACAGATTAACCTAATTCATGTGATAGTAAGGATCCAACATCATGCAAAGAATGCCAGATTAGTCAATATAAAACTGTCTCACTGACTGTATTCAGGACCGGTTTCATCTTAATCCACGCCAGCGTTTTCAATAACAACACAATTAACAAGATTTGCTCGTAGATTAGCAGTGTAGAGTAGGCATGCATGGTGGAGGTGGGCTTTAAGGAAAGGCAGGGTGATACCTTGGGAAAGATAAAAGAAACAAAACACTTCTATACATTTAACAAGTAGTTTTAACTGCGCTGGTTGATTAGTTTTACATCAGATGGTCATTTACCTCATTGTTCCTTCTCCAGTTAGGTGTTTCTTCCTTTCTTCATTTTCTCTCTTTCCTTGCTTTCTTTCATTTTTTTCATTCCTTCATTAATATTTTCTTCCATCTATGTGCCCTTTCCACCCTTTATTTACTATACATTAAATATCTAACATGTACCAGGAACCCTGATGGTTTCTGGAGATGAAATGGTGAACATAGGCAGGGTTAAGAGTAGTGTGGGGAAGTAGGCATTAAACACATAATCACACAAATAAATGTAAACTAACAAGGTGATAAGTGTTACCAAGAAGAGGAGCTATAGAAGTCTGTCAGAGAGCAAATGCATGCTGTAAGAACATGTCAGGGGTCATGTGCACAGACCTTGCAGCCCTAGCCAGGACAGTGCTTGTGAGGAACTGAAGGAGGGCCAGTGAGGCTGGAGGATGGAGAGCTAGGAGTGGCTTCAGGTGGAGCCAGATCAAGCAGGACCTGGATGGCTTGGGCTGGAATGCAGAGTTTCATCTTTATCCCCAGTGATATTGAATAATCCCCAGGAATTATTGAAGTGTTTCAAACCAGGAGATGTAGGATATGATCAGACTTCAATTTTAAAAGTGTGTATCTGATTACAGTATACCAAGATTACTATATAATTTTTGAGATTGTTGAGATAATTTTGCATCTTTAAAATATCCCTGTGAAAAAGCAATCCTTATATTTGCATTCTTATTTCTAATTCGCAGATAGAGAGACTGAGCCAAAGGGAGAATCATCCTTAATCATATTTCTTCTAAGGGACATCAGTGTCACATGGGGTGACATCACAGCTATGAAACAAAGCATATAATCATTTGACATTTCTTTGAACAGAGGTCCTCAAGTCCCTCACTTTTCCTACTCTTAATCCAGAAAACAACTTCTACTCCCACTTCAGCTCTCATTTATGTTACTTGTGTTTCAGATTTATTAGAGGTATTCGTAGGGTTTTTTTCTGCCATGTTACACACACACACACACACACACACACACACACAAACACACACACCTTTAGGGATCTGTCAGCAAAAAGGGAGGTTTGAAAGGATCACTAGAATTAGAAAAAGAATAAAAGAAAAAGAAGTTGGAGTTTTGGCAGTAAGCTCTCTACCTGAGGCCACATTGCCTCATTCCCTTGGCAACCATACTTGCTATTAACAGTTTTCATAAATAATTCAAGCCTCCCATTTACACTCTCCATAATCTCTCTTATGGAGACAACAACACAGTGTGTGTCTTTACTGAGGGGTTTCTGTTTAGGCAAATCACACTCCTACTCCTCCACCTTCATACAAACCATTAAGGCATAGTATTAAAACCTCTAGCAATGTGTTAGGTGTTGTGCAGGATCTAAAGGAAACACTAGATATTTCCTAGTTAATTTTACATCCAACCTGTCACCAAGCCCTCTGCTCAAACCCTCCTTTAATGACATGCTGTTTCTCTTAGAAAGCAGGGTAGCTTTGAGAGAGGGCACTGTCTTAACAACTAATGGTGTCTCTACAAATAATGATAACACGCTACTTGGCAAATTCTGGCTGCTAGCAGTACTGCTTGAGGTGAAATTATGAGAGGTGGGGCCTGGGCGAGAAGCAAGAAATTGATGGAGAGGTGTCACCAGCTGTAAATTTTTCACTTGTCTAATGGACTGTATTTTTAGGGTCAAGAAGCAGAGTTGCTGGTGGGGAGGAATTGCATTATCACAAAAGTGTTTGAAACAAGAATTCTCCCTACTCTTTCGTCATGATCAAATCTTCAAGACTCTCAGATGATAAATGGGCATAATGTAAACTTACCTAGGGTCCAATCACTTTGAATCTAAACTGTGATCATAGATCATCTGATGATATAAAAAATGATTTATCAGGTTAGGGCTAAGATAGTTCCACATGGCAAACAAACAAACTTTCCTGGAATCAATTTCCTGACATGGAAATGTTCAGTAAGCAAAAAGTAATGAACTGACCTGGGCAGAAAATGAACAAGTTCAGAAACACTTTACAATTTTGAAGTTCTTTTTCCTCCACTAAACACACAATGACTTAGAAATTGACGTGGGAACAGAAAGAAAAGAGAGAGGGTAGAGAAAAAGACATTAACAAAGGGAGAATGGGAACAGAAAGCTCAAAAAGAGTGAGAAACAATGAGAGAGGAAACCTATCAAAGGGATGCTTTTTAAAGCAGTTGAGAATGTGAAGGACTGAGACCATGGAAGACTACAGAATAATTTTGGATAGGGATAAACCAAGAGTGTTAATTAGTCTAAATACACTATTTGTATTTATGGTATATTGTTTTGTAATCTATTTCTAAATAGGAACTATTTAATCCTTTCTGGAATGAGATGTAGAATAAATAAATTATGAAAAACAAACCCCAAATGACTTACAATGCTACCATAAAATAGGGCATGTAAAACAAAGGATTTAAGAAATAAAGTGAAGTGAGAAGAGGTATTTGAATAGAGCTTCCTATTATGAAACTGTATTTAGCTTTTGATTCGGGCAAAGGGAGAAGTGATCTAGTATTGTTGGATTAAAACTACAAGAGCAACAACAACAAAAATAATAAGCAGCCTAAAACTTTATCAGAACATTAACACTTCTTTTCTGGTATTAAAAAATAATTACTTATACACTAGATAAAACAAAGGGCAATATTTTCATTATGATTTTCACAAAAGAAAAAAAGAATGAAAAACAAGAAATTTATGAGTAACTTATGTTTATTTAGTGGTTTATAATTTATCACCTAATATAATTATTCACTTGATCTTCACAAACAACCCTATGGTTTACATACGGCACATGGCAATGATCATTTTAGACACAATTTAAAAGCTTACAAATAGAAGATGGTAAAGTTGAGGGATAATGAAACTTAAACTCAGGTCTTCTGACTCTTAATTCAATTCTATTTTCTTCTTCGAAAGAGCTAAATGTAGAACATTATGTCAGTGATTCTACTAGCTGGATTGCCTCTGAATTAACTGAAAGTTTGAAAAATACAACATGTTTGGATATACCCTAGACTTCCTGATATGGATCTCTGATATAGAGGTACAGGCAGGTTTATTTATAGAAATCTACGGGGATGATTTTCATGCATATGAAAGGTTGAGATCTTCCTGAATTAAATCTTTTTTTCCACTTTATTTATTTATTTATTTATTTATTTATTTATTTATTTATTATTATTTATTTTAATATGAAATTTATTGTCAAATTGGTTTCCATACAACACCCAGTGCTCATCCCAACAGGTGCCCTCCTCAATACCCATCACCCACCCTCCTCTCCCTCCCACCCCCCATCAACCCTCAGTTTGTTCTCAGCTTTTTAAAAAAATTTTTTATTTATTTTTAACAGAGAGAGAGAGACAGAGCATGAGTGGGGGAGGGGCAGAGAGAGAGGGAGACACAGAATTTGAAACAGGCTCCAGGCTCCAAGCTGTCAGCACAGAGCCTGACGTGGGGCTGGAACTCACAAACTGTGAGATCATGACCTGAGCCGAAGTCGGAATGCTCAGCCAACTGAACCACCCAGGCGCCCCTGTTCTCAGTTTTTAAGAGTCTCTTGTTTTGGCTCCCTCCCTCTCTAACCTTTTTTTTTTCTTCCCCCTCTCCCATGGTCTTCGGTTAAGTTTCTCAGGATCCACATAGGAGTGAAAACATATAGTATCTGTCTTTCTCTGTATGACTTATTACACTTAGCATAACACTCTCCAGTTCCATTCATGTTGCTACAAAAAGCCCTATTTCATTCCTTCTCATTGCCATGTAGTACTCCATTGTGTATATAAACCACAATTTCTTTATCCATTCATCAGTTGATGGACATTTAGGCTCTTTTCATAATTTGTCTATTGTTGAAAGTGCTGCTATAAACATTGGGGTACAAGTGCCCCTATGCATCAGCACTCCTGTATCCCTTGGGTAAATTCCTAGCAGTGCTACTGCTGGGTAATAGGGTAGATCTATTTTTAATTTTTTTGAGGAACCTCCACACTGTTTTCCAGAGTGGCTGCACCAGTTTGCATTCCCACCAACAGTGCAAGAGGGTTCCCGTTTCTCCACATCCTCGCCAGCATCTAGTCTCCTGATTTGTTCATTTTAGCCACTCTGACTGGCGTGAGGTGGTATCTCAGTGTGGTTTTTATCTGTATTTCCCTGATGAGGAGTGACGTTGAGTGTCTTTTCATGTGCCTGTTGGCCATCCAGATGTCTTCTTTGGAGAAGTTTCTATTCATGTTTTCTGCCCATTTCTTCACTGGATTATTTGTTTTTCGGGTGTGGAGTTTGGTGAGTTCTTTATAGATTTTGGATACTAGCCCTTTGTCCGATATGTCATTTGCAAATATCTTTTCCCATTCCGTTGGGTGCCTTTTAGTTTTGTTGATTGTTTCCTTGCAGTGAGAAGCTTTTTATCTTCATGAGGTCCCAATAGTTCATTTTTGCTTTTAATTCCCGTGCCTTTGGGGATGTGTCAAGTAAGAAATTGCTGCAGCCGAGGTCAGAGAGGTTTTTTCCTGCTTTCTCCTCTAGGGTTTTGATGGTTTTCTGTCTCACATTCAGGTCCTTCATCCATTATGAGTTTATTTTTGTGAATGGTGTAAGAAAGTGGTCTGGTTTCATCCTTCTGCATGTTGCTGTCCAGTTCTCCCAGCACCATTTGTTAAGGAGACTGTCTTTTTTCCATTGGATATTCTTTCCTGCTTTGTCAGGGATTAGTTTGCCATACTTTTGTGGGTCTAATTCCAGGGTTTCTATTCTATTCCACTGGTCTGTGTGTCTGTTTTTCTGCCAATACCATGTTGTCTTGATGATTACAGCTTTGTAGTAGAGGCTAAAGTCTGGGATTGTGATGCCTCCCGCTTTGGTCTTCTTCTTCACAATTACTTTGGCTATTCGGGGTCTTTTGTGGTTTCATACAAATTTTAGGATTGCTTGTTCTAGCTTCGAGAAGAATGCTGGTGCAATTTTGATTGGGATTGCATTGAATGTGTAGATAGCTTTGGGTAGTATTGACATTTTAACAATATTTATTCTTCTAATCCATGAACATGGAATGTTTTTCCATTTATTTATATCTTCTTCAATTTCCTTCATAAGCTTTCTATAGTTTTCAGCATACACATCTTTGACATCTTTGGTTAGGTTTATTCCTAGGTATTTTATGCTTCTTGGTGCAATTGTGAATGGGATCAGTCTCTTTATTTGTCTTTCTGTTACTTCATTATTAGTGTATAAGAATGCAACTGATTTCTGTACATTGATTTTGTGTCCTGCGACTTTGCTGAATTCATGTATCAGTTCTAGCAGACTTTTGGTGGAGTCTATTGGGTTTTCCATGTATAATATCATGTCATCTGCAAAAAGTGAAAGCTTGACTTCATCTTTGCCAATTTTGATGCCTTTGATTTCCTTTTGTTGTCTGATTGCTGATGCTAGCGCTTCCAACAGTATGTTAAACAACAGCGGTGAGAGTGGACATCCCTGTCATGTTCCTGATCTCAGGGGGAAAGCTCTCAGCTTTTCCCCATCGAGGATGATGTTAGCTGTGGGCTTTTCATAAATGGCTTTTATGATCTTTAAGTATGTTCCTTCTATCCCGACTTTCTCAAGGGTTTTTATTAAGAAAGGATGCTGAATTTTGTAAAATGCTTTTTCTGCATCAGTTGATAGGATCATATGGTTCTTATCTTTTCTTTTATTAATGTGATATATCCCCTTGATTGATTTGCAAATATTGAACCAGCCCTGCATCCCAGGAATGAATCCCACTTGATCATGGTGAATAATTCTTTTTATATGCTGTTGAATTCTATTTGCTAGTATCTTCTTGAGAATTTTTGCATCCATATTCATCAGGGATATTGGCCTGTAATTCTCTTTTTTTACTGGGTCTCTGTCTGGTTTGGGAATCAAAGTAATGCTGGCTTCATAGAATGAGTCTGGAAGTTTTCCTTTCCTTTCTATTTTTTGGAACAGCTTGAGAAGGATAGGTATTATCTCTGCTTTAAGTATCTGGTAGAATTCCCTTGGGAAGCCATCTGGTCCTGGACTCTTATTTGTTGGGAGATTTTTGATAACTGATTCAATTTCTTCACTGGTTATGGGTCTGTTCAAGTTTTCTATTTCTTCCTGTTTGAGTTTTGGAAGCGTGTGGGTGTTTAGAATTTGTCCATTTCTTCCAGGTTGTCCATTTTGTTGGCATATAATTTTTCATAGTATTTCCTGATAATTGCTTGTATTTCTGAGGGATTGGTTGTAATAATTCCATTTTCATTCATGATTTTATCTATTTCGGCCATCTCCCTTTTCTTTTTGAGAATCCTGGCTAGAGGTTTATCAATTTTGTTTTTTGTTTTTTTCTTTTCAAAAAACCAACTCTTGGTTTCATTGATCTGCTCTACAGTTTTTTTTTTTTTAGATCTATATTGTTTACTTCTGCTCTGACCTTTATTATTTCTCTTCTTCTGCTGAGTTTGGGGTGTCTTTGCTGTTCTGCTTCTGTTTCCTTTAGGTGTGCTGTTAGATTTTGTAGTTGGTATTTTTCTTGTTTCTTGAGATAGGCCTGGATTGCAATGTATTTTCCTCTCAGGACTGCCTTCGCTGCATTCCAAAGCATTTGGATTGTTGTGTTTTCATTTTCATTTGTTTCCATATATTTTTTAATTTCTTCTCTAATTGCCTGGTGGACCCATTCATTCTTTAGTAGGGTGTTCTTTAACTTCCATGCTTTTGGAGGTTTTCCAGACATTTTCCTGTGGTTGATTTCAAGCTTCATAGCATTGTGGTCTGAAAGTGTGCATGGTGTAATTTCAATTCTTGTATACTTATGAAGGGCTGTTTTGTGACCCAGTATGTGATCCATCTTGGAGAATGTTCCATGTGCACTTGAGGAGAAATATATTCTGTTGCTTTGGGATGCAGAGTTCTAAATATATCTGTCAAGTCCATCTGATCCAATGTATCATTCAGGGCCCTTATTTCTTTATTAATCCTGTGTCTAGATGATCTATCCATTGTTGTAGGTGGAGTATTAAAGTCCCCTGCAATTACCACATTCTTATCAGTAAGGTTGCGTATGTTGTGATTAGTTGTTTTATGTATTTGGGGGCTTCCGTATTCGGCACATAGACATTTATAATTGTTAGCTCTTCCTGATGGATAGACCCTGTAATTATTATATAATGCTCTTCTTCATCTCTTGTTACAGCCTTTAATTTAAAGTCTAGTTTGTCTGATATAAGTATGTCTACTCCAGCTTTCTTTTGACTTCCAGTAGCATGATAGATAGTTCTCCATCCCCTCACTTTCAATCTGAAGGTGTCCTTAGGTCTAAAATGAGTCTCTTTCGACAGCAAATAGATGGGTCTTGTTTTTTATCCATTCTGATACCCTATGTCTTTTGGTTGGAGCATTTAGTCCATTTAAATTCAGTGTTATTATAGAAAGATATGGGTTTAGAGTCATTGTGATGTCTGTAGGTTTCATGCTTGTAGTGATGTCTCTGGTACTTTGTGGTCCTTGCAACATTTCACTCACAGAGTCCCCCTTAGGATCTCTTGTAGGGCTGGTTTAGTGGTGACAAATTCCTTCAGTTTTTGTTTGTTTGGGAAGACCTTTATCTCTCCTTCTATTCTAAATGACAGACTTGCTGGATAAAGGATTCTCAGCTGCATATTTTTTCTGTTCACCACATTGAAGATTTGCAGCCATCCCTTTCTGGCCTGCCAACTTTCAGTAGATAGGTCTGCCACAGTCTTATGGGTCTCCCTTTATATGTTAGAGCATGTTTATCCCTAGCTGCTTTCAGAATTTTCTCTTTATCCTTGTATTTTGCCAATTTCACTATGATATGTCATGCAGAAGATCGATTCAAGTTATGTCTGAAGGGAGTTCTCTGTGCCTCTTGGATTTCAATGCCTGTTTCCATCCCCAGATCAGGGAAGTTCTCAGCTATGATTTGTTCAAGTACACTTTCAGCCTCTTTCTCTCTCTCTTCCTCTTCTGGAATCCCTATCATATGGCTATTGTTGCGTTTGATTGTATCACTTAGTTCTCCAATTCTCTCGTACTCCTGGATTTTTTTTATCTCTCTTTTTCTCAGCTTCCTCTTTTTCCATAGTTTTATCTTCTAATTCACCTATTCTCTCCTCTGCCTCTTCAATCCAAGCTGTGGTCACCTCCATTTTATTTTGCACCTCATTTATAGCTTTTTTTAGCTCCTCCTGACTATTTCTTAGTCCCTTGATCTCTGTAGCAATAGATTCTCTGCTGTCCTCTATGCTTCTTTCAAGCCCAGCGATTAATTTTATGGCTATTATTCTAAATTCTTGTTCCGTTATATTGCTTAAATCATTTTTTATCAATTCGTTAGCTGTCGCTACTTCCTGGAGTTTCTTTTGAGGAGAATTCTTCTGTTTCATCATTTTGGATAGTCCCTGGAGTGGTGTGAAACTGCAGGGCTCTTCCCCTGTGCTGTCTGGAGTAACTTGCATTGGTGGACGGGGCCGCAGTTGGACCTGATGTGTGCCCCCAGCCCACTGCTGGAGACACAGTCAGACTGGTGTGTATCTTATCTTCCCCTTTCCCAGGGGCAGGACTCACTGTGGAGTGGTGTGGCCCCTGTCTGGGCTACTTGCACACTGTCAGGCTTGTGGTACTGCTCTTTGATGGGATCTGGTGTATTAGCCAGTGTGGATCTGCAAGGTGCACAGGGGCAGGAGGTGCAGGCTCAGCTCATTCTGCTGTGGCCCCCTGCGGTAGGGGCCCTGCAGCACCGGGAGGGAGGCAGACCCATTGGAGGGATGGATCCATAGAAGCACAGTGTTGGGAGTTTGCATGGTGCAAGCAAGTTTGGTGACAGGAACTGGTTCCCTTGGGATTTCACCTGGGGGATGGGAGAGGGAGATGGCACTGGCCAGTGCCTTTGTTCCCCCTCCGAGCTGAGCTCTGTCTTCTTGGGCTCAACACCTCTCCCTCCCAGTGTCCTCTTACCCTCCTGCTCTCCGAGCAGAGCTGTTGACTTACAACATTCCAAATGTTAAGTCCTGCTGGCTGTCAGAACTCACACGGTCCAGCCCCTCCACTTTTGCAAGCCAGACTTGGGGATTTTGCCTTGCTGGGCAGGCTGCTCCTCCACCACCCTGGCTCCGTCCCACCAGTCCGTGTAGTGCACACCACCTCTCCGCCCTTCCTACCCTCTTCCGTGGGCCTCTTGTCTATGCTTGGCTCCAGAGAGTCCATTCTGCTAGTCTTCTGGTGGTTTTCTGGGTTGTTTAGGCAGATATGGGTGGAATCTAAGTGATCAAGCAGGACAAGGTTAGCCCAGCATCCTCCTACGTCGCCATCTTCCTAATGTCTCCTGAATTAAATCTTAAATCAGTAAAGACCTTGTTCATGAAACTCTTATTATCCAGGTGAGTTCTTTTTTTTTTTTTTTTTTGGAAAAAAATTTTTTGAATTTACATCCAAGGTAGTTAACATATAGTATAATAATGGTTTCAGGAGTAGAATTTAGTAATCCATCACTTACATATAGCACCCAGTGCTCATCCCAACAAGTGCCCTCCTTAATGCTCATCACCTATTTAGCCCATCCCCCCCCCACCCAACACCCCTCAGTTTGTTCTCTGTCTTTAAGAGTCTCTTATGGTTTGCCTCCCTCTTTGTTTTTATCTTATTTTTCTTTCTTTCCCCCCTATATTCATCTGTTTTGTTTCTTTAATTCCACATATAAGTGAAATCAGATGGTGTTTGTCTATCTCTGACTGGCTTATTTTCCTTATCATAATACAATCTAGTTCCATCCACATTGTTGCAAATGGAAAAATTTCATTTGTTTTTGACTGCCGAGTAATATTCCATTATATACATATATACCGCATCTTCTTTATCCATTCTTTAGTCAGTGGGCATTAGACTCTCTCCATTCTTTGGCTATTGTTGATAGTAGTGCAGTAAATCTTGCAGTGCATGTGCCCTTTGATTCAGCATTTTTGTATCCTTTGAATAAATACCTAGTATTACAATTGTTGGGTTGTAGGGTAGCTCTATTTTTAATTTTTTGAGAAACCTCCATACTGTTTTCCCAAGTGGCTGTACCAGTTTGCATTCCTACCAACAGTGAAAAAGTGTTCCTCTTCTCTACTTCTCCCCTTCTTGTTTCCTGAGTTGTTAATTTTAACCATTCTGATGGGTGTGAGGTGTTATCTCACTGTGGTTTTGATTTGTTTTTCTCTGTGATATTGAGCATCTTTTTATGTGTCTGTTAGCCATCTGGATATTTTCTTTGGGAAAGTGTCTATTCATGTCTTTTGCCCATTTCTTCACTAGATTATTTTTATATTTGGGTGTTGAGTTTGGTAAGTTCTTTATAGATCATGGTACTAACCCTTTATCCAATATGTCATTTGCAAATATATTTTCCCATTTTGTTAGTTGCCTTTTAGTTTTGTTGATTGTTTCCTTTTCTGTACAGAAGTTTTTTGATCTTGACGAGGTCTCAAAAGTTCATTTTTGCTTTTGTTTCCCTTGCCTCCAGAGACATGACTAGTAAGAAGTTGCTGTGGCTGAGGTCAAAGAGGTTGTTCCTGTTTTCTCCTCTTGAATTTTGATGGTTTCCTGTCTTACATTTAGGTCTTTCATCCATTTTGAGTTTATTTTTGTGTATGGTGTAAGAAAGTGGTCCAGGTTCATTCTTCTGCATGCTGCTTTTTCAACACTATATGCTGAAGAGATTGTCTTTTTTTCCATTGGATATTCTTTTCTGCTTTGAAGATTAGTTGGCCATACATTTGTGGGTCCATTTCTGGGTTCTCTATTCTGGTCCATTGATCTTTGTGTCTGCTTTTCTTTCAGGGCGATACTATCTTGATGGTTACAGCTTGAAGTCTGGAGTTGTGATGGCTCCAACTTTGATGACTTTTTCAACATTATTTTGGCTATTTGGGGTCTTTTCTGGTTCCATACAAATTTAATAATTGATTGTTCTACCTCTGTGAAGAATGCTGGTTTTATTTTGATAGGGATTGCATTGAATATAGATTGCTTTAGGTGGTATCAGCATTTTAAAAACATTTGTTCTTCCAACCCATGAGCATGAAATGTTTTTCCATTTTTTTGTGTGTCTTTTTCAATTTCTTTCATAAGCTTTCTATAGTTTTCAGTGTATACATTTTTCATCTCTTTGGTTAGGTTTATTGCTAGGAATTTTATGGGTTTTGGTGCAATTGTAAATGGGATCGATTCCTTGCTTTCTTTTCTGCTGCTTCATTATTGGTGTATAGAAATGCAACTGATTTCTGTAAGTTGATTTTATATCCTGCATCTTTGCTGAATTTATGTATCAGTTCTAGAAGTTTTTTCATGGAGTCTTTCAGGTTTTCCACATAGAATATCATCTCATCTATGAGGAATGGAGGTGTGACTTCCTTGCTCATTTGTATTCCTTTCTTTTGTTGTATGGTTGCTGAGACTAGAACTTCCAACACTATGTTGGACACCAGTGGTGAGAGTGGACATCCCCATAGTGTTCCTGACCTTAGGGGGAAAGCTCTCAGTTTTTCCCCATTGAGGATGATATTAGTTGTGGGTGTTTTGTATATGGCCTTTATGATCTTGAGGTATGTTCCTTCTATTCCTACTTTGTTGAGGGTTTATCAAGAAAGGATGCTGTATTTTGTCAAATGCTTTTTTTGCATCTATTGAGAGGATCATGTGCTTCTTATCCTTTCTTTTATTAATGTGATGTATCACATTGATTGTTTTGTTGTTATTGACTAGCCCTACATCCTAGGAATAAATCCCACTTGTTGTGGTGAATAATTCTTTTAATATGTTGTTGGATTCTGTTTGCTAGTATCTTGAGAATTTTTATATTCATGTTTGTCAGGAAAGTTGGTCTGTAATTCTCCTTCTTGGTGAGGTCTTTGGTTTTGGACTCAAGGTAATACTGACCTCATAGAATGAGGTTGGAAGTTTTCCTTCCGTTTTGATTTTTTGAGATAGCTTCAAAAAAGTAGGTGTTAACTTTTTAAATGTTTGATAGAATTCCCCTGGGAAGCCATCTGGCTCTGACTCTTGTTTGTTGGGAGATTTTTGATTACTGATTCAATTTTACTGGCTATAGGTCTGTTCAAACTTTCTATTTCTTCCTGTTTCAGTTTTGGTAGTTTATATGTTTCTAGGAATGTATACATTTCTTCCAGATTGTCCAATTTGTTGGAATATAATTGCTCATAATATTCTTTTATTATTGTTTATATTTCTGTACTGTTGGTTGTGATCTCTGCTCTTTCATTTGTGTTTTATTATTTATTTATTTATCATTTTTCTTTGTAATAAATCTGGCTAAAGGTTTATCAATTTTGTTAATTCTTTCAAAGAACCAGCTCCTAGTTTCATTGATTTGTTCTGTTTTTTTTTTTTAATTTTGATATCATTGATTTCTGCTCTAATCTTTTTTATTTCCCTTCCTTTGCTGATTTGAGGCTTTATTTATTGTTCTTTTTCCAGAACCTTTAGGTGTAAAGGTATGTTGTGTATTTGAGACATTTCTTCCTTCTTTAGGAAGGCCTCGATTGCCAGAACTTATAACTGCCCTTCTACCTCCCAAAGGTTTTGGGCTGTTGTGTTTTCATTTTCAGAGGCTTCCATGTACTTTAAAATTTCTTCTTTAATTTTTTGGTTAACCCATTCATTCTCTAGTAGGGTGGTTTTAATCTCCAAGTATTTGTGGTCTTTCCAAACTTTTCCTGTGGTTCATTTCAAGTTTCCTAGCATTGTGGTCAGAAAATATGCATGGTATGATATTGATCTTTTGGTACTTGTTGAGGGCTGATTTGTGACCCAGTATGTGATCTGTTCTAGAGAATGTTCCATGTGCACTTGAAAAGAATGTGTATTCTGCCTCTTTAGGATGAAATGTTCAGAGTATATCTGTTAAGTTCATCTGGTCCAGTGTGTCATTCAAAGCCATTGTTTTCTTGTTGATTTTCTCCTCAGATGATCTATCCATTGTTGTAATTTGAGTGTTAAAAATCCCCTACTATTATGGTATTATCAATGAGTTTCTTTATTCTTGTGATTAATTGATTTATATATTTGTGTGTTTTCCAGTTGGGGGCATAAATATTTACAAATGTTAGATATTCTTGGTGGATATATCCCTTAATTATGATATAATGCCTTTCTTCATCTATTGTTACAGTCTTGGTTTTAAAGTCTAGTTTTTCTGTTGTCAGTATGGCTACTCTGGCTATCTTTTGCCTCCAGTAGCATGATAGATGGTTCTCTATCCCCTTACTTTCAGTCTGCAGTTGTCTTCAGGTATAAAATGAGTCTCTTGTAGGTAGCATTTGGACAGGTCGTGTTGGTTTTTTTTTTTTTTATCCATTCTTATACTCTATGTCTTTGGAGCATTTAGTCCATTTACATTTAGATTTAGAGTGATTATTGAAAGATATTAATTTAGTGCCATTATATTGCCTGTAGAGTTGTTTCTGGTGATATTCTTTAGTCCTTTCTAGTCTTTGTTGCTTTTGGTCTTTTTGTTTTGTTTTGTTTTCCTCCCAATTAGAAAGCGCCCTTACCATTTCTTGAAGAACTGGTTTAGCGGTCACAAACTCCTTTAGTTTTGTTTGTCTGGGAAGCTCTTTATATCTCCTTCTATTTTGAATGATAGTTTTGCTGGATAAAGAATTCTTGGCTGCATATGTTTCTGATTCAGCACGTTGGATATATACAGCCACTCCTTTCTGTCCTGCCAAGTTTCTGTGGATAGGTCTGCTATGAATCTGATTTGTCTTTCCTTGTTGGGTAAGGACTTTTTTTTCCCCTTGATGCTTTCTTGATTCTTTCCTTGTCTGTGTATTTGTGAATTTGACTATGATATGCCTTGGCGATGGTTGTTTTTTTGTTGAATCTAATGGGATTTCTCTGTACTTCTTGGATTTTGATGTTTGTGTCCTTCCGCAGATTAGGAAAATTTTGAACTATAATTTGCTCACATGAACCTGCCCATGTTTCTGTCTCTTCATATTCTGGGACTTCTGTGATATGAATGTTATTCCTCTTTTATAAGTAACTGAGTTCTCTAAGTCTTATATTGTGATTTTTTGGCTTTGTTTCCTTCTTTGTGTGTATGTATGTGTGTGTGCTTCATTATTTTCCATAATTTTATCTTCTGTACCACTGATTCACTACTCTGCTTCGTCCATCCTTGCCTTCATGGCATTCATTTCAGATTGTAGCTTGGTTATAGCATTTTTAATTTTGGCCTGATTAACTTTTAGTTCTTTAATATCTGCACAAAGTGATTCTCTGGTGTCTTCTATCCAATACGTAAGTTATCCATCCATTAATTATCTTTTCTTTTAAGAATACATGCCATTTTTCTTGTTCATTTTGTTCCATGAAATGTTTAGTGGCATCATAGACCTATGTCGAAGAGTCTCTAGATTCCATCACTTTCTTCCAAATAGCATTGATATTTTAATTTTAACAGGAAACTAAGTTGATTGACTACAACTGCCAACTGTGCCTGTGAGGCAACAAATTCAAATCCCAGTTCAGTTCTTTTATTCTTTCTGGCTGATTATAGTCTGTCCCTCCCACCCTCCATCCACATGGTTCATGGGTGGCCAGAGATTTTGGAACAGTTTATACAGAGACTTTGAGCTGCCCGTCTCCCATGCCCCAGATTTCTCATTTTGTTTCCTCTCTTACTTTCCAATAGTCATTATTTCCTTGAACTCTGTCCTCTGGTTCTTCAAGATAGGAAAACTGTAAATTTTTTATTAGAGTTTTAGCCAACCTGCTTAGGCTGCCTACAAACTAAAAAGAAAAAAAAAAACATTAAAATGGGATACACATCACATGAATCCCTTCTTGAAGGCATCAACTACCTTCCAAATCTGCCTTGATTTGTTCATTCTTTAGAGCCTTCAGGTAGTTGCTTTTTACATTTTTTCCAGAATTTATAGTTATCTGCAGAAGGGTCATTCTAGTACAAGTGTGCTTGCTTACATCATATAAGGAACTCCAGGTAGATTTAGTTTTACTTTTTTTAAGTTTATTTCTTTTGAGATGGGAGGGGCTGGGACACGGGGAGAGAATAAATCCCAGGCAGGTTCCATGCTGTCAGTGTAGTGCCCAACACCAAGGTCAATCCCATGACCATGAGATCACACCCTGAACTGATACCAACAGTCAGTTCTTTAACCAACTGAGCCATACAGGCACCCCAGGTTTATTTTTTTCCAGATTTATTTTTAATAACATTTTAGGCACATCATTTCAGGCACACAACTGTAAACTGACCCCTACTTCCAATTTTTGCCAAAGAATATCTTGAGACATCTGACTCTTAGGAGAAAGATTTAGGGACATTCTTATTGACTCTTCAAGTTCTACATCTGTATTAAATCCAATAACAAATAAGTTGGAATTAGCAGAAAGTACATAAAAGCAGCTATTATAATTATGTTCATAAGATATAAGAATATATGCTCATAATGAATGGAGAGATTATAAATCTCAGAAAAGGTAATGAGACTATAAACATAAATCTAATTCAGACTCCAGAAATGAAAAATATAATATCTGACATAAAAAAATTCACAGGGTGGGCTTGACAGCAAAATGAAGATGAAAGAGGAAAGAGTCAACAACAACAAAAAAGAGTTCTATCTATCAAACCAATAGAACCTCTCTGACCTCAGCCGTAGCAATCTTTTGCTTGACACATCCCCAAAGGCAAGGGAATTAAAAGCAAAAATGAACTACTGGGACCTTATGAAGATAAAAAGCTTCTGCACAGCAAAGGAAACAACCAACGAAACTAAAAGACAACCAACGGAATGGGAAAAGATATTTGCAAATGACATATCAGACAAAGGGCTTGTATCCAAAATCTATAAAGAGCTCACCAAACTCCACACCCGAAAAACAAATAACCCAGTGAAGAAATGGGCAGAAAACATGAATAGACACTTCTCTAAAGAAGACATCCAGATGGCCAACAGGCACATTAAAAGTTGCTCAACGTCGCTCATCAGGGAAATACAAATCAAAACCACACTCAGATATCACCTCACGCCAGTCAGAGTGGCCAAAACGAACAAATCAGGAGACTATAGATGCTGGAGAGGATGTGGAGAAATAGGAACCCTCTTGCACTGTTGGTGGGAATGCAAACTGGTGCAGCCACTCTGGAAAGCAGTGTGGAGGTTCCTCAGAAAATTAAAAATAGATCTACCCTATGACCCAGCAATAGCAATTTACCCAAGGGATACAGGAGTGCTGATGCATAGGGGCACTTGTACCCCAATGTTCATAGCAGCACTCTCAACAATAGCCAAATTATGGAAAGAGCCTAAATGTCCATCAACTGATGAATGGATAAAGAAATTGTGGTTTATATACACAATGGAATACTACGTGGCAATGAGAAAGAATGAAATATGGCCCTTTGTAGCAAGGTGGATGGAACTGGAGAGTGTGATGCTAAGTGAAATAAGCCATACAGAGAAAGACAGATACCATATGTTTTCACTCTTATGTGGATTCTGAGAAACTTAACAGAAACCCATGGGGGAGGGGAAGGAAAAAAAAAAGAGGTTAGAGTGGGAGAGAGTCAAAGCATAAGAGACTGTTAAAAACTGAGAAAAACTGAGGGTTGATGGGGGGTGGGAGGGAGGGGAGGGTGGGTGATGGGTATTGAGGAGGGCACATTTGGGATGAGCACTGGGTGTTGTATGGAAACCAATTTGACAATAAATTTCATATATTGAAAAAAAATAAGCCAATAGATAAATTAAAATGGAATTCTAAAAAAGTTCAAATAAGCCAAAATAGGCAAATAAAGGAAAACAAAGAAAAAAAGAGGAACAAAAAAAACCCACAAGCTTAAAAAGACAGAAGTCCAACAGAATCAATAATTACATTAAATATTAATAAACTAATATCCCAATTAAAAAGACAGAGATACTTAGAATATATAAACAAGCAAGACCCAATGACATGCTTTCTAGGAGAGACACTTAAAATACAAAGACACAGTTAATTTAAGGAAATGGAGATCAGAGTGCTGTACTAATATATAAAATTAGACTTTAAGATGAATAGTATTACCAGACATAGAAAGGGAAATATCATAGATATAAAGGGATTAATTCATTAAGAAGACATAAAAATTATATACAGAACTTCAGAATACATGAAGCAGACTTAACAGAATTAAAGGGAGAAGAAAACTTCACAAATCAGACTAGATTTTACTATTCTTCTCTAAGCAATTCTTAAAAGAAGTAAACAACAAAGAAAAGGTTTAGATGACCTGAACAACACTATTACCCATTTTGATCTAACTGATATTTATAGAACATTACAACAAAAATGAAGAATATTCCTTTTTTTCAAGTGCACATGCTATGTTTAAAGAGATCTATTTGGGGCCATAAAATATATCAAAAATTTTTAAATGTTGAAATCATATGAAATGTGCTCTCTGAATATAATGGAATTATACTAGACATCAGTAGCAAAAATCTATATCTATATGTCTATATCATATATATATATATTTAATCTATCTATGATATATATATCTCATAGATATATATATCATAGATATATACATATCTATGATATAGATATCTATGAGATATATATATATATCTCAAAGCTAAAATATTTGGAAATTAAATAACATGCTTTTAAGTAATTCATGGGAAATATTTTGAACTGAATTCCAATGAAAATATCACATATCAAGCTTTGTGGGATGCAGCTAATTAGTGTCTAGCATAGAACTTACAGTTTTTAATACTTATATCTAAAATTAGTCATCTAACTTTCCACCTTAAGAAGCTAGATTTAAAAAGAGCAAATCCTTTGGCACCTAGGTGGCTCAGTCGGTTAAGTGTCTGACCTCAGCTCAGGTCATGATCTCACAGTTCATGAGTTTGAGCCCCACGTTGGGCTCTGTGCTGACATCTCAGGGCCTGGAGTCTGCTTTGGATTCTATGTCTCCCTCTACCTCTCTGCTTCTACCCTGCTCATGCTTTGTCTCTCTCTCTCCTTCAAAAATAAATAAATAAATAAACAAACAAACAAATCAGATCTCATCTGTGTTTCCTTTTCTTGCTGCTTTCCAGCTACACAGTCTTTTCCAGACTTCATGGTCTGTGAGACAGGTCTAGTCAATGAGATGTTAGCAGAAGGGATATGTGTTTCCTGTTGTAGAGTCAGGTCCAAAATTTTTTGCAAGTGACCTTCTATGCTCTACCCCAATCTACTGTCTGGATATTGATGTTTTGGTGATTCAGAAGACTATGTTTTGAATATGGCAGAGATTCTATCAGTGTGGATGACTATGATAATCAAACTTCTATTATCTCTGATCTGGAGCTCCCGTTCTGACCTTTGCTAAAGTGAAAGACAAACTTAAGCCATTGTCAAGTCTGCGAGCCACTAGCTACATGTATCTTATAATTACTTCAGATTTTGCTAGTCTAACCCAGGAGGTGAATTTTTAATTTTAGCACATTTAATTTTAATTTCCCTATGTGTTTCATGACAACCATATTATCACAGTTCTAGTAGCACTTGGCTACATTTCCTTTTTTGTTTGAAGAAAGTTTGGACTATGTTTTTGCCATCAGGACAAGAGCCTATATTTTATACATGGCATAGAATGTCCTTATTGATGTGCCCTCCATGAACTTCCCCAACATCCCATTTGACCATGCTTCACCTCACACATAGTGCCGCATTCACTACCAAATTAGTAACACTGTTGTTCTAACCCATGCCTTCCTCTCTGCTCTTCTGCCTGACATGCTTTTCTCTTTCATGGCCATTGGCAAATGGCCTCTCATCTTTCATAATTTAGAGCTCATGTCACCTCCCCTATGAACACTTTTCTGACACATTCCAGGATGAATTGCTCATTTTCTTCCTTGTGTCACATTGTGACCTTCTAGATTTCTATTTTTCACCTACAACACTTTATTGCATTTATCAGTTATTGTGTTTCTCTCTTCTATTATTAGACTGTAAACTTTTGAGAATGGAGTATGTCTACTTAATATTTGTTTCCGTAGCATTTAGGACAGCATCATTTATAAAAATATAAATCATAATAAATGACACATGGATAGGAAATTTGGGAGACAGAATTCCATAATCATCTACTATTCAGTTGTCTTGATTTGCATTAGCTCGCAGGAAGTTAAGAATTGATTAAGGCTGGCCTGGTGTCTTCTACCTTGTATTTATATTCAGAAGGATCTGCTTCTGATATTTTGCCCTCAGTGAGCACATAATCAAGTTTAGAGAATGGAACTACAACTGCACATTCCATTTCTTTCTTGTTAATCTCAGACTACAAGCCACAAAATGTTTGTAGTGAAAACCTGCTGATTTAGGTAAGAGTCTCTGATGTGACTAAAATGAATACTGGAAATTATCATACCAGATTCTGACATACATGGCATATGGTCAATATGTTGGATTGGGTCAGTTTTACTGGTAGATTTCATCTTGTTGCTACCAAATGATCATAATGAAAACAACACATTTTGAAGTTTATACAAAGACTTGAAGTAAAAATCTTGGATATTTCAATAATATTTCCCATGTGTTGGTGTGATGGTATATCTTAAAAAAATGGATATCTTCATTGTATTCTTCTTTATTTAATAAATTTGAAGAATAACTCAAACCTTTACCCTTTCCTGTTATTTCTATTTATTTCCATAGGTATGCACTTCCACCTGAGATAATTTCTTGTATGCAAATAAACTGGAAATTAATTCAGGTTTTGTTGTTTGTCTTCCTTTCAACTTTTGTTCATTTTTACATTTTTTTTTGTCTTTGCCTTTATTTTTGAAGGCTATTTCATGGTATAAACTTCCGCGTTGGCAGCTCTTTTACTTTCAGCTCCTTAAAGAAACTTTCATAGTTTCTATTCAAATGTCTATTATCACTTTTATTGTTCCTTTGAAGGTAATATGTTTTTCCCTCTGCTGATTTGATTTGCTCTTTCATTGGTGAATTGAAGTATTCTGACTATATCATGCCTATGTTATTTTTAATTATTTATTTTTTTTTAATTCTGCATGGAGTTTGTTGAATATCTTGAATTTGTTGTTGTCTTTCATCAGAGTTGGAGAATTTTCAGCCAACTTTCACTTGAATGTGGCATTTTCTCCTCTTCTTCTGGGACTCCAATTACACACGTGTTAGACCTTTTGAGTATTTCTCCCATGTATCTCATGCATTCTTCTGGTTCATTTCTTCAGTTTGGATTTTTTTTAGTGAACAGTTTCTTAATTCACCAATCCTGTGGCACACTGTTTTCAGTCCTCTCTTTAATTACCTAATGAAGTTTTAAATTATTATGTTTTAGATCTTCAATGCTAATGTGAATCATTTTCTCTGATACACCATTGAAATATTTTAACTTTTCATCCTTTTGCCCATCTTTTCTTTTTATATTGTTAAACATATTAATCACAGTTATTTGAAGATCTTGTCAGCTAATCCAATATCTGTAATTCCTCTGAGTCTCTCTCCCATTGATTGCTTTCTCTCTTGATTAATATTTACAGTTTCCTCCTCCTTCACTTACCTGGTAATTTTTTATTTTAACTTCTAAACTTTGTGGGTGATAAACTATAGAGCGTCTAGATTATGCTATCATTTCCTAAAGAGAGTTATGCTTTGTTTTGTTAAGCATTTTAATAATTGGGTGTTACTTTCATTCTGCTGAAGGTTGTTTCAGGCTTGATCAGGTTGGAGCTATTGCATGTGTGCTCTTATTCTTAAAGAGTAGCCCTTACTCTTTTTTTTCAACTTTATTGAGATATAATTGACATATAACATTATGCAAGTTTAAGGTGCATAACCTGTTGACTAGATACACATATATTGCAAAATGATTATCACCCTAGTATTAGCTAACACCTTCATCACACCATATAATTATTATTTCTCTTTTTGGGATGAGGACATTTAAGATTTACTCTCATAGCAACTTTTAAGTATGTAATAGAGTATTGTTAACTATAATCACAATGCTATACATTAGATCCCCAGAACTTATTTGTCCTTTAACTGTAAGCTTGTACCATTTGACAAACACCTCTCCATTTTCCTTACCCGGTAATTCCTGGTAACCATTTTTTCTACTCTCTGTTTCTATGAGTTCAGCTTTTTTAGAGTCCATATACAAGTGACATCATACAGTATTTGTCTTTCTCTCTCTGACCTATTTCACTTAGCATAATGCCCTCAAGTTTCATCTGTGTGGTTCTAAACAGCAGGGTATCCTTCTTTCTCATGGCTGAATAATATTCAGTTGTATATATTTACACTACATTTTCCTTATCCATTCACCCATTGAGGGACACTCAAGTAGCTTCCATATCTTGGCTATTATGAATGGTGCTGCAATGAATATGGAAATGCAGAAAGAGCTTTGAGATCCTGTTTTCATTTCTTTTGGATATATATTCAGAAGTGGAATTGCTAGATCATATATATAGTAGTTCTATTTTTAATCTTTTGAGGAACCCCCATGCTGTTTTCCATAGTGGCTGTACCAATTCAAATTTCTACCAAAAATGTACAAGGATTATCTTTTATCCACATCTTCTTCAACACTTCTTCTTCTTCTTCTTCTTCTTCTTCTTCTTCTTCTTCTTCTTCTTCTTCTTGTTATCTCTTATCTTTTTGGTGGTTACTATTCTAAGAGTTGTGAGGTGATATCTCATTGTGGTTTTGATTTTAGTTTCCCTGATGACTAGTAAGCACCTTTTCATCTACCTATTGGCCACTTGTATATCTTCTTTGGGAAAATGTCTATTTAGTTCTCTGTTAAATTTTAGATCAGATTTTCTTTCTTTTTTTTTTTTTTTTTGCTGTTGAGTTGTATAAATTCCTTATATATTTGGATATTAAACCCTTACCAGATATATGATTTACAAATATTTTCTCCCATCCTATTGTTTGCCTTTTCATTTTGTTGATTGTTTCTTTGGCTGTGTAGAAGCCTTTTAGTTTGATGTAGCCTCACTTATTAATTTTTGCTTTTTGTTGCTTGTGCTTTTGGTGTCAGCCAAAAAATTATTGCCAAGACTAATGTCAAAGATTTTTCTCCTATGTTTTCTTCTAGGAATATTATGATTCTGTGTCTTCTGTTTAAGTCTTTAATCCATTTTGAGTTGATTTTTGTGAGTCGTGTATGATAGGGGTCCACTTGCATTCTTCTGAATCTGAGTAACCAGTTTCCCATCACTGTTTATTGAAGAGACGATCCTTTCCTCATTGAGTATCCTTGGCTCCCTTGTCAAATATTAGTTGACCACATATATGTAGGTGTATTTCTGGGCTCTTGATTTTGTTCCATATGTCTCTGTATCTATTTTTATGCCAGTATCATATTGTTTTGATTATTATGCCTGTATAGTATAGTTTTTAGTGAGGAAGTATGATGCCTCCAGCTTTGTTCTTCATTCTCAGAATTGCTTTGGCTATTTGGCATCTTTGTGGTTCCATACACATTTTAGGAATTTTTTTCTGTTTCTGTGAAAAATACCTTTGGAATATGAAATGAAATATGCAAAAAAGGAATAAAAAATTCCAGTTTATAATGGAATAAAAAACAATAAAATAAATTTAAGAATTTAACCAAGGAGGTGAATGATCTCTGCACTGAAAATTATAAGACTATGATGAAAGAGATTGAGGAAGACAAATAAATGGAAAGACCAATGTCTTATATTATAAGAATTAATATTATTAAAATGTCCATACTACCCACATCTATATTTATATTCAATGCAATCCTGATCAAAATTCCAATGGTATTTTTTATAGAGTAGCCTTTATTCCTAGTATATGGTCATTACTCCTAGAACATGGTTCTTCCATGGTCTCACTTGAAAGAAAGCCTGAGATGTTTTCAAAGGTCTCTTTACTCAATTGGGCCTGAAATCCAACATCTTCTCAACACTCGACAGCTTCTGAAATTTCTGCAGACCTCTCCAGCATCCCAGTAGTTTTCCTATGATAGGCTTTTGGGATACTTGTCTTATAAACATGCAATTTAGGAATTAATTAAGAGTCCTAGGAAGAATGTTTATACTGATTTTGGTGCTCCTTACCTGTGGATCCTTTCTATGTAATAACCTATTTCCAAATCCCTGTGTATTGGCAGCCTCAGACTTCAATCTTTGTTTATGTAGCCCAGCAAGATTGCCCCTCTTGTTGGGCTTTACTTCTCTGTGCCATAGTTTAGATAGTGTCCTCAGGGAGAGAGTGAAGATAAATGTGGTACTCACCTTCATGCTTCCCTTCTTTCAATGACCAGAGTCATTGAAACATTAATGTGTTGATCATTAAACAATGTCTAATAACAGTTACTTTATGTATTTTGTCCACATTTTATAGTGGCTTTTGGTAGATGGTAGGTTTGATACCAAATCCTTAAGGCCCTACCAATCAATATCCCTTGTTTCCATGGACATTCCTTGCTTATGCCAAGGTCTCATATTTTCCTTCTTGTTTAGTAACCTTTTCCCCATTCTTCTTAAGACTTAATTTCTTTCTCTCAAGAGCAAAAGAATTCTACCCACTTTTCTATGAATCAGTAACCTTAGACAAGTTACTTACCCTTCCTGACTCTAACTTTATTCATCTAAAAATGGGCATAATAAGTAATGTTTTTCATAATGTGTTCCACATACCACCTATATCAGAGTTATCTGGTGAAGATTGTTAAAAATATAGGTCCCTAGGATCCTTTAAAATCTTCTGAGACAGAATCATGGCTGAATCAACCCTGGGTATTTGTCTTTTTACCAAGTTGTATGGATGATCCTTATGTAGACTAAAGTTTGAGAACACCATAATAAGGCTATTACAAAGGTTAAATTAGTCATATTTCATGAAACACTTGAAACATAGTGCTTAATAAATACTAATTGTCATCTCACTATATTTTACCCATACAATTTAGAAAAAAATATTTTAAATAGATGTGCCATAAGTTGAAATATTTTGAAACTATTAATAGAATAATATTATATATATTCAAATTATTACTGATATTAACTAAAGTACTCCATGACCCAGCATTTTTTGATTATCTGTTGGAACACTCAATAAAAGAAAGTTCATCTCTAAACTTTATGTGAAATATAGAACTGAAAAGTATTTCTATAGTCAGAATCTGTCAAAATATTTCAGCCTTGTGAAATATTTTCTTCCTCAGGAAATCTTAAAGGGAAACTAAAATTCATCAGGAATATGCACAATGTATGAATAAAGGGAGCCAAATAAACTGCTGTTCTGACTTGTGTTCTATTAAAGTGAATTCTAGTAAAGGAAGAAAATATCAGAAACTGAAAGAATACAGTGAGGTCCAACTTCACAGTTCTGCACAGAGCTAATTGTCTTAAATGTTGTAAGTGATTTAGAGGTCCTTAACATTCATTAAAGTAAAATAAAAATGAATAACCCCCTAAGTAATATCCTCCTTGGCTTAATGACACACAGAATCAATTGTGTGCAGCATTTAACATGCATTTTTAGAAAATTGGCTTCCTTTTTAGAAATGGCACCCAAGACATAGCTGCAAGGCATTCACCATCAATTACCTGATTATTTCTGTTTTAGTTACAACAGAATTCTCACTGGAAATAGATTATACTATTGAGGTATAATTAATCTTGCATCTCCTGCCCCACTATAAGTTCAGAGTCAGTTGAGAAAATTTGGTAGGAACAAGATGGACAGTGATCAAATTTCTAGAGACATATTTTTAGTAAACATAGTTTACAAAAGGTTACTTGGATCTATGGCCACAAATGGGCTTTCTACTACCTTTATCCCAACTGGAACAACATAGTCAAAGGGAAATTTGGATCTACCAAGTAGGTTCACTTGCCCAGAATTGTTGCCACATACCTGTTGAGCCTGTTAGTGTTGACTGAGAGAGACAGGCCTACAGACATGCATCTAGCAGAATTTTTTTGGTCCTGACCTATGTGTACTCATTTCAAAGACATAGGAGCAGAGCACTATTAACTCCTCATGGGCAGGGATATGAAGAAAGAAAATGAGACAGCACTTGGGTCATGCATGTTTGGTTCATTTAAAAAATTTTATGGCAAGAATTTTTACTTTAGGATCAAAGTAGGAAGTTGGGTTGTAACAATAATAATTTATAATACTTAGAATTAGATGTGAAGTTTCTTTTAGGATAGAATACTATACTTCCTTGTTTACCTCCCTGATTTCCATAGATCTGTCCTTTCTAAAGCCTAGCAGAATTCAAAATTCTAAGAGAACTTAGAATAAATTAATAATGACCAAATGGTATCATCAACATACACAAATGCTAATGCCTATATTATTTATATCCCATATTTGGACAAGATTTAAATAAATATACATTTTATTTCTAATGCCCTATTTTATGTACTATGTATTACATGTAAAACCCAGATATGAGCTTATCTTTGAGTCTCAAATGAAGTTTGTTTAAACCCCACCCAATTGCACAATATCAGAGACTCTGCACATGTGTATATATGATCGGGTGGTGATGTTGGGGGAGTTATGTCTGCATCATCCTGGTCTCCTCTGGTACTGATATCTTGTTTCTGATCAATCAGTTTAGCATATGGATTGTTGTCTCCATTCCATAATATACGCATTGAATGCATCTTCTTTATCCCATTTCCACCAAAACTGTGAAAATTAAAACATTCTCACGTGGTATTTGGGTGGCTTCAATGGATGTTGTACTGAAAGTTTGTGAAGATGGAGATGATTTATATAGTCATAAAAATAAACTAAGTTGCAAATTTGCTCTCCTTTACAAAACTTGTTACCATCAACATCATCTCATTTTCGTTTCCCTTTTCTCTCTTTCCAGTGTCCTTAGGAATAAACTCTACCCACCCCCTTCCCCAAACTATTTCTACTTACTCATGCAGTTTTCTCCAGCTCTTATTCTAAAACTCATCTTCAGGTCTTCAAAATCAAAGCCATGTACTACCTCCTTGTGGTCTTATTTCTCTGAGCCACTATAAGGATATGAGAGTAGGGGGACCACAAAGATTTATGTCCCCAATGATGTGAACTGTACCATAACTAGACAGAAGTAGATTTCATCTGTTTTGGTTTAAATATTAATTATTTTTGAATTTATTATATATAAATTAGATATCTATGACTCTTATAAAAAAAGTTGTTAGTTTATACTTTTACAAAATTAGCAATAACTCTATAATTTGGCAAATGTAATCACTAGCCCCTAAAAAGTCTTCATAGGAATATGATTTCTTATCTAGTTGTAATTACATTCCTAGCTTACATTGTTTGATATTGTGTATCAGATGCCTCACCCTTATGGGACAAAACAACAAAATTTCCATAGCCTACTTTATGATTCTTGACATTTTTACAACTACAACTAGAATTATTTCTTTAAAAAAATTTTTTTGATGTTTATTTATTTTTGAGACAGAGACAGAGCATGAACAGGGGAGGTGCAGAGAGAGAGGGAGTTACAGAATTCGAAGCAGGCTCAAGGCTCTGAGCTGTCATCACAGAGCCTGCTGCGGGGCTTGAACTCACAAGCTGTGAGATCATGACCTAAACTGAAGTTGGATGCTTAACCAGCTGAGCCACCCAGGCACCCTGAATTATATCTTTTTTTAATTGAAGTATAATTGACATACAATATTGTGTTTATTTCAGGTGAATAACACTGTGATTTGATATTTACATACATTATTTAATGGTTACCATAAGAAGTCTAGTTACCATCTGTCACCGTACAAAGTTGTTACAATATTATTGACTATATTTTTTGTGATGTACATTACATCCCCATGTTTTATTTATTTTATAACTATAAGATTGTACCTCTTTGCCTATTTTATTCACCATTTTGTTCCCATCCCTCTATATATAAATTTGTTTTCTGTACCTATGAACCTGTTTCTGTTTGTTTCTTTTATTTTTTTAGATTTCACATATAAGTAAAATCATACAGTGTTTATCTTTCTCTGTCTGATATTTCACTTAGCATTATGCCCTATTGGTCCATCCATGTTGCTGCAAATGGCAAGACTTCATTCATTTTTATGGCTCAGTAATATTTAATTATACACACACATACACACACACACACACACATCTTTATCCATTCATCTATCAACAGACATTTAGGTTGTTTCCATGTCTTAGCTTTGCAAATAATGCTGTGATGAACATATGTGTGTATAGGTCTTTTTGAATTAGTGTTTTTGTTTTCTTTGGATAAATACCTAGAAGTGGAACTGGTGGATTGTATGATAGTTCTATTTTTAATTTTGGGGAGAACCTTCATACTGTTTTCCAGAGTGGCAATTTACATGCCTACCCACAGTGTTCCAGAGCTCTCTTTTCTGTACTCCCTCACCCACACTTGTTATGTCTTATCTTTTTGATAACTATAGAATTACTTTTTTTTTTACATGGAAGTAGTTTTCAGACAGATGTCTGTAAGGCAAATAAATTATATGATCTTTTTATAAGAGTAGGTTTTGATCAGGAAGTAGGTGAGCATACTACAAGGACTCCAAATTCTTAAAAGGAAATGATGTCATTGATGAAGAAATGAGCTGAGGAAGAAGTTAGGAGTGATATGCCACATTTCTCCAACCATACAATTTTGCTGAGAGCTGCTTTCATCTAACTTGGTAGCATTTTGGGGATAGGTTGAACTCTAGTCCCTTTACTTCTTGATACTAGATAGTTTTCAAATATAAATCTGTTATATTTTTGCTCAGTTTTAATAAACATGTTCTTTAATTTCTGCATTTTGCAGTTTGATCCAAAATCAATAATTTGGTTGTGGACATAACAAACCACTTGGGAGCTTGGCATAGTAATTTGTTAAAGTACCTAGCAGCTGCCTAGAAACAGCTTCTATGTCTGAGAATGCAGATAGAAGGTTCTTTTCTAATCCTACCATATACTGAACAGAAAAAACATTGTTTCCTTTTGATTGGGGGAAATATTAGTGCTTTTATAACATACTTGGGCAAGTTTTAACTTCCCAGTTGGTTAGCTACATCCCTTTGTTTTTAATATATATAGAGATTAGATGAGAAAAACAAAGAAACAGCTTTGGAAATTTCTACCTGTCAATAAGATTCTAGAAAGAAAATTAATATTTTTCAATCAAATGTTGAGAACTAGTTTAAAAGCTACAAAATAGCAGCTAAAGAATAAGTAGTACAAATGCTTAAAATATAGGGTTATTTTAAAAGTGTTTCTAAAACTCCATTCCCCAAATAGGTGTGATGCTAAGAATCACCTTGATGTTTACTAAATATACAGATTTATGGGTTCTACCCCAGACCTCCTGAATCTGAATCTGCAGTAAAGGGGCCCAGGAATCTGTGTGTTTAACAAGCATTCCAGCTAACTCTTTAAAACAAAACAAAACAAAAAAACTTCATTTTTAAGTAATGTCTGCACCCAATGTGTGGCTTGAACTTGCAACCCCTAGATCAAGTGTTGCAGGCCCTACCCACGGAGCCAGCTGGGCGCCCCGTGGCTAATTCTTATTATAAGGTAAATTTTGAACCATGATACTGATAGGTATTCCCCCATACCTTAGCAAACCATTATCACTACTTGGATATGTCATATGCCTAGATTGTTTGGGGAGATAAATCTAGGATATCAGGCTCTACTGAATAAGATTAGTATTAGAGAGAACTTAAAAAAAACACTAGAGGCTAGGAAGGAAAATTATTTCCATATTTTTATTTTTCATCATATCTATTCTGAAGCATCACTGTTAAATTAATGTATGTCTGTTGCTTCCCCATTACTTTAAAAAAATGTTTACTTATTTTGAGAGAGAGAGTACGTGTGTGTGTGTGTGTGTGTGTGTGTGTGTGTGTGTGTATGCACACGTGCATGTGAGTGGGGGAGAGGCAGAGAAAGAGAGAGGGAGAGAGAAAGAGAGGGAGAGAGAATCCCAAGCACGCTCCACGCTGTCAGTGCAGAGCCCATTGTAGGGCTCCATCTCACCACTGTGAGGTCATGACCTGAGCCGAAATCAAGAGTCAGACACTTGACCAACTGAGCCACCCAGGCACTCCTCCCCATTACTTTCTAAACTCTTTAAAAGTAGACATAATTCTCTAGTCATCTCTGCATCTCCAGCCTTAATGTAAGGTTTGCTACATTTATTAGTCAATAAATGAATGATTTAATAAATACTAAAATTGCTATGTTAAACAGTTTTAATGAGAAAAATCTTTGGTGCATAAGGATAGAATATTCTTGGCATATATTTGATAGAATATTCTTGGCTTATATTCATAAACAGCAAGCACAATCAAGTGAAGGCATTGCAGAATTGAGGCTCAAACTGCAAAAAGAAAGTCACCAGGTGACAGTTTTATGACAGTGGCTCTACACACTTGATTCCATTGCTTAGACAAGTGAAAACTTCCCAGCTGGGTCTTTACTTCAAATTAACCTTAGTCTCCAGCAGCAGGAGCAATTATTTGGACCTACATTTAGAGACAGGAAAAGGAAAGAAATTCTTCTTTTATGCCTCATTAGGCTACAGAATAAGTAACACAATACAAATGTCTCTGAGAGGATTAATGATACAGCTCAAGATAGCTACTATTTGTTCTAATTGGAAATACGATCATCATTTCCTCTGATCTTCGGATCTGGGGATGAGCAAGGATCACAGCTGAACAGTAAGTAAAGAGGCAACTGGAGAGAGATGAAGTCATCCTGAAGTTGGCTATTATCAGTTTATCCATCACTTCTTCCCAGTTTTACACTTTTCTGGAAGCAGTAGCCACATGGCTGCATGTTGCAATTCTGATATTACTGAATGGTAAACTATTGTCCTAAAGACTATGAGTACTTTGGGCATATTAATAGACTCTTGCAAGAGGCCATTTGGAGATGATGAGAACCTAAGCAGTTGTGTAGACTTTGGGTGAAATTGTTCTTGGCTGATGTGCTCTGATTCCTCAAAGAGTCTCCCTATTTAGCAATAGAATTAGAAGAACTTATTTGAGTTGATCCATTATATTTCAGGTATGTGTAAGAAGACTCTAAACACTATACTAATAAAGAATGTCATGTAAAGAAGCAGTTCTAGTTATCTATTAGCTATCTAGTTACTTTTTATGACATCAGCCTGTTACATAGCATAGTGCTTAAGATTACTTCTGGGAGCTGATTGCCTAGGCCCAAAGCTTGGCTCTTCTTCTGGCTGTATAACTCAGAGCAAGTGACTTAACTTCTCTGTGCCTCCATGTTCTCATCTAAAAAATGAGGGTTATGATATTCCCTGATTCACAGAGTAATGTTGAGAGTTAAATGAGTTAATCTATGTAAAGTGGTGAGTTGTCTGATCCATAGAGAATACTTTTCTATTGTTACTTCTCATTAATTCTCTGCACAGCACATAACACAGTAAGATATTTGTCCTGTTTATTTACATTATTTGATTCATTGTTTTCTATATAATGTACTCCACTAGATGATAACCTCCATGAGATCAAGGACTTCGCACTGATCACCACGATATCCCCAGAATTTGGACTCCTGTCTGATGGGGAGTAGATGGTCAGTAAATACTTCTCGAATGAATGTGTTAGGTGGAACCATATGAAATGCAGATGTTCAACCATTGTTGAGCTACAAAATCGTGACTGCATGGCTCAAATGAATAGAATGAATGCTCTGGACTTGGGGACAGTCAACTTCAACTCTCAGTATAGCTAAGCCACCTATTCTGTGACCTTGAGCAGGTTTCTTCATTTTTCTAATTTATAGTTTGAAGATGATATATACCTGTCTCCAAGGGTTGTTATGGGAATAAAATAAATAATGTATGTGGAAGTAACTTGCACACAGTGAACAAAACATTTTCTTTTTGGAAACAGAATAAATTCCAGAATTGATATAGCACTTTAGAATTCCAGAAATGCATTTGCCAGTTTTATCTCATTTGCTCCCTATAACAATATGAAGTTGTATAGATAAAAGGGTCTTGTTGTGTAAGGCTAATTATTCCCTACAAGGGAATCCACTTAAAGCTGCACCAAGACTTTTACAGTGTGTAAGGGGAAAATACTTCAATTGAGAATTTATCTTGAGAAATATGGAATTAAGGAATGAAAAATAGTATTTTTCTATAAATATAATAATTTTGGTTATAATGACAACTAGGGCTAATTCGTGAAAATAGTGATTTTTTTTAAAACATGATTTCTGGCAAAACGATATGAAGCACAATGCAATATCCTTTTATTTTATTTTTTAATATGAAATTTATTGTCAAATTGGTTTCCATACAACACCCAGTGCTCATCGCAACAGGTGCCCTCCTTTTAATGTTTAATTGACTTTCAAAGCATGATTGAGAAGGTCACTTTTTAGAAGTGTTCAAGGCTTTATCAGTTTTCCCAAGGACCTGTATTATTGTTTTGCTATTGGAACTTTTCTCCTTCAACATGCCTGCCTTGTTATCAACCTGGCCTTTCCTCTCTTCTGCAATTCTGAACTGCTCACCTAGGCCAGATCCTTCTGTGGTGGTGGCTTTTTATGTGATTTGCACTGCTTGGCAGCACTACTCCCATTTATCGCTCAAAATTCTGAAACTTTTCTGAGATTTATAGTTTTTCTTGGCAAAGAACTTGTGTTATATTTATAGACTAATGATCAAAGACATTGACTTAATGGTTAGAGATAGATACGAATCTTAAGAGAGAAGGGATGTGGAGAGCAGACTAATTTTATACATGATCAACTCATTAGACCATTAGAGAATATTTTCATGTTATGATGGCTTTTGCTTTCCTGTGCAGTCTCATTACTGTGCAGACTCAGATAATAAAATTGAGATAATGAGGAACTTGTATATTATTACTATCTTCATTTTATAGATGATTAAAATGCAGCTCAGAGAAGTTTAGTGGTTTAAGGCAACACAGAAAGTTAAGTATGCTACCTTAATCCATGCTTCTTATGCAAAGAAACAGACAAAATTGGGGTTAAGAGTAAATCTATTTCCTCTTGGTTGGTAGCAACTTGAATTCATGCTTTATTGTAATAAGAGAGAGTCTTTTCATAGGACCCATAAGTCTGTATAGGTGTTAGGTTTTCTGAGTAGTCTGAAGTTCCAGGCTCAAGTCTTTTCTTGTGCAGGTGATTTTGGTCTCCACATAAAGTGAGTGCAGATCCCATGTCTGAGAATTTCTTCCTGAGAAGATTGAATGGAATAATGGAAAGAGCTTTGAATGGAGAATCAAGATTTATGGGTTCTAAGTTTGGCTCTGATGCTGATCAGTTGTCAAAAATCAAATATGACCATGGACAAAGAGCTTTCTTATTCCAAATCTTGTTTTCCTTAACTCTAAGATAAAGATCCTGAACTCATTTACCACTAACACCCTTTCCACATCACTATTTTGCAGGTCAGGGGCGCCTGGGTGGCGCAGTCGGTTAAGCGTCCGACTTCAGCCAGGTCATGATCTCGCGGTCTGGGAGTTCGAGCCCCGCGTCGGGCTCTGGGCTGATGGCTCGGAGCCTGGAGCCTGTTTCCAATTCTGTGTCTCCCTCTCTCTCTGCCCCTCCCCCGTTCATGCTCTGTCTCTCTCTGTCCCAAAAATAAATAAACGTTGAAAAAAAAAAAAAGATTTTGCAGGTCTGCCTAATACAGGCAGTCCACTACAGGCCGGGCAGGCTAGCTCATGTTGCTCTGTATTTGAACTGTAAGGTCTGATGCAGGCAGAGTGTAACTCCAGCTCTCTGCTTTCCTTCTCTTTGTAATTCTCCCTGTCCTTTCCTTTGAATCTCAGGTTTTCTAGCAGGCTGTGTATTGGTAAGAACTTTGCCTCAAGAGTCAGACATACCTGGGTTCAAATCTCAGCCCTATGATATTAGAAAACTCTCTGAGTTTTGCTTCATATATTTAAATTGGTATATTAGAGGAGTGACTGGGTGACTCAGTCTGTTAAGCGTCTGACTCTTGATTTTGATTGAGTCCTACATGGAGCTCTGCACTAAGCGTGGAGCCTGCTTGAGATTCTATCTCTCTCTCTCTGTCTGCCCCTCCCCTGTTTGCTCATGCACTCTATCTCTCTCTCTTTTCAAATATATAAACATTTAAAAAATTGGTATATTAGAGAAATGCTGGCTACTAGTAAATATTAAATTTGTTAATATATATAAGATATCTGGTACATAGGAGAAATTCAGTAAATACTGGTTCCCTCTGTCCCTCCCCACCTTCTCCAAACACAAAAGATATAAAACATTTGCTTTAGGGACACCTGGGTGGCTCAATCAGTTAGGTGTCCGACTCTTGATTTTGGCTTAGGCCATACATGATCTTAAGGTTTGTGAGTCCACATCAGGCTCTGTGTTGACAGCGTGGAACCTGTTTAGGATTCCCTTTCTCCTTCTTTCTGTGCCCCTCCCCAGTTCATTCATTCTCTCTCTCTCTCTCCCTTCCTCCCTCCCTCCCTCCCAAAAATAAATAAATAAACATTAAAAAAACACAAATTTGCTTTAGGGCTACCACATTCCCTTCACTGGGAGAACATGGAGAAGCAAATGGTTAAGAGAGAAAAATAAGCTAATTATTAATTGAAATGGGCTTAGATACTTCTAAGCAATGTTTATTTAAAAGGACAAATCCTTTCTTTCTTTCTTTCTATTTTTCTTTCTTTCTTTCTTTCTTTCTTTCTTTCTTTCTTTCTTTCTTTCTTTCTTCTTTTCTGGCTTAAACAATACACGTTTATTTCCTCACAGTTCTGGAGGCTGGGAGTCTGAGACCAAGAGGTGGTCAAGGTTGTTTTCTTCTGAGGCCTCTCTCCTTGGCTTATAGATGGCCACCTCTGTGTCTTCACATGGTCTTGCTTCTGTGTGTTCTTGTGTCCCAATCTCTTCTTAGGGGGACACAAGTCTTTGGATTAGGGCCCACTCTAACAACCTCATTTTATTTTTTATTTTTATGTATTTATTTGTTTGTTTGATTATTTCTTTATTTTTAACTTTATTTAAATCAAAGTTAGTTAACATATAGTGTAATAATGATTTCAGGAGTAGAATTTTGTGATTCATGACTTTGCATATAAAAGGGAAATTCTTGAGACTCTTACCAGTTGTATGTACCTCCACTTGGAAGTCCCTAAACAAATCACTGACATGATGAAATCTAACTCACCATCTTTTTAGTGACCTTGGACTTCAGGCCATTGCTTGGCTTTCTTGCTAATCTCGGAAAGTTTGATGTTCTCATAGCCAAAGACAATGTAGAGACCTGCCTTTAAAAGATCTTGGTGTTCCACTATCTCAAGTTTTTCAGACAAGCCAAGCTGAAGATTCCCTTAGGTAGATTGGATACTGGTTCTCTTATTGATTGATATTCATGGCTTCTTCTAGACTTCCTGTGGGAGCCTAGTTTCTATCTTTCCTATCATTCATTCATCTCTCTATCTATCTTCTGCCAATCATCTATCATCTACTTGTCTACTCACTTATCTACCTACCTACCTATCTAAGCCTGTCTATGCCTATACTTAACACAGATGCCAAATATTTTTTTGATTTGGGACCTGTGTAGAAGGCTCACAAATAGGTTTTCAGAGTGAAAGTAAACCAATTACTTTAGCCATTTTGTTCAGTTATCTTTCAGTGTATCTTAATTAAATTCGATTTAACGAAATGAATTCCTACCATGTGCACTTTGCATATGATTTCTTTTAAGAAATCCAAACAAAATCATTCCTGTCCTCAGAACTCAAATTTCAGTTATTCAGAAAATGTGAAGCTGTCCAGCAGAGGGAATCCAACACCAGGTCAGTCTCCAAATGTGTCCTGTTCAAACCTCCTTATCTCTATGACTGTCATTCTGTGATTCTTGCAGCAATATAGCATAGTTCTCTAGGCAGGATATTGGTAGAAAGTCAGGCAGGAGTTTTGCCTGCGGTCTGACAGTTGAGTGGTTTAGTAATCTGCTTGTCTTCAAGGTTTGAGATAAGTGACCAGAAATCTAAAAGTGATCAAGAATAGAAGGGGAGCATTAAAGCTTGGAGAAGCAGATAGATCAGAGAAGAAGAGGTCAAGTTGGAATAAAAGATGGGTTCAGATACATTAAGTCAAGATACAGGAGACAGAATGCAAAGTCAGAAACTAATATAGGTGGGAAGCTGTTTTAATTTAGGTATACCCAACATCCATCTTTGCCACTATATCCTTTGTTGCTCACATGATTAGGGAATTTGACCATACTACACAATCATGGTACAAAAGAATAGACAATAACTCCTGACAATGGCTATTTTTCCATTTGTTTTCTGTAACCAAGGTCAAATATCACCCACAATATTTTAAATGGTCTTCCAAAGACAGGATCGTTTTCCTCTTTCTATATTAATGGACTTTAGTGTGAATCACTACAATGAGTGAGTTCAGAGAATAAAGACAGCATTTCCTTCTCTCTTGAATGCTATGGTCCCTGACATAGACCTGTAGTCCTGGCTTGTGAATTGAGATTATTAGGTTCAGATTGTTAAGAGCAAATCAGTTCAAGCCATTTCTGTTATGAAACAATGTGTTTTCCCTATGCCATCACTTTCCCAGAGTGGAAACTTTACTGACTATTCTAAAAGCCATTAGTCCAGAATCCCATAGAGCAACTTTTGGGGCTGTTGGGCACTGCACATCTGTCACTCCTCTTTGACAATCTGCAAGGTGTGGCTGCAGCATCTGTAGAGAGTGGATTAGCAACTCTGTCCTATTCCGTGTGAGAATCCCCAAGGTAGAATGGGAGGCTCAACACAGAGTCTGCACATGCTTAGCATGCTGGCTGGAATTAAACACCTCATTTGAAAACCAAGACACACAAGGAAGGAAATGGAACAAATCCCTTGCTTTCAATTGCATTGCAAATAGGACTGAGTGAGGCTTAAGTGTAGAATTCTGCCTGGATTGTTCTGAATCTAAATGGTTCATCTCTTGAAAGACAGTGGTTGAGTTATATTGATGTTTGAGACTTGGTAGAAATATCAAGTGTATCAGCTATTTTATTCTTACATTCAGCTTCTCATTCAGTCATTTGCCAAATATCAGTTGGACACCTATTATGTGCTACAGATCAAGCAGAGAATAAGACAAATCCCCTATCCTCATGGAACTCACATTCTAGCAGAAATGAACAAATAAATATGTCACATAATGTCAGCAATGAATACCAATAACTCAGAGTAAGGCTGATATGGTGGCACCATAATGTCTGGTACCAGGCATTATGGTGACAGTGACAGATAATGTCACTGTTTTCTTAGTAAGTGCCTTTGGGGCAGAGACATGAATAAAGTGAGGGAGGGGATCAAGTAGATATACAGAGAAGAAGTTCCTTGTAAAAAAAAAAAGAACAAGAACATTCAAAGGCTCTGAGGTGGGAATATACTTGGCATTCTGGAGATAGCTAGAATGTTGGTGAGACTACATAGAATTTTGTGGGAGAGGGTTATGGAGGCTAGAATAAATCTAGAAATGGGCAGCTCACAAAAAGGATGTTTGCTGGGGTAAGGGTTTTGGATTTTTTGTAAGTGTGAATAAGAAAGCAATGGAGGACATAAGAAGGGGAAATACAATCTGATTTACACATTTTAAGATTATACTATATGGTAGGCAGAATAGTGACCTTCCTAAAATGTCCATATTCTAATCTCTGGAACCTATGGACATGTTACTTTACATGACAAAGAGAAATTCAAATTGCAGATGGAATTAAGGTTACTAATAAGATAATCTTAAATAGAAGATTTGGGGTGCTTGGGTTGCTCAGCTGGTTAAGTGACTGACCCTTGATTTCCTCTCAGGACATGATCTTATGGTTTGTGGGATTGAGCCCTGTGGCAGGCTGTGTGCTGACACTGTGGAACCTGCTTGGGATTTTCTCTCTCCCTCTCTCTGCCCCTCCCCTGCTTTCTCTCTATCTCAAAATATATAAGTAAATTAAAAAAAATAAAATAGGAAGATTACTTTGGTTTATCCAGGTTGTCCCAGTGTGATCCCAAGGGTCCTTAAAAGTGGAAGAAGAAGGTAGGAGATGAGGTCAGAGTGATATTATGTGAAAAGAACTCACCCACCTTTCTGGGCTTTGAAGGTGGTGGAATGTGCTCACAAGCTCCAGAGCATGGGTATTCTATATGGAAGCAAAAGGGAAGGAAATGGATTCTCCATAAGAGCCTCTAAAAAAGGAATGTAGCTGAACAACACCTTGATTTTAGCCTGGTGAGATTCATGTTGGACTTCTGAGCTATAGAATAGTAATACCATAAATTTATTTATATTGTTTAAGCCACTATGTTTGTAGTAACTTGTTACAGCAACAAGAGTTTGAATACATTCTGGCTTCTGCGTGGTGGAAGAAATATACAATCTGAGAGTAGAAGTAGGGAGTCCGATTAGGTTGCTGTTGTGATTGTGTAGTCTAAAGGTAATGGCGGCTTAGACTGGAGTAGCTGCAGTGGGGGTGCTGGGAGGTTAGCAGACTTGGCATATCTTTCCAAACCAATAGAAGTTGTCCTCAATAATTCCCAGGACTGTGGTTGGAGTCATTGAGTCTGAACAACTGGGTGAGTAGTGGTGCCATTTACTGACATGAGAAAGAATAGGGGAAGATACTGTTTAGGGGAGAAAAACAAGATTTCTATTTTAGAAATGTGAGTTTGAGTTCCCTTTGAGATATCCAAGTGGAGATGTTGATTAAGCAAGTGGACACATTAGTCTGAAACTCAGGAGAGATGGGTCAAGGCTAGTACTATAAATTTGGGATGGCAAAGCTGCAAAATAGACAAGACTTTGGTGTTAGGCATTGTGGTGCCACCATATTAACCTCAACTGCTTACAGTTCAGATGTTATGTGAGAAGGAAGGATGGTTTTATCTTGTTGGGACCACGATTCTTTAGTCTTAGAATAAAGAAATTAGCTTTTCTTTCTAGAAATAGCCTAACCAACCTCCCAAATTGTTGCATCACTTCTTATTCAACATAATTGGAACTATTCACATCACCCCAATTAAGCCCAGGGAACAGTAAAATTGCACTTATTTTGTCACAGGTTTGTGGATATAGCAATGAATATTTCCCAACCATATGTTCTTGTCTATACTTGCCAGGGCCAACTGAGTGACAAAAACAACTGTGGTTTCGTTGGAGTGGTGCATGTAGCCCTTATCAGCACAGTTGAAAATGAGTCATCATGATGTCAGCCTTTGGAAAAGCCTGATAAAGAAAAAGATGGGGAGCATGTAGCACACGTCTTTTAGGACATGATCTTGCAGTTGTACACATTTCTTCCACTCATGTCTCATTGCTCAGAATTAAGTGTATGGTCCCATTTATTGACAAAGGGACTTTTAGTTTGGATGGCCATGTCTGTAGTTGAGATTTCAGAGTTCTATTACTAAAGGATGAAAGAGAAAGTAGATGTTGGGAAACAATAGAAATTCTGATCCCAGTCTGTTCCTGTGGTCACCCTAATATTTTTTTTGCATTCTTCTTCTTGATTTTGGAATACACTCACCCCTCCTTGTATGTGACCCTTGAAGGTCACACACCAGTCATTATATCAGTTCAAAACCCAATATCTGTAGGTGATACATAGTCTTTTCTACCATGACAAGGTGTGGCTGCTTGTGGCCCAGTGAACTACATAACCTACATAACATAAAAGTCCAGTTATTTGACCCCTCAGCAATGCAGAACAGCAGATTAGGAGACGTATAGTGGCAATTAAAAGACATAAAATCCCCCAAACCTCCTGTTTAGAAAAAGGAAGTATCAGAACAATATAGCACTTACTTTCTAATAATTAGCAAGTATTGCTGTAAAGGAATATCAAATACCAAAATACTCCTATATTAGTTTTTCTAGAGCTACCATAGCAAAATATTACAGACTGGGTGCCTTAAATAACAAAAATTTCATAGTTCTGGAAGCCAGAAGTCCAAGATCAAGGTGTTGATAGGTAAGAGTTTTTTTCTGAGTCCTCTCTCCTTGTCTTATACATGACTGTCTTCTCTCTGTGTCCTCACATGGCCTTTCCTCTGTGCATGCAATCCTAATAATGTCTCTTTTGTGAGTCCAAATTTCTTCTTCATATAAGGATACCAGTCAGATTGGATTAGGTAGGGCCCACCCTAAGGGCCTCATTTTCAACAAGGCTTTTAATAACCTTTTAGAAAGCCACATCACCAAGTACAGTCACACTCTGAGGTATTGGGGGTTAGGATGTCAACATGAATTTTGGAGGGACACAACTGAGTCTATAATTCCTTTCCTTGGCAGTGGAGTAAATTCCTTCTTTAATTCCTCTGGCATTGCTGGTTCTGCTCACTGGGCAGAACTTTCTGAATTAATGTCCTATCTCCTTATGGCCCAGATTAGAGTGAGGTGGGATTAGAGAGACAGGCATTTGCCCCAGGCACAAAACTTAAAGGGGTACAAAAAATTCAGTAATCAAGAGAACAATATTTTAGAAATGTGATATTTTAAGCAAACAAAATGAATGCAACAGATCCACAATGAACAAAATATCAATTTTTAATAAAGACAGGATCAATACAACTGATTTTTCCTTTTTGCCTCAGGCTCCAGTATGGCTTCCTATGGCACTGTTACTGATTCTGTCATCTTTAAAATTTTTTATATTTTATTCATGAAGGACTTTTTGCATTAATTTCAATTGTTCAAAGTATTTCATGAAAATACATTTATCTTCATTGCTGACTTTTTTTTAGTCACTTAAATTTTGCACCTGAGGCTAGTGACTTACTTGCTTCGTCATCATCCTGCTCTCCCCTCCCCTAAACCCTGGCCTTTTTTTGGGAATTTTGCCTTGTCCATTGTCCTCTTTCAGTACGCTCAAAGTGGATACTGGAAAGGTTATCCTTCTTGGTGACCGAACTACCTTATGCTGGAGCAGGTTCAAAGATTTATAGGTGTTTTAGTGTGTAACAGTCTCAGGCTTTGCCCAACAAGGTTTCCATTCATTTAGTATCATAATCCTCTGAAAAACCAGGTCAATTTTTGATCTTTTTGATTCTAATCAATCCCAGGGAACAATAACAACAGCCAATGGTCTCATGTAACATAACTCTTAAGCATGAAAATTCTAGTGTTTTATTTTTTGTGCTCTACTTACCTCCACACTGATCTTTTCCTGCAAGGTATCTGAGGTCATTAAAAATAGTCCCAGCTAAGAGGGAAATATCCTTAGTCTGGTTTGTGTCATTGTGTGTATCTCTCTTTCCCATCATCTTGTCAGAGAACACTTACCAAATATGCTCTAGAAAATCTTGAGCTATAGAGACTTATGTCCTTCTTTAGAATCACCAGAGTATAGAAGCTATTGCCTTTCCAACCCTGTGATGATCCAGATATCTGGACCCTGTCCCAGACCAATAAAAAGGAAAATGAAAATAAAGCATCTTCCTAAGCAGGCTGACTCTTCCTCTGGCTCATCTTACTCTTGTATGGCTTTGTGGAAAATGGCAAGAAGTAGTCAACATGCACCAGTATTCTGAAAAATTTCAACATCTTCTTGTAATATGCTCATTTAGCTTGGTTTCTGATTTTCAAATGATCACAGAAGACATTGCGGTGGACAGAACAACAGCCTCTCAAAGACGTCCTGTACTAGTCCTGGAAATCTGTGAATATGTTAACTCTCGTGGCAAAGAAGAATAAAGGTAGCGATGGAATTAAGGTTAATAATATGACTCTGAGAGAGGAAAATTATCCTGGATTCTCTGAGTGGGCCCAACAGTTCTCAAATGGAGATGAAAGAGACAAAAGAAGTCAAAGTGATTTGATGTGAGAAGGACTTGACCTGAAACATTTTTACCAAATGTTTGCCATTAGATTTTCAGCCTTAATTTTTTATATCCTTTGCTACTCACTGCCTAACCATTAAGTCAATGTCTTATATGCTACATTGCATTACAGTTTCTGGATTCATTAGTACATTGTTTCATGGTTCTGATGAGACCCAAAATAACCATGGCTTAAATAAGATAGAACTTGATTTCTAGCAAGTGCAATATTTACTTTAGGTGGCCATTTACCCAACTAACATTTGAGGATTTTATTCCTAAAGGAAAAAGAGAAGGATGGAAACATTAAGTCCTGCTACACACAAGAAGTGACATGACATTGTACAAAGAAGTCATTGGTTTGTATGTGGATTCAAAGTAGGAAAAAAAATACCCAGAAAAAAGTGACTTTAAAACTCTTCCCATGGGCAGTGAAGTAGCATGGATTCACCACGGAATCTGCATTCCTGCAAAGATAGTATAAGCATAGCATGTTCAAATCAGAGACTGCTCTGCAAAGGTGCATGGGCAAACAAGTGTTCAAGTCAAGCAAAACTCTCCTGTAAAGACTCAGACGTGGCAAGGAGCTCCTCCATCAAGGAGTGGACAACCCAGAGCAGACCTTGTGATAGAACAAGGTGGAACATAGAAAGGAGGCTCCAGATAAGACTAGCCTACAAGGCTCTTCCCTTAGCTACTGTGTTGAAGGAGTTATTATCAACTCCTGCAAAAGAGAAACCAAAGTGTTGCCAGAATCCACTGTGTATCATTTATAGATTAAACTGTAAATATTCTCATTTCAGAGCGTACATTTTTTAGTCATTCTCAACAAATCCTTTTGTCATTTTTGTTCATATCCCAAGTTAACACCCCCCACATGGGCGTTATTGCATTTAGATATTTTGAATAATTACATTATACAGATTACAGACCAGATTCAGTTGTCCTGAGTGGGAAAACTAGGTAGGCAGCCCCCCTATAGAATTCTGATCAAATGTGTTACCCAGGGAGCTTAACCTTTCCAAGTCACTAAACAGTAGAGAAGTATCCTGGCAGGTTAGGTCATTGTGCTTTTTCACCCATAGAAGTTCTGACATTTGTGCTAAATATCATTGGTTATTTGCTCACTGTCCTATGAAATATCAACAATTCAAAAACATCTCAATGTCTTAGAACTTTTGTGATCCTTATGCTTTATCTGATGGAAGAAACTGGTGCCCAAAGAAAATAAGTGAGTTATACTTAGTAACTAAACTATTAGTTATTGACAGAGTAACACATGGAGTTTTAGTCTTCTGATTCTTACTCCACTGTTATATTCTTTGTGTTATGCTTGCTTTTGTAGTTGATTCTTCCTTCTTCTTTTTTGTTTTTAAAATTACCCAAGTAATACATGAATTTATGATCTTTTTAAACATTACATTATAAAGTCCATACACTATTCATTTTAGTTCATTACTCTGGTCTTCAGAATTAACCATGTAAGTGTTGAGTATCCTTGCCCTTGAATATGTACATAACCATGTTTGTGTCTATTTTCATAGACCACATAGAGTATTGCTTGTAGGTTTTTATTTATTATTTAAATAAGATCATACTATACGTATTGTCCTGAAATTTGCTTTTACTTTATTTAACAATATATTTTTATGATTTACCCATTGCGATACACAGACATAATTCTTTCCTTTTAATTAATGTATGGTATCTTATCATCCAAATAGACCACATTTTATGTATCTATCTTCTTTGGCTATTTCCCTTCTAGTTCACATTTTGTTTCTAATATTAACTACTAAAGCTAATTAAGTTTATGCATTCAGTAGTCAAGATCTTTTTAATCACTCAAAAAAATCCTCTGAAAGAGAATTGCTATAGTCTGAATGTTTGTGTCCCCTCAAAGTTCATACACTGAAATCCTGAACCCCAAAATGATGGTATTACAAGATTGGACTTTGGAAGATGCTTAGGTTATGAGGGTGGAGCCCTCATGAATGAGCTCAGTGCCCTTATAAAAGAGGGTCCAAAGAGATCCCTAGCCCATCTACTCAGTGAGGACATAGCAAGGTGCCAGCTATGGACGAAGAAGAAGGTCCTCACCAGAACACAATCATGCTGGCACCTTGATATTGGATTTCCCAGCCTCTAGAATTGTGAGAAATAAATTTCTATTGTTCATAAGCCACCAAGTCTGTGGTATTTTTTTATAGCAGCTCAAACACACATAGACAGGGATAAACTGCCATTCAGAATTATGGCCACTGGAAGAAGAAGATTTGGATTTTAATTACTTGATTTTACATTGAACACATTAGCAGTCCTAGAGTCATAGATCATAGAATTAGAAGAAGCATCAGGAATCCTCCAGTTTGCCTTCCTCCTTTGCAGGAACAACAGTAGATATGAAGAATTTAATGTGATTTTCCCCCCAAATTATAGAAGCACAGTTGATGGTTTGTGCCCTCTATTTATCTCTGTTTCATGAGTCATTTTCAATGCCATCTTCCAGGTTAAAATTCCTTGAGTCACCCTTCGCTTCTTCCCTGTGTATCCCCCACTCCTCCCCATTTATCATGCCACTCCTAGGAAACCTTCAGTGAGATCAGATAAGTTCTAGACTCCTCTCTTCCATTTCTACCCAGAACCACTCCTCTATGACATAAATCATTACTCTATAATGTAAGCTCTATAACGGCAAAAACCAGTTCTCTTTTCTTTTGTCCATGACAGATAAGTCTACTCTATGACAACACTCTTTTCTTCTCAGATACATCCTTAGAATTATCAGTACAGTCCCAGGATCTTTATCAACACTGTCCTACAAAAAAAATCAAATTGGCAAGTGAAGTGGAACCTACCTCTCTCATCTTTGATGTGAAACTTTGTCTGTCTGTAGGTCAGGCACTCATGGTTCCCTGGAATTGGTGGTTTATGGTTTATACATATCACTTAACTTTTACCTTTGCTTTGTTTTTATTCTTCTTATCTGGCTTATCCTACCCCATGCACTTGAGCTGTTCAAAGCTCCCCATTCTCAGGATCCAATTCAGCCCCCTCATTCCCTTGAAGCTTGCTTTGACTGTTCTTACCTACAGTCTTCATTCCTGTATCACTTACCTTATATTAGTGTTTAAATACCTTATGCATCTCATTCTTCTCCTAGATGCTCTAAAGATAAAGGCCATGCTCTTCATTTCCCCTGTCTTCCATAAAATATCCACAATGGTACTGACAATCTAGTAGAATCCAGTGACTCATTGTGTAAGCAAATGACTACTGAGTGGAAAACATTAAGGGAAAAGCCTTCCATATGGAAATGTTTTCAAAGGATTGAGATGATAATTTGTCAAAAATTAGTATCATATCCTTGCAAGTGATTTCAGCATTTTGAAAAATGCACTATTTTAAGTAATTTCCTTTCCTCATAATAAAAGTAATAAATGTTTATTGTAGGATTTTCAGAAAAAGCACATGGAAAATAAAAATTATTTCTAATTTCAACACCCAGAGATAACTTCTGAGGGTATTTTGTTCTTCTGTTCCCCTCCCCCAAGGTTATGTATCTTTATATTTATTTGCTTAGTTTTGAGACAATTCCAAAACAATCAGCAAATACAATTATGTACCTTGCTATTTTGTAATTAATATTATATTATCATCATTTCCTCCATTTAATAGTGAATTAAAACTTTTTTATGGCTACATAATATTCCATTACATAAAATGTTTCATGATGTCTCCAATCACCTGTTATGGAACATTTACGTATTTCTAGTTTTTCATTGCTACAAATTAATGAGCTAAAAATTATTGCATACTCTCTATGGGCCAGGTATCCTGCCAAGTCTTTTTTTTTAATATAATTTATTGTCAAACTGGTTTCATACAACACCCAGTGCTCATCCCAACAAGTGCCCTCCTCAGTGCCCATCACCTACTTTCCCCTCTCCCCCATCCCCCATCAACCCTCAGTTTATTCTCAGTATTTAAGAGTCTCTTATGGTTTGCCTCCCTCCCTCTCTGTAACTTTTTTCCCCCTTCCCCTCCCCCACAGCCTTCTGTTAAGTTTCTCAAGATCCACATATGAGTGAAAGCATGTGGTGTCTGTCTTTCTCTGATTGACTTATTTCACTTGGCATAATACCCTCCAGTTCCACCCACGTTGCTGCAAATGGCCAGATTTCATTCTTTCTCATTGCGAAGTAGTATTCTATTGTAAAGGGCTAGTATCCAAAATCTATAAAGAACTCACCAAACTCCACACCCAAAAAACAAATAATCCAGTGAAGAAATGGACAGAAGACATGAATATACACTTTTCTAAAGAAGGCATCCAGATGGCCAACATACACATGAAAAGATGCTCAATCATAGGTCTTAATATTTATATTATCTTTTATATTTAGTGACACTTTAAAGATCTATAACAGTCCTTTATGGGAGGTACTTTTATTATACCCATTTTTTACATGAACAAACTAATAACCATACAGGTTGGGTTCTTTATCCAAAAGCTGGAATTCGAACCCGTTTATCTGGCTCAAGAACCAGTGCCAACCATTATGAATATAATCATGACAAATTCTCGTAATACAGAATTCTTTGTTCACATGTTTAATACTTTCTAATAAAAAAATAACAACAGTGGAATTACTAAATAAGGGGTCATGAAGAAACATCCTGTTGTCAAATTACTTTTCAAAAAGATTTATACGATTTACATTCAATATATGCAGTATATGAGCCTTCCCTCTTTCCCTGAGAGAGACATGGAATCCTTAGTCATACATGTCCACTATTAAAACTTTTATCTTAACTACTCTCTTATAGCGTCTATCATAATATATTTGTTTATGTATAATACTTCAGTCTGTCTTGCTATACTGTGAAATCTTTGAGAGCAAGAGTGAGCCTCATTTGCCTTTTAATTCACAATACCTACCACTGTGCTAGATACATAGTAGATTCTCAGTATGGCTTTTGTCAAAAAAAATTTTTAAATCCCACCATGTCTTGTAGTTTCATGTGGCAGTTTGATGTACACAAGTAAATGTCACTTCACTGTCCTTTCAGTCTTCACACTTCTTTAATATGCAGCTTCATCTCTAGAAATTTGGTTTTCTCACTGATCCTATGTGCCCTTCCACCTCTTTTTATCACACCACCTAATTCCCAACTCTCCAAATCCACCTAAACAATGACCTGTTTCATGAAGCCTTTGCTCTTGCCATCTTCCTTTCCAGTGCTGGACTTTCACCTTCCAGATTCCCCTAAAGGATTGACTGCTCATAATGTATACAATAGCAGCAGGCTTTATAAAATTTGCAACCCATTATACAACTCCTTGAATGAAACTTTAATAATCTTAATGTCACTTATTCCTCATACATCTTATCCCCTGCTTTCCTTGAACATATTTTAAGACCCTGGACACTTGCAACCAATCTCCACACTTTGTGGAGTGGTCCACTAGAAGCACTCAGAACTCCTCAGACACTTGGGGATGGGCCAAGGGACTGATCTGTTCCCAGGCTTCTCTCTAGTTGGGTTTGTGTGGCTTCTGCCATCATGATATTTTGGAAGAAAGTTCAGGAGTCATTGATTTTTCCTAATATCTTATAATGAAAATGTTTCATCACAATATAACTAGAGGCTCCTGGAATCCTATAGATGAGTTCAGAACATTTAGCCATGAGAGATCTTAATTAACTGGTTTCCTTGGCCATCTACTAGAACCATGATTACTAGTATCTTTAATCAACATAAGATTACTGAGTTTCCTGTGGCTAAAAAAATACTGTAAGATAATGAAAACTTGCTACAGTTGCATGTTCCAGTTCCCAAATGAGGCTGCTGTATTTTGTTCCCCCATCAGCATCCATTGCAATTTATGTGAATATTGTCTTTAGCACAGTCTGCACTTCATAGATGACCATATGTTTTTCTCCTTTTGGTATAAACACAGCTTTTAAAGTTAAAAATTCTTTGGCATATTAATATGCCCTAATAAATCAAGTACATATGTCTTTAAACCACAAACACAAATATTCCATTTGCCATTAAATTTGTTGATACATTTGATTTATCATATTTTCTATTTTACTGTCACTAGAACTTGCCAACTTGCCTTTTGAAATTGGCACTTATGGAAAATTAATATTTAATGTAGAAATTGAAGAGCCTGGAGGTTGGTGAGGATGAAAAGGGGAAGCAGTGGGCTAGAGAGGAAAGGAAATTTTGAAGTGAGGCTACCTTTGCATGTATGGCAGTCTTCATGTAGTGGGAGTAAAGGAGGTACTGCAGGAAATGAAAGGCACCACAAGAAGTGAGGGGCTGAGGACAGGAGGAGCCAAAAATGGGAAAGAAGCATTAGACACAATGTAAGAGTTCAGAAGAACTGGCAGAAAAAAGGAATGATGGTAAAACCATTGGCAAAGATGAAGGTCACCACCAGAATGAAAAGTCATTACTGGAGAAGAGGAAAAATGCAGAATTTAAAGAAGAGGGTCTACACCTCTCCAGCTTCCATACCACCTTTACTTTCAGTAGCTCTTAGTAATTTAACAATGGCTTTCACAGCCAGAAAACTTTATTACACAGAGGGGAAGTGAGTCAGGAATGAAAATGTTTACTTACCAGATAAATGCTATGATTCCAATAGGTGCTATGGCTCCTTTAATGAAAGATTGATTCCAGATTTTGGCAGAAAATAACCTGGCAAAAGCAATAATGCTTCTTTGGGCTTGGCATGAAACTCTACCACTTTTGTGGCTCTCTCTGTCTCTTATATTTTGCCAGGCCAATTCCATGCTTAGAAAGAGAGGCAAGAAACTACTATTTATGCAGGAGGGAGTGTTCATGTTGGAAACAGAGAAGGGGAAATCTAAGGTTGTGATTTAATCACTTGTTTTTATTTGTTGTTTAATTCATTGTAATGAAGATTTGCTGAACACATAATAAGTGTTAAGTGCTGCACTAGATTCTAAGAATGAAGAACTCACTGATATTTAAGGAATCACAGTGGGTTAATTCAGGGGTTGGCCAAGTATAGCCTGTGGACCCAATGCGCCCACTGCCTGTTTTTGTCGAGTTCATTGACCCATTCATTTGCATGCTTTCTCTGGCTTCTATTGTGTTACAGTGGCAGAGTTGAGTAATCAGGACAGGGACTGGATAGCCTGCAAGAGTTAAACATGTTTATTATCTTACTCTTTACAGAAAAAGTTTGCTGACTGCTAGATAAATACAGTTGTTATAGTGGAGTTAGGTTGGAGTTCAATAAATTATAGACGGAGCCAGGTATGTTAGTGAAAGCTTCAAAGAAGGGTTGATGTGTGGCATTTGATTTCAGTTTTGTGAGACGTAGAGGAGTTTCTGAGCATGAAGAAATAAGAGTGGCGCTTTGGGAACAGCAATGACAAATATATTACTGTGAAATCACTTGTGAGTTTTAGAAATGTGCCCACTGCTTATTTTGGCTGAAGCATAGGTTGGGGTGGGTGGCTAAGATTGGGTTTTGGAGGCTAGAGGGGGCAGTAGGATCCAGATCCTATATGGAAGGACCTTATACTGAGAACTTCACATGCAAACATTCAGCATGGCAAGATACCCATATTAGTAGGATGCAATCTCTGCCCTTATGAAGTTTGGCCTCCAATAGGATGTATAAGCCATTAAATAAAGCACACAACAGAATGAGATACATGCCATAGAAAAGTCTAAATGAAACATAATGAGGACCCTTTTAGTAAGAAGAAATCACATCTGATTGGAGAGATGAGAAAATTAATTTATGTTAATGCTAATAGTGCACCTTGAAGGACGGCTGTAATTTTGGGGGATGCTACTGAGGCAGTTGGGCACAAGCAGAGAAATTAGCCTACAGGCGAAAAAGAAATGTTAACAGTTTTGGGATGTGTCTTAGTCCAGATCCCCTAGAAAAATGGAATCTGAGGTCAAAGCTTTGCACTAATACTTAATTGGGTAGAGCTATCCCAGGGAAGCAGAAAGCAGGGATGAAATGGAGTGAGGCAGAGATGGAGGGACAGAAAATATAAGGGGGGCATTTCCCAGGCTGGCCACAGCTACCTAGAGAGCACAGCTGATTGCTGTGACTTTGGGGACAGCTTCCTAGAGGCTGGATTTATTTCAGAACAGTCCACATGGTAGAGTAGAGGAATGAAGGAAGAATTTCCCCCCCCCTCCCTCCCTATGTATCTCTTTCTCTGTCCTTTCTCTTTGATTTCATTGGCCAATTCACTCCTTTGGCCATTAACTTCCCTGTACTGCTGGGTTATGCCTCCCAGTCCTCTTAGCTACTGGGAAAGTAAGAGCCCCATATGTTCAGGGTGGCTTCACTGCCCGTGTACCTGTCTCTCCTTGCCAGTCAGTGCCATAGCAGAGCTCTTTGGTCTGTAGCAGTAGTGGCAGCAGAAGCAGTGACCTGATTTCATGACCTTGGGGACAGTGCAAAACTTTCCTAGAGCCACTGCAGCCAGAAAACAAATGGGCAGATTCATGGTGGCACATAAGCTGAGTCTAATACAAAAAGCATTAATTTACTTGTCTGGAATATAAGGTAGAGAGCTAATGGGAGAGAAGACCAGAAAAATTGTAATGCCTTTGTGGAAGACATTGGTTATTGGCAGAGGAATAGGGGAGCAGTGGTTATATAAGGTCACAGCCCCTGGTTATGGCCATTCTTGATGGCAACACCAATGATGTATGGGGTTGGGTTCTTTTTTTGTTGAGGCCAACACCGTCCCTTTAGAAAGACAATATAGTAGTTAAAACCATGGTCCTGGAGCCAAAATGCCTGAATTCAACTCCTGGTTCTACCCTTACTAGCTAACATGTCTCAGTTTCCTCATCTTTAAGTGAGAACTATGATAGTTGCCTCTTAATAAGGTTGTTGAAAGGATTAAATGAAATAATATATGTAAGGTGATTAGCATAATTATTTTCAGTGCTTATCTGTATTACTTTAGGACAAAAATCTTATTTGTAATCCTGAAATCCAGAAATCACTGAAAAAATGAGTTATTTTGTAACTCATTTGATGGCAAGGCTCATCTGAACATAGAGTCTTTACATATCACACATAGATAGTATCAATGTTTGCTTTTTTTTTTTAATCTCATCATATGAACCTCATCTGTTTCATGATGGAAATATTAATGTGTGTTTAATTAAAGGGTGTTATTCCAGGCCCTGATAGGGTTGTTTTATGTCATTTGGTCTATGCACCACATTCAATGTTTAAAAAGCCCCAAATTTCCAAATTCTGAAACATAATTGCACAAGAATTTCAAATAAGGGATTATGCATTTGTATTATTCAGAGGTTTGAAATGTAGGGACAATGTAGGGATTAACACTGATTACTCCTATCCATCCTACAATGAAAACACATTAAAAATTCTTGGGAAGCTTTCAATTGCTTTCAAAACATAACCCAGTGTGTGAACTTTTGAAAAATATGTTGCTATACATTTTTAATGAAAAAAGAAAAATTTGAACCATCTCCCTAACATTTTGCTCCATTCTCAGCCCCCTGATGTAACAAACAGTGGTAACACTTTGGCATAGGACTTTGTGTATCCTGAAATATTTTCAAGGATAACCTATCAAGATAAACTACTTTTGGAACATGATTTGGACCCAAACATGGAAGACTAGTAGTTTAATGAAAAACTCTTTTTAAAAAATACATTGCATATAACATTGTGTCAACTATACTTCAATTAAAAAATAAAAGCAACTACATGGCATTAGAATGAGAATGAGAAAACCTCACTAGAAATTCACTTATAAAAGTGCTTGATTTTTATCTGAATGGGATCTATTTTGGCATAAGTTTTAATAACATTTCTTAAGCCTACATATATAGAGCTGAAGACTTTCTTTCAAAAAGACCATTAAAACCTGTCATTTTGGTTACATAACTTCTGTTTCTGCTCAAGAGAAAAATGAAACAAAGGAATCATTTAAAATGTTGCTGAGCAAAATCAAAACCTGAAAACCTGGTGGTCAACTTTTGAATTCCTGAATTATTATCTGGTTTACCTACCTCTAAGCCTACTGATAATTGCTTATTGTCCATCTAAACTGTAGTTTCCATATTGTATGCCAACTGTGTGCATTTCCCAGCTTTGTCAAATGTAAGAAAGCATTTTGGAGTGAAAACCTGGAGTGATTTCATTCTAACTCCCTACCCATGCTCCAAGGCTTCCAGGCTCTGGAATGATACTTATTGCTATTTAGGGGTTTTACCTTTCATTTTGTAAAATCTCATAACTTTAAAAATCTGAATTTTATCTTTTAAAGAAGTGAACCACTCTTTGGTTATTTTTTATAAATTTACCATTGGCCAATTTCTGCAATTATCTTAGACTTACTCCTTGGTCATACATCAGACATGTCTCAAAGGTATCTAAGATTAATACTAATATCTAACATTAATACTTCTAGTAAAAGAGATGCCTTATGACTAAAAAAATATTTATATTTATATAATATATTATATTATATATATATTATATTATATTAATATAAATAAATATTTATATTATGGGAGGGGGGAGGCCGTAATAAGAATGCATTTTTAGAATGTTGCAGTTTACTCCCACTTTGCAGTAGCATTTATGGTGCTATTTGGGAGTTCACCAAAGGAGAGAACTTGGTAAATCTAAACAATGTGAAAATTATTGATGGCATATGTTGGTGTTTGAGTGCAGCCTAATAGAGTATGTTATTCTGTTTCCTGCCTAAATTCTTTGCTGGGAGACAAGCAAGGAATCAGGCAGATGGAGATTAAAGTGCCGAGTTCATTACCGATGGATTTATGGGAAAATGAGGCTTACACATAAGGCAACAATGGGCTTTTTAATGCTTAACTCCATTAAAGTCCAGACTTAGTCACTCACTGTCAGGTACTGCTGGTCAACCACAGCCTTTCACACACAAGGTCAGGGCTACTACTGTGAAGCTCATTGAATGACCAAGAACAGACTAGAGTGTATCTTCCCCAAATCCCGTAGATCCAAAGAAGAGAAGGAGGGAAGGGAATCAGCCATAGTTGTCCAGTTTTTATTCCTAAATTTATGAATCAGATAATTTAATCCTTCTCTCATAAGGAAAAGTTAGTGAGGGCATAGAGAAAATCAAGAATGTTATACTGATTATGTCCCTCTTCATGGAAACATGAGTCAAGGGTAAATGCACTATCTTTCAAAAAAACATAGTCTGATAGGGGATTGAGTATACTTATGATGAGCACTGAGTAATGTACAGAATTGTTGAATCACTGTATTGTACACCTGAAACTACTATAAAACACTATATGTTAATTATACTGGAGTTTAAAAACATAAAAAATTAAAAAAATACATGAACCTAATAAAATAATACAAAGGGTATGATCAGCATTTACATCAGCATTCCTACTTCTGTCCTTCCCATCCAAGGACACATGTAGGTGGCCTAGAACCAAGCATTTATCTTCTATGGCAAAAATTCGAGGTATATTCTCTGAAAAAAAATTACACTAATTGTCAGAGAATGCCACAGAGTAAACCTTTCCTCTTTTAGAAACTTAGCAATGTAGATCACTTGTGATGTATATTAGAATATTTAGATCTCAAATTTCAGTGGTAAAATTTTAGCTGGCAGTCTGTATATCACATACATTACTTTGTCAGGGTACCCTAATAGAGTCAGAGAAGCTGAGCAAATTTGGCTTAAATGGTGAGCGTGGAAGCTTTCACCAGAGTCCATCAAAAAGGTATATACGCTTAGTGGGAAAGGCACACACCTCTGTCTAAACTATCAGACTATACCTCACTCTCTAGTCTGACCATAACTGTAATGAAAAAAGGTACCAAGGATTCTGGTTTCTGCTCTTCTCAGGAAACACTTTGCTACTTTGACATCAAAACCACATAAACAAAATACCAAAGCAGAACATCAAACCCAATCAGAAATGGACATGCCTATATATGCTAGGTAATACCAACATTTTCATTTGATTGAATCCTCTCTGGCACAATCTGCATCATACATATGACACTATTGCCATGGAAGTTGATTGCTCTTTTACCCCCCTGAAAATAGTCTTTTGTTGTGCTATAGAGGGTAAAATAAAGGGAGGACACACAGAAAAGGGGACGTGAAACAATTAGTAGTTTTAAAGTACTAGCAATACCAATGCTAGTTTAACTGAAAATCACAAGTAGCATGTCTGAGAGCAATGGGAGATCCCAGAAAACTATCTTGATCAGAGAAGAAATCATTCCTTTCCAAGTTAGTTTTTTGCTCACTCAGATGGAGGGGACACATGAAATAATGCACAATTACATACGACAGATATGTCATTATAAGGTTATTGTTATACATCTCAATGTCATTCTTTATTTTGCTTGATTCAGAAAGTGTATGCTCTATACAGTAAAGCTGTACTTGGTTGAATAAGCAAAATTTCTGTTCTCTTAATTAGGTGAAAATTATCCTGCTATAGTAGTGCTGTAAGCATATTATAGCTTCTTAGTAGATAGCCATGCAAATCTGACTACCAGAAATGCCATAGTTTTCTATAGCTTCCCACTGTATTTCCTGGGAGTAAAAAAGAGATAATGGTTGTAAAGTATTTAGTCCAGGGCCTGATATATAGTATGCCCTCAATACATAGAAGCTACAAAGCCCCATTTGCTCACTCCAGACTCATCTCAGATCCTGAGATAGTTCTGATGAAGAGGTATGTTGGCAGCCTTGCCCTCTCTTCCCCTATCTAATGGCCCTTGGAACTTAGTCTCATTTCTTAGACCCCAAGTCCAGCTAATATTGATGGCCTGTCACATGCCCCCTGAGTGACCTTACTGCCAACCTGATTCAGGACCCCATGTACCAGGAATGAGAATCTGGAGAGTCCTTTATTATATAGCCTTTTCTTTTTCTCTGTTTTATGAGTCCTAGCCATGGGTTCTTTATTTTTATTTCCTCCTTCATGGTTTCTATTTAGTTTTCCTATTTAACACCCCTGTTCAGCTTAGGGTATTTCTCTGAATTCTATCCAGATCTTGCCTGGCTCTTGGAAGCCTTCTCTCTCAAAGCTGAACCCTTCTCTCCTCATATTTCTACCTGATAGGAGACATATACATGGGCAAACTCGGAGCCAACTATTGTTCACCTTTCCTAGATATTCTTTACCACTTAGATCTTCGTTCTTGCATGCCACTGGCCAGATGGACACTGAAAATCATCTTAGTCCCTTGAAGCTTCTGTGTCTGAAATGCCCCTACTCACACCATCATATATCCTGGTGACATTGATGCTACTGAAACCTGGTTTCTCACCTCCCCACAAAAGATGTGTCAGTGGTCCAACATGCATCTCACCTCACCTCCCTGTGACAACACTAATTTTCCAGGCTGGGATACAAACTGGCTCATCTCCAAGTGCAGGGGTTGAGACAAGAATAGAGAGGGGGTCATAAAGCTCACCACTCAAAGGTGTTTATGAGTTGCATCCTGGACCCTCAAACTCAAATGAGCTGAGAAAGTGATCTTTCCTTTGTCTTTGTCTTTCTCGAATCACAATCCCTGCAACATTTTATTCATTAGATTTATTTTCCTTATTCTCAGCTCAGAACTTCTGTGCAAGATGGAATGAGAAAGCGACAAACCCCTTCAGGCCACAAATCAGGAATTGTTTCAATTACCTCTTTTCTTGATGAAGCCCAGGGTATAGGTCCTGATGAAGCTATATCAGCACTTTTTCTGTTTTCCTTACAGAACAAATTGCCAGCAGGATTCCTGTTTATGAGGGTAGGAATTGCTTGTACAAATTTCCCATAAGGATTCTGACAGAAGCTTCTCTCTGCTAAAGCAAAGGGCTCCTTGTATCACTGATTTTGGGCGTGCAGCCAGAATAAGTCTGAAATCCCTTATGCCTACCAAGATACCCTTCCCCAAAACTGTATGATCTGATCTGTTTGAGAAACACAATTCATTTCTGTAATTATCTCAGAAGGGAGAAGTATAAGTCTGTGTAATTATGGTGTTCATGCATTTGGAGGATTTTCTTAAGGTTGGATGTCAGCAGGGCGCCCAGGCAAAAGCTGAACAGTGGATCTAAGTCTTGAGGCCACAAGCAGGGTAGGGTGGAAGAGGCCCCATAATGACATGCTAAAGCCCAATTTCATACTGATCAATGCAGCTGTGAGAGGCTGAGACGAACAGCAGCAGCAGCAGCAATGGCAAAGCCAGCCATCTTTCCTAGGCTAATTCACTTTGAACAGACCATGAATGTGGAAGCCTCAGAGATGGTATTATAAGTTAGAACAGTGACAGTTAGACTAATGAACTGTGCCACACAATATGGATGAAAAATAATAATCATGATAACCTTTTATTAAGCATTGACTGTATTAAATGTTATGTGTACATTGCATCAGCAATACTTTTTCAAGTGTGTTCTAATTGCCAGACACTTTTTCTAGGTACCAGAAATGCAGCAATGAAAAGATAGACCGGTAGAAAACAGATAAACTCATTGCCCTTATGGCTCATCTAATACTCTTTAAATACCTTTAACTTTAAATACCTTCAAAGTGCTTCAAAGTGTGAGTTCTATCCACTAAGCAATGGCACCTCCTCCTGCTTAAAACAAACAAACAAACAAACAAACAAACAAACAAACAAACAATTTGGTCACACATGCAAACAATGTTAACAGTGGTTGTGTTTGTTTTCAATTGTGAAAAGCAAGGACATATCAGCCATTAGTTTAAAGCATTTGCTTCCTCCTTGAAGACCATACCACATTCCAAGCTGGTGGCATAGCTGAGACTTTAATAGGTCTTCTCACTATTCTATTAGTTTGGTTGGTCCTGAGTGATATGGAATACGGTTAAGATTCCATGTTTCATGGTCATTGCTCCACTGTTATAACTTCTATACTGTAAAGTGTATCTCTTTGATGGGCAATACTGTATGGGATCCCATGCCTACAAATCTAGCATTCTGTAAGTCCTTGGATGGTGATACTAGAGGAAGTACAGCAGGGAATGCTAAGACATATCTGGAGTAAGTGCCATTTCGTTTAAAGATGAATTGAAACTCCCTTGAGGATGAAAGAGGCCTGATGTAAGCAACTTGCCACAAAGTTACTGGCAGATATTCTGGGGACATGGTGCACTATCAAGGGATGCAGTGTTGATTTTTGCTGGCATTTTGGGCATGTCAGAGGCTAGGTTAGCCTAGATAAGAAGGACCCCAAACTTTGTACCCATCCATAGGCTTTATTTCTCTCACCATGGCTACTCAGTTCATGGGCCCATTGACAATCACAAGCGTGGCCAAGGATAGAGGCTGGCTGACAACCACGGGATGGTGCATCATCTTGTCCACCCACTTAAGGACCTCCTCGCAATGGAGGGTCTCTGGTGGACATTCACAGAAAATAAAAATGTCCATATTTTTTCCCCACTTTCATTGGTATGTCTGTATACCCTCATCTCTGATCTAATCTTGCTCCTTTAGGCCCCTAACCAAGTAGACAAGCCTTTTGCCAGTGCTCAAAGAACTGTGTATGTTGTTAACTCAAGTCATTTCTCAATTCATACAAAGTGAATAGTCAAATGTACTCTCACAATTTTCCATTTAGAGGATTTACCTTACCACAGTCTTTTAGAATCTAGCCTGAATAGGACTATACTGAAGTACCATCTATTTTCAGCTCAAATCAACATAGTGGGGAAAAAAAGACCTTGTAAGCTAGGTTTTGTTTTTGTTATTGTTTTCTGCCTCTACTTTTATTCACAGGAAATCAGGTGATGTGAGGTCATAGATGTAAACTGTGGAAGAAGCATCACTAATATGTTGAAGCACGTCTTAAGTATAGCTTACATATGTCTCTAGACCTCTTTGGGCTTGATCCTAAATATACAATTTATATTGTTCAGTGTATAGTAGATTGTTGCTGTGCCCAATATTATGATTTGGAGAATCTGATCATATCTACCTCATGTTTGATGGCTTCACTTACCTGGTAATCTGTTGTTGGGTGCTCAGTCTTTTTTTTAAAGTTTATTTATTTATTTTTGAGAGAGAGAGAGAGAAGGGGAGGGGCAGAGAGAGAGGGAGAAAGAGAATCAAGGGATTGAACTCACAAACCATAAGATCATGACCTGAGCTGAAATCCAGAGTTGGATGCTTAACTGACTGAGCCAACCAGGTGCCCCCGTTGAGTGTTCAGTCTTTACCAGGACCCAACAGCACTCCAGGAGGTGCTTTTTAAATAATAACTAGTTCTCTGCTATGGTAGGGGTCTGTGCTGTGCTTTCCTATTGAAGTTTGACAGAAGTTCCAGACAGCATCCTTATATATCACAGATAGTTCTGGAACCATTGGCTTTGCCAAATTGTACGGCTCAAATAGCAGAGAGGCTAGCAACACAGCCAAGACCTGTTACAGAGCTTTCTTTCGCTCTGGGTCCCATTCAAAACTGTCAGTATTTCAAGTCAGCAGATAAATGGATTGGAGAGCTATTCTCAAAATATAGTTAGAAATCCAAAATCCAAAGAGGTGTACCAAATGCCATACTTCCTTCTTAGCAGTAAAAGGTACAAAATGCAAAAGTTGCCCTCATCCTTAGATGTCTCAGCATGTCTTAGACAATTGGACCCCTAAAACATTCACTAATGTGGTATGTAGTTAGTTCTTTATGGGGTTTATCTCCAACCCTCTGACATGTATTTATCTTGCTAAGGTACCAGAATACTTACTACTTTCTGTTCACCAAGTCTAATATGCACGATATCTTCAATATTGTGGACCAGTATAATTCCTGAGAAGTGTCAAGGTTCCTGTTGACTATGTCATGAAAGAAAGTCTGAGACTTAATATAGCCCTGGGAAAAGATAATGATGTATAATGCTGTCCTCATCACATAAAAGGAAACTGTCTTTGACTCTCCTTTCTGTTAGAATTAGGGAAGAACACATTCACAAAATCAGTAGCCTCATACCCAGCACCAAAGTCTGTGTTGCTCTGTTTCACAAAGATTTTACATTCAGCACAGTAGGTTTATTGGGATGGCCATAACACTTGGTGAAGTTTACGAGTCTACTGTCTTCCACCATGACTCATAGGCTTTTTTTCTTCAGGGTCTATACAGGTGAATCTAGGTGAATTTAATAAGGATATGTAGGGAGCATTATCTTTGCATCCTTTAAGTCTGATGATAGGGCTATTCTCCACATTTTCTCTTGGAATGGAGTATTTCTTATGCTTAAGTTTCTTGGCAAGGGGGTAGAGGCAATCTCAGGAGTTTCCTGTAACTTTGACTTGTACTCCATAGGTCAGGAAATAATAAGTGTTCTGCCAGCTGTTAAGTGTACTACCTCAATTGTACACTAGGGAATTGGAAGATGAATCTGTGGACTCAATGAACCCTCTGTGGAATGGACTTATATCAGAACTGTTCATCACCTGACCTTTGTTAGCTTCCTTCTGGAGCTCCTGGATAGTATCTTGGATCCTCTGTATCCGTGTCAGCTTAGATCCAGTATTCAACTGTCCTTGAATGGTCTAAGTATACCATGTTCCTTTTGTATAGTTACTCTAGTAAATCAATTTTAAAGAATATGTATATATATGTATATATATATATATATATATATATATACACACACACACACACACACACACACACACACACACACACACATTTATATATGTAATTCCTTATATATATATTATTCTTTATATATATATTATTCCTTAAGAGAAACAAGCCTCCTCTTCAATTGATAACCTGTGGGTATGTGAACTAATTGAGATCTGGAATTTGAGTGAAGGACTACAGGTTTTCATTGTGTTGGCTGACATCAGCCAGCTCTCAATTTTGTTGTTGTTGTTGCTGTTGTTGTTGTTGTTGGGTGGTACAGAGGAGGTTACATTAATTCAAGTTGAATAACATCTTTGTTAGCTGCCCATCTATCTTGTCCCCTGGAACATTCTAATCTATGAGCCATTACCATAGAATCCCTCAGGTAAAGTCACTTTGATTGCTATCTTGGCCCTTCCCATTATAATAATCACATCTACTTTGCCTCTAATGGTTGAGTACTGCCATTTTGCCTTTGCTATTCTAAGATCATTAGATCATTTAATAACCCACTGATATTTAGCAGTCTAACAAGAAGATAGCAATTCTACTACAGCACCAACAGATAGAAGTCTCCACTGAGCTTCTAAAATCTACTCTTCATGGAGTCTTCATTGTGGTCTTGGTAAAGGAGTCTCTATCTATGGGTCCTTCCACTGAATAGTCAGTTAGTGGGGTTTTCTGGTTTCACATAATAAATTCATTCTAACATTCTCACATCCCTTATTAGCCTTTTGGCTCCTTCTGTTTTCTGTCTAGGCAGTTCTGGCATCTCCACCTCATTTAGTGTGCACCATCATTGTGGACAATCTTCAAGGAATCCAACAGTGGATTTGAACTGGTTCCAGGTCTCTTTGCCAGAGCATTAAATCCTGAATCTTTGTTCAGGCTATGGTGAGACAAGACCCAAGTTTTTGTTCTTGGCAAAAAAAGAGTTGAGTGGTAGTGGATTTTGAAGAGAAAAAAGCAATGCTCTGTAAGGCATCTGCCTCAGTTAAGGCCTTGTCAAGGTGTTTAGGCAATGGGAGTTGCTTTTTGCGAATAAGGGGGAATTCCTTTTGCCTGGGTGGAGTATTTAGGAGAACCTCAAGGGTTAAGATTCTCAAACTCCTTCACTTACTGGTTGAGGGGTGCCCTCAGGGCATTAATTTTCCTTCATTTCCAGGCTACACATGAGGAAAGAACAGTGTCCTCCTATTCGCTATACCACCATGTCAGAGAAGACCCAAAACATAGGGGGGAAAAATAGGTGGTATATCCTTGAGATGAAATGTTGCCAGTGAGTCAAAGACCCTAAGAACCATTTGCTATAACCACAGTTGGAATCAGAAGTGAGGCCAAGAGAATGTGAGACAGTGCACAGATGTGTCTGTAATAAATAGCAAGAAGAGGAAAAAGAAGTGGAGGGAAAAGACTGGCTTAAATTAATTGTCTAAGATAGTACCTCTAGTACCTGGTAGAGAGTGAGAATTAAAAGCTAGTCTCTTTAACTCCAGATGCCATCTCTTAACCACTGTTGCTTTTCTGGGCAACGAAAAATACAAGAATGAGTATTTTGACACTCAAGTAGGAGGGCAGAACTTAGCTCAGCAGCCATCTGTGGATGTTTCACCTTTAGCGTCCAAAAAAATATAGCTGCCTAGAAAGCTACTGATCCAAAGTCTCAGTGCCTTCTGGAAATTTAAAGCCTGCTAAGCACTTATCCAATATGGCAAAATTCCCTCGGGAGCCCCAAGGTCTTTATAGCTTTCCCTAATCAAGCCTACATATTTGTTCTTTGAACACTAAACTTGCTACAGCTCCGGCATCTTTGATCTAAAGATCACTTCTGCCAGGACTTTCTTTCCCTGTCTCATTGTATGGTGGACTTCAAGTATGAGCTCAAGTACTATCTCTTCAGAGAGGCTGTCCCTAACTACCTCATCAAAAGGAACACACACCACCCATTTCCTCCCTTGCCCTCCACTACATTACCCGAATCTTGTTCTTCATAGCACCATCAAAGGCTTTGACAATTTGATATTTGTTTGTAAGTTTATTGTTGGCTTCCTCACTAAAATACAAACACCCTGTGGACAGGCACCCTGTCCATTCTGTTTACCATTATATCCCTTATTCTCAAATTGTGCCAGGCATAATAGGAGATACTCCAGAAATATTTGCTGAGTGAACAAATGAAAGTCATTCAATAAACAATAGTTTTCCCCTTAATGCCTATGTATGGCTTTCCAAGAATTACCAAATAACTTACAGACCATAGGGACAGGATAGCATCAATGGGCCAGGGCCAGTATCACCAGCACACTGCACAGAATGCAGAACAGACTTTATCCTCTACAGCATGCATTTCTGTATAAACATGACAAAATATTGAGCAATTAGACAATGATAATATAACCAAATGTAAAGACAAAAATTCAGAACCTTAATAAAGAACAGCAACCTTTCAGAAATGTGATGCCAACTTTTCATTTTTTCTTTCCTCTGGGAAAGTGTTGAGGTGATTTTGTCCGTTAATAGGTGACATCATTGTCCTTGGTGCTAGGAATGAAATACAAAACTGAGTTGCTTGCTAAGAGGTTCAGAGTGTTCTTCTGTGACTTACTTTTTAAAACCATTCACACCTCCTTTGACATTCCTAGCAAGGCCTGGAATTTTGGTCCTTTTAGCCTTTCTTACTGGTTTTCTCTTCAGTTCTTGATTTGACTTGATTTAGAACCTGCCTCCAGATCATGTGCTTCATGACTGCTTTTGAAATCACATAGAAATCTTCAATGAAGAGTTACTCCAAGCCTTGTAATCTAGCTGAAATCTCAATCCAGCTTTGGATACTCAGTTTCATAAAACAGAAATGCAGTTTGTCTGTCCATATAAAGAGATGTACATTTTAAGTTTGTAATATCCATGTAGTGACTGGAATATTGAGGTTCACGTTTGGAGGTGACCTTGTCCCATTAATGGTAAATTTAGGAAATTGAATGATCACTGGATTGTTGAGTAAACATCAAAATCAAAAAATGGAATGTTAACTATTTTGTGGAATATTTCATTCGGGGTCAAAAGGACCAGAGTTCCAATCCAGACTGCCACTCATTAGCTATGTGAACTTGAATAGAGGACTTAACCTCTTGAGTTCTCAATTCCATCATCTATTAAAAGAACAGAGTAAAAATAGTATCTACTTTGTGAGGTTGTGAGGGTGAACTGAACAAATGCTCATAAAGCCCTTAGCACAGCATGTGGCCATGGAAAGCACTCGATAAATGTTAGCTGTTAATGATACCAATAAAAATCGGCTTGGCATACCTTTCCCTGTGTCTCCACCAGGAACCTTTTCTGTCATTCTTCAAGACTGTTCAAAATTGTTTTGCTCTGCTTCCCACACAAGTGGCCTTAGTCGCCCTCCTTGCCGTGGCACCATTGTTCATATTTCTATAGAACTGATGATATTATTATTCATGTCTGTATTACAGGTACTAACCCATGATAGTTATTCAATAAATCCTGATTGAATGAACACATACCCTTTGCACATTACCCTTGACCTCACCTGAATCCAGCAGCAGTGTATTGTGAAGTGAGATTTCTGAAGCTCTAAATTGTTAGAGAAATTACTGTTTTATAGGAGCCAGAAGCACACAGAAAAACCTTCACATTCAATGCCTGGACCAACTATATTTGTCCTCCAGGCTTTGTACAGGTAGGAAGAGATCTCAGCATAAAACCCTAAAATCAAAGTTCTAACATTGCTGACATATTTTGAAAAATGCTGGCCCTGAAAGTAAAGATAGGATCTTGGAGCCACTCTTAGTATGCTTCTGCTTGAGATTTGAAAAGCAGTTACAGGGAAAGTGTCAATAATTCTAGTAGATAACAAAAACAAATATTTTCTAAAATATCTGCTGCTAAAGTCAGCCCTTAGCTTACTCATTATAATGCTCTTAATATTTAATCTCATTAGTTAATTGCCTGGCTAGTAAACATCTCCTTCATCCTAAACTTATTCTTCTGGGCTGTCATTAGAGACTCACATGTTCAGAAACGCATAAAATTCCTCACCCCCCTCAATGCTCAGTGAAGAATGAGGACTCTGTGACCCTTAGGACCTTTCCAACTATGAAATTCTATGATTCTGTGATTCCTTCAACCAGATAAAATGTTGCTGTTTTTCACGATTCACACCAGGAAGAGAGAGCCCATCTTACCCATTCAGGTGTGAATTGTGCACAAAATTGTGTGAATTATGTTGTGTAAAAATCCTATCGGTTGGTTCAAAAAGAGATAGTATAGAACTCTTCAAATTGTGTAGTTATTTCGCCAAGAGGAGGGTTCTAGAAGGCCTCACCTCCAAAACCTCAGGGATTATTGAAGCCAAACTTCCTTCCCTTGCATCATCTTGAGACAAAGTCCCTTTAGGTATCTTGGCTAACCAGCCTTGTAAACTCATTTCAGTATCACTTTATCTCCCTTTAGACTATATCTTGCCTAGAAATAGCACTAAATGAATGATCAAGAGCGAATGAATCTGCTGAATCACTCTGGGTTCTCTCTCTCTGTTGGTCTCCCCTCTTTTTTTCTGAGAGATTTTATTTCTGACAGTCTCCCTAAGAGCCATCTCATGAATCATCTTACTTCCTCTGAGAATATCTGCTCTCAGAGGCTGTGAACCCTCCAGGGAAGGTTGTTTCTGGCTGAGGCACAGGCTGTGCAAATCAGGAAAATGATTTAGCTTTAGCTGAGAAAGCACTATTTAAATGCAGCATCACCTCTTTCTTTGCTATTGTGTTCAGGAATTGCCCCATTATATTCATTCACTTATTCATATCTTCATTTATTCTTTCACTCACTTTCTTACACATATACTTACTCTTGCAATCAGAGTTCAACATTAAACAGCTCCAGGATATTTCTTACATTATTCAAGTGTTACTTCATTTACCATTTTGCTTAAAACTGGGCACACAAACTAAATGATGCATTTCTGCCCCGTAGATCTTTTTCATACATTACACTAGTAATGTGTCATATTAAAATATGGAATATATATGCCTTTAATGGGACCACTGTTAGGACCCCAACCTTGAGCATCTTACTATGTGCCAGGGACTTTGCTCAGCAGTTCTTATAGGATCTCCTTGATTTCTACAATAATCTTATGAGCAGTCATTATTATTCTTTGTTTCCTTATGACAGACTCTGGCAAGGCTAAGATCATGCCTTATTCCTCATTCTATCCTAGATGGCTATACCCAATGCCTGGCAAATACTAAGTGCTTATTTATTTATATGTGCATTTATCAAAAATTATCACTAGCCCACTGTGAACTATGTTAGCCTGTGGGAATGAAGTTAAATGCAAAGTGGGTATGATCCTTGACTTTATAGAGCTTACACTCCAGTAGAGGAGATAATGTTTGATGGATGAGTAAGTGGACATAGAGACTAAGGTTAAGAGGAATTAAGTAACTTCTAATTAGTAACAAGATTAAGATTCACAGCAAGGTCTATGCTTCTTCCATGATACCTTGCACAGGACAATTTTAGGCAGAATACTTATTTTAAAGGAGCTCATGGTCTAGAGAGAAGAGGTAGTGTGGGAGGGGAGAGGAAGGCAAGTAACCAAACATTTACAATGTAAACTATTTGACATTTAGTGAATCTGTGTTATATGCTAGGTACTGTTTGAATGGCTTTCTGAATATTGACTCTTCTAAGTCTTACAACAATTTGGGAGACATGTAGTATTTAGTCCCCAGTTACACATGATGAAAAGAGGTACAGAGAAGTTATGTGAGTTTCTAAAGATCACCCAACCAGTAAATGTTAGAATTTGAATCCAGGGAGCCTGATGCAATATCGTATGCTTTATTACCATATTACAGTACCCTTCTCAGTGTCACAGTACTCTAGGAGCTATGCTAGCCTCTTTGGATTCAAAGGCAAATAAGATATTCCCTGCATCTTTATTTTTATTTTTAAAGTTTATTGAGGTATACTTAGTATATAAAAAGTTGCATATATTTAATATATACATTTTGATGAATCTGGATATGTACATATACCCATGACCCAATACCACACATAAGGTAATAAATATATCCATTGTCTCCAAAGGATTTCTTGTGTCCTCTTGCCGTGTGTGTGTGTGTGTGTGTGTGTGTGTGTGTGTGTAAGGGGGGTAAGAACACTTAACATGAAACCTACCCTCTTAACAAGTTTTTAAGTATATAACACAGTGTTGAAAATTATAGGCACTATGTTGTACAACAAGTCTATAGAATTGTAACTCCACATTCCCTGCCCTGGCAAATACAATTTTATCCTCTACCTCTATGAATTTGACTATTTTTGATACCGATCTAAGTGGAATCATACATTTTTGTCCTGTTGTGCCTCACGTTTTTCACTTAGCATAATGTCTGTCCATGTTGTTGCAAATGGCAAGTTTTAAGGTTTATAAAAGACTTTCAATGGCTATTCCATTATATTTATATATCACATTTTCTTTATCCATTCATCTCTCTATGGACATTTCAGTTGTCTCCAAGTCTTGGCTATAGTGAATATGCCACAAATCTTGGCTATTGTAACCATGCTGAGCTTAAAGAGTACTCACTGGCTGTGGTAGACTGAATTACTAGCCTCTACATTCACATGTTTTTCATGACCTTGTATATGCTGAGTATTTCCCTACACCTTGACTTTGGATATATGACTTGCTTCAGTCCAGTTTTATCTAATGAGCCAAGATGACTTCTGGGCATAAAAATATAGTCTCTAACTCTTTTTTTCACCCAGTGGCATAGAGGTGGAAGAGACAGTGTGACACTTCCAGTCATAGGCCCTAAGCATTACAGTGGGTTTCTGCTTGCTTTCTTGTGCCACTGTCTTCTTCATGGGAAGAACATGCCCAGGCTATCCAAAGACGAAGAGATACACTTAGAGAAAAAGTACCTAGTTGACAAGCAGCCTTACAGTTTGAAGCAGAGCTACCCAGGTGAGCTGAGATGAGCCTAATATACATCAGCTGACCTCCAGTCTAGGAGCAGATGCTCAAAGAAGTCCAACTGAGATCAGCAAAATCATCCCAGCCAACCTACCGAAACACAAGCAGCAAATGAATGCATATGTGCATTCATTTTCTAAGGCTTCCATAACAAAATACTACAGCCTGGGTGGTTTAAACAACAAAAATTTATTTTCTCTCAGTTCTGGAAACTAGAAGTTGAATATCAAGGTGTCAGCAAGTTTAGGTTCCTCTGAGGCCTCCCTTTTTTGCTTACGATGGCTATCTTCTCACTGTGTCCTCACGTAGCACTTTCCCCCATGTGTACACATGTCGGTGTTCTAATCTCTTCTTATAAGGAACTAATATTAGAGTAGAGCCCATCCTTATGACCTTATTTTACTTTAAATACTTATTTAAAGACCCTATCTCTAAATGTAGTCCCATCTGAGATATTGGGGGCTAGGGCTTCAGCATACAGATTTCTTTGGGACACAACTGAGACTATAACAATATGCTTATGAGATATTGTGTTCTTTGTTACACAGAAATAGCTAACCAATACAGGTGGGGAGGGCCAGTTTTATCTAATGAGCCAAGGTAACTTCTGGGCATAAAAATATAGTCTCTAACTCTTTTTTTCCTCAATATTGAAAGTTATTAAAATCTCTTTGAGTGGACACTAGTAACCCAGACCAGATTTCATGACAGGGAAGGGCAACAAGGCCTCAGAGTTATCATTATCATCACAGTAGGAAGGAATAAGATCAGTGTGCCCTAAACCAAGAAGGTTGGATAAAAGGAGAAGAGTGGTTACAGATCTATGAGGCTGTCACCCAGTTATCCAGGTGGCAGATAACATGCCCTGAGGAAATAGCTGTTTGAGTACACTTAAAAGCCAAGATGCTGAGAGGCCATGTTAAATCTGGTATAAGGTGCTAATGCCTAGTGTAATGTTGAGGGAAGGACATGTTTCAGTTTCAAGTGCAGCGTCAAGAGTGTCCATCCTTTGCCAACCACAGATGAGCTCTTCAAGGGGATTCTTGGACACATCGTGGAAAGGAAGCTTTTGTGATGTGATAGAAAACTAGTATGGGCATTTGGGGGTCTCAGCAATTGTACTCTAAGGGCATGTTCTTAGCCTAGCAGCAGCAGCTTTGCCTGGGAACTCGTTAGAATGTTAGAAATACAGAATCTCAGGCCTCGAGCTGCTAAATCAGAATCTACATTTTGAGAGGGATCCTGAGGAGATTTAAAAAAATTTTTAATGTTTTATTTATTTTTGAGAGAGACAGAGACAGAGAATGAGCAGGGGAGGGGCAGAGGGAGAGGGAGACACAGAATCCAAAACAGGTTCCAGGCTCTGAGCTGTCAGCACAGAGCCCAATGCAGGGCTCGAACTCGTGAACTGCGAGATCATGACCTGAGCTGAAGTCGAACGCTTAACCAGGTGTCCCAATCCTGAGGAGATTCTTAACACACCATGAAGTTTGAAAAGTGCTCCCAGAGAGGACAGTATTGTCAGGAGAGGGAGGTTGTTGAGGTAAATTGAATGGTACATTGAAACTCCCTAGTTACATTAGAATTCCCTTGTGACTGTTGTTTCATCTAGAAACCTAATCAGGTTATCACTAGTCTGCTGGCCAGTTTTATGTGTCGGCTTGGTTTACATACAGTCCTATCCAATCAAACACCAATCTAGGTGTTACTGTGAAGATAATTGGTAGATATGAGTTTTTTGAAAATGATTCTCCTCGTCTGGCTTTGTATGTTGTTGTAGGGAAGTCTTTCTGCCTATCTGATTGTCTTTCCTTTGTGTTTTTCTAAATAAGTTTATGCATTTACTTTGAGGTAGAGAGATTGCATGGAAGTGGGGAAGGACTGCGAGGGAGAGTGAGAGAGAGAATCCCAAGCAGGCCCCTCACTGCCACTGCAGAGCCTGATGCAGGGCTGGATCCCACAAACTGTGAGATCATGACCTGAGCTGAAATCAAGTGTCAGACACTTAACCAACTGAGCCACTCAGATGCTCCTGATTTGATTGTCTTTCCTTTATAAACGATGTGGTTTTGTTTGTGGTTTTTCTGTGTTGTTTGTTTTTGGCTTTAGACTTCTTTCCTAGGCTAATAGTTTTATTAATATGTGTCTCAGATATAACTACTCCAGATCAGATCAATTTTCACTACACAGTGTGTCCTTTCAATACTTGGAAATAGTCCTTCCCTTATTTATGGAAAAATATATTGGATTATGCTTTAAAATATTGTTCTGTTGCATTGTTTTGTTTTTCTTCTTCAGGGACTCCAATTATAGGTATATTAGATCTTTGCCTCCACCAAATACTTTCTCTTGGTTCTTTTTTAATTTTATTTTCATTCTCTTGGCTGTTTTTATTCTCTTGACTTTCTGAGTCATTACATTTCAATTCAACATTTTCTTTGTCAGGCAATTTTTAATGTCTTCATTTCTAAGATGAATTTGAGTTTTTCTACAATTTCTTTCCTGGGTTTGGTTATCTTGTATCTTCCTGGCTTTTTGTTCATATTGGTTATGAGTTTTAATTTCTGATTTGAGGTATTTATTTCACATCTGCAAGTTCTTATTTTCAGGTATTTAATTCAGGTGGAAATATCATGTTACACACACCCCACCTTTTCTTTTACTTCATGATTAACATTTGAGGAGCTTTTTTAACAGCTGATATATTTTAGTTTATATTTTGTTTCTCTTTAGTCTAATTGTGTGTGGATGCCATTTGCTTTTTCTGTTTATTTTGAATGTCTAATTTTCCAAACCAGCAAAGGCAGTTGTATCCACCCAAAAATGAGTTTTGAGAGGTTTACTAGGTACCTTAGTTCAAGACTGCCCTCTTGTGTTGGGATAGTGAAGTACAGTTTCTCTAATTTTGCTGGTTTTGTGGGAGGAGGATTTATATTTATTCTGCTTATGATATACTTTCTCTCTCTGTCTCTCTCTCTCTCTCTCTCTCTCTCTCTCTCACACACACACACACACACACACACACACACACACACACACCAGTTTCTTACTTTTATTTCCTTTTTCCCTTCATCACTAGGTACCAGGGAGCATATGTCCTTCTCAGGCTGCTCCATTCCCCATCCAGAAGTGTTGCTTTGGGTTCTCCTTGTATTCAAATCTCTTACTTTTCAGCTAGAGCTCTGATCTACTATATTTTAAATTTGTTCTCAGTGTCTTTCAACTCATGGTGGGGCTTTCATGGTGGGAGTTACTTTGGGGCGATTCTGTTTGGACTCTGTCCTCCCCATGTCCCTGCTTCTGTTTCCTAAGACCTCTTTAATATCTGTGCCTGCCTGTTTTTCAGAACTGGATTTAAAAAGTATATTCCTCTTGTGTTTCAAGCTCATAGTTTTATTTTTTTTTCTGTTGCTTATATATGCAGAATGTGTAGATTGTGTGTGGTTTAAGTTGCTGCTCTTTATCCAGATGAGTTTTGGGGGAATGATTTAGGAGGTCACCGTTATTCTTTGTCAGACCAGAAAGACCAGATGATTTGAACTGAATCAAAAGAGTGTCAAAAGTAGGATTTGGAAAGATAAAGCTTGCAACAGAGCTCAGAAATGTGTTTGACTACACATTTGAATGTCTCAAAGGAAAAAAAAAGCTGCTTTCTTCTTTGGTCAGGTGCAAGCAATCCTCCAGGGCACCCACTCCCACTCACCACATCCCTCTTAACGTCACCCTGGCTCACAGAGGGTGAGGCAGAGAATTAATTACTGGTGGGGTTTTCATGAGCAATAGTGCTTCTGCTGTCCTTGTGTCTGACTGCACAGTTTCTTAATTGTATACTTTTTTTCTCTTCCCAGGCTAATATTGCCTCCAGTTTTCTCAGGCCCATTCAGTGAGTGAATTTTGACTTACTTTAAGGTTCTCCCTAAGTACCAGCTCTTTTAGGAAGACTTCTATGGCTTACTGCAACCTGTATTAGGAGTCTTTCTTGTGTGCAACTAGAGCAAACCATACTCATCCCCATCAGTGAACCTGACATGTTGTTCTGCTTGTGAGTATACCTCTACTATAAAGCATAGATGCTTCATGATTCCTTCTTCATCTTTTTATTTCCCTGACATTTGCTGAATGCTTAAATAAACCAGAATAAAATATTCTGGTGCATCTCAGAATAGAGCAAAATGATGGGTAAAGAAATGAATACAACTGCTCTAGAAGTGCTTATACTCTTCATAGTCCTAATCAATGGGAAAAGGTCTACCTAACTCTTTTGTTATGAGTGAAGGGCCACTGGTCTCTATAGAATAGGGTTCTAGCTTGTGTCCCTGGCTGTAGAGCCACTTGGACATAAATATTGACCAGACCTCCCTCAGAGTCTGGAAGCACGGAACATTTTGCTGAGTGAGCATCCAGGTGATCTTTCTATTCTTGTTTTCAGCCAGGTCCCATTTGGGACACACAAATAAATATGTATTCTCTATATAAGGCTAAATAGGAAGAAAAAATCTATCCTCAAAGTCTGAAGAAAGAAATTTTCTCTTCAATTAGAGGCAGAATAAAATTCATGTAGCCTACTTTTCTGCTTTCCTTACTTGATCTTTAATTGTATTTTACAAGAGTATTTGGTAGTGAAGAATGACCTGGTTTTGTGGGGTGTTGTTGTTGTTGTTGTTTGGTCCAAGATCATTTTAATTCTTGAATTCAGAAGTCTATTTTTTCCCTCTTCTCTAGGGATACCTGGGACTATAAGAGTCACCAAAGCACAGAATTTAGTACTCAAGGAGACCTTGGGATCCACTACTCTTCCCCATGACAGCCAAACACTGATTTGATCATAATTATAGAATGAATAGTAAAATCAGTTTCTTGAGTCATAGTTGTGTGTTCTTTCTGTATGTGTTTATCTAAATCAAAAGCTAATACAAATATACATTATACATTTATGTATGTAAGTATACACTATATCTAACTTATATTTTATTATATTTTCATTAGTATATTTTAAATTATATTTAAAATTAAACATATGTATATGTGCATGTATCATCTCTGCTTCAAGTCAGGATGGTGGCCTCTCCCTTAAAACCCCTAACATTCTGCTTGGCTAAGGGGTTCCAAGGGGCAGTTTGAAAATCACTTTACTACATCATGTAGCCTTGAGGTTATAAATATGAATTCTCCCTGCCATTCTCCACCAAAGTTTAAGAAAGCTGGAGACGTTTCTTCCTTTATTTTTCTCATGAAAAAGGAAATAAAACATTCTTTAAAAAATGAAAAATAAGCAGGTGTTCTCCCAAGTTTTTCCAGGCTTTTATGTCATTCTCCATCAGCTACGATTTTCTCTTCCCAATTTTCCACTTTGGAAGGCAGAGTTAATAACCAGTTTGGGTCCTTTTGGAGAATTTGCTGTCTCAAAATACTACCTTCTACTCTTTTCTATCTAGGTCTTTTCCTACAGGGGCAACTCTATTTTCTTTGAACGTAGACAGCAGTAATTCAGTCTTTGTTTTGCCACACCCCAGGGTGTCTTCAGCCATAAAGCGGTGTCAAGAGATTGTCAAAACAAAATTAATTGAAATTGAAACAATGAATTCCTGCCATATAATATCTTCAGAAGGTGAAAGGGAGGGTGTGTCTCAGAATAGAGCAAAATGAAAGTGTCCCAAAGGGTAGGGATTGTTGACCCAAAGGGAAGATGAAAAGTCTTTTTCTCTAAAATCACCCATGTTTTTAAAACCCTGCAGGTTTTAGAAGGAAAAAACAACAACAACAACCCAGAATTGTCAAAACAAGAACCACATCTTCTTACAAGTCAGGGCCCTCCACAGCATTTGTGACAGTTGGAACACCAACTAAAGTTTTTTTTAACACCAAATTTAACATACACAGGCATTTCAGATCTGTCACTGGAAGCAGGATGATGTCAGTGAGAAAATCTGGTGGTGTTTTGTTTTCACAAGTTTCTCAGATCTGAAATGGAGCTGTTTGTTGAGCACATCACCACAGTGGCGGGGGGGGGGGGGAGGCATATAATAATTAGTGATCTGAGAAATGAGGTTAAGAATTGAAAAATGCTTATTAACAAGTAGAAGGGCTGTCAAAGGGAGGAAGGCGGGGAGACAAACATGGTGCTTATCATTCCTGGAGGTTCCAGTTTTTTCAGAAGCTTTGGAATTATGTTCTCTGGGCCATGCATGTGGCATGATTAAAGCCAGAAAGTCACATATTGGGGGGATACCACCGAAATCATGCTTGAGACACATGTCATGACATGGGGCATCTTTTTATCCCAACCCATTTGTGCCTTGCCTTTCAGACTAAGGGGGCTTCTCTAGTTTAAATTTTTAGTTGAAACATGTATGAAAGCTCTATACCAACAAAGATGCTTTGAAATACATATGGCAATAATGAGATTTTTAGGAATCTTTCATTATCCTATGCCCATTTAATTCTCTGCATCATGGTAAGGAGCAGTGTTCCTCCTGATTAAATTTTCTTTGCACTAAAGTAACATTTAATTGTTTTAAAATGGCTCTGTGTCCATTAATCTGGTGTCCTCATGAATAATGTAGAGTTTCACCTAATTTAGCTAGTATCTTTCCACGTAAGAGAGGGCCCCTCAATACCCATTTGCTCCTTTTCATTAGTAACAGAGTCCAAGTTTTATATTGGCAGCAATGATCATAGTTAAAAGAAGACATTTCCCAGATAATTTTTCACCTAAGTGTGGTCATGAAATTAAGTTCTTGCCAATGACATGCAAAGAAAAAGTTGTATGACAAGGAAGGCGTTAACTCATAAATATGCCCATTTAATTCACCTTTCTCCTCCCTGCAATCTGGTATTGGTTCTGATGGCTGGAGTTCTAGCAGCTGACATGATCCACGAAGTTTTTACAGTGGAAAGCGTGCTTTAGGGCAATAAAGCAGAATGATAGGTGAAGGTTTGGCTTCTGACAATTTCATAGAATGACCATACTAGTCCTAGACTGCTAAACTCTGGGGCTTCAAGTTATGTGAGAGAATGAAAACCTAATTTGTTTAAACAGTTATTTATGTTCTCTGTTGCTGGCAGCTAAATGCAATTCTTAATTAATATAGCAACTCCCTTGCTATACATAAGCTCAGTGAAAGCAGAGCAACCAATCATTAGACCTATTCTCAGAAATATGGCCTTATACAGCAAAGGATTGACAAATGAATGTAATTTATACACTTATAAAATGTGTCATTTAAAAATTCCTCCTACTAAATAATTTTTAACATTCACTGTCTGCCAGTTCCATTTGTCTCTGATGTAAGCCTTTCCTATGTAAAATTCATGGTTTTGACATTAAGACATTGGTAATTCAGGATTAGACTCAGATATTTATATATTTAGTGATGAAACACTCATAAGTATTTGCATTAGAACCCTTAATGTTGGGAATATATATAACCTTAGACCCATTTAAGCTAAATGGTAATTTATTTGCTCATGTGGCTGGGAAGTCCAAGGTCACATGGGCTTTCAGCATGGTGCGATCTAGGTGACCAAAGTGTGTCATCAGATATGTCACCATCTTTTAGCTCTGTTTATTTTTGTATTTTTGTTTTTCTGTAAGCCTATTGGATTTATTTTCTCCTGCTATGGAGAGACCTTCTGTGTGATGGGAAAATTGGCTGTAGGCAGCCTTTTTAAAAATTTTTTAAATGTTTTATTTATTTTCGAGACAGAGAGAGACAGAGCATGAGCGGGGGAGGGGCAGAGAGAAAGTGAGACACAGAATCCGAAGCAGGCTCCAGGCTCTGAGCTGTCAGCACAGAGCCCAACGTGGGGCTCAAGCCCGTGTACCGTGAGATCATGACCTGAGCTGAAGTCAGGCGCTTACCCAACTGAGCCACCCAGGTGCCCTGGCTGTAGGCAGCCTTCTAAGCAGGCATCACCGTTGCTCATGTTACTGAGGGCAGTAAGTCTGTCTGTCTCAAATCTAATTGGTCCTGAATGGGTCTGTGCTCTTAGACTAGTCACTGTGGACGAATTTGGCTCACCAAGCCTATCCATTCCAATTTATGGTCATACCAGAACCACTTAGAATGAGAAGATAGTAGACCAGCCCAACCTCACCACTGAACCCTCAGAAAACACCGTTCTTGCCCTTCCATGATCCTCTGTTTCCTCTAGGGTGCTGGGATGCTGTGAGGTTTTATTATCCTGTTCATTCTAGGGCCAACAGAAAGCCACTCAGCTACATATCACAGGACTCAAGAGAGAGTCCTGTAGTTCATTAATTGACTTCATATTCGTAAAAGTCACTCACTCTGGATGAAGACATTGGACTTGATACTCCTTAAGATCACTTCAAATGCAGCCAATGACGTCTTACAACTATGACTCCTTGGCTCTACACTTTTGTCTAGGCCATGTGTCTTATTCTAGGAATTGTTTCACCCTTGCATATTTATATATGTAAACTCTGTCTTTGATAAATAGCCTGGGGCCCTTCATCAATCTACAACAATTCTAGGAAAGTTCTTTTGGTTATTTTCCTAAGCCATTTTTAGTAATTTAATCTGAGAAAAATGGTGCCCTCCTTTATAGCAAAGTCTGTTTTCTAAGTGAATCCAAATTAGACAGAAAAAGATAATCATAAAGAATGGACCATTGCAGTAGATGAAAACAGGAGTATTGGCAGGTAGGGGAAGGAACTAGATATGCTAAGGTTATGGAGACACTTGAATAGTCACCACTCACCCCACTTTAGAGAGAGGGACATTCATTCATCCAAAACATCAAATTTGAACATACAGCTTTTTGAAATAATAGATGAAAAATTAATACTTATTGTACACTTTAGGCCAGGTATCATACTATGTTCTATTATGTAATTTTTCTTTTATTTTTCATGGCAACTCCACAGGGCAGGTTTTTTTTTTTTCAATTAGGACCATTGAGATGAGAGAAGGAGGCCTTCGGGAAGTTAAGTGGCACAAGATCAACTAAGCAATAAATGATAAAGGTGGGTTAATACTCAGGGAACTTCATTCCAGAGTCTGGCCTCAATTCAGAATGACTTCATGGTTTGGAGTCTTTCCCATTACATTTCCTCTTTGTTCTCCTCTGCCCCTGGTTTCCTCCTCTGGAACAGTCCACCTCTGTCCCATTCAAAGGGAGACCTTGAGGCACACACATAATCAAGAAAACTGGACTTGAAGTTCCTAAAAAAATGTGGCCTGTTTCATTATAGCTAAAGAAAATTAATGAGTTTGCCTAAGGGTTCTTCAGCCAGAGGTAAGAAAAATGAGATCTTGTTGATGGCTAACTGTTCCTTTTAGAATTTATTAATATTTATTTGGAAGCTATTATTTGGAAAGAAGGAGTAAAGAATGTATCCATGATGATTACACTCTCTTGTAAGGTCAGAAGTATCTCAGGTACGCATGCCAAATCACCCAATTAAAATAACACATACAAAAGAGCTGTTCCTTTGATAAGGATTTTTCACTTTCTCACCAAATCACTGTCTAGGAAAAAATTTTATAAATTAGAATATGTCCTCTGTTGCTGCTTTGAGTTATGATTGCATTAGTCCTAAATCTCATCTGGAAGTTTGGGAATTTACCCAGGTAGAATGCTATGGACAGTAACACCTAAGTCTTCACTAAAGGTGGACGTTTAAAAAAAATTTAATTCCAGTATAGTTACATTGGCTTCTTGTGTGCAACCTAGTGATTCAACAACCCTACACATCACTCAGTGCTCATGATGGTAAGTGCACTCCCATACGCTTCACGGGCTTTACCCTAAAGGTGGACATTACAGCCTTTCTTCTGCAGAGCAGCACGTCCCTTCCCCTGCTGTTAATCCCATAATCTAGTTTCTTCTTTTATATTTTCTGTTTCAAGACCATCGCCTACCATCCTAGCTTTTCTCCTTTATTCCATTTCTCCATTCTTTATTTGTGACATATATCACAGGGTGTCACAGTGATTTGTGTTTTTCCTCAGGGACTTGAGTAAGAGGGTTGGCTTCTTGAGCGTCTCTCTGTGCTGAGTGTTTAGCCTAGTGCCTCACATCTAGAAGGGACCAGTGTTTGTTGCACTTAAATGATTCTAGGACAAATCTTGCCTTCATACCAGGAAGAGTAGAGTAAGATGTGAACAATCAATTATGGTCGTGGGTCGAAATTCAGAACTAATCTTAGGAACCACCTAAAGAGGAATGACTGCACTAATGTCAACAAATTATCAGCTTAATTTAACTGAGCTCCATTTATAAAAACATTTCCCCCGAGAGGAAATCTCACAAAGCTTCTTCTTCCATGCTGTGGTTCATTTGGAAATGTGGTGGTGAGAGCAGAAGAAATCAAATTCCATAGAAACATGGAGAATGGATTTTTTAAAATTATTTTTGTTTGAAGTGATGTATTTGGCTCCTGAGTACAAAAATGAAAAGATGCAAGAGACAGAATGAGCCAAAGCATAGTGATTTTTAATTTAAACAATTCTTAAAGCATCATGTTGGGAACAACCATAAGAACAGTTTTTCCCCATGTTATCTCAGAGCTTTGGATTCTTGTTCCACATATGCAGCTTTATATCATGAAAGCATATTTAAGAAGTGTTCTCCAGACTTCATATTACTTCGTGAATGTACTTGTGACTAATTTAAATGTCATGATAAAAGAAGTTTTCTGTTCTGTTTTATTTGGTTCTGCAAATGTCAAGTGCTATTACAATAAATACCAAGGACTAACCAGTTTTTTAAAGTAACATTACTTTTTGATAAAATGTATTTTCTCTGATAATAACTTGCTTAATCAACTGAGTTCTGTCTCTGCCAACTTCTTAGTGATCAAACTTGGGTAAATAATTTAACTTCTCCAAACCTCAGTTCCCTCGTTTATTCTTATGATGATAAAATGAAAGAATATATGTAAAGCCCATGGCACAGTGTATTAGAAATTGAATATATGTCACTTTTTTTTCCTCTCAAAAAAGGAAAAAAATTACTATGATTACTATGTTACTTCTCTCAGCCTTCTCTTTTACCAAATAGTTCCTTTCAAATGTTCTTAAAAATCTCCACAACTGGGGTGCCTGGGTGACTCAGTTGGTTAAGCGCCCATCTCTAGATTTCAGCTCAGGCAAAGATCTCGTGGTTTGTGAATTCAAGCCCTGAGTCTAATTCTGTGCTGTCAGCATGAAGCCTGCTTGGGAGTCTCTCTCTGCCTCTCCCCTGCTCGTGCTCGCGCTCTCCCTCTCTTTCAAAATAAATACGTAAACTTAAAAAAATCTCTACAACCCTTATTATTCTATTCTATCCTAAACTGCCTTTCCCCCCTACTCACTGTGAAGTTGCATAATCAAAAAGGAATTAAGACCATTTTCAGTCTTTACGATGACTCAGCTCTTTGTATTGTATTGAAATGTAATAAATTGTACAGGTGGCCACATTGTAAGTAAGTTAATTAGCTTTGGCTAAAGTTACTGCATTTGGTAGAATTGAGCAAATCTTCTTTTTTCTAAATAACAATAACAAGAAAATGTATTGTTTGAATTCTACATACAAGTCATTTAGGTAATTTTTCATGCTTCCCCCTCAACTGTGATTACAGAGGATCTAGAAAAGTATTTTGAGACAAGTCCAGAAAAAGATGGTCTTCCTAATCTCCTGGTTCATATGGAAATGGGCAGGAGAATGTGTTTGTGTGTGTGTGTGTGTGTGTGTGTGTGTGTGTGTGTGTGTGTGTATACTTGTGTTGTAGAGTGGTGATGAAATCTACAGACAGCCCTTTTACCTAATCAGAACACCTGTGATAATGATAATGGTTTTACACCTTATTCTACCCTAAAGATGCTTCAGGTAGCCACCCATTCTATGGAGCCTGTCAATAGGCAGATTTAGTTCATCATTATGTTTGTTAGGATGTTGTAAAACACCCTGAGACACAACACTTTGGTGAGTAACATTGTGTTTCAAGCCCTTATTTTGAGTTTTTATGGCCCATCTTTGCTAATTTATAGCCTTGAAATGATTTCTATGTCTTTGGCAGATTTGAGATGGCTTGGTAATTTCCTTGAAATTCAGAGAGTTGTTAGTGAACTTAACATTTGTACTGAGTGCCAACCCTTCCTACAGGGAGATTAATATGGTGTCAGTTATTGCCATATCCCTAATGAAGAAGAAGATAGTATGTGTCATGGAATAAAAGCAGTTAATAATATTAGCATTAATTGACTGATTGCCTTGTTCCAGGCTGTAAGATCCTTACATGTATTTTGTAACTGAATTATCAACAACCCCTAGTTAATATTATCCCCACTTTAAAGGTGAGAAAATGAAGAGCAGAAAATTTACATAATTTTCTCAGAGTTATATATAGTGATTAGTAGTAGAGTTATAATTCAAACCCAGATATTCTTACTTTACAGTCCTACTTCTTTTCTTTGGCAACATCAAATACCCTGTATATTTTACACTGCAGAGATTGAAGGATTAATGTGCTAACTCAAGGGGTCAGTTAGATTTTCACAGGGAAAAATTCTCAGAGACCTCAATGACTTAGCCCCAACATAGCTTTCCAGACTTAGCTTGTTATAAATCTTTTATGATTGGATGCTTTATCCAAAGTGGGTTACTGACTTTTTCCTCACATCTGTTGCCTTTTCATATCCATTCATTTTCTAATGCTTTTTACTCTATTTTATGTTTTTGCCTTTTAATCTCTATCATTACAAACCCTACCCTTATCTCCAGCCCACTTTAAGGACAAATGTTCCTATGAATTCTTCTGTATCTTTATTCCCAAATGAAATCAGTTTCTCCTATTCAGTTTGGTTGTATTTCTCTTGAATGTGTGGTTTATCCTTATTTGTACTCCTGTCTTATCTGTTTTACTGGATTATAAATTCCTTCAAGCCAGTGCTGCTCCTTAGGTAGAATAGGCACCTGATAATTGTTTGCTGAATTGATCCTGAAAACCCTAACTCTTGTGTTGGCAAATGAGCCACACTGGTCATGACAGAGCAACAGATAACTTCACCCTCCCATTTCAATGCCCAGAAAACAAAGCCAGATCCTAACATTGGTGGGGCAGAGCAGCATAGCTCTGCTTCTGCTCAGGTACATTTCTCAGTCAAGGAAGGGTCATTGCCTCTCCCTGCAGCACTGGGAACATAGTCTACTTTCTTCTCTTCTTTAATGCTGTCACCATTCATTCTATCCCTTAGGGTTCTTACTTCACCAAAAAAAAAAAGAGTATCACCCTAGATATTATCCTTTCTGCTGAACCCAAAGACAAGCTCACAGTATCTTTAACCCTTAATGGCTTTCCTGTTTGTAATTATGGAGAATACAAGGGACACAAGAGAAAATGTAAAAGAAATTTAAAAGCTTAAGTTGTCTGTTGCAACTTTTTTTTTTTTTTTACTGTGGTCCCAGTGCATTGTTCCTGTCGATTGCTGAATTACAGATTCAAAGTTACTTTAGACTTTTCTCAATCTTTATTTTGGGGGGAATGATTCCAGAGAGAAATAGTCATGACAGAGAGTAGATGTCTATTCAGATGCCCATTGACATCCAAGAAGATGGGATAGCATGGTGATAAAAAGCATGTCTTGGGGTTATAAGACCTGTATTTGAATCTCAGCTCTGCTGCTTATGTAGCCATGTGACACTGGGAAATTTACTGAATAACTCTAAGACTCAAGTTCCTTATTTGTAAAAAGAAGGTAATACTGTGCTTACATCTTAGGACTGTGGAAAATTTAAATGAGAAATGAATGTAGAGGGCTCTGGCCAGGCATTGCTATTATTCAACATTATCTATTTTTCTACTTCTAAGCCCAGAGGAAGTTTGCTCTTTCCCATGGCCTTGAAACCAAGAGTGGTCAGGCAACACAGTCAGTGGAATAGGAGCGTAAGTAATGTGTGTCACTTCCAGGTAGAAATATTTAATTGCTGGAACCAGTCTTTCCAGTCTGCTCTTTCCTGGACATAAGCACATTGGTATGGTGCCACAGGGGTATAGAAGCCTAGAAAACTGAAAAGCCCAGAGAAGACTGTATGAGCAGGAAATAAAGCTTTGTTTCTTTAGCTTTTGGATTTGTGGATTTAATCTGTTATTGTAGCATAAATCAGTCTGTCCTAATACAGTGCTTAACGGATCCTAAGATAAACAATCAAAAATTGAGTTTTAAAGGTGGGTAATTTGCATTTCCTGGGACCTCTAGTTTGGGAAGTGCCTATGTCAGTGGAGCCCACACCCAGCTCCACATAGGAATATTTGCTCTCGCTCAGCATCAGCATGCTTCCATGAAAACTGTCCCTGACACAGCCCATCAGCATTGTATAGCATATTCTCATGTAACTTTCCCTCCATAGAATTTCTTTATTTCGGTAACATAACTAGAAACCTTTGAGGTAAACTTTTCTATAGGAAGACACAGTGCATTTCTCCTTGCACACAAAGACATTAACAGTCCTCCTTCCTCTACCTCTCCTGGCTGCATCATGTCCTGCACTACCGAATTTAATCTTCTCTTTCTTTCTTTGTGTGAAAAAGTCATTATGTGTCTACCTGCCACAAACATCCTTGGTAAATAACATGTTTCATCCTTCTAATAGGTGACGGTAATCGTTCAAAATCCCATAGAGTTCACAATTTATATAAGCCAGTGGATTTAATGACCAGGGCTGGGTCACTCTTTCCAGTGAGCAGTAAAGATATGGATGGTAATTCCATAATAACGTGTGGCTTATGGGAAGAACACTTGTCTACTTCCTGGTGTCATGTTATAGCCTGATCCTAACAGTTTTGTGATATGACTTTGATCACATTTCTTTCTTTTTTGAGCTCCGTGGAGTTTTTCCCTCACTGGCTTGTAAAAAGTCTTCAACGTCATGTGGATATTAGCTTTTGACTCCTTGTATTTGTTGCAATCTTCCCCACACACATGAAGACACCCTGTAATTTCCCTTCTGATGATGCTTGTGTTTTTGTAGATACAAATCTTGTTTCCCATCATGGCTCTCCCTCTGCTATCGCACATAACCCAAGACAAGCTATTCAGCCTCTCTGGGTTTTTGTTGCTCCAACCATGAAATGAGAATAACACTTAACTCACTACAGTGGGAGGATGGGGTAACATTGGAAATTAGCTGGTATATAGCAAGAAGGCAATGCATAACAGTTTCTCTTCTCTTTCTGAACTTCCATATTCCATATGGTCCAAAGATGATTACATACGAGTATTCAGTTAAAAAAAAGACTTGATATTTCTCATTTCAGAAAATTTAGGTAGAACCACCTGCCTCCTTCATAAATATTTCTCACTTTTCTGGTGCCTTGCAGTTTGCAGTTAGGATGTACTCCATTAGCTAACAGCCAGAACTCTCCTACATCAAGATGTCAATTCTTAAAGCGGTGCTTTTATTATTGGAGTACTGAAACTAGTAAAAATAGATAATATATATATTTAAAAATTTTTTTATTTTAGAGAGAAAGAGTACAAGCAGGGAGGGAGTCAGGGAGAGAGAGAGGGAGAAAGAATCCTAAACAGGCTCCATGCTTAGCATGGAGCCTGATGTGGGGCTCAATCCCCAACCTTGGGATCATGATCTGAGCCAAAATTGAATAGGATGCTCAACTGACTAAGCCACTCAGGCACCCCCAAAATAGCCGATATTTACTGAGCGTATACTATGTACCATATAAATTCTAAGTATATTTTATTAAAAAAATGTATTTATATATGTGATATATAGCATATAATTACATATAGAATTGTTGAGAGATATAGATCATATTACACACACACACACACACACACACACACACACACACACAATTCTATGAAACCAGTATTATTGTCTCCACTTATCAGTTTGGTTCCAGTCAGGAGAGTTATTTCTTCCTTTCTTTTTCTTTCTTTTTTTTCCTAGTTACACAGTGTTATTTGTTCCTTGATTTTTGTTCTTCACCCATTCGTTTGTATTTTTTTTAACCATCCAACTAGATGATAAGCTTCTTAGGAATATGAACCATGCACCCATATTTTACTTGCATTCTCTTGAATGCTAGCACATGGTGAACATAGAGTAGATAATGAAAAATTATTCATTAATTAATAGGATAGAAACCATTGTTGCTTACATTGTGCATGAGATGAATTTTATCTTTATCTGTTTTATCCTTTATATATTTCTTTTTTATCTTTTTATTTTATTTATTTTTTATTTTTTTAATTAATTAATTAATTTTTAAATTTACATCCAAGTTAGTTAGCATATAGTGCAACAATGATTTCAGGAGTAGATTCCTTTTTTTTTAATTTTTTAAAGTTTTAATTTATTTTTGACGGAGACAGAGTGTGAGCATGAGCTGGGGAGGGGCAAAGAGAGAGGGAGACACAGAATCTGATGCAGGCTCCAGGCTCCGAGCTGTCAGCACAGAGCCCAATGTGTGGCTTGAACCCATGAACTGTGAGATCATGACCTGGGTGGAAGTCGGACACTCAACCGGCTGAGCCACTGAGGCACCCCAGGAGTAGACTCCTTAGTGCCTCTTACCCATTTAGCCCATCCCCCCCCACAACCCCTCCAGCAACCCTCTGTTTGTTCTCCATATTTAAGAGTCTCTTATGTTTTGTCCCTCTCCCTGTTTTTATATTATTTTTGCTTCCCTTCCCTTATGCTTATCTGTTTCATAGGTTAAATTCCACATATGAGTGAAGTCATATGATATTTATCTTTCTTTGACTGACTAATTTTGCTTACAATAATACCCTCTAGTTCCATTCATGCAGTTGCAAATGGCAAGATTTTATTCTTTTTGATTGCCAAGTAATACTCCATTGTATATATATGCCACATCTTCTTTATCCATTCATCCATCGATGGACATTTGAGCTCTTTCCATACTTTGGCTATTGTCGATAGTGCTGCTATAAACATTGGGGTTCATGTGCCCCTTCAAAACAGCATACCTGTATCCCTTGGATAAATACCTAATAGTGCAATTGCTGGGCCATAGGGTAATTCTATTTTTAATTTTTTGAGGAACCTCCATACTGTTTTCTAAGGTGGCTGCACCAGTTTGCATTCCCACCAGCAGTGCAAAAGAGATCCTCTTTCTCTGCATCCTTGCCAACATCTATTGTTGCCTGAGGAGTTAATGTTAGCCATTCTGGTATCTCATTGTGGTTTTGATTTGTATTTCCCTGATGATGAGTGAGTTGACCACTTTTTCATGTGTCGGTTAGCCATCTGGATGTCTTCTTTGGAGAAGTGTCTATTCATGTCTTTTGCCCATTTCTTCACTGGATTGTTTGTTTTTTGGGTGTTGAGTTTGATAAGTTCTTTATAGATTTTAGATACTAACCCTTTATCTGATATGTCATTTGTGAATATCTTCCCCCATTCTATTGGTTGCCTTTTAGTTTTGCTAATTGTTTACTTCACTGTGCAGAAGATTTTTATTTTGATGAGGTCCCAATAGTTCATTTTTGCTTTTGTTTCCTTGCCTCTGGAGACATGTTGAGTAAGAAGTTGCTGTGGCCAAGGTCAAAAAGGCTTTTGCCTGCTTTCTCCTCAAGGATTTTGATGGCCTCCTGTCTTACATTTAGGTCTTTCATCCATTTTGAGTTTATTTTTGTGTATGGTGTAAGAAAGTGGTCCAGGTTCATTCTTCTGCATGTCGCTGTCTGGTTTTCCCAGCACCACTTCCTGAAGAGACTGTCTTTTTTCCATTGGATATTCTTTCCTGCTTTGTCAAAGATTAGTTGGCCATACGTTTGTGGGTCCATTTCTGGGTTCTCTATTCTGTTTCATTGATCTGAGTGTTTTTATGCCAGTACCATACTGTCTTGATGGTTACAGCTTTGTAAAACAACTTGAAGTCTGGGATTGTGATACCTCCTGCTTTGCTTTCTTTTTCAAGATTGCTTTGGCTATTCGGGGTCTTTTCTGGTTCCATACAAATTTTAGGATTGTTTGTTCTAGCTCTGTGAAGAATGCTGGTGTTATTTTGATAGATACTGCATTGAATATGTAGTATTGACATTTTAACAATATTTGTTCTTCCTATCCAGGAGCATGGAATCTTTTTCCTGTTTTGTGCATGTCTACTTCAATTTCTTTCATAACCTTTGTATAGTTTTCAGTGTATAGAGTCTTCACCTCTTTGGTTAGATTTATTCCTAGGTATTTTGTGGTTTTTAGTGCAATTGTAAATGGGATCGATTTCTTGATTTCTCTTTCTGTTGCTTCATTGTTGGTGTATAGGAATGCAACTGATTGCTGTGCATTGATTTTATATCCTGCAACTTTGCCAAATTTATGGATCAGTTCTAGCAGTTTTTTGGTGGAATCTTTTGGGTTTTCCACATAGAGTATCATGTCATCTGTGAAGAGTGAAAGTTTGACCTCCTCCTGGCTGATTTGGATGCTTTTCATTTCTTTGTGTTGTCTAATTGCGGAGGCTAAGACTTCCAATACAATGTTGAATAACAGTGGCAAGAGTGGACATCCCTGTCTTGTTCCTGACCTTAGCTTAGGGGGAAAGCTCTCAGTTTTTTCCCATTGAGGATGATATTAGCGTTGGGTCTTTCATATATGGCTTTTATGATCTCAAGGTATGATCCTTCTATCACTACTTTTTTAAGGGCTTTTACCAAGAAAGGATGCTGTATTTTGTCAAATGCTTTCTCTTCATTTATTGAGAGGATCATGTGGTTCTTGTCCTTTCTTTTATTGATGTGATGAATCACATTGATTGTTTTGTGGATATTGAACCAACCCTGCATCCCAGGTGTAAATCCCACTTGGTCGTGGTGAATAATTTTTTTAATGTATTGTTGGATTCGGTTGGCTAATACCTTGTTGAGGATTTCTGCATCCATGTTCATCAGGGAAATTGGTCTATAGTTCTCCTTTTTAGTGGGGTCTTTGTTTGGTTTTGGAATCAAGGTAATGCTGGCTTCATAGAAAGAGTTTGGGAGTTTTCCTTCCATTTCTATTCTTTGGAACAGCTTCAAGAGAATAGCTGTTAACTCTTCCTTAAATGCTTGGTAAAATTCCCCTGAAAGCCATCCGGCCCTGGACTCTTGTTTTCTGGGAGACTTTTGATTACTTATTTGATTTCTTTACTGGTTATGGGTCTGTTCAAATTTTCTATTTCTTGCTTTTTCAGTTTTGGTAATTTATATGTTTCTAGGAATTTGTCCATTTCTTCCAGATTACCCATTTTATTGGCATATAATTCCTCATAATATTCTCTTATTATTGTTTTTATTTCTGCTGTGTTGGTTGTGATCTCTCCTCTTTCATTCTTGATTTTATGTATTTGGGTCCTTTCCTTTTTCTTTTTGATCAAACTGGCTAGTGGTTTATCAGTTTTGTTAATTATTTCAAAGAATCAGCTTCTGGTTTCATTGATCTGTTCTACTGTTTCTTAGGTTTTGATGGCATTAATTTCTGCTCTAATCTTTATTATTTCATGTCTTCTCCTCGTTTGGGGTTTTATTTGCTGTTCTTTAGGGTGTAAGGTTAGGTTGTATATCTGAGACCTTTCTTCCTTCTTAAGGAAGGACTGGATTGCTATATACTTTGCTCTTATGACCACCTTTGCTGCATCCCAAAAGTTTTGGGCTGTGGTGTTATCATTTTCATTGACTTCCATGTACTTTTTAATTACCTCTTTAACTTCTTGGTTAGCTCATTCATTCTTTAGTAGGATGTTCTTTAGTCTCCAAGTATTTGTTACCTTTCCAAGGTAAGTATTTCTTACCTTTTCTTGTGGTTTATTTCAAGTTTCATAACACTGTGGTCTGAAAATATGCATGGTATGATCTAGATCTTTTTGTACTTATTGAGGGCAAGAGTTATTTGTTTCAACAGAGAAAACTTAATTTAAAGTATCAAATCAAAAAGGTGGCACTGAGGTATCACAGAAGTAGTACTTGCACCTCTAAGACTATGAAGAGGGAAGGGAGGAAGTTGGAATTATTAAAAGGTAAGAGCTTAAAGGAAGGACCCTATGCATCTGAGACTCAGACCTCTGTAGAGGGGTGCTGTGTGGGGCTGTTTGCATTCCCGAGAGAGGGCGGGAGGTTGATTCTAGATGTTGGGAGAACTGCAGACTAGAAGCAGTGCTGATGGCACAGATTGTTATTGAAGATCCATTGCTGCGATGATGAGACTGGAACAGGAAAGAAAGCATCCCCAGTCTTCAAGGCTTCCTCTGAGCATCTCTATGTGCAGAGCCTAATGGATCCAGCTGGCAAGAGAAATATGGCCTACAGAGTTCCCACTCTAGCATCAGAAAGCAGTAGAAGAGCTGAGAGATAGCATTTTAATAATCACCATACCCTACCCCTTTGGCTGTTAACGATCTGTATACACCATCTACACTTAGTTACATTTCAATGCAGCAATAATAAAACAGCTTTAAGCTTGCACTGAAGAGGATGCAACTATCTCCTTGTAGAAACAAAGATGCTCTTTCCCTCCCAACAAAGTGAGGAGACATAGTTCCAGCTGTTATTGGGTGCATCTCAGGAAGATAGTCACATCCATCTATGGAGTTCTGAAAAGCAAACAAAGTAATTTCCATTGGATTATGCTGAGGCACCTGCACAAAACTTGAAGAAAAGGATCCAGTGAACTATGATGGGAAGGAACAATTTTCTTCACAATGATTTTCCTTGTCCACTGACTGGTAGATAAGTTTAAGAGTTTGGGAAACTCTTCATTTCCAATCTCATTTTCAGCTCTACGTTGTCTCTGACATTGTCCTCTTCTCTCTTCCTCTCCTTCCTACCTTTTGTTCCTTCATCTCCCACTTCTTGTTCTTCTTCTTTCAGTCTTCTTATATTGTGTATCCTTTAATCAATTTGGATTTTTTCTGATACAAATTAATGAATGAATATACAGAACACAAAATTTTGCCATTTTTTCCCCAGAGAGGCTCTATGTTTGCATATTCACAGGGATTAAAAAAATTTTTTTCTTTCACCCTAATCTTGACAATAATATTTTTTTCACATCTTGGATAATATTATTGGTAAATAAGTTATATCTCCTAATTTATATTACTTAGATTATTAGTTAAGCTAAATATTTCTTGTCATGTAGTTTCCATTTATCTCCTTTTATCCTATAGATTTTTTATCTTCTAATCCCTTAGATACTCTTCTTCTGAGATACTTGGTGGATTGTTCTTATGAATTTTTATGAGTTCTTGATATATTAGAAACACATATCCATTATACCACAGTTGCAATTTTACACCCCATTTTTGTTTCTCTTAAAATTGTGTTTCATAGTTTCTGCTATTGGATTTGAGTCTTGGATCAATCAAAGCAGTTGAAGTTTCTCAAAAATCTATTGTTGATTTTAATGTAAGGATACAGAATAAGTTAGGGATCACCAAGCAGGTATTCAGCTTGTACTGAAGACTGTCAACATGGTGCTGACAGGTAAGTTAACCATTCAGATATAGTTTCTAAGCTCTTGGTCTGTCACTAGGTGACATTTTGCCATATAAAGGGAAGCTTACATATGACTACATGGCTTCATCTTTTAGAGTGATAACATAGCAACAGCTTTTGTTCGTCTGCAGGAACCAGAAACAGATTGAATTCTTGGCAAGATGTAAGAAAAGAGCTTTCACAAACTCAGCTGGTTATGGTGCTCCCTATGTTGTAAATGCTACTGGAAACAGACCCTGTCAGTGAGGCTTCTCACACTGTGAACAACATATCACCCAGAAACGACCATCTTCTCATGGGTCTGACAGACAAAGCAGAACATGCCAGGTGAAGATACTAGGGAAAAGGGCATTAAACACTGCCAAATTGCTTTCTTTTCAAAATGGAACACTTAGGAGCAAGCAATAAAAAATAAACAAACATACATATCCCTGCTTTATTTTTATTATTGAAGGTGAGCAAATTCACAGCAAAGCTATCCACAAAATTGAGTATCTATTTCATTGTATGCCTAGATGTTGGCAGAGCTGAAAAAGGTCATTCTGATTCCAGATAAGAGTCAGGTCAGCTCTGAACAATAATGAAAGGCAAACTCAAGTTGTTTAATTTCCCTATCAGTGACCCATTTGACAATCTTGGATGCCTATGTCATGCTCACTTGGAGGATGTTCCTTCTCAGCTAACAGTATTCCTGCCTGTCATCACACGTTCTTTATCTAAGCATTTGTTACCTATCTTAAGTAGGTATTTGCTATGCCAGGTATAGAAGCTTCAGTACTATAGATGTCTTAAGAGTATAACACTCAACTCAAACTGTTTCTCGCAAATATTTATGACTCTCATAACTTGGAAGCAAAAGGAATGAAGTTTTCTTTAAGCAAGATAGAATTCTAAGGTTAAATTACACCATTGGGATCCTCTCTTTCATTATTTTTCCTTTTCTTAGCTTGTCTACCCCTTTATAGGTTTTCATCTTAGGAACTTCCTCTGTACATGGCAGCAGATAAGATTGCTGGCAATTTCTGAGTTACATGGGCCAAATTTTAATGACATAAGGAGATACATTGTCTTCAAGTGGCCAAATCCTCAAAAAAGAGACTGTGATGGGTTCTACTTACAGCATGTACCTGCATCTTGAGTGGGAAAGATGGGTCTGTGTGATGGATACAGCATCTCAAAAGAGAGAATGGGAGTTTCCAAAAGGAATTTGTTGAAGAGCAAAAGGATTATAACTTTAAAAGGAGATAGCCTTTTTGCTCAAGAAGAGTACAGTCTAACAGGAAGGAAAGGCAAAATATAAGTAGCAATAATCAAATGTAGTAAGTGCTGCAATGGAAATATTTTCAAAAAGCTTTGAAGCAATTCTGTTTCTGGTATATGATAGGGTAAACCCCAACAGGATCTACCCTCCTGTGTGCAACAACTGTCAACTCTGGACAAAATGCAGAAATACCTGGAAGTACCAGACAGTGACAAAAGCAGGCAGATTCTGAAGGAAAGTCAGAATTTGCCAGAAGAGAACAGAATGGGATTAATTTCCCATTATTATAGCAGTTAGCCTGAAAGTTGGCTAAAGCCTAAAACCTTAATAGAAAACAGACTTTCTGGACTAATGAACCAGAGGACAAAATTCAGGGGAACTACAGCTGCTGCAAAGTAAGAGGATGGATGGTATCCAGGAAAAGAAAGAGCAAGAGAGAGAGCCCTGAATTTTGAAATTCTACCCAGTTCTCTAACCATGAAGCCACACATGTATGTGGCAGAATTAAAGCAACCCAGCTACAGATAAAGGAACTGCACTGAGGTTAGAGCCCTTTCCCCCAAAACAGTTGCAACTTGAATTCAACCAATTTAATTGTCTATGAAAACAAGCAAAATACTCATTCTCTAGAGGAATATAACAGAGTTATCTTTCAAGGTGTAATAGAAAAATTACTTGACATTTGAAAAACTAGTAATATATGATCCATTCTCAAAAAGAGAATAATCTACTAAGTCCAACTGAAATTAGAACACATAGATTTTAAGGCAGCTGTGTGTAATGATGTAAAGGAAAAAAAACTTAAAGTACTAGGTGGGCTTGAAGAATGGAAAAAAAACTTAAAGTACTAGGTGGGCTTGAAGAATGGAGATGACAAAGGAAAGAGTCTGAAGAAGAGAGAGCCTCAGAACCTGAGGCACAATCCCAAAGTCTAGTGTATGCATAACTGAAATAGCAGAGGACAAGAAAGGTACAGTGGGTCAGGAAAAAAAAATTGACACAAAAACACAAGGAACAAACAAAGAGAAAAATTAGACTACAGAAAAATTAAAAGTTTTTGTGTATCAAGGGACATTATCAAGAAAGTGAAAGGACAATGTATAGAATGAGAGAAAATACTTGCAAATCACATATCTGTTAAAATCTAATATCCATAATATATAAATAACACACTGAACAATGAAAAGACAAATAACACAGTTTAAAAATAAGCAAAGATCTTTAATAGACATCTCTCCAAAGAAGATATACAAAAGGCCAACTAGCATATGAAAAGTTGTTTAATGTCTTTAGTTATTAGAGAAAGGAAAATCAAAACCACAATGAAACACCATTCACACCCACTAGGATGGGCTATTTTTAAAAAAGCAACAACAAAATAACCAGTGTTGGTGAGGATGTAGAGAAATTGGAACCTATGTACATTGCTGGTGGGAATGTCAAATGGAGCAGCCACTGAGGAAAAGAATTAAAAAGAGGTATTCCAACAAATACCTGTACATTAATGCTCACAGAAGCGCTAGTTACAATAGCCAAAAGATGGAAGTAACTGAAATATCCCCCTGTGGATGGAGAGGAAAACAAAGTGTGGTATAGCCACATAATAGAAGATTATTCAGCCATAAAAATGATGTGCTGATACATGCTGCAACATTAATGAACCTCCAAATCATTATGCTAAGCTATAGAAGCCAGACACAAAAGGTCGGAAATTGTACAATTTCATTTATATGAAATATCTAGGATAGATAAATCCATAAAGACAGAAAGCAGATTAGTGGTTGTCAAGGGCTGGACAGAGAGAAGGCTGAGGAGTAGTTGCTCAGTGGGTACAGGATTGCCATTAGTGGGGGATGAAACTTTTTTGAACTACATACAGGCAATGGTTGCACAACACTGAGATTATACTAAATGCCATCAAATTGTTGAACAGTTTACGTTACGTGAATTTTACTTGATATCATCTTGAAGAAAGGATAGTGGACATGTTTTCGAATTCAGGCAAAGGCATAAACACGAACTTTCAAGAAGCTCAGTGAATCTGGAGCAGAATAATTAAGAAGTAAACCACACCTAGGAATCATATTCAAACTACTGAAAACAGCAGATGAAAAATCTCAAAAGCAGCTAGAGAAAAGCAATACACAACGTATGGGGAAGCAGCAATTCAAAAGACTCCTGAATTCTCATCAGAAACTAAGAAAGCCATAAGACAGTGGGAAAACATCTTTAAAGCTGAAAGAAAAACAAAATGGTCAACCCAGAAATCTACATCCCATGAAAATAACCTTCAAAAGTAAAGGTAAAATAAAGACATTTTCAGATGCAGTGACACTAAGAGTATTCATTGCCAGCAGATATAGACTCCAAGAGATGCTAGAAGTAATTCTTGAGGCTGAAGGAAATGATACCTGAAAAGAGATTCAGATCTTTTACAATAAACAAAAAGCATTAGAAATGATAAATATTGTATGTTTTTTCTTATTAATTTCTCTAAAATACATTTGTTGAAAACAAAAATTATAATATTTTATCAATTTTATAATAGAAATATATATAATGTATGTGATAACTGTAGCAAAAAGAACAACGGGGTGATAGATGGGTCTCTCTAAGATTTTTGCATTTTACACGAAAGGTGTGATAGTAACTCAAAGTAGGCTGTGAAAAGTTAGGGATATATATCGTTATTTAAAACTTTTATTCAGGGGCGCCTGGGTGGCGCAGTCGGTTAAGCGTCCGACTTCAGCCAGGTCACGATCTCGCGGTCCGTGAGTTCGAGCCCTGCGTCGGGCTCTGGGCTGATGGCTTGGAGCCTGGAGCCTGTTTCCGATTCTGTGTCTCCCTCTCTCTCTGCCCCTCCCCCATTCATGCTCTGTCTCTCTCTGTCCCAAAAATAAATAAACATTGGAAAAAAAACTTTTATTCATTTATTTTTAAGTTTATTCATTTGTCTTGAGAGAGAGTGGGGAAGATGGGTGGCAGGGAGAGAGAGAATCCCAAGCAGGTTCTGTATTGCCAGCTCAGGGCTGGATGTGGGGCTTGATCTCACCAACCTTGAAATCATGACCTGAGGCGAAATCAAGAGTCAGACACTTAACCTACTGAGCCTCCCAGGCACCATGGGGTATATACTGTAATTCACAGACACCAATTTTAAAAAGTAACAAAGAGGTATAATCAAAAGATTACTTGATACCAAAAGATAACTTGAAATGGAACGCTAATAAAATAGATGATCCAAAAGGAGTCAAGAAATGAAGAGCAGGGAGATAGAAATATGAAAAAAAAGAAAGAAAGCAAATAAGGTGGTAGATTTATATCAAATCACATCAATATTAGCTATTATGAACTAAACTAAAAGCAGAAATTATCAGAAGAGAAAAAAAAGCAATAATATTCCCCTCTTCAGCTATATGCTGAATAAAAGATGCGATTTATAAATGAGATTCAAAATAAAGGGATAGAAAAAAATAATATACAAACAGCAAAGGATGGCTAGTAAATATATTAATATCAAATAAAATAAGTACTTCAAGACAAAGGGATAAAAAAGAGCATTCCATAAAAACACGAGAGTCAGCTTATTACAAAGACATAGCAACTCTAAATGTGTATTTGCTTAATACCAGAGCTTTAAAATAGATGCAGCAAAAATTAACAAAACTAGAGGGAGAGAGAGAAAATTTCAAATAGTGTTTGAGAATGTTAACACCTATCTCTTAGCAATTGATAAAAAAGTAACAATAACAACAAAATCAGTACAAAGCCAGTCTGACAAACAGTATCAATTACCTTGACCGAATTGATAATTACAGTAAAATACACTAAAGATATACAGAATGCCTGTTCTCTTGAAGTGCATGTGGCACATTCAATGAGATAGACTGTGTATTGTACCATAAAATGATTTTTGACAAATTTTAAATTATAGCGATAATGCAGAATATGTTCTCTGATAATTGAATTGAAGCAGAAAACAAACTAGGAAAACCCTGAATATTTGAAAATAAAACATTTCTAAGTAATCTATAGGTCTGTAAAGAAAGCACCAAGAAAGTGAAAATTATTTGAACTGGCTGATAATAAAAAGGCAACAATGAACTGGGTGATAATAAAAAGGCAACAAATTAAAATGTTCAAGATGCTTAAAAATAAATGTATAGTCTTAAATGCCTATAGAAACTAAAGGTCTACAATTAAGTTTTACTTAAAAATTTTTTTTTATTACATTTCTTTATTTTTGAGAGGCAGAGAGAGACAGAGCATGAGTGGGGGAGGGGCAGAGAGCGAGGGAGACACAGAATCCGAAGCAGGCTCTGAACTGTCAGCCCAGAGCCTGACACAGGGCTCGAACCCACTAACCGTGAGATCATGACCTGAGCCACAGTCAGACACTCAACCAACTGAGCCACCCAGGTGCCCCTAAGTTTTACTTTAAGAAACAAGAAAAAGAGAAGCAAAGTAAACACAAAGAAGGAAGATTTTCTAATGAATGTTGGAATAAATGTCCATGAAGTAGAAATCAAACAAACGAGGGAAAATTTTCTAGGTGAAAAGACATGGGTAACAACTGTGAAACAGAAATAGGACCCTCAGTTACAAACATTATCTCTTTCAGTTTTTCAGACAATGCATCCCTGATTTCATTCATTCCCAGCTTGAACACCCAGCAATATTACTCTAGTCCTTATGAAACTGCTCTAGGTCATTTCCGTTTTGTTTGTGATATTTAGATGTGCAGATTTCAGGAAGTTCACCTTTAACTTCAGCATTGCAGATGAAGTTTCCTGACTCACTGCTTTTGCATAAGGAAATAGGTTTTAAAAGTGGTAAGGAAAATCGGAGATGCTAATAACATCCTCCCATTCCAACTGCACCTGAAAGTGTGCATGTCACCTTCAAGGTTTTATAATTGCACTGTTTGTTTTAGGGATGTACAGATTAAAATTATTGCTACATTTGAGGGAAAAAAACCCAACTAGATGAAAAGATGGTTCTTTGAAAAGATTAATGAATTGATAAACTCTTAGCTAGATTGGACAGGAAAAAAAAGATCAAGAACATCATGTACTGATATGCTTTCAGAAATGATAGAGGAATAATCGCTGTTGAGTCTGCAGATATTAAATAAAAAATAAGAGAATCCTATGAACAACCTTAGTTCACAATTTAGTTGAAATACACACTCCTTGAAAATAAAACTTACCAAAACTAACACAAGATGAAATAGAAAATATCAACAGTCCTGCGTTTGTTAAAGAAGCTGAATTTGTTGTCAACAATTTTCACATGAGGAAAACTCCTGGCCTAGATGGTTCTTGAGTAAATGCTATCAAACGTTTAAGGAAGAATTATCACCAAATTTATGCAATCTCTTTCAGAAAAAAGAAAAGGAGAGAACACTTCCAAACTTATTTTGAAAACACTAATCCCAAAACCTGGCAAAGAAATAACAATGCAAAATAAACATAAAAAATTAAGTAAAACTACAGATGAATACCCCTCTTGAACATGGATGCAAATTTGATATTTGCAAATCAAATCTATTCATATATGAAAAGGATTATATATCATCACCAAGTAAGGTTTATCCTAAGAATGCAAGTTGGTGTAGCATTTGAAAACCCATCAATATAATTTACCACATTAATGGAATAAAGGAGAAAATCCATGTGACAACTTTAATTGATGCAGAGAAAGTACTTGATGAAATGAATTATTACTTATATATCGATCTTGGCACTCCTCTTAATCAAGGATGGGTAACCGTACTTGTAGTCGCTTAGCATTTGGTGTGGAGACGGGATGTTCAGGGAGGAGGGAACACAGAAAGGCCAGCCAGACCTGTTAGCACCTGTGGTTAGCTGCTTTACACTCCAGAAGGGTGTTAGCATCTCCCCAAGTTTCTCTGTCTCACTGCAGGAGCTGGGCTGGTTGCTCCTGATCTGCTTTGTAGTTTAGTCATCTCAAGGCAATATTGGCAAGAGAAAATAGTGCACAGAAAATTGTTTCCTTGCTCCATATCCAGATGTTCTGCATTGATTACTCTACCTAAAACAGATGCAAGGACCTACCCATTGTTTTCTCTTATCCCTGGTGTTTCTCTATTTTTTCTTATTGTGACAGATTTCTCAATCTTCCTTTTGTTTCTGTGGTTCCTGCAGGACTGGATTCAGAAGGAGAGATCAGGAAAACTTTTTAGTGGCCAACTTTCCATTTTACATAGCATATATCCTGATGTATTTGCACTGCTCTGATCACTTTCTCTTTGACTAAAAGACCTTCTCTTAAATTTATTTTATTTTTAATTTTTTTCCAGTTTTATTGAGATATCATATAACAGCATTGTGTACGTTTACAACGTATAATGGTTTGACTTACATATGCTGTACAATGATTACCACAATAAGTTTAGTTAATCTGCAGTAACTCTCTCTGTCCAGAATGAAGTTTCATAGTCCTTGAACAAGGTAAAATTCATGACTTTGTGAGCCATTCTTCTCCAGCGTCTTCTGACCCTTCACAGTTATCTAAATTAGACTATTCAGAGTTTTACAAAAATTTAGTGCACTTTCCCACCTCTGCATCTTCAAGCTCAGACTCTCTTTTATTTGGATGTTTCCTGTTCTTCCTGTGGAAACCCTAGATGTGATACAAGCCCCACCTTGATCACACTTCCCATCATGCAATGCGATGTAGCGGAAAGAATGAGGTCTTTGGAGTTCAGGACCTCAACATGGTCTCTAGCTCCTGCTCCTCCCATTGCATATATAATTATAAACTGCACATTTCACATTTCTCTGTTTCAATTTCCCTCTTTGTAAAATTGGTAAAAATACCGCATACTTCATAGGACGGCTCTGAAGGTGTTATGAGATGGTAGTTACTTCATGCTAAAAAGGCCAGTGAAAAGTTTGGTCTCTGTATCCACATCGCCTCTCCTCTCTTGTGTTCAGTCTCATCCATTTTCCTCAGCCCAGTGGAATCTATCTCTTCTTTCAAAACAATCCCATAACATCTTCTTTTTTTTTTTTTAATTTTTTTTTCAACGTTTATTTATTTTTGGGACAGAGAGAGACAGAGCATGAACGGGGGAGGGGCAGAGAGACAGAGGGAGACACAGAATCGGAAACAGGCTCCAGGCTCTGAGCCATCAGCCCAGAGCCTGACGCGGGGCTCGAACTCACGGACCGCGAGATCGTGACCTGGCTGAAGTCGGACGCTTAACCGACTGTGCCACCCAGGCGCCCCTCATAACATCTTCTTATTAACAATTTTTAGGGCGTTTGTTCCATTTAATCTGAGCTATAAGCCTGTGTAGGAATTTAAATTTTATTTACCTCGGAAGTTGTTTTCTCTCTCAGAAAGGTGTTTCAGGAGAACAACATTAGTACTTAAACAAGGGCTTTGTAATCAAAATCACAGAGTTTGTGTCCCAGATTTACCAGTCATTAAGTCTGTGGTTGGAAGAAAATTTCATAACCTCTCTGAGCCTCAGATTCCTCATGTCTAAAATAATTTCAGTCTGTAACTTATACAGCAGTTGCAACAGTTAAGCGTGATAATATATGTAAACCACTTAGCACAGTGTCTGATATAAGAGCTCAGTGATAGCAATTATAAAGGCAGATGGAATTAATAGCTTTAGAACATGGTGAGAATTGTTACCTCCCATGCCCCATGGCCCTGCCTTCCCATGTCCAAATGGTTTCTCCAATGATAATAATCTTTAGAATGTTTTAGCACTCTGAGGTATTCCAGGTTTTTGGATTTTCTCTTAAATCCCTAAATCTCCTTGGTTGACTGGCAGAATCAAATTGCTGTTGAACAGATGTTTTTTGTCCTGGTCTTCTAGGTTTTTTAGTTTTTAAAGACTTCTCTTTATTTTCTTATGCAAGTCAATTTTCTTTTCCTCTTTTGCCCATCACAAGAAGCTGGTTATAAACACATCGGGTCTGGCATTGGGCCAGAGTTCCCAGGTGGGGTTTGGCATATTGGTTTGGATTTGAAGACATTCTTTAATTTTCCCCAGCCCTCTCCCAAGACTACTGACCCTGCAGCTCCATAATTGCTTGTGTATTTTCATTTCATTTTTTAAGGCAACCTTTTGGTATGGCCCAAATCGGCTTCCTACATTATCGAAATGCTCATACAGAGCCATCAGCCAACACTGTCTGGTCTTGTGTCTCAGTTTTGTGTCCCATTTCTCACTAGGGGATCTGAAGCCAAGCAGATGAACACCAGTTTAAATCCTAAAGGTCACTGCCTAATGATTCCAGGTGAAATGCATCTTCAAAATTTATCCCTTTCTATCCAACTTCATGGCAAATTCCTCCCATGGCCCTTGCTCAATCCATATTCTAGATAGAATGTAAAAGGATGATTAAAATTCAGCTTCAGAAGAAACCTCTTCTGCAGTGCCTGATTTCATGTTGTCAATGTTTTGGACCTGGCTTGGCTTCCTCGTTCTTCCTCTCTGTCATCTGCAGAGACTGTCAGGTACAAGTCACCATGCAGGCAGAGTGAGATAAATTAGGAAGGCTTTTATTGTCAATTTATCAGGAGGCTGCTGCAAGTCAGACCCATGAATTTCCTTGCTAAGCCTCTACTTTCCATTCTCCACTCACACTACAGTAATAATGCCTTGTAACTACATAATGGCACTCATCCTTCAATCTCCAGTGACATTGCCCACGGTTAATTGGCTCTTATAGCATCCCTGTAGGGTAAGCAAGCGTCATTACCGCTGTCCCCAATTTGCCAATAATTGAGACACAGAGTGGTCAAGTGTCTCTTGGAAGGCCATAAAGAGTGTCACTCAGAGAATTTCTTGACTGATCTGTTTGCCCCAATCACTGGGTTTCCCTGTAGCTCACAACTTTTGGGTGAAAGACTACTAATCGGATCGTCTCTGGGCAAGCCCAGGGGATGAGAAGTTGAAGACTAGATGCTCCTCGGAGGCCCCTATCTACTTGCTCTTTACAGGAAAATACACAAAGAGATGGTTTTTGTTGTTGTTTTGCTTTTTTAAGTTTATGGTTTTCTGTAGTTGGAAGCTTCAAATAGGACATAATCTGTCATTCTCAACGGTTGCTTTATTGTCAAAAGACCTGCTAAATGATCATGGGAAGGAGATGCATTTATGATCACTGGAAGAAGGAGATTCGTTCCCTCAGAGCCCAGAATGAAGCTCTACTTGTCTCCTGGCCTCTGCAGCTTCCCCCACCATGGGATTCACTCTCCCCCCACCCCCACCCCAAACTCAGCCCAACTTGAGTCACCAGGAGCATTACTGCCACCTTATGCTGCCAGGACTCAGCATTGGGTTTTTCTGGTTATGGTTTCTTTGCCTGGGGAGACTTGCCAAAATTTCATTTGATTATTCATTTCATTAAGTGAGGCCACATTTGATTCTTCCAGGACACAAAGACTAGTTTGTGACTTATCTATTCATTTGTAGAATTAATAAACGTCTATAAAAAAATCTCCTATATGCCAGGCACTGTTATAAGTGTTGTGGAGTAAGAATGAATAGCACACACAGTGTCTGCCCTCATGAATCTTAAATTCTGTTATTCCCCTGTTTCCTTTATTCCTTCATTCTGGCAATGCTGAGTAATATCCAGTAATCCCAGATTTACATTTTTATCCTCTGTAGAAATGGGATTATCTCAACAATCCAAGTGTAACAGGAATATGGTATGTGTAGTGGGTTGAATGGTAACTCCCCAAGAGATATATCCATGTCCAAATTCCTAGAACCTATAAATGTTATCTTATTTGGAAAAAGGGTCTTTGCAGACATAATTAAGTTCAGGATCTTGAGATGAGATCATCCTGGATTACCCAGGTAAGCCTTAAATCCGGTGACAAATGTCCTTATAAGAGCAAAAGAGAAGAAGCAGAGAAGGCAATGTGAAGATGGAGGCAGAGATTGGACTGATGCAGGTACAGGTCAGAGTTCCGCGGGTTACCAGGAGCCACTAGAAGTTAGGAGAGAAAGGTAGAGTGGATTCTCTTTACAGAGACTCCAGAAGAGTGTGGCCCTGCTGACACCTTGATTTAGGATTTCTGGCCTCCAGAACTGTGAGAGAATAAATATGTGATGTTTTATGCCACTCAGTTTATGGTATTTTTTTTTTTACAATAGCCACAGGAAACTACTATAGCGTGGCACTTTGGACACAGAAATGTTTTCCTTCAACCCATGCCCAATGGGCACGTCCAGGTGATTTCTTCAAAGTCAGAAACCTGACCCTTTTAACATGCCTCCTGAGGCTGACATGATGAGCCATAGTAACATCCGATCATAATTTTGTTGTCTCCTTTGAAGGAAGTTCCTTTGCTTTTTTCCTAACAGCAACATATAATTAGCAAGCAAAATCTCAAAGTTGTCAAGAAATATGTATTCAGGGTATCTGGATGGCTCAGTCAGTTAAGTGTCTGACTCTAGATTTAGATCAGGTCATGATCTCACAGTTTGTGAATTTGAGCCCCATGTCGGGCTCTGGGCTGTCAGTGCAGAGCCTGCTTGGGACTCTCTCTCTGCCCCTACCCTGCTTGTGCTCTCTTTCTCTCTCTCAAAATAAATAAATAAACATTAAAAAAATGTCTAATGCATATTCCTTTTGTGTCAAGACTTATAAATTGTTCTCTGGGAAATGTGCATACAGATTATTTTATAAGGTATGTAACAATAATAGGCAACACCCACAATGTGCCAATGCCACCCCTTTATTTTCCAAGAGAAAGGCAGAAAATAAATATTCATATGACAAATGTTGGAGGGCTTCCATGTCTGTAAAGGAGGGCTTGTTCACCAGTCTCCCAGAACACCCCATTGAGGACTGAGAATCATCCGGTCTTGCTTCTCTAAAACCTAAGCCCCCCAAGGGTGGGGGCATCTATAGTGCTTATCACTGTGCCCTCCCATGCCTGGTATAGTTTCTGAGTCTTGGTAGTAACAATGATAACTATAGCCAACCTTTATTGAATTCTTAATATTTCAGAATTTATTCTAACTGCTTTACATATATTGACTAATTTGATTACCAGGGCAAACTTATTTAAGAGGTACTTATCTGATCCCTATTTTACAATGAGAAAACAAGGGTACTGACAGGTTAATAAATACTTGTTTTGTTCCTGATGTGCATTATCTCACTGGTTGAATTTCTAAGAATCTCTAGCTTCTAGGTTGTCTATTGCTTTTTACTTTCTCACTTTATAGACAAATATTCCCCCACATAATTGTTTGCTTTTATCAATTTTATTGAGGCAAAATTTATACACAATAAAATGAGCCAAATTTACTCATACAGTTTAATGAGGTTTGAGAAATGTGTTTGGTTTTTTCCAGCACAATAAAAATAAAAAACATTTTCATTACCTTTAATTTTTCCCTCATGCCTTTTTGCAATCAAGTTCTTTCTCAAACCCACTGAACCCAAATCCACTGAACTGTTTTCTGTATCTAAGGATTAGTTTTGCATGAATAGGATCACACACTGTTGTTGTACCTAGGTAAATAGAGTAGTTTTGAGAGTCATCCATGTCGTATGTCTTAATAGTTTCTTTTTAAAAAAAATTTTAATGTTTATTTTTGAGAGAGCAAGAGAGAGACAGAGCACAAGTCGGGGAGGGGCAGAGACAGAGGGAGACACAGAATCCAAAGCAGGCTCCAGGCTTTGAGCTGTCAGCACAGAGCCTGACACAGGGCTCAAACCCACAGACCACGAGATCATGACCTGAGCCAAAATCGGACGCTCAACCGACTGAGCCACCCAGGTGCCCCTAGTTTGTTTCTTTTAATTGCTGGATAAAAGTTGTATGAAAACATAACTTATCTTAAAATTTTTATTTATTTTTAATTGAAGTATAATTGATGTACAATATCCGATTCGTTTCAGGTTTATGTACCACATCTTGATGCATATGTGTGTTGTTTCCAGTTTGTGGCTATTGTGAATAATGCTTCTGTGAACATTTGTATGCAAACCTTTGTGTGGACATGTGTTTTCATTTTTCTTGGAGTGGAAATTCTTTTTTCTTTAACCTTTTTTTTGTGGGGAGGAGAGAGAGAGTGCGAGTGCGGGAGAGCCAGAGAGGGAGAGAGAGAGAGAGAGAGAGAGAGAGAGAGAGAGAGAGAGAGAGAGAGAGAATCCCAAGCAGGCTTTGTGCTGAAAGAGCAGGCTCAATCCCACAACCCTTGGATCATGACCTGAGCTGAGCTTAAGCCAGACACTTAATCAACTGAGCCACTCAGGCTCAGCCCCTAGAGTGGAACTTATGATTCATGTAGTAAGTGTATGATTAACTAAAAAAGCAACCTTCAAGTTGTGTTTCAAAGTAGTTGTACCAGTTAACAGTTCCATCGATAACATATGAGTGTTCAAGTTTCTCGACATCCTTGCCCACACCTGGTATTGTCAGTATTTTTAAATTTTAGTTATACTAGTGGTATATCATTGGGATTTCATTTGTATTCTTTGATGAATAATGATGTCAAGCATTTTCTCTTGTGCGTAATAGTCATTTGAATATCTTCTTTTGTGACGTACATGGTCTACTTTTTGCCAACTTTTTGTTGGTTTGGTCATCTTATTACTGAGACGTAAACTTTCTTTACATATTGTGAAAATGCTTTTTTTTAGATATTGCAATATATGTTGTAAATATCCTCTCTCAGGCTTCAGTTTACCTTTTTATTTTCTGAACAGTTTTTTTTTTAATTTAAAGAGAAGGTTTTGATTTTGATGAAGTTCCAATTTATTGATCTTTTTCCTTTATGGTGAGTAATTTTTGTAACAGTAGTTTAAAATCTTGCCTACCCAAAGTTCACAAAGACCTTTGTTTTCTTCTAGAAATTATATAGTTTTTAAAATTTTACATTAAATCAACTTTAAGTTATTTTTTGTTCATTGTTTAAATAAGGATTGCAATTCCTCTCGTCCTATATTGCTATTTACTTGTTCCAGCACAGCTTGTTGAAAAAAGTGCTCTTTTTCTATTGAATTACCTCATAAATGTTCTCCAAATCATTATTTATTCTCTTTGATCTGTATTGCTACACTTCTTTCCTTGCTATAGTCTTTTGGCAATTATAGCTTTACAATGAAACTTGATGTGTAAGTCCCCCTTCTTTATCTCACTTTTTCAAAACTTTTCTGGCTTTTCTATGATGGATCCTGATTTTCTGCTTCTTTACATACCTAGTAATTTTTAATTGGACACTGGACATTGTAATTGTTACTAGGTTGAATATCTGCATTTTGCTCTCTTCCTGAAAAGAACGTCGTGTATTGTTCTGGGAATCAGTTACTTTGCTTCTAGTCCACTTGATCGTTTCAAGTCTTATTGTTAAGCTGTGTTAGGGCTTGCCTTAGAGAAGTGTTAACTCTTTGGCTGTGTTACTATTTGTGATGTGTGGCTATAATGGTCTCTCTACTAAATGCCCTAGTGTTCAGTGAGGTCTCTGAACACTAAGTCTTTTTGGTCAAGACTTAGAATTTTCTCAGCCCTGTGCAAACCAGATTGGTTGTCTGGTTTACAAATAGGGTTCACCTTATTCATTTTCCTTTCACTGGGAATTACCTTGCTGTGCTATTCTTTGTCTAGTGTCAGAATATTGTTTTTTTTTAAATAAATTTTGTCTAGTTTTCTAGTTATTGAATGTGGAATGGGTAATCCACTACCAGGTTTTTCTTCATGGTCAGAAGCAAAAGGACTCAGTATATTTATTGAACAAAGAAACTCAAGTCCCCATTTCATGATCTATGGTAAGCTTAACACTTTCTCCCAAATCCTCAAAGTTTCCTGGAGAGTCTATTTATTATTTCTTTGTTCTTTATCCACTAACATTCACTCCTGGAGAATGAGTACTGACTAACAGAGCATTATCACACTACAACAGAGGACAAGTAGATACTTAAAATAGAATATTTGACATCAACAGTCTTGAAGATACTTAGCCATCCATGGTAGGGAATTTCTTACCGTATGTCTGCCCTACAGAGGTTCCAGTCTGAGCCACTCTTTGAGATCTGTTAATTCTCCTTTTTAACTCCCTTTGTCTGTATTCTTTCTGTATCCAGTTCTGTAATTCCTAACTCCTCTTTCTCAATCCACCAACTTTAGTCTAAGAATTCTCATAACTTGATTAAGCAGAGCAATTTAGATTTTTCTATTCAACCTTCTTCTAGAAGAGTGGCTTTCAATTCTGGCTGCTCATTAGAATCACCAAGAGGAACTTTTATGAATTCTGCTCCATAGGCTTTATCTGTAGCCAACAAGATCAGTTTCCTGGTGAGCACTGGGTATCTCTATTTCTATTTTTAAAGGTTCCCTGGTGATTCTCAAGTGCAGTCAATTGAGAACCATTGCTGGCAATCTACCCATGAGGACTGTCTTTCTCAACTGGAAAGACCCTGTCAGGTGTTTTTGTCAACAAAATCACCATGTACTTCTTTTTTCTCACCCTGAAAAGCACGAAAAATCAGCATAAAATTTGAAATTTTTATTCTTATTTATTCTTTTAATCTTACCTGGTCCCGGATCAGATAATTCAAGTTGGATGTTGTCTTCTAATGTTCCCAAAATGAGAGAAAAGGAATAGGAAAATGTATTTCTTCCTGTATAGAGCAAAACCCATAAGTCATATTTTTTCCTTATCCTTATAATCCTCACATCTTTTAATACTTGATGCATTTTAAAACTTAAACAGGTTAGGGTTTAGCATCTCAAATTCTGCCAGTTTTTAGTTACTTCTAGTCTATACAAGATTTGATGTCATTATCCCATGGTAAAATTTTCTGAAATAGACCAATCCTTTTTATCCAAAACCAGAGAGGGAGTATCCATCTAGATACATGTGTCTGTTTTAAATACCTACTTTTTTAGCCACATTCTTGGCCTGAGTATATTTTAGAGGGTGGGGTATAACATTCTTGGGCTGCAGATTCTAAACCTTGACCCTTAATTTTCTTTATCTACACATTTTATTTTATATTAATTCTAAGAGAAGAAAGTGTGAGTCTCCAGATATCTGTCTTGTCAAATTTTTGCACGATTTCAAAGGTTCCTTAGAGAAGTTTCAGTATTGGCAACAGTAGATAGAACATTCTTAAAGATTTATACCAAGGAATGCACATTTCCTTCACTTTGTTTTGTCTATGAAGGGAGCCCATTTGGACCCTGGAATTAAACTGTCCACTAACTAGTTCATCATTGGAGATTCAGGGGAAAATTGTTAATTGTTGTCAATATCCTTCCTAAATTTAGGACCTTTCATCTATCACCTGATGGTAATACTTAAAAATTCTTAAAACACCTAAGAAAGCTGAGCTTCAAAGAACCTAATTGACTTTGTCCTTAGCCTCTTATGTGGGTATTAGCAAAGCCACTGGATCTTGGAGCTCCCAGATAATATTCTTTCCACTGTAAAATTGTGATTTATTTAACAGATACTTTTTGAAAGCTTAAATGTGGTACAGTAGTTCTTAAACTTTGGTCCTCCTTCACAAAATGGCCGCACATGCACAGAAACATGGGTATGACTTTTTATAATATTTTGCATGTACTTTCAGGGAGTTCTGTCATCATGGATCCCTCATTAACAACTCCTCTAGATGTAGGTTCAGGGGAAGAACAGAATACTTGGTATTTCAGCATTGAGTTTTTGAGAATGGTGGTGGAAAAGGCTACTTTTCCAACATTGTCACCTTAAGATCCAAGCAAATTTTCTTCCCAAGAAGGCAAAAATGTTTTTGTTTGCTGTTTTAACCTCAGCCAATTCCTTAAAAATTAGCCAGTCTAGAAAAATTAGCCAGCCTAAAAAAGTCAGCCAGCCACATGCTGTCAAGATAATTCCTGGCTTAGATTGTGTACAACATTGCAGAACTTCTTTTTTTTGACCTTTATTGGCTTTTTACTGTTTGCACATTTTTCCTTCTTTTTCTTATTTGTTTTTAATAAAAAAGGCATTCTAATCTTAAGTATTTTCTATTTTCAATGGAAAAATTTCCTCCAAGAACCTGAGCCAATAAGAAATCTAAGACAAGATTAAGAGGCTCTTTCCCTCCACCGAAGGCAAGAATAATAGTGTGCCTCAGCAGATGTGTTTTGAAGTGAATTTGAGGATTTATCACATCTTTCACACAAAGTATTAAGCACTGTCAATGTGCCAAGAAAGGAGGTAGATTCTTACTGTTAAAGGTGAGTAAGATATAGGGAGAGAGTATTTTGGGAACACAGAGGACAGAACAACTAACAGGATAGCCCTTTGTAAGCACTTGTAGACTAGAGCAAAGCAAAGAGAAGCAATTACCCTGACCCTAAGACTTCTGAGATCTCGTGAGTCTGCAGTGACAGATGGCCAGTGAATCCCGGATGGCAGCAGGAAGGGGGGATAGTAACTCTATTAGTTGTTGTTAAAGGTATCTGAATCTTACATATAATGGACACCTCGCCAAGAGAAAGTGGCTTCCCTGGCCTTTTTTTTTTTCTTCATACCTAACCTCAAGCTAATTGTTGGCCCTTTGTATTTCATTCCTTATTTGAGGCAACTTTTGATGTTCTTTTTTTTTTTTTTTTTGTCTTAATCAAACATCACTGTGCAAATGCACAACCTTGAGAGTGAATGAGTGCTTCCTTACATTTTGGCCCTAGGTCTCTGTTGTCTTATTTAGTCTTAGCCCTACCTTGAATAAAAAAGCATAAAGAGGAAGAGTAAGAAGGGATGGCCTTCCACCTAACACCCTGTGGCTAAGGTTTACAGAGGACTTGTGTGTGTCCACTGAAGAAAGAATTCTTCCCCTTTTTCTTCCTACAATGCCCTCTCACTCTGCTCAGGGTCAAGATCTTCTTGGGCATTCCCACAAAAAAGCCTGAAAAGAGGCTAAGGTAGAACATGCCAGAAATGTGCCAGGATGGTTGTTGCTGACTTAACATTTGGTTTTGGCCATTGTGGATTCCAAGTAGCATCTCAGACCCTTCTCTACCATTTGATATGAACATTGAGGTTTGCAACAAGTGCTACAAGAATTTTTCTTTCTGCTCACTTCTTAAAAACTTCTTCTATAAATCTAAACATGGTACGGGACAGCCCTAGGTAAGACTTAGAAGCCTTTGATGCCCAGGCCCCCTACACCAGGTCAAAGCCCTGCAATTCCCAGAGAAATCTGCAGCCTCATTCACAGGGAGGTGATGGGACCATTGCATGCTTCCATTTCCCAAGGTAATTTATAGGTTAAAGAAAGTAATGCTTAGCTTAGAGGTGAGAAAGCTTATTGTAGGTTATGATCATCATCACTACAGCTCATTATTCATCCACTTTCTAATTTTGCAAAGCTCTTTTACTTGCATTCTCTCATTTTATCCTCACAATAGAGCCTGATATAAATTATATTTATCTTTATTTTACAGATGAGAAAATGGAGGCAGAGAGAGTTAAAGGATCTTGCCCAAGAACACAAATGGGCAATAGTGTAGGAAGACCCTGGGCACAGATTTCCAAGCTAAACATTTGTTCCTTCTCTGCCTCTGAGCGCTGCCTTTTGCACCACTGAGAAAGGGCATTTGTGGCAGAAACTTTCCTGATGTCCTTTACCCCTGACAAGTGAGAGCAGTAAGTTGACTGCAACCACACTTATTTTGTTCATGGTGGTCTTCTTGGTGCTGATGAACTGAAGAGAAGATTATCTTCCAAATTCTCAAGGAATGTGCAGGAGAATAAAGGACGGCCTTTTGTTTTTGACTCTCCATGTTCCATGAACTTATTTATTTATGTAGCATTTGATCATACATGGGATTTTGCTGTTGAGGCTAGACTCATCTTTCCCACTGGACTTTGTGTATCTTGGGTCTGGGGACCACGTCCTGAAACCGTATTTGCCTAGCATGGTAATGAAGCAAGGCAGGTGCGCATCAATATGTATGCATAGAGTGATGGCCTGAACACCACTAGCAGTGACACCAATGACATGTGTCTGCACATGTACTCATAGGGGAGGTCCTGCTTTGGGACTTTTCAACATTCCATAAATTTCCCTAACTGTGTTTCCTGACTCCCCAGTGCGGACAAAGGCAGTTTTCTGGTTCTCGCAGCAGACAACAAGGTACTTTCAGTCTGGTGATGTGCATCCCCAAACACAGCTTGCTTCTGCTTATCAGAGGGGGCAGGGCTTCCTTCACTCTGGATCTAGTATCTCTTCTCTTCGGGGTGCCCACATTCTCCACTCCACAGGCTAGCTCTTCCTCTGCCATCCATCCCAGGCCCCATCTTATCTGCCCTCTTCTATTCCTCATGTTTTATACATCCATTTCTGGCATTACTGCCTCTGGGAGCACGTGTGGAAACCCTAAGGAAAGGAGGCCCGCCCCAGGAGTACCCGGTCACGTCTTCAAAGAGTTCAAACAAAAGAAAGATGTGAAGGGTAAAGAGGCGGGATCATTGCCACTGTTCTTCTCTTTGATCCCCTAAAATAGATTGTGAATGTGACTGCTCAGAATCTTTCCCTTGAGCCCCTGCCCCCTATTTTTTTTTTAATGCTATGCCCCTTACTTCCCAGCCTGAGGTGGTTGTGTGTTTGGAACTCGGGAGGGGGAGCGGGTGGTAGGCTGGGGGTGGGGAGGAGGGAGATGTTGGAAAAGAGGCCAGGCAGGGCTGGCAGCCCCCTCTGGATTCTCACATCCTCTCCTCTGCTCCCGCTGTCCTACCCACGGGTGTGAAAACATCAAGGAAAATTGCTCCACTTCTGAGGAACTGCTGTCTGACAGTTCTAGAACCTGTAACCTTGGTTTCAGGTATTATTGGCACATTCTTTAATTTGTCCTCTGGGATGTGGGTAATTAAAGGTTATGAGATTTGGGCAATTATCCAGCACCTTCCCTCCCAGTGCAGACAGCAAATATTAAAACGCTGGCCCGCGCTCCCCTCTCTGCCGTCAGCAGCCTTGTTCGCTTTCACACGGATCACATCCTTCCATGCCATGCTTAATTGGGAATAAAGGGGCCTTTCATGCTCTCGTTCACCTCTCGGTGATTTTTCTCACCTCCCTTTTGGTTTCCTGGGGGAGGCGTGTGAATGGACTCAGCCTTGCACCGTGTCCCCTCAGTGGTAGCTAGTGTTGTTCCGTCACTTTGCCACGTAAATATTTTGCATTCAAGGAGCTGTGTGTGCAAGCTGCCTTTCCCAAGCCTTTTTTGCTTTTGATTTAAGCAAGCTCCTCAGAAACCCAGCTCTGTGCCCAGCCTTAGGATTTTATTCCTAGAGAGTGAAGCAGTACACATTTAATCAGGTCTTAAGGTCCTGCTGCCACAGTTCAGTCAGACTCACTCCCCCGCACCCCCTGGGGGAGCACTTTTGCCACATAATCACCTGCAGGCTTCTAAGCTCTTTTTACAAAGTGTGGCACGATGCCTTACTTTTGCCGCAGACTGTGATTCCCTCACTCACCCATTTCCCACGGGCTCGCTCCAGCCTATGTGCAGGTGCGTGAAAGAAAGTCTCTGTTCTGAGTACCTTGCCCTTTAGCAGTGCCTGCTGCTTATGAAGCCTAATAGTGACCGGCACAGGTATCTCTCTCCTCTTCTCAACCACCCTACTAGGTAAGGATATTTGCTCTCTATTTTACAGATGAGGGAATGGAAATTGATCGGTAGAGTTACTTACACAGGATCACATAGTAAAGTGTTAAGCTGAGAGTCAAATGCAGATTTACTCTGTCAACCCTATGACGACAGGAGCAGAAACAGGAGCAGCTGACATTTTCAGTGATGACCCAAAAGATAATGTTCCTCCTTATAAAGTATGGCATGGTTGAAATTCACTCTCATGTCTCACTTGTACCAAAACTATATAAATTTTTCTTTTAAATGCAGGTCTTATCTTGCTCTGAAATGCTCATTTCTGATGTCTGTGGTTGTGTGTGTGTGTGTGTGTGTGTGTGTGTGTGCGCCCACGTGTGTACATTTGTGTTTGGAGGGTGAGACTGGGAGAGAATGCTTAAGAAAGGTAACTCAGTCTCTTGGTTTAAAACATTCTCTCTGATGAAAAAGCATGTGCACGTGTGCACACACACTCACACATCTGATGGTGTCTGTGTGCTGGTCATACCTACATAAAGACTGTTCACCCTTTTAGAGAATTCCCCTTCTATTTCCTCCTTCTGAAGATGTCATCTGGGTATAGGTTAAGTACTTTCAAAAGAGCAGAGACACATGACCTTAGGGCAGGCGTCTGTCTCTAGCTCAAGCCTGACCTCCACAAAGAGGTCCCAGGTTCTTCACGGACAGTGGAATCCCCTCTTGGTGTCCCCAAAGTGCACTTATTCCCGTAGCTGTTGGGTTTTACACTTGTATCTATTGCTTATAGACAGGCGTTCTGCCATTGTCTCCAGTTATAAGCTTCTTGCTTTCTGTACCTTTATTTTCATGGCCTTTTGGCAGACCCCAGTGCTCCCAGGTGCTTTCTCTACCCTGCACTACTGTGCACTGTAATCTGTAAGGTGGCCTCAGGACTTAGCCACTGCTACTCTGGGTCAAGTCAATATGGCATCTCTCCGAATTTGAAGTGGTTCTGAAAAGTGTTTTTACAACCTCTCAGGTTCAGGGATGTGGAACAGAAAACCCCCACCAACTGGAACCCACCTAGATATTTCTATCCCAGCTTTTGAGTCCCAGCCCCAAAGATGGAGAGGAGAAAATGAGGCCCTTTGCACCTGATGCCACGCCCAAAGCTCGGCCCCCATCTCGACACCCACAATGTTAGACTTGTCTCTGGAGTCCTGTTGTGAATTCTTCCCCCCTCTGTGAACTGTTCCAGTTTCAGTTCTCCAATGTTTGGCTCGTTGCAATTCTAAAATCCTTTCATCACTCCACAAAACTTTATTTTTCTTTTGAAATGTAAAAGCATGGCTTTCAGTCTACTGGCTTAAATAACTTCATTTTGAAACCCAAAGCCTAGGAAATGATGTTTTTAATTCTTGGTGGTGTTACCTTCCCTCTGAATGGATAAATGGCATGACCAGGTGGGAAATGGCAGGGCAACCGATTTTATGAGGGTTGGAAAATCCATCCATTTATTATTACTAAAGATATCGTGACCTCTAATCATCATGAGAGCAGATCAGGACTGGTGTTTGAGAAATTGAGGGAAGGGCTAATGGTGAAAAAGTTACCTAGATGTTATTTAATTGTATATGATGTACTAGAACTCCGGAACTGACAAGAGAGAATATTTATGAGAATCCAAAATAGGTGGGTGGCAGCCATAGGCTGGTTGGATTCCCAAGAGAAGAGAGTGCAATCCAAAACCCAAAAACAAGGTGCACATAAGTTTGTATTGTTAAATTATTAGATCACCTGTTGCCATACGTCTGTATCCAGCGAACCCCTCCTCTCCTAGCAGCCCTGGAGGTGATGCTTTGCTCGTCTGTTTCTTCTGCTGGGCTGTGAGGGTGACAGTCATGCCTTCTTCATCTTTATAACTGAGCATCGAAGAACTGTGCTGGACACACAGGCATTTGTCAAATGAATGTCTCCCACAACAAGACAACGCTGACATCATTCTGAACAATGTCTCACAAATTGTAAGAATTTAGAAGAAAACCATCAATCCATAGTAAGGCAAGGAGGAAAGGAACAGTTCCAGGGTCAGCTCAATATAGAACAAGGAAAAAAAAATCTGTGTGGTTCCGTCCAGATGACTGCCACTCACAAACTGTCTCTGGGCTCCAAGACTTAATTCTTAAATCTCCTGGGGTCCATTATAGTGGCCAGAAGACGAAGCAAATGCTTCCTGTCTTCAGTGGAACAGATCAGGAAATTTCCTGTACTTGATCAGAGCCAGTAGAGATATCCGGGTGTCAGGATGGGCTTTCAACACCCTGAAAGGCACCACCCAAGATTGAATTGAAAACTGATCTTATCCCTGCATGCATTTACATAATCCATTGGTGAACATATTTTTGTAGAAGGTTACACCAAGTACTCCCTCTAAATACATGAAGTTCTAAGTATAATTTTATTTACATTTGTGTGTGTGACTGTGTGTTTCAGCAATTTTTTGCAACTTGTATTAAATTCAGGAGAGAACTTCTACTTGTAATGTGGATAATATCAGGTGGGTTTGAGAGAGCCTGTCTTTCTCTCCAGCTGTCAGTAGGCGGAGCTCATGCTTCATGCACGGCTCATGGGCTTCTGGGCTGCCTGTTGGAGGCTGGGCGGAGGGGAGGCTGGGTGGAGGGAAGAGGGAGATGGGTGAGGTGCATTAAGAGAAGAGAGATGGTATGAAGCAGATCTGACATGGGAGGGAAATTTTTTTAAAAACACCTATTTTTTTCTCAAATGTCACCACTTTTGTGCATAGTGTTTTGAAAGATAGAAAATGTGTGCCATTTAGAATAAACCCATAACTATCCAACATCTACTCCTTTCTACTACCTTTCCACACAGGAAAAAGCTTCTTCTGGAAAAGTGTGGTTTTTATTGCAATTACACATTTTTCTGAACTGTGTGTTGGAAGTTACTTTATTACATTTACCAAGGAAGCCTGGTAAATTTAATGGAATGTGCTTTTGAAGCCAGGATCCTGGCAAGGAGGTAGCATCAGAGTTGGCTTTGATGAAAGTGGAGCCTTTGCCTGTGAAAAGGTTTCTGGAGAGGGGGATGAGGGGGGGGGCGACTGGTCAGGGGGATGCCCACGGGGAATGCAGCACCATGTGTTATAATTCAGGTTATGAAGAGCAGGCATGTGGGTACACGTGTGTGTGTGTGTGTGTGTGTGTGTGTGTGTGTGTGTTTTCTGAATCAACAATTTAGAGAATTTAGGCCAGCTTGAAATTCATTGTAGAAATTCTGCCAACCCGTCCATATCCAGCCCCAAAAGAAAAATAAATAAAACTCATCACAAGCTTGGAGAAATTTCTCAAGAGGAGAAGCATTATCACTGGCTTTTTTCATTGATTCAGGGGACAGTGTCTCAGAAACAAAGAATAAAGGCTTTCTTAAAAATGGCTTGTGGTGGTATTTTTTTTTTTTTAATAGCGAGTTTCAGGTGCCATTTGTTAAAGGATCTACGCTTAAATATTTACTAAAATTCAGGAAGAAGTAGCTCATACTTCAAGCATTCTATTTCCCTCGTGTCTGAAGTTTCCTTTAAAAGCAGAGGTTGCTGCTTTAATATATCTTTCAGCCAAACAAAAAAAGACCCACTCTATTTTTTACCAAGATTTTTGCCAGCTGAGCTTCTGTGCACCTGGGGGCCCTGCCTGGTGCGCTAAGTGAACAGTTGGAGAGTAGCGCCATCTTGTGGCCCCGATGGAAATTAAAAGGTGACCAATAACACGGTCAGTTTCTGAAATACCTGAATTTTTCTGAGTACCTGAGGCAAATTGAGTTAGAATACTTCCTACTAGCCTCGCTTTGAGGTCCTGGGGTTTCTCTCAGCAACTGGGAACTAGCCTTGCACTTATGTGGATTAGTTTAGGTTTTCATCTTTAGTAAATTGAGCTGTTGTGAAGGAGACCTTTATGCTTTTCAAGGTCACTTTATACTTAGTATGAGTGAGTTAAAACTCTAGTGCTGACATTAGTGTCTGGGTAGGAGGAACTTCTGAGAAGTGAGAGGAGAAAAGCATCTTTAAATTAGGAAGGAAGCTTGAAAGGTGACCAAGAAAAGAGAAAACCTCTCAAATGCTGTAGGAGGAGCTCTTGCTTCACAGTCCACTTTACTTGGCCTATTTCTGAAATTTATTTTTCTTCTTCTTCTTCTTCTTCTTCTTTTTTTTACCTGAAAGCAGAACCATAAGATTTTTCTTTGTTAAATGTCCTGAAACAGAAAGGATTGTAAACCAATAACGAAGAGTTGTTTTTAAGAGGTTCTATTTTTCAGATCTGTTTAACTGGTCCTGTGATATTTATCATCATCATCCATAGTAGTTTTCTGGGACAGGCTACCTTACCATGGAACCAATGAATATTCAGAAATCTTAGAAGAATACATGCTTTCTTTGTGGAGGGTGTCAGTAATATATATTCTAGTGCGTTCTACAGTATTACAAGTAAGTAGTCTTGAAGCCAGGAGCCTTATTTTTGATCAGTAAACAATACTTTTCTTAATAACTGCAAATTTAAAAAAATTTTGGTAACTATCAATGGTGATGAAAGTTAAGTAACTTATAGTGGTGATAATTTTGCAATATATACCAATATCAAATTGGGATATTGTATACCTGAAACTAATACATTATGTCAATTATATATCAAAAAGAGATTGAAAATGCATGAAATAAATGAAAGCCTCTATCTTCATTTAAAATATGTTCATATATAAAATATATACGCATATGGGCATTCTTGGAGCATTGAAAGACTAGGGGTTCAGCATTTGGGTCACTTAGAATCAGGTGAAACCCATTCAGATCTCAGCTACTGACGAGCTGGATAAATCTGGACAAATTGTGACAGACTGAACCTCAGTCTATAAAACCATCACATAGGGCTTTTGTGATGATTAAGGGAGATAATATGAGTCAGACACTTAACACTGCTTCATTGTATGATGGAGATAGATAAATTCTCATCAGTTGCTGGTGTTGGAAACTTTGATTCCTAAGGCAACTTCAACAGAGCCTGGCCCTAGAGGAGCCTCAGATGTTCCTGATTCCATGTGAACCATCACAGAGGACAAATGGCATTTGCAGTTTGGTTGAGTTCTGGTGAATAGCTTTGCTTCAATCCCACCAGGTAGGAATTTGGACCAATACATTAACTGTCCTACAAGGACATAGCTGCACTCAAAAAGGACATCCTCTGGCATTCTCTTAGGCTAGCACTTCCTAAACTTTTTGCACCACAACCCCCAGTGTGTGTCAGTACACGTGATGGTATCCCACTGCTCTCTGGGCTCTGATGATATTTCTTCATTCTTTTACCTTTCTCTCAGACTTTCTGCTCCTCTTTCTTCTGCCAGTTCAAATGTGCTTGAGCCCCTCTCCTGAATTTTTCATTTCGTTTATTCTACTGTCCAGCTCTAAAATTACTAGTTTGTTTTCTTTCACAATGTCTATCTCTTCATTGATATTCTATGTCTAGTGAGGCATCATTCTTGTACTTTATAAAAACTCCATTAGACACAGTTTCCTTTAATTATTTGAATGTATTTAAAATGCCTCATAGGGGCGCCTGGGTGGCGCAGTCGGTTAAGCGTCCGACTTCAGCCAGGTCACGATCTCGCAGTCCGGGAGTTCGAGCCCCGCGTCAGGCTCTGGGCTGATGGCTCGGAGCCTGGAGCCTGTTTCCGATTCTGTGTCTCCCTCTCTCTCTGCCCCTCCCCCGTTCATGCTCTGTCTCTCTCTGTCCCAAAAATAAATAAAAACGTTGAAAAAAAATTTTAAATGCCTCATATAACACTTTATGTAGTAGGCTGAATCATGGCTCCCAAAGATATCAAGTCCTAATATCTGAAACCTGGAAATGTTACTTCATTTGGGAAAAAAAAAAGACTTTTTAGATATGGTTAAGAATCTTGAGATGGGAGGCGGGTCACCTGCACTGTCCAGGTGGGCCCTAAATATAAACACAAGTGATCCAATAAGAGAGAAGCAGAGAGAGACGTGACACCACATACAGGAGAAAGTGATGTAAAGACAAAAGCAGAGATTGCTAATGGCTTAATAGGAGAATGATCTTCCTTCTAAGTGATCACGGGTGAAAAATTTACCAAACTTTTACCAAATGAGCGCAACATAGAATTCTCCAGATGTATAATCTGTTCTTTTTATGTCTTTTTCCTCACTACCCGTCATCATTGACTGCTAAGCCAATGCACATATACTAGCTTGTTGTCATCGTTTCTTGGTTTTTGGTCAAAGCACCATCCCAAATCAAAGAAATTTGTCTAATGGTTAAGGTAATGCCAGCTACAATCATAGAAAAACAACCTCCAACTCTTAATCCCTTAACAAAGGAGCATTTATTTTTCACTCTTGAAATAGTTCAAAAAGAGTAGAGCTAGTCACATGGATCTCTTAGACAATTCTGCTTCAGACAGTGAGCCAGGGCTCTTGGCTTACTCCGTTTCGTGGTTCTGTCATGCTCAGAGTTCTCTAAGTAATTGCCACTTAGTCAAAATATGGTTTAAATAAAAGAGTGCATAATTATTCAGGAGACAGTACATAATTACTCAGGAGAATTTTTTTTTTGACACAACTGGGAAGTGGTACTCATCATAAGCCATATTTCATCAATTTGATTGGCCAGAACTCAGTGAGTTGGCTACAGAGAACTGCAAACAGGCAGGGGTGGGGAACCAAAATGTCATCTAGTTGAACATTCAGTTGGAATACAAAATGAGTTTTGGTGATCATGCTAGTACATACCAAGAAAACTATTTTTTTCATGAAATATTGTTTTCTTCTTTATTGAGGTATACTTGGCACAAAATAAACTGCATATATTTAAATTGTATAACATTATGAGTTTGAGATACATATATACCTGTAAAACTATCAACGTGGTCAAGAGAATGAGTGTATCCATCACTTCACTATATTCCTTGGGCCAGTTTGTAATTCATTTCTTCCCCATTTCTCATAACCAAGCAACAGATCTGCTTTCTGTCAGTATAGATTAGATTGCATTTTATAGAATTTCATATAGATGGGATAATAGAACATGCTATTATTGGTCTGGTATTTTTTCATTCAGCATAATTATTTTGTGATTCATCTATGTTGCATGTATCAATGGTTTTTTTTATATTGCTGAGTAATAGTCCATTACATAGATATATTACAATTTGATTATCCATTCATTTGGTTGAATGTTTAGGACTTTTCCATTCTTTGCTATTGCACGGAAAGATGCAATGAACATTTGCATATAACTTTATTTGTGGGCATTTGCTCTCATTCTCTCGAGTAAATTCTCAGGGGTGGAATGGTTAGGTCATATGGAAGGTATACCTTTAACTTTTAAAGATATGGTCACATATTTCCCAACCATTTTACGTTCATATCAACAGTGTATGAGAATTCAGTTGCTCTCTATCTTCATCAACATTTGGTATGGTCAGTCTTTTCAGTTTGAGCCATTCTAAGTGGATGTGCTAAATCGTATCATTGTGGCTTTAATTTAGAATTACCTAATGCATACTGATACTAGGCATATTTACACGGCTATTTTGCCATCTATATATTTATGTTGGTTAAATTACCATTCATTCTTTTGTTATTTTTTATTGGGTTGTTTCCCTTCTTATTGAGATATAAGAAACTTTCTTGCAAAAGAGTTGCAAGTCCTTAGGCAGATACATGTTTGGCAAATATCTTAGCCCATACTTGCCTTTTCATTTATATAACATGGACTCCTGAAGACTAAAGATACTTAATTTTGAGGAAATCCTATTTATTGATGTTTTACTTTTCGTAGCTTATGGTTTTGATGGCCTACTTAATAAATCTTTAACAAGTTCAAAGTAAGATTTCCTTCTATGATTTCTTCTGGAAGTTTTATAGTTCTAGTTCTTATATTTAGGTTAACGACTCATTTTGGGGAAATTTTTATATAGTGGAGAGAGGTAAGGGTTTAGGTTTATTTATTTGCATCTGGCTCCCTAATTGTCCCAACATTATTTTGTTGAAAAGATTATCCTTTCCCCATTAATTAATTTAGCACATTGTCAGAAGTCAATTCACCATATATAAGGGGGTCTATTTCTGGACTCTATTCTTTTATTTTGATTAACCTAGTTTGTTTGCGTTTGCACATCAATGTTAGAAACAGCTTGCTAGTTGACACACAGGCCCAAAAAAGCCTGCTGCAATTTTGATTTGAGATTGCATTGAATCTGTCAGTTTGGAGAGAATTGATGTCTTAATAATATTGAGTTTTTGAATCCATGAATATTTGGGTCTTTAGTTTCCCATTCTAATGTTTTGTTAATATTCAGTATACAGGCCCTACACATCTTTTGTCAAATCTATTCCAAGTATTTCATATTTTCTGGTGCCACTGTAAATAATGTTGCACTTCACTTTATGATTGTTTTTAGTGTATAGAAATACAATTGATTTTTGTATATTGACCTTCTATTTTAAAATCTTGCTAAATTCATTTGTTAGTACCAGTAGTTTTTTTGGTGGAACCCTTAGGATTTTCCATACGGACGATCATGTCATCTGTGAATGACAGTTTTACTTTCAGATCTTTTGCTTGTCTTATTTAACTGGCTAGAACCTTTAGTACAAAGTTAAACAGAAATAGAACAGATATCCTTTCTTGTCCTTTGTCTCGATTCTAGCCTTTTATCTGTCACCATTCTGTGTGATTTGAGTGTGGGTCTTTTGTAGAAGTCCTTTGTCAGGATGAGGAAGTTCCCTTCAATTCTACCTCGCTGAGATTTCTTATTCTTTTTTTTCTTTTATTTTTAACATGCTTATTTTTATTTATTTATTTTTTTAGAGAGAGAGAGAGAGAGCACACGAGCAGGGGAGGGGCAGATGGGCAGGGGACAGAAGATCCAAAGCAAGCTCTGTGCTGATAGCAGAGAGCCCAATGCTGGGCTTGAACTCATGATCCATGAGATCATGACCTAAGCTGAAGTCCGACGCTTAACCCACTGAGCCACCCAGGCGCCCGAGATTTCTTACCCTAAATGGGTATTAGATTTTGTTAAATGCTTTTTTTTTGCATTGAAACTATTGTATCATTTCTTCCCCTTTCCAGTCCCTATAAATCACTGGATTACTTTTTCAAATGTGGAACTAATCTTATTAGAATATCTTTTTACTTTCAACCTCTTTGTGTCATTATCTTTAAAGAGTATTATTTGAAGGCAGCATATTGTTGGGTCTTGGATCTTTATCGAGTGTGACAATCTCTGCTTTTTAATTGGCAGGTTCAGATGATGCCTATTTAATATGATCATTGAGACGGTTAATTTAAATATAACATTTTGTCATTTGTTTTCTTTTTTTATCAACTGTTTTTCTTTTTGGCATCCTTTTTCTCTTTTTGCCTTCTTTGTGGAATAATTGAATAATTTTTTAATTATCTCCTTGTTGTCTTTGTTGGCTTATAAGTTAAACTCTCAGTTTTATTCTTATAGTAGTTGTTTGAGGGTTTATTAGATGCAACATTATCTTATCACAGTTTATGTTCAAGTAATATTATACCACTTTACATATAGAAACAAGTTTATTTCCATTTTCTCTCTCAAGACCTTTGTGCTGTTGTTAATATGCATTTTACTTCTCTGTACATTACATGTCCCACAATTCGTTATTATTTTTTATTTAAGCCATCAGTCATCTTTTAGAGAGACTTACAAAATGAAAAAGAATGTTTTCCCTGTGCCCATGTATTTATATATCTGGTTTCCCTCACCTTTGTGTAGATCCAGATTTCCATCTGGCATCATTTTTCTTCTCCCTGAAGGACTTTCTTTAACATTTCTTATATTGGAGGTCTACCGATAATGAATTCTTCCCGTTTTCATACTGTCTCACAATTTTTTTTTACTTTACCTTCAGTTTTGAAAGATATTTTCCCTGGGAATAGGGCTATAAGTTGATACTTTTTTTCAGGTCTTTGAAGATGTCGCCCCACTATTGTCATGCTTACTTTCTTTCCAACAAGAACTCTGAAGTTGTTTTTCTTTTTTCTTTTCTTTTTTTTTTCCTGTTTCAAATATATTCGTTCTGTTTTTAAGATTTTCCCTTAATCACTGATTTTAGTCATTGTCCTATGATGTGTCTTGAAGTAGTTTTATTGTGTTTGGGGTTTATTGGGATTCTTATATCTATAGGTTTATAGTTTTCATCCAATTTGGAAATATTTTAGCCATATTTCTTCAAATATTTTTCTAATACCCTCACTTCCAGGACTTCAATTCCATGTACGCTTGGCATCTTGAAGTTGACCCACAGCTCACATTGTTTTATTTTTATTTTTTCAGTTTTCTCTCTTTCCTTTTGGATCATTTAAATTGCTATGTATTTATTAAAAATTTTCCTGCCTTTTTTTTTATCAGCTGTTAATCCTATTCTTCATTACAGACATTTTATGTTTCATCTTGAAAAGTTTAGCATTCTCATATTTTATTCTACCTTCCTGAACATCTGTAATATTGACATAATAGATGTTTTAATGCTGTTGTGTATTATTTTTAGCATCTGTTTCATGAGTCCATTTTTATTGACTGATTTTTCTCCTCATGTTGGGTCATATTTTCCTGCTTCTTTGCCTGGCAATTTTTATGATATGCCAGACACTGTGAATTTTACCTTGTTGGTTGCTGGATAGTTTGTATAGCTTTAAGTATTCTCGATCTTTGTTCTGAGAGATATAATTAAGTTACTTGAAACAGATTGATTTTTTTCAGGGTTTGAATTTAAGGTAGGATTAGAGAAATCTTTGGTTAAGGACTGATTCTGGAGAACGGAGTCGCCGGAGCCAAACGCAGACGAGAGGCCCACGGAAGAGGGTAGGAAGGGCAGCGAGGCGGTGCGCGCTCCACGGACTGGCGGGAGGGAGCCGGGGCCGAGGGGCGGCTCGCCGGCCAAGCAGAGCCCCCGAGTCGGGCTTGCAAAAGCGGAGGGGCCTGACGGACTGTGTTCCCACAACAAGCGCGACTTAGCGTCTGGGAGGTCATAAGTTAACAGCTCTGCTCGGAAAGCGGGAAGGCTGGAGGACAAAGGGAGGGAGAGCTGCTGAGCCCCCTGACGACAGAGCTCAGTTTGGTGGGGAACAAAGGCGCTCGCCAGCGCCATTTCCCCCGCCCATCCCCCAGCCGAAATCCCAAAGGGAACCGGTTCCTGCCAGGGAACTTGCTCGCTCCGCACAAACACCCAACTCTGCGCTTCGGCAGAGCCAAACCTCCGGCAGCGGATCTGACTCCCTCCCGCTGCCACAGGGCCCCTCCTGAAGTGGATCACCTAAGGAGAAGCGATCTAAGCCTGCCCCTCCTGCCCCCGAGCACCTTGCCTACCCACCCCAGCTAATACGCCAGATCCCCAGCATCACAAGCCTGGCAGGGTGCAAGTAGCCCAGACGAGCCACACCACCCCACAGTGAATCCCACCCCTAGGAGAGGGGAAGAGAAGGCACACACCAGTCTGACTGTGGCCCCAGCAGTGGGCTGGGGGCAGACATCAGGTCCGACTGCGGCCCCGCCCACCAACTCCAGTTATACACCACAGCACAGGGGAAGTGCCCTGCAGGTCCTCACCACTCCAGGGACTATCCAAAATGACCAAGCGGAAGAACTCCCCTCAGAAGAATCTCCAGGAAATAACAACAGCTAATGAGCTGATCAAAAAGGATTTAAATAATAGAACAGAAAGTGAATTTAGAATAATAGTCATAAAATTAATCGCTGGGCTTGAAAACAGTATACAGGACAGCAGAGAATCTCTTGCTACAGAGATCAAGGGACTAAGGAACAGTCACGAGGAGCTGAAAAACACTTTAAACGAAATGCATAACAAAATGGAAACCACCACAGCTCGGCTTGAAGAGGCAGAGGACAGAATAGGTGAACTAGAAGATAAAGTTATGGAAAAAGAGGAAGCTGAGAAAAAGAGAGATAAAAAAATCCAGGAGTATGAGGGGAAAATTAGAGAATTAAGTGATACACTAAAAAGAAATAATATACGCATAATTGGTATCCCAGAGGAGGAAGAGAGAGGGAAAGGTGCTGAAGGGGTACTTGAAGAAATAATAGCTGAGAACTTCCCTGAACTGGGGAAGGAAAAAGGCATTGAAATCCAAGAGGCACAGAGAACTCCCTTCAGACGTAACTTGAATCGATCTTCTGCACGACATATCATAGTGAAACTGGCAAAATACAAGGATAAAGAGAAAATTCTGAAAGCAGCAAGGGGTAAACGTGCCCTCACATATAAAGGGAGACCTATAAGACTCGTGACTGATCTCTCTTTTGAAACTTGGCAGGCCAGAAAGAATTGGCACGATATTTTCAGGGTGCTAGACAGAAAAAATATGCAGCCAAGAATCCTTTATCCAGCAAGTCTGTCATTTAGAATAGAAGGAGAGATAAAGGTCTTCCCAAACAAACAAAAACTGAAGGAATTTGTCACCACTAAACCAGCCCTACAAGAGATCCTAAGGGGGACCCTGTGAGACAAAGTCCCAGAGACATCACTATAAGCATAAAACATACAGACATCACAATGACTCTAAACCCGTATCTTTCTATAATAACACTGAATGTAAATGGATTAAATGCGCCAACCAAAAGACATAGGGTATCAGAATGGATAAAAAAACAAGACCCATCTATTTGCTGTCTACAAGAGACTCATTTTAGACCTGAGGACACCTTTAGATTGAGAGTGAGGGGATGGAGAACTATTTATCATGCGACTGGAAGCCAAAAGAAAGCTGGAGTAGCCATACTTCTATCAGACAAACTAGACTTTAAATTAAAGGCTGTAACAAGAGATGAAGAAGGACATTATATAATAGTTACAGGGTCTATCCATCAGGAAGAGCTAACAATTATAAATGTCTATGCACCGAATACCGGAGCCCCCAAATATATAAAACAATTACTCATAAACATAAGCAACCTTATTGAGAAGAATGTGGTAATTGCAGGGGACTTTAATACACCACTTACAGAAATGGATAGATCATCTAGACACACGGTCAATAAAGAAACAAGGGCCCTGAATGAGACATTGGATCAGATGGACTTGACAGATATATTTAGAACTCTGCATCCCAAAGCAACAGAATATACTTTCTTCTCGAGTGCACATGGAACATTCTCCAAGATAGATCATATACTGGGTCACAAAACAGCCCTTCATCAGTTTACAAGAATTGAAATTATACCATGCTTACTTTCAGACCACAATGCTATGAAGCTTGAAATCAACCACAGAAAAAAGTCTGGAAAACCTCCAAAAGCATGGAGGTTAAAGAACACCCTACTAGCGAATGAGTGGGTCAACCAGGCAATTAGAGAAGAAATTAAAAAATATATGGAAACAAACGAAAATGAAAATACAACAATCCAAACGCTTTGGGACGCAGCAAAGGCAGTCCTGAGAGGAAAATACATTGCAATCCAGGCCTATCTCAAGAAACAAGAAAAATCCCAAATACAAAATCTAACAGCACACCTAAAGGAACTAGAAGCAGAACAGCAAAGGCAGCCTAAGCCCAGCAGAAGAAGAGAAATAATAAAGATCAGAGCAGAAATAAACAATATAGAAACTAAAAAAACTGTAGAGCAGATCAACGAAACCAAGAGTTGGTTTTTTGAAAAAATAAACAAAACTGACAAACCTCTAGCCAGGCTTCTCAAAAAGAAAAGGGAGATGACCCAAATAGATAAAATCATGAATGAAAATGGAATGATTACAACCAATCCCTCAGAGATACAAACAATTATCAGGGAATACTATGAAAACTTATATGCCAACAAATTGGACAACCTGGAAGAAATGGACAAATTCCTGAACACCCACACTCTTCCAAAACTCAATCAGGAGGAAATAGAAAGCTTGAACAGACCCATAACCAGCGAAGAAATTGAATCGGTTATCAAAAATCTCCCAACAAATAAGAGTCCAGGACCAGATGGCTTCCCAGGGGAGTTCTACCAGACGTTTAAAGCAGAGAGAATACCTATCCTTCTCAAGCTATTCCAAGAAATAGAAAGGGAAGGAAAACTTCCAGACTCATTCTATGAAGCCAGTATTACTTTGATTCCTAAACCAGACAGAGACCCAGTAAAAAAAGAGAACTACAGGCCAATATCCCTGATGAATATGGATGCAAAAATTCTCAATAAGATACTAGCAAATCGAATTCAACGGCATAAAAAGAATTATTCACCATGATCAAGTGGGATTCATTCCTGGGATGCAGGGCTGGTTCAACATTCGCAAATCAATCAACGTGATACATCACATTAACAAAAAAAAGAGAGAAGAACCATATGATCCTGTCAATCGATGCAGAAAAGGCCTTCGACAAAATCCAGCACCCTTTCTTAATAAAAACCCTTGAGAAAGTCGGGATAGAAGGAACATACTTAAAGATCATAAAAGCCATTTATGAAAAGCCCACAGCTAACATCATCCTCAACGGGGAAAAACTGAAAGCTTTTTCCCTGAGATCAGGAACACGACAAGGATGCCCACTCTCACCGCTGCTGTTTAACATAGTGCTGGAAGTTCTAGCATCAGCAATCAGACAACAAAAGGAAATCAAAGGCATCAAAATTGGCAAAGATGAAGTCAAGCTTTCGCTTTTTGCAGATGACATGATATTATACATGGAAAATCCGATAGACTCCACCAAAAGTCTGCTAGAACTGATACAGGAATTCAGCAAAGTTGCAGGATACAAAATCAATGTACAGAAATCAGTTGCATTCTTATACACTAACAATGAAGCAACAGAAAGACAAATAAAGAAACTGATCCCATTCACAATTGCACCAAGAAGCATAAAATACCTAGGAATAAATCTAACCAAAGATGTAAAGGATCTGTATGCTGAAAACTATAGAAAGCTTATGAAGGAAATTGAAGAAGATTTAAAGAAATGGAAAGACATTCCCTGCTCATGGATTGGAAAAATAAATATTGTCAAAATGTCAATACTACCCAAAGCTATCTACACATTCAATGCAATCCCAATCAAAATTGCACCAGCATTCTTCTCGAAACTAGAACAAGCCATCCTAAAATTCATATGGAACCACAAAAGGCCCCGAATAGCCAAAGGAATTTTGAAGAAGAAGACCAAAGCAGGAGGCATCCCAATCCCAGACTTTAGCCTCTACTACAAAGCTGTCATCATCAAGACAGCATGGTATTGGCACCAAAACAGACACATAGACCAATGGAATAGAATAGAAACCCCAGAACTAGACCCACAAACGTATGGCCAACTCATCTTTGACAAAGCAGGAAAGAACATCCAATGGAAAAAAGACAGCCTCTTTAACAAATGGTGCTGGGAGAACTGGACAGCAACATGCAGAAGGTTGAAACTAGACCACTTTCTCACACCATTCACAAAAATAAACTCAAAATGGATAAAGGACCTAAATGTGAGACAGGAAACCATCAAAACCTTAGAGGAGAAAGCAGGAAAAGACCTCTCTGACCTCAGCCGTAGCAATCTCTTACTCGACACATCCCCAAAGGCAAGGGAATTAAAAGCAAAAGTGAATTACTGGGACCTTATGAAGATAAAAAGCTTCTGCACAGCAAAGGAAACAACCAACAAAACTAAAAGGCAACCAACGGAATGGGAAAAGATATTCGCAAATGACATATCGGACAAAGGGCTAGTATCCAAAATCTATACAGAGCTCACCAAACTCCACATCCGAAAAACAAATAACCCAGTGAAGAAATGGGCAGAAAACATGAATAGACACTTCTCTAAAGAAGACATCCGGATGGCCAACAGGCACATGAAAAGATGTTCAGCGTCGCTCCTTATCAGGGAAATACAAATCAAAACCACACTCAGGTACCACCTCACGCCAGTCAGAGTGGCCAAAATGAACAAATCAGGAGACTATAGATGCTGGAGAGGATGTGGAGAAACGGGAACCCTCTTGCACTGTTGGTGGGAATGCAAATTGGTGCAGCCGCTCTGGAAAGCAGTGTGGAGGTTCCTCAGAAAATTAAAAATAGACCTACCCTATGACCCAGCAATAGCACTGCTAGGAATTTATCCAAGGGATACAGGAGCACTGATGCATAGGGCCACTTGTACCCCAATGTTCATAGCAGCACTCTCAACAATAGCCAAATTATGGAAAGAGCCTAAATGTCCATCAACTGATGAATGGATAAAGAAATTGTGGTTTATATACACAATGGAATATTACGTGGCAATGAGAAAAAATGAAATATGGCCTCTTGTAGCAACGTGGATGGAACTGGAGAGTGTGATGCTAAGTGAAATAAGCCATACAGAGAAAGACAGATACCATATGGTTTCACTCTTATGTGGATCCTGAGAAACTGAACAGGAACCCATGGGGGAGGGGAAGGAAAAAAAAAAGAGGTTAGAATGGGAGAGAGCCAAAGCATAAGAGACTGTTAAAAACTGAGAACAAACTGAGGGTTGATGGGGGGTGGGAGGGAGGAGATGGTGGGTGATGGGTATTGAGGAGGGCACCTTTTGGGATGAGCACTGGGTGTTGTATGGAAACCAATTTGTCAATAAATTTCAGAAAAAAAAAAAAAGGACTGATTCTGCCTCAGTACTGCTCCAATACTCTTTGGAATACTTTATGTGATGCCCCCATGCACTGACAAGGTTTTTCAACCCTGGCAGGGTAGGAACACAAACTCTTTTCTCTGCTGTGTGTGAGCCCCACAGGCTCTTCCTTCTAGTCCTTCCTGCTGATCCTTTTCTGGTCTCAGCTAGTTTCTTAATATGCATGCACCAAGCAGTAATCAACTGAAGACTCCAAAGGAACCTTCTTCAGATCACCAGATCTCTCCACCTGTGCAGGTCTCTCCTTTCTGCGAGGCAATCTTATCTCTGGTTGTTGTCTCTGTCATTTTGAGCCTCCACGGGTTTCCCAAATTCTCAAATCTGTCCTGACACCTCAGGGAGACTTCTGGACATTGTTTGGATTCCCCTCCCTGCAAACCAAAATGAGAACTATCTTCGGGCATCATGATAGGAAACCACAGGCTCATCTCTTTTGTTTCTCTTCTCTCCCTGGTCACTCTCCTGCACTGCCTGTTGTCCAGTGGTCCAGCATCTAAAAACTGTTATTTCATGTATTTTGTCTGCTTAGCTCTTTAAAGTAACAGAGTAAATCTTTTGCTTCATATTCAATCATGGCCAAAAAATGGAAGTCCTTAAGTAGTTTGTGGATATTAATGTTGTGAGGAACATAATAGCCTGCAAGTAGCTCTAGAAAATGTCCTAGAGGGTACTATGGCATTTGACAGTCCTGTCTTGCTCCTGATACCCACTTGCAAATTGAGGTAAATACTCAGCAGCCAGCTTGTTCACTTTAATATCTACCCTCTCTGGGAGGTTCTATTCTATTTTAACTCTCAATACAGGATATAATGGCTCGCATTTTTGTTCACACTTTGCAGCATGAAATCACCCTTGCCCAGCTTGAATTGAACCGAGTGCCAGCCCTTTGCTTGGATCATTGCCTGGTTCAATTTGGCTATAAATATAGCTAAAATACTGGTTTCACACCTGATTATTTTGGCCATTATACTATAAGCAGATACAGTTTGCTCCTGGCTAAGTATTCTGGTGGCCACTTTTCACCGTAAAATGTCAATATGGTCATGCTTTATAGCGATGACCTTCGTATGCATAATTGAATTTTTCTGGCATTGTGGAACTAGAACACATCTGCAAATCACAGCTGGCAACCGCTCTGGTTAATCTCGGTGTAAGGACAGCTGGACCAAAGAATGTACATCCAAAAAGAAAGATATCCAAAACAAAAACCCCAAAACATGATGAGAACAAATAGCGGATATAGAAATTCTGGTTTATTAATTCATTTATTTACCCAATATCTCCTTGAGTTAAATAGTAGATTATACAAGTAGTCCATCCTGATGTAAACACAAAGTAATGTTTAGTACATTATATCTTGTGTTCCACAAAACAAGTTCATACAGTTGTGAAGGAAAATAGTTTTAAAATCTCAACTGATGTGAATTTGTGGTTGTTTTTCTTGGCATTGCTGGTTGCCCCTTGACTCTTGACCAGGCCACAGTTAGAATTTTGCATACTCAGTGTTTCAAGGTAGTGATCATACACACAAAAGAGAGAAAAGGAAAGTTTTTTCAGCATTTGAATTTCAAAAGTATAGGTCTCTTACTACAGAAAGGAAAACAGCAAATCTCTTAAGGTCTGATGCTAAAATGTCCCCCAGAATTGAAGAAATGAAGAGAGTTGGAAGGATAACATTTTGAGGAGCTTTCTGGGCTCCTAACAGAGGGTACATTACACTCTACCATATTCCATGCTCAGTCTAGGAGGGAGAGGAAGGAATGGCAGAGGCCTCAGAAGGCTTATAGAATCCATATGCAAAAGGACATATGCTCCCTTTTATGTGAGAACCTGGACAGGTAATAAGAGCCTGTAGTGGAAATGCCCAACTGGCACTTCCAGAAAGACATGTCCAAGACCAATGCATTGTATGCCCCTTCATTTCAGCAAGATGCAGATACTTCAGAACAATTCTTGCACATCTGAGAACAGCTCCAAGCTTCCTTCAGTTGAGAATAATAATAGGCTTCCAAAAGGAAGTTAGTCAAGAATGACTCAGACCCTGGGTCCTTGCTGACATAGGCCAAGACATTTCAGCAGAGACCTGCAAAGATCAATATCCAGGAACAATGATGTCCACATTCTCTCTCCTGACACCTTGCACCTCTTCATCATGCCCTGTGATAAATCTCTAAAACTTAAACATGACCCTGGAGGGGGAAGAAACCCTGAAATGACCAAAACAAAATTTCTGCTACCTAGCAGAATAGGGGATTTTTAATAAAAGTAATAAAAATATGACTCATCATAACAAAGTTACTTTTCTTACACACCTGAAGTGTGTAAGAAGAAGTGTAGCAGAAGTTTATGAGATACATTTAAACTTACTGTTTTCTGGGCCTCTTCTCTAATGTCAGCATTGTGAAAGGTATTTATTCAGTAAGCCCTGGGCAGATATGCAATTAGAACTCAGAGGAGGAACTTGAGATGATATATCTGTTATTTATAGCCTAAACCAATCCACCTCAAAACAACTATTGTTTATCGTCATCCAGATGTCTTTGTGTTGGATGGACTTCAGATGCTCTAGGCTGGGCTTGGCTTGGTGGTTCTATAGATTGGCTGGTACAGCCCTGTACCATGTGGGGTTTTTTTTGTTTGTTTCCTTGGACCAGAAGTCCAGCCAGTATGGTTTTCTGTGGTTAAGGTAGAAGTGGAAAGTCCAAGTAGAAACATTTAAGGTCTCTTAAAGCTTAGCCCCAGAATGGGCACACTGTCACATCTGCCCACATTTATTGATCAAAGCAAGTCGTGTGATCAAGCCCAAAGCAAGGAATGGGAAAGTACACTCCCCTCTCCCCCCCCCCCCCCCCCCCCGCCCAAGATGTGGCCATGGCAATGATGTAGATTCAGGAAAGGTGAAAATTTGGGACTGTTCAACTGACTACAGATGGGAATGAATAGTTTTTGAGTGCCTATTGGTGTGCCAGACACTTTGGTAAGTGCTTTACATCTATGCACTTTCGTCTGTAAAAATGGTTTTATACAGCTGCATTGTTTTACTTTGTTTTTAAGAATATGAGGAAACTGAGGCTCAGAGAGGCCAAGTAACTTGCTCATTATGTATAGTTAATTTGAGACTGACTTCAGATTCCAACCTACCTCTGTTGAAAACCAAAGCCTATGATTTGGAACAACCATGGTGTTGGACAGGTCTCAGTTTTCCTGACATTCATCAAGACCTCTTTTTCCTGAATGACCTTGACTCTAGAGGATTAGATAGCTCTGAGGTTTCTTCTTTTCCTTCTTTCATGTACAATCCTCTTTCCTTTTCCTTTTTGACTTGCTAATTAATTCAGTTACTTTTCCTTGATTCCTATTAGTCGGTAACACCATGATTGATACCATCTGGAAAACATTTATCTAAGTCTTGAGTGGAAAATTTCACAGAACAGGAGATGTAAAAGGAGACCCCCAAGAGGAGCTATGCCTGCATAAGTGATAAATTACGAGCCTTTGGATTATCTGCCAGGAACTCTCCCTCCAGGTTTGGGAGCAGCACCTTTCCTGCTGCAGTGCCAGCTGTATTATCTACCACATGTTCAGTAAAGTATGTGCCCTCTGAATAAAGTGGGGAGGGCAGAACCACTAGGCTTGCATAAACTAGCTTTCAACGGAATCTATTCTCCTCCAATTGTCTCAAGTGCCTTTTCCCTGGATAATCATGCTTCATACTTTTAGAAGCCCAGATCCCAACAGCTGGAGGTAAAACTCCCCATGTAATGGAAGAAAACATGTTGATACTTTTAATTGGTCCCTGAAGTGAAACCCAAGGAACAATTCATTGGTTGATGGATTTGAGGCTTTCAACTTAGCAGAGCTGGGATAGCAAAGATAAACACATTAGAAATTTGTGGCTAATTATTAGAAAGTTAATTTTATTTCATTCAAGATATAATAATCAAGTGAAAATCAGTTTACTTGATAGCTGTAGAAGTTAATGATGCATCTACTTATATGTAAGCATGAGCACCTGCATTGTGGAACATACTGTGGTTTTCTAGCAGTCCTGAATCCTCTGAGGGTCCTGAGCCCATGGACTGAAATAAGCAAAGCTTCTATTCCCAGCCATACAACTCCATTGCTCAAGTGGAAAACATCTAGGGAGATTAAAGAGCCCTACAAGCACCGAGAGCCTGGCCATCAAAGACACAAGAGAACTTCAAGTACTATACACCTGTGGTATTAGTCAACAGTTGTTGCAGTAACACTGCATAAAAATCTATTCCCAAATCTCAATGGCTTATAACAACAAACAGGCAAGCACTCAAATATTTCTTACTTGTGAATATGTAAATCAGTTTCTTGCTCACAGGACTGCAAGTCAGCTAGGCCCAGTTCTACTTCAGATTCAAGATCAGGTTTATGTCAGTTTCTGTACCTTTCCTTCTAGAACCCAGGTTCAAGGGACACGAGTTACCTGGGTATGTCATTACCATGGCAAATTGCAGGGACACCACAGGGCTGGAAGATTTTCTGTTTCTTAAAGTCTCAATTTGGAATAGGTACATCACCTTTGCTCATATTCCTTTGGCTAAACCAAATGACACGGCCTTATGTCAGCAGACCAGGAACATATGCCGTACCCCAAGGGAGGGTGTAGTGAATATTTGCTGAAAAAAGAATCCCATAAAACATACTTTTATTTTCATTTTTATAGACTCTGACCTTTGTTCTCCTCTTCTATACAATTTAGGGTGATTGAGAGTACACCAGTAGAGGTAGATATGTACTTAACTCATGGAGGAATAAATAGAATGAGGAATGTATAAATATCTTGTAAATTGTGAAATGTCATGCAATATTGCAAATAGAAAATGATTTATTAGGTACCCATTAGGAGTATGAGCCATGGAATGTGAAGTGCTGACAGTAAATGATTCATGGGAGTGATTCTGACCCCAAAGCCTGCTAGTCTACACTGTATAAGGAATAGTGGTAAGGGCTGTATGGTTATCTCCTTAGACAGGGATTTGTTTATCCACTAACAAATATTTATTGGGGTTTACTATGTGCAAAGTACTTTTTGGTAGTGTTCAGAGTGAGTTCAGGGTTATAGGGTTGGTTGAAGGAGGAATGAAGACGGATATAAAGATGAATAAAATGTAATTTCTGCTTTCTGGAAGCTTGAACCGTGTAGTAGAAATAAAAAGTGTTCATAAAGAACTATGACTTTTTTCCTTCCTCCCTTCTCTTTCATCCCTCTTTTCTTCCCTTTTTCCTTCCATCCTTTCTATACTATGATGGGGCATAATATAATAGCTACGAGTACATACTCTGGAGCCAGATTTCAAGCAATTATTACTAGGTTTATATCCCTAGGTAAGTCATTTAAGCTCTGTGTGCCTCAATTTGCTTATCCGTAAAATGGAGAAAACAATTGTAGTAGAAGTTCTTGTTGTCTCACCACATCCCCTTGGCATTTACTCTTACATGCTTAAGAATGCTTGATGTGGGTTATCTGTGAATCTTCTCCTGAGAACACTCTTTTTTCTATTCAGGGGAGTATGCTCAGCCCACTCAGAGGATCCCTAGAAGGAGCTCTCAATCCATGAGAGATGTGGGCTCGTGATAGGTACTTCATCTTCCACACATCTAGTTTGGGATGACTTTGAGGTTTATTCTTCTTATATCCCATTGTTTCTCAGTGATATTAAAATCCATTTATATATTATGATATCTGACTTGATAACCCATATTTCATTGTCTTCTTTCCTCCCTACCATACTTTCCAACTCCCTATTTTGTTTCCTGAGATCGCTACTGAAACAGACTACTCACACTTAAGTCTTTGTTTCATGGACTGCTTCTGAAAAATCTAACCCAAGACAATAATTGTACCTACATTTTATGGTTGTTATGAGGATTCAATATGTTAACATGGATCTGAAACTCTTACATTGGTATCTGGAACTTAGTAAGCACTATGTAGGTATTAGCTATTATCCTAATAAAATGAAAGTTCTATGAGGACAAAATATTCCTTAAAAGGCGTAGTTTTCAACTAAAATTTGTAACCCATACAAAGAAATAGGGAAGTGTGGCCCACTCTTAGGAGAAAAAGGCGGTCTGCATAAATAGACTCTGAGGGCCCCGTTTGGATTTATTGAAGATTAAAACACCTGTTTTAAATATGTTCAAATAATTAGAAGAAAGCATTATCAAAGAATTAAAGGAAAATATAGTCTTGATGACTGAATGGGTAGGATATTTCAACAGAGAAATAGAACCTATAAAGAGCATGAAATGGAAATTCTAGATCTGAAAAGTAAATTAAATAAAATGAAAAATTCACTAGGTGGGCTTACGAATGGTTTGTAAGTAGCAGAAGAAGAATCAGCGAATTTGAAGATAAATCAATAGAAATTATTCTATCTAAAGAATGGAGAGAGAAAAAGAATAAAGAAAAATAACAGCTTCAGAAGCTTGTGGGACAATGTCAAATGTTCCAACATACATATAATTGGATTCCACCAAGAGTGGAGAGAAAGAGGCAGAGAAATATTTAAAGAATTAATGACTCTAAACGTCCCCAGATTTTTCCAAGTTTGCATATTCAGTAAGCTCACCAAAACACAAGCAGTAAAAATACAAAGAAAATCATACTTAATTACCTCATGGTCAAACAGCAACAGGCCAAAGTTAAAGAGAGTATCTTGATAGTAATAAGAGAAAATTATAATTACTTGCAGAGGAAAAACAATGTGATTAATGATGACTTCTCATCAGAAACAGAGGAGGCCAGAAGACATCATAATAAGATATTCAGTATTGAGAGACAAAAACCGTTGATCAAAAATTCTATATACCAAAATATCCTTCAAAAATGAAAGAGAAATAGATACTTTCATATATACAAAAAAAGTGGGAATATTTATCAGCATAAGATCTGCCCTAAATGAAATGCAAAAGGAAATTCTCTAGGGTGGAGGGAAATGACACCAAAAGGTAATGCAGATCTATATGTAGGAAAGAAGAACATCCAAAATGGTAAAGATGGGTGTGAAAATGAGAGAATATAAACACATACACATTAAAAGATAAATGATTGGTTGAAGTAAAAATTATCACTATTGCAGGGATTATGATAAATATCGATACAATATATTTAAAAACTGTAGCACAAAGAATGGTGGAAGTAGGGGCGCCTGGGTGGCGCAGTCGGTTAAGCGTCCGACTTCAGCCAGGTCACGATCTCGCTGTCCGTGAGTTCGAGCCCCGCGTCGGGCTCTGGGCTGATGGCTCAGAGCCTGGAGCCTGCTTCCGATTCTGTGTCTCCCTCTCTCTCTGCCCCTCCCCCGTTCATGCTCTGTCTCTCTCTGTCCCAAAAATAAATAAACGTTGAAAAAAAATTAAAAAAAAAAAAAAAAAAAAAGAATGGTGGAAGTAAATAACATTTTTCTCCAAGGTGCTTATATTTTATTGAGGTAATTCACTATGGGTTGAAGGGAAAAGAAAAAATAAATGAAGGGGCACCTGGGTGGCTCAGTCGGTTGGGCAGCCGACTATAGCTCAGGTCATGATCTCATGGTCTATGAGTTCGAGCCCCGCATCAGGCTCTGTGCTGATAGCTCAGAGCCTGGAGCCTGCTTCCAATTCCATGTCTCCCTCTCTCTCTGCCCCTTCCCTGCTTGCTCTCTGTGTCTGTCTGTCTGTTTGTCTGTCTGTCTGTCTCTCTCAAAAATAATAAACATTCAAAAAAATTTTTTAAAAAGAATAAATGAAGAATTTCAAGAAAGTAAATAGAAACCGACTCATCAGTGTCTATAGGATACATCTATAGTAAGCAGTAAGAGGAGAATTCATAGCATTAAATACCAAAATCAGTGAAAAAGACAAATACATGAAATACCTAACTAAAAAAGCAGAAAAGGAACAATGAAACAGAAAGTAAGGGGAGAAATTTTAAAAGATAAAAGCAGAAATTTATAACAAATGAGAAACAATACAGATTTTTTTAAGGTTTACTTATTTTGAGAGAGTGTGTGCGTGAGTGAGGGAGGGGCAGAGAGAGAGAGAGAGAGAGAGAGAGAATCCCCCAAGCAGGGTCCCTGCTATCAGCACAGAGCCAGAGGCGAGGCTCTGTCTCACCAACCTGAGGTCATGACCTGAGCCAGAATCAAGAGTTGGAGGCTTAACCAACTGAGTCACCCAGGTCCCCCAACAATACAGTAGATTTAATAATAAAACACAAAGCTAATTGTTCAGAAAATTAAAAAAAATAGTCCACTTGCATTTGCTAATCTTTTTTTAAAAATTCTTTTAATGGGTACACGCAAACAAAGTTTGTTTTATTTATTTTTAGGTAGTCTCTATGCCCAATGTAGGGCTCAAACTCACAACCTTGAGATTAAGAGTTGCATGGTCTACTGACTAAGCCAGCCAGGTAACCCAGCATTTGCTAATCTAATTGAAGAGGGAGTTAGGGAAAAAGAAAGATAATAAGGGAGAAAACTCTTGTTTTCTGGTATAGAGGCAGAGGATAGCCATTAGTCTAACACTCCTGATCTCTCTGTCCCTTGGAGAGAGTGACTAAACTGGTGACTTCAGAGAGAAAGGGTAGCACTCATTGGATACCACTGGAGATGGCTAAGCTCTAATCATTCCTATGAAATTTAATAATCCAAGGAAGAGAATTAAACAAGGACCTTGACTTTCTGGTTTGGTCTGTATTTCAGAAATTATCACATAGCTTTCATGGATAAAGAAACGTTCTATACAGAATAATTTCCACAAATAAATAGGAAATAAAAGGATAAAATTATTAAGTCATCATTTTACAAGCCCAGTGAAATAACTGATTCAGACAGTGGTAATCAGTCATTTCACAAGTGCATTTAAATGGTGCTTCCCTGTGCCACACCATAAGCATCACCTAGGAATTTGTTAGAAGTTGAAAACTTTGGTCCCCAGACCAAACCTACTACATCAGAAACTCAGAGGGTGGAACTCAGCAAATGTGTTATGACAAACTCTCCAGGTGATCTTGATGGACATTAAAGGTTGAGAGCTGTTTTGTGCCACACTGGCGCACATTGTTTAATTCTTCAGAGAAATCGGAGAGGATAAGGGGTGTTCCATGGACATCCAAGTTTCCCATCCAAATCCTTGATTTTATTGCTTTTTTATTTTGTCCAGGGTGGAGGTTTGGAGATGACAGAAATGTCTTTGTATTGTAGAGGCTCAATAATGCTATTATGGTTCGTCTTCCGTTGGCTCTGACCCTTCAGGTAAGATTGTGTCTCAAACACAAGTGCAGAAAGGTCAGAAAGACCTTTTCAATCCCAATTTACTATTGAGACTATTAAATGGTAATTTTTATATCTGAAGCTTCCCTAAGGAACTGGGGCAAATTGAGTTAATCAAATTTTCTAGACTGCTTTGATTCCCTTACAGCCATATAGACCTGGTTCCTGTCATTTTGAATTCCTGAGCTTTTATTTTTGTCAAGAAGATTGGATAATATATTCACGTACTTAAAAGCAGCTTGCAATCCTCTGGCAAAATGGCCTACGTGTGATAGAAATGTTGCACCAACAATCTGTGCATTATTTTGAGGTTTTTATTTGGCTCTTGCAGGGTGCACAGGTATTCTTAATTTGTTCACACTCCTGGAGGGCTGAGTCTGAATTCTGTAGTATTCTCTTTGTAGAAAACCAAATACTGCATGACATAAGGTACCAAATTAGTGCATTTTGATGATCAAGCTGCTGTGGAGAAGATACTGTTTCTCTTTTGACATACTTTTTTGAGGTGGGTGTTTCCCTTGTAGTCCTTTCTGTTCAAGGTCCTTGAGGTACTAAAGTCTTCAAATACCTGTAGCTGAATTTCTCAGTGCATGTAAAGCAAATCACAATAATATAACAGCATTTCTTCTCACCCTTCCCCGAGGAAGGGAATTTCTGCCCATTACCCCAGTGTTTCTCCCAAGTAGTTCTGAGAGTCCCCAACTGGTGTGTAACGTGGGAGTGGTCAACCTTGTCCTCTTGTGTGCCCCGTGGTGCCTGCTACTGATCTGCCTTGTGAGTCCTATTCCAGCTCCCTGTGGTGATACCCCTCTGGGAGAGTTGACCCCAAAGCAGCAGCTAAGTGAATGGTGCCTGCTTAGGATAATGATGGAAGATGTCAGAACAGCTGCCACTAATCTTTGCTGCCATAACTGCACTGCCAAGGTGCCTTATAAGGGTGGTATTCCCTACTGCTGCCCAATGCCCCCATGGTTTGATACTTGCAATGCATCATGATTATTTGTTGAATTAGCTTTGTTTGTTTTTGAGGATTCCTTGTCCGATATATTGTAGGATGTGTATGCTCTTCTATTGGAAGTACAGTAAAACCTTGGATTGAGAGGAACTTGTTCTGTGAGTGTTCCCTAAGATGAGCAAACACTTCTAATGCATTTTAAGTTGATAAATGAGCGATGTCTTGTAATGCAAGTAGTATGTGACGCCAAACATCACAGCTCAGCCACTGGTTCTTGAAATTCGCTTTGATGTACAAGTGCTTTGGATTACAAACATGTTTCCAGAATGAATTATGCTTGCAGGCTAAGGCTTTACTGTACTTTTTTAATTATTGAAGTATAGTTGACACACGATGTTACTTTAGTTTCAGGTGTATAACACAGTGATGCGACAACTATGTATGTTATGCTGTACTCACCACGAGTGTAGTTACCATCTGCCAGCATACAAGGGTAATACAGTACCATTGACTATATTCCCTATGCCGTGCCTTAGCTTTTTGTGTTTTTTACTGAACCTCCATTGTAGCCCACTTGACCTTAGAAGTTGGCATGAGACTAGGCTGGGAAATTACCGGAGTGACAAATTTAATACTCATGATCTTACCTCCCTTCTATTCTGGCCAGTTGCCTTAGATCCAAACTTATGCATCAGATCTCATGTTTTAGGATATAATTCTCAGACGCCCATCATGTCCAGATGTACCTGAATACTAGGATAAACATAGCCCGAGGGTAATATAGTTTTATGCCTACTTTAGGTAAGATAGGTAGTTCATATGATAAACTTAAAGAATACTGGATCTGACTCTTTGGAAGCCAACTGAGAAAAAAGAAAAAAAAAAGCACTCTAAATGCAAAAGCAGGGAATAGCAGTGAAGTTCTATGATCTCTAGAAACACGTCTTCGTTTATTTTTGCCTTCAACAAGTATTCATTAAATGCTTCCATGTTTTAGACGAGAAATTACAAATGGATTCCATCTTGTGTGCCAACTCTGATCAATTGGCGGTTACTGTCTGTAGCCGTCTGAGTCTACATGTGGGCTCAGCAGGAAAGTGTCATGAGTGATTAGCGGTGTGAGCCATGGAGGAAGGAATAGGTAGTAGTGGTAGCAGACACACCACGTACCTGCTACCCCTTTTCTCGTCTCCGGAGACACAGCAATAAATAAGACACATGCATGCTCTTAAGTAGCTAAAAGGTCCTGACAACAGGAATTCACAGGATTTAGACCTTTTTTTTTTTTGGCTTATATTCCCTTTCCAAGAGATGTCCTCGGTCATTCAAGCCAGCTGTGCCCATCTTGGCATGTACTTGTGTTTGGCTCCTACTGATTCCATGTTTTCATCTGGATCTACAGCGTCTGCAGGCTGTCATAGCCTCACTTCTTGCGGTTAATGCACAAGACCAGTTCATCTCCTGCCCAGAGGAATTGGAAATGACATTACAAAGAAAAATTGCCCCCCAACTCAAGAAAAGTCTGTCCTGGAACAATCCAAAAAGTTCAGCTCCCTACAGAATGATACAATTTGACATCCTAATTAAAGTAACCATGGAGGAGGGTCAAAGAGGGAATGAAAGGAAGAGATTCACATTTCAAGTAGCATAGGAAAGCCCTTTAGCTGATTTGGCATGCAGATAAAAGAGACCGCAGCTCCCGAAGCTAATTACCTGCAGCATTAATTCGGGACGTGACAGACAAATGATGCAGCTTTGTAAAAATGCCCAAGATAGTTTGTTGGAGCTGATTAGTAAAAGCAATGCTGGTGGGGAGGTCTGGGGAGTACATACAGGGAGTTGTGCTTTCTTGATATCTTGTCTGGTTTCCCAAAGAAATGGCCAGCATGTGAGTTCTATAAAAATTGATTCATCATTTGAAGCCAGATGCATCCTTTATTGAACCTGGCTCTTCCTTATTAAATACAGTGATTATAACCAGAAAGAAGGAAATAATACTTAGAATGATCCATCATTATTCCTATATACTGCTAATGAAGCACAAATACCTTTTTATTCAATAGGTATTGAGGTAATCAAATATTAAACAAAAGCGTCTCTTCAATTTCCTGATACAATTAATGATGGTGAATACAATATTCATTTAAAAGCAAGGTTCTCCTTCACCTCCACAATCAAAGTAATTAAAGCATCTGGGCTGCTTTTCTTTTGTTTCATAATAAGGAAAAATAAAAGTCCTAGTTCGGCAGATGGCAAAATTCCATATCATGCTTCGTCTGCATTATAGGGAAAAAAGCCTTTGCTAATGAATATGTATTTCTGTCATCACACTGTTTCTTCAATGTAAACTTACAGTTTTATTTTTCTAACTTCTCTTCCCTTTCTTCCTGGCACAGCACCCACCCCTCCCCCTTTCTGGGAACTGTCTTTTCTTTGCCCCATTACAACTCTGTGAGTTTTTAGTAGGAATGCTCGTATTCAGACATGACCCTGCTCTCTGCTTCTCCCCACTGTAGTGTAAGGAGTGGCCCCAGAGCCAGGAAGGGTCTGGGTTCCTTTCTTGATAGTTTAAGACTTGGACACAGGGAGAGACACAAGCTGTCTTTCCTTACTGGATGAAGTTCTTGGCAGGTATGTGTAAAGCAGGAGAGGAAAAAGAAAGCTGGAAAATGAAAGACTGGGAACAAAGTCCTGATTGAATCCTATTTTTGGCAGAATGCTAGCAATGTCCATTCAGGGGGCCCAAATTCTGACTTCTTATGTGAGATACTCCAATACTATTAATTCCTCATTTTGTTTAAGCTAATTCAATTTGAATTTTGGTAACAAAGAGCCCAAAACTATTGAACTACAAACCAAGCATGCTGACAATTCACCTGGCATCAGTGATGCTGATCCGTGGGGACAGTTTCATCCAGCCACAGGATGGACATTGACTATTAGGAAGACCCTAAGGAATGGTGGCGATTTAGGAGTGTTCTGAGGGATAGTTAGGAACGCCTGAGAGGCTAGAGCAAATTTTCTCCAGGCAGAGCATGACAATTAGCGTTCAAATGACCAAGGCCCAGACCCTGCTGTTTCAGGATTAATAGGGAGCCCCTAGCACAGGATTTATACAGCCAAGAAATGAGATTATTAATCTTTTGTCTTCCCTCCCTTCTCAATTACTTGCTCTTCATGCCTGCCTCTAGATTTGGCTTCACTTGACAGTTTTGACATCCAAATCCCTGCTCAGCATCCCCTTTGGCCAAACCTTACCTTTCCCTGACTTTGAGATTCCTGGGTAAATCCCACCTCCCCCCCCCCCCCCCCCCCCACCATTTTATCTATAGCTAACTGACCTTTGTTCTAAAACTGCACTGATCAGTATAGCGGCTGCTAGCTATATGTGTCTATTTATGCTTACATTTTTATCAATTGAAATTTTAAAAGATTAAAAATAGAGTTTCTCAGACAGATTTCAAGTACTCAATAGCCACACATGCCTAGTAGCTACTCTACTGGACATTTTTCAGCATGGCAACAACTCTGTTAGGCAGCACTGTTCTATCAGGTAGTCCTTGATTGACCAGACCACCCTGGTTTGCCCTTTCAGCAGCTAGCGGGAGAAGATGCAGGCTAGAATAATGAAATACAGCAGGCAGAAGAGTCCTTATCTCTCCCAGGAATAGCAAATATGTTACAAGCACCTCCATGCCTCACCTACCTGCCCTTGGCAGACATCACCGGTTAATCACAGCACCATTTCCCACTGAACCAAGATGGCTTTTGCAACCTTCCTGAGCACCATGCCCCTGGTAGCTTCTAACAAAAATGATCAGGGTGGGTATTTGAGATAAATCATTTAGAATCTGTTTCTAGTCCAGTCCCCTCTTTTACCTACAGAGGAAATCAAGGACCAGTGAAGCAAATGAGTAATAGAATCTACCCTAGAATTTAGGTCTTCTGATTAAAAGCATCACTGTAGCATGTTGGTAGGCGAGTAAGTTCTAGAATTAGACTGCTGGGGTTCAACTCTCAGTCCTACCTTTTAATTTCTGTGTGGTCTTGAACTTACTGTTTCTGAGCTCCGGTTCCCTCATTTTTGAACTGGGAATTGTAGCAATAATATTTCCTTCATAAAATTGCTGTGGGGAGTCAACGTGATAATTAGCGTAAGGTGCCTGGCATCCAGTAAGTGCCAAATAAACGATAGCGATTATCATTACTGTGTGGCACTTCAGGCCCCATTTATTATTCTCGGTGTATGGAAGAGGAAGCAGAAAATCAAAGAGACTGGAGCACACGTAAGGTCACACAGCTAGTTCACTGCAGAGCAGAGGTTTTCACCTAAGTATTTTTATTCCAAGTTCAGCACTCTGTCCACAATATCACGTTCTGGAAGGACTTCCTGCTTCCTTAGATTCTCTAACATTCTTTTTAACCCTTCCAGTGCAGGATACTAAAAAATTCATGCATGTGTGTACTTACACAGCCCTTTGACACAGCTGACAGAGATCCTGACAGAGAAGTTGATGGTGAACCTGTCTTGTTGGGATCTTCTTGTTTGAGTAAAGCTCTTTTCACAATTTGTCCCTCAGCTAGTTAGAAATGAACACTGAAATCTATATCACAGTGGGCTTTCTCCATAGGTTCCCAGGCCCATAAAAGTTGCAATTTACTAGGTAATAGTAATGAAACTGCTAGTATTTCATAGTTTGAATTAACAAAAACTGCATTTTCTAACCTAATAATTATTTTCAGTTTACAAATAAGGAAAACAGGCTCAGAGAACATCCATAATTTGCCCAAAGACAAACAGCCAACAGGTGGTGAAATTGGGATTCAAACCTAAATTGCCTAACTAGGTTAACCCCAGTTAGCCACCACTGCACCCTGGAAAACTGGACAGCTAGCCTTAGGATGTCATGGGGAGGAATGGAGTGGCTGGTGTCCACAGAAAAATATCACCATTTCTTTGAAAACCACCCCTGTTACTGCAAAAGCAATTCAGACATCATGCTTGACAGCCCGTTAGCTGAGAATGCCATTTTTAATAAAACCATTTTTTAACCCATGTATTTATTGCCTGCTATTGTAACAGACAAGCCCTAAGCCTTTCCTATATTTGGACTTTGTTATTTAAGCAACATTTTGGTTCTTTTTGTATTTTTCTGAAAACCTTACATAATCTCTATATTCTCCCTGGAATTTCCCTCTGTCTTTCCTGCTTCATGGCAAGCAGTACAGGAGTAAGGCTATTTAAGGAATTTTTCCCACTAAGATGAATGGTCAGTTTATCTTTTTAAAAGGGAAACTTTTGGAGCACCTGGGTGGCTCAGGCTGTTGAGCATCCAACTCTTGATTTCAGCTCAGGTCATGATCCCAAGGTTGTGGGATGGAGTCCTGTGTTGGGCTCCATGCTAAGCCTGGAGCCTGCTTGAGATTCTCTTTCTCTCTCCCTTCCTCTGCCACTCTCCCCCGATCACGCATATACTCTCTCTCTCAAATAAAAAATAGGAAGAAAAAGAATATTTATTTATTTTTTTTAATTTTTTTTAACGTTTATTTATTTTTGAGACAGAGGGAGATAGAGCAAGAACGGGGGAGGGTCAATGAGAGGGAGACACAGAATCTGAAACAGGCTCCAGGCTCTGAGCTGTCAGCACAGAGCCCGACGTGGGGCTTGAACTCACTGACTGCGAGAACATGACCCGACCCGAAGTCAGCCGCTCAACCGACTGAGCCACCCAGGCGCCCCAAGAATATTTATTTTTAAAGAAAGGAAACTTTCTCCAAGAAAGTGTTTTGTGAGTATGAGTGATTTTAAACCTGAACATCATCAATCATCTTTTTTTGTCCAGAAAGAGAAAGTAGATAATTTGTCCAGAATTTGTATATACTAACCTAGCCGAATGACAAGAAAAGAAGCATTTAGTAGGTAAGTGTGGTTTGTATACTCAATGCAGGTGTCATCCCTCTCACAGTCAACCTAAGGTAGTTCTTTATAAGACTATGGCATGGTAAAACAGCCTATTTAAATTTTTTTTAATTGGCAAGTGAATTGATTGTATTTGATGTCAAACATTCATATTGGATGATTTTTTTTAGAAACGTGTCTAGGGGTGCCTGGGTAGCTCAGTCAGCTAAGTATCCAACTCTTGGTCTCAGCTCAGGTTATGATCTCACGATTCATGACTTCGAGCCCCATGTCAGGCTCTGCACTGGTGGCATGGAACCTGCTGGGGATTCTGTCTCTCCCTCTCTCTGCCCCTCCCCCACTCGTGCTCCCTCTTTCAAAATAAGCATTTAAAAAAAGAAACATTTCTATTTCTTAAACCTCAGTATAACAATTGCTGTGTCTTACGAACATGGCCCACCCCCTTCACATGTTTACCTAAACAAACATCAAACGTATTAAGACTATGGAGGAGACAGGAATCCTGTGAAAGGAAAGAGTGGGGTTTGTAAATGAGTCAGCTGGTGTCAAGTTCCAGCTGAAGGTCACATTGCAATATGGGAAGCTGTGATATACATAAAATCAGGGCATTTAGAAAGAAGAAAACAATCTTCAAATAAGGTGCAGGATCTCTCACTGTTTAGCTTCACCCCATCACTTGCACTAGATGTTGGTCATTTCATTGAAGTGTGACCTAAGTTATAGATATAAACCTAATTTCTGAGAAATTCGGTTTTTGTCAAGCTGATGGTGAAGACTATTGTTGCTTTCTGTGGGGCCAGGCCAATCTCTGCTCTGCTGTCTGCAAGATCGTTTCAGGACCAGTGTGTTCAGGCATTCGGTCTGTACAGATGAGATTTGTACCTTCACATGTTGCTGTGCCCTGTGCAGCTGGATCCTTCCCAATTCACTGCCCAAGAGCAAACAGAGACTATTAATTTTTTAACGAATTACCTTAGGGACACTGTAAAACACACACACACACACACACACACACACACACACACACACACACACCAGTAAGAGCACCAGCCAGCTTCCCTCAGGGACGGGGACTCAGAAACTTGGAGCTTATTCATCCATTGTCAATCCTGGTCCCTGAAATGCTGTCCTTGTTAAATCTCAGCAGTGTCATCTTTGGCTCTTTTGGCATTTATGTGCTGAGAGTAGCAGAGACATTCTTGGCTTTTTCTTTCAGTTTTCAAGTTCTCCAGTTCACTGTTGGGTAAAATGATTTCTAGGCAGTGTTTGTAACACATTTAGAATCCTTTGGGAAAACTGGAAAAGAAAATTCAACTCATGATAAACTAAAACCATTTCGTATTTCCCAGTGAAATAAAAGCTAGCCTCAATTGTGATTTTCAGTTTGACTAACTTACTGTGGGACCCAAGACTTCAACCTTGTATTCTATTGAACACAGGTCCAGACGATCTCTTCTCAAAAGATCCCACTTGGACAAAGGGACAGAAATAACATTTGTTGTTTGGGTTTCAATGATACTTGGGTTTTATTTTAAGTCTGGCTTTCTGGTCTGGTTCTGCCTTTGCTGGGTTTTCAGCGCTGAAATCCACTTCTGCTGAACGCATTTTGGAAAGTGTAAGGAGACCAGTAGATGGCAGAAGTGCACTGCCTAAAATCAGAAAGGCGCTGAAGCAGCACTCCTTAGCCAGGCTCTGGGTAAGTCCTTTGAGGGGGTGGGGAAGAGGGTGCCGTGATTGTTGACTGATCCACTGACCACTGTCTCCTCCTCTACTCCTTCAACTCTAATTGCAGTCCTGGGCACTGTTCCCCTATAAGCTTCTCAAGCCAGGATGTGGAGTCCAGCAAGCAGATCTGCAACATGAGGATGCAGCGTTAGTTCAGGGTGGCCTGGAAGTCTCTGAACTTTCCCAGTGCTGTGGTCCTGGCAGTTTGTTGAAAGAGGGTCCTAAATATGCCTGGGATTAGGAATCGTAGCTTCTGATGGGAATAAGACAGTAGGTAAACAGACTACTTGTAATAAACAGGGGCACCTGGGTGGCTCAGTCGATACAGCATCTGACTCTTGATTTCAGCTCAGGTCATGATCTTAGGGTTCAGTTTGTGAATTGGAGCCCTGCATTGGGCTCCTCCAACTGACAGTGCAGAATCTTCTTGGAATTCTCTCTCTCTCCTTCTTTGCCCCTCCCCCACTTGCTGCATGTGTGTGTGTGTGTGTGTGTGTGTGTGCGCGCGCATGTGCGCGCACTCTCACTCTCAAAATAAACTTTAAAAAGTTAATAAAAAACCTCTGTTCTCAGCCAGACATTTTGTTCATTCCTTTTCTCCTTCCTTAAATGTGTTTTTAATTCCTACCATGAGGTAGGCATAAAGATACAACCACAAATAACACATATCAGGCAGTGTAAGAAGCCTATAGCTTGTTATGAGGAACATATATGCCATGAATAGGCATTAAGACAGGTAATAGTTGCTTCAATAAGGGGGAATACAGAACACTACCATCACAGATGAGCTTTCTAGTGGGAGTGAAGTCTAAAGGAGATCTCAAGGACAATTAGGAGTGAGCCAGGAAGAGTCAGGAGAAGAAAATTCCAAGCTAGACTCTAGAGATAAGAAGAATGTAACCCAACTAAGCTAGGAGAGAGTGCTGTCACCTGGGGACTTAAGAAGTTGATTGAAATCTAGGGTAGAATAATGACAGTGGAAGACCAGGGAAGGTGAGTCTTGTCTGCCATATACCAAGGAGTTTGCTTTAGCTTGAATTTACTTTATCACTGAGATGCCATGAAAGGTTATATAAAAGGCAGTGTCCTGATTATGTCTGTTCTTTAGATGAGCCATTCTGGTGGCATTTACAGAATGGATTGGAATGAGGCAGGAGGGGAGGAGTGAGGATGAGCATTCCTGATAGTCACAACAAGGTCATGGCAAGGGAAGAGAGAGAAGTGAGCAGATGGTTAATGAGTTATAGGGGGATAGAAAAGATATTTGGAGACTTACTCTCTGTGTAGGGCAAGAGAGCAGGAGACTCAAGAATAGCCCCTCATCCTTGATGTGGGGTAACTTCAGAGACTCTGTTGCCATTAACCAAGTGTAGTACTGGGCAGAAAGTTAACAGTGAACCCCAGTGATGTGCAAAGAACTTTGTCAGAACCTAAAGAGCATGAAACTGAAATTAGTATTCATTTGTCAATTCATTCATTCAAACAATAATCATGGGTCATCTAGTTTATATAAGATAATATGCCAAGTCTTATATACAATATCAGCATGAACAAAATGATGTTTTCCAATCTTCAAGGTGCATAGAGAACGTGTTTCTTAATATTTTTCTAGTTGTGTTTATTGCTTCGATTACACATTTGGATTGTGGCTACACATTGTATTACTTTTCAAAATTGTTTTTATGTAAACCTCATCACTTCTAGAATTACAACTAGAATAAAAGCTGTTTGGGGGTGGGTCAGCAACCAAGACACCGATGGTTTTACAAAAAAAAAGCATTTTAAAAATTCTTGTCAAATGAAATAAAATATAACTATAATTCCCAAAGCTACTTTTGACACATACTTTGAAACTCTTCTGCCATTAGTATTATTATGAGAATGGGGGGGGGGGGGGGAGAAGCAAGAAAAAAAGAGAATTAAGTTGAATTTCCTCTCAACTTCTCTTTCTGGTGACATTCTTATAACACTGTAAACAAAGCAAACAAGTTGAACAGAAAAGCAGTTGAATAAGTTCTATAATGTGAGAATTAAATATATCTTTGATAGTATCCCTAATATCTAGAAGACTTTAGTATAAAGACATATACAACAATGATTCACCATTTGCAGGTTCAGTCTTGGAGATATTTTGTTCTTTCATCCAGTTACACAAGCTTTTTTGTCCTCATTAAAGATATATTGAGTACTTATCTGTCAGCACTGATGATACAAGGGTTAACACTATAGGCACAGTCCTTTTCAGGATGCTTAAGATCTAGTGAGGACAACAGATCTTAGACAAGGAAACACAAGTGTATTGTATTCCCACAATAATATGAACCTATGTTAATCCACTAAGGTTTGGCTCCCTTGTGACAGCACATTTGTGGAAGAGATGTGTAGTTACACTTATGAGACAGGGAAAAACTAACTAGGTCATCAGGACATGAATCCGTTGCCTTGGTCATCATTACAAAGCTAGAACACAACTGTATTCATGGTCAAATGAAATAAGCACCTAATGACAAGAGACAGAGAGTCTCCTAGGTCCTTAGAAAGAGCCTCTGCACCAGAGGTGGCAAACACATTAGGCTTCATTTCATGTAAGAGCTCAAATTGATTGGAGGTAGCTTTCTGGGGTGCCATGCTGAACAAGATTTAGTGGGGAGGAGAGATTGTTTTCAAATGAGCAATTGTGTAGGAAGGGAGAGTAGTGACACATGGAACATATTAGTGCATCCTTCACTACACTATGGCTTAATCAATAATATCGACCTATTTAAAGAAAGCAAGCATGGAGAAGTTGAAATGCACCATCTAGAAACACAGGGATTAGAGAAGGAACCAATGGTAGGAATTGTTCATTTCTGAATCTGAGAGACACTGACATTCAGGTCTCTAAGCAGGTGAATGCTGTCAAGGGTCAGCCATGTTTGATCAGGCTTCATCATGGCATCAGGACTCTTGAGAACCTGCTTTTCATTGCTCAAATCCTATGCTCAGGAGGACCTTCTGATTCAGTGTCAATTTTACCAATATTAAGAAGGAATATCATTGATAAGAAGTTTGGGATCATTTGGGAAAGGGCTAAAATCTGGTTTCTGGAATTGTCAACCTGAGTATTAGGCCCCTAGTTATGGTAAATTCATCCCCAAATCATGCCCTCCTAAGGCTCCTTGTTAGTCAGCCTGGCCTGGTCACATGCATTGTCTGGAAAGTGCTTTCCTTTTGACTTAGATGAAACTTACATGAAGTTTTATCAGTTAGCCAAGTAACCTAATTTGTACAACTTATATGTAGAAAACTGATAACAAGTTTTTCAAGAAACTCACACTCCTTTCTATGTTGGGATGAATACAAGCTTTACAAATAAACAAATGTGACAACTAAAACATATATGAATTCAATTTCAATGATTTTTGGCAAGAAACTACTATTCACTTTCTTTTCTCACTGGTGTCTTCCTCTGGTTTATTTGCAAATTCTGCAAAAATCTTTGTTCTTGAATGTATTTAAATGCAAATTTTAAGTTTACTCACACATTCTCTTAATGATGTGAAAGTTCTAATGTATTTTATTTCTCACTTAAAAGATGAAGCAGAATGTAAATTTGAAGAACATTGAGGGAGTTTTCTTTCTGCCTTTTTAAAAATGCCTCCAACAAGTGCCATCCTTCAGGTTGAAATACACAGGGGAAAAAAAGCCTAATAATAATTGCTGCTTGGCCTTGGCAGTTGGCATTGTATTTCTTGCAAATGAATATCTCAGGATTTAGTCACAGGAACTATTTGCCACATAAAAGTGCAAGTAAAGTAACTTCCTCCAAGGGAAAGAAAGATTTGAAGACATCACAGACTCAATAAAACACTGATGTTCCAGTGGCTCAGCAATCTGAGAAGTTCATTTGGAAGTAGTGCTAGAATGGAAAAGAAAGGAAGAGAAAAACAGTTATGAAGAGAAGGAGGAAAGTAGGGGCAGAGAAGAAACAGGGTCATAATCTAAATTTAAGCTGTGACAGGGTAGTGATTGGTGTAGGCATTACAGAATATTTGGCAGATGAAGATCTAAACTTAAGCATCAGGCTGAGAGGTTGAATCCAATGGGTTAAGATTTTCCTCTGCCCGTCCCCTGCTCACACTCTGTATGTCTTTCTCAAAATAAATAAACATTAAAAATTTTTTTAAAAAATATTTTCAAAGCACAATCTGAGCTACTCACATAAAACATAAGAACTTTCCTTCAGAGCAGTCATTAGATTGTTTAAGTGACTGGTCGCTTAGTAGCCACATCCAAATATGCAAGCAATGAGCCTTTTGCCACTTTTCCCATCAAGAGCAGAATCAGAGTTCCTCTCACATTGACTCTGGGCTTGGCCATATAACATGCTTTGACAAATGAGACTTCCCATAGGAAGTTTGACAAGGGTTTGTCCAATGGGGCTGGCCCATAGGAACACTACTCTGAGACCTGGTATAGTCTAGTAGGATAAAAGGCTGTATTAGTTTCCTATTGCTGCTGTAACAAATTACCACAAATGCAATGGCTTGAAACAACACAAATCTATTATCTTATGATTCTCAAGGTCAGAAATTTAAAATGGGTCAGCAGGGCTGAGTTCCTTCTGAAGGTTATAGGGAAGAATCCCTTTCCTTCCCTTTTCCAGCTTCTAGAAACCACCTGCATTTCTTGGCTGGTTGTTCCTTTCTCACATCACCCTGACCACTGCTTCTGGGGTCAACCCTCCTTCTCTAACTCTGACCCTCCTGCCTGCCTCTTATAAGTACCCTTGTGATTAGATTGGGTCCACCTGCGTAATCTAGGATAATCTTCCCACTCAAGATCTTTAACTTAATCACATTTGCAAATTCCCTTTTGTCGTGTAAGGTAACATATTCATATTCACAAATTTTGAGGATTAGAGCATACATATCTTTTGAGGACCATCTTTCTCTCTACCACAAAGGCCAAATGCAACAGAACCAAGAAGCCCTAACCCACAGCCAGCACCAAGGTAGCAGATATGTGAGTGAAGCTGTCTTAATTCTTCTATGTCAGTGAACCCAGCTGGGACCAACAAAAGAACCACCAACCATTCCACAGAATTATAAGAAATGATAAATCACTGATTTTTAACTCCTTAAGTTTTTGAGTGGTGGGCCATGCAACCCTCAAACTCTAATTTAAATAATTTATTTGTACAATAATTTAAATCAACCTTCTGGAATCTGGAAATTTTACATCTTTTTTAGCAAAAGTAAGGTTTTGTAGAGGGGAAATAATTTTATGACTTCCACAAATAGTTCTTCTCTAGGTATGAGAACTTATACCTTTCTTATGTTGTACCATTTTCCAATCTACCTCTAAATATCATATTCTTTTTAGAAAGTTTAAGAAATGGATAAGACTTTTAAATTCAGCATTCTGATTGATTCTCAGGTAAATATCTGATTGTTTTCTTTAATCTTTACATCTTTTTTCTCGATATAATTTAAAATACTAAAATGTATTCGTGGCCATTTTCAATAACCTTAGAAATTGTTCCAATTTTTTTGTTTTCTGAAACCACAAATGTTTGAAAATATTCCCTTATTCATCATAACTCTTCAACTCATAGAAGTATGTACTAAGGTATCCTTGGTGTTTTTATATTCCTCAGACATTTATGGACTCCTCTGTTCCAATTAAATCATCATCTATCATCTGAAATTTGTTAAGCACTAATCTCTGGATTGGGCTGTACAAATCAAGTTAAAGAGACGGAGCCACAGCTCTCCAAGAAGTTCCATAAAATTGAATTCATCAGGCTCATTGGGGGAACAATAAAAGGTCTCTTTGGTCCTTCATTAACTCAAATGTGAAATGCTGGATTTGCAACTCAAGTTCCTGACTTTGAAGATTATTATTTTGCTTTCTAGGTCATCTCCTTTTTGAAACTTGATCTTAAATGTCAATCCCATTGTCTGGGCAACTAGGCAAAGCTGAGGTAGATGACTCTTAATTACATTCTCCATTGTAGAGTGTTGAATGATAAACAGAAAGTTGAGTATATGTTCTATTTTCTAAAGTTTCTTTGATGAGTATAGGTGGCTGATCAATTCTTCTATCTTTATATCATATCTCTTCACCTACCTGAGGTTTCTCCCTCTGTCACCATGTGGCTGTTTTCAAATATGTCTATAAATTATTTGCAACTCTTCACACTGAGAGGTGGGTTCCTTCTTGTCCCTTATATCTAAGTTGGCCTGAGTAACTTGCTTGTAAAGAATAGAATACAATAGAAGTGAAGTTGCATAACTTTAGAGAAGTGATGTTGCATAATTCTGAAAAGGCCTTGTAACTCTTGCCTGGTTGACTCAGGACACTTGTTCTTGGGGAAGTCAGCCACCATGTGAGAACATCTGAGTCTACTATGCTGACAAGACTATGTGTGGATAATCTAGCAAGCAACTCTGGCTGAGCTTTCACTGGCTTTCAGTAGCAATTGCCATGCACGTGAGCATGTCCTCTTGGAGGACCTGCACAGTAGACCTTCAGTTGATTGCAGCTCCAGCCTTTATTTGACTACAACTACATGAGGGACTCCAAATGCCATCTGCTCAGATAAGTCCTTCCCAAATTCTTGACTGAAACATCATGAGCGAAATAAAATGATTGTTGTCTTACGCCACTACATTACAGGGTAATTTGTTATGCACCAGTAGTAACTAGACTAGTCTTAAAAAGAAAATCTTCAGTAGGTGTCAATTTCCCTATCAAAGATGGCCTTGGGAGGAAACACTTAACTCATGTTCCAAGTTCAGGACCCTGTTCTCTGAGGGAGGGAGTTTATTGAGAAGAGGCACTGAAACTGGGTATTAGGAATTTAGGATTCTGGATCAAGTATTGCCACCAATCGCTGTGTGAGTTAGATCAGATCATTATCTCTCTAGGATCTAGTCTTCTCCTCTGTAAAATAGAAAATTGGAACCAAATAACGTGTATGGTTTCTTTTATGCCTTAACATTTTATAATTATAATGACTTTTAAGAACACTGAGATAGTTAAATCAACAAGATGAGTTGATATGTAATATCCCCTAGAAGAATGCAGCCGATTTCCAAGTGGATTGGTTCACCTATAAATTTGTAGGGAGTTCTTGTCCAAAAGCATTTAAAGGCTTGATTCTAGGTTTAGAAAATGATGATGTTATCTTAAAGACTTTTACTGAACTGAAAACAGTGAGCTTTTAAAAACTGACAGTAATTAGAGAAAGCTTTCCTAATTCCACTGTCATTAATTTAAGAGAGGTGTTACGTGTTATTTGAAATCACTTCAATGTAACATTTACTTAATTTTTTTGTCACAGGAAACATGGTTATTCTTTTTCTTATAAAATATTTGAGCCCTCTGACTTCCAGATTGTTTCTGCTTTCTTTGGGACATGTTTCTTCTTAGGGATTGAGGTAACTTGAATATGTGAACGGTGATTCACCCTCTCTACAACTCTGGGGTTGTAGGAGAAAGGGGCCTTTCAATTTTTTATATTAGATGTTTCTATAATATTTACAACTATGTTATAATAAGTAGGCATTATTTTGATAATAAAAACAATAAAGATTTAAGTATATGTTCTTCAGATAAAGAGGTAAAATGAAGATGATTTGTCATGATTTCATTCATTCTTATAAATGCATGGGGTACTTCATATATAATAGAGGTTTTTTTGTGTGTTTTCCCCACCTTACTGTATTATTGATAAGGGAACAATGAAGAGGTGATCATTAATTTTGAGTGGAGGAAATCAGATAAGGCTTCTAAAGGAGGGGTGACGTGAATTTGGCTAATGAATGGCAGAGCTAGGATTTTAACCCAGTCTGCCCCAACCCCAAACTCAAGCTCTTAGCCCTGTACTATACTGTACTGTCTCCTTAGGCCCCCACTCTTAGCTACTGTCTGGGCCTATCTGCAGGCCAGAACTAGCTTCACTCCTGGTCCTCTATGACTATGACAGGTAGGATTATACTAATAATAATTTTTTAATACTAACAGTAAAACTGTAACCCAACACTAATTAAATACTCTCTAGAAGTCAGGTCCTTTATTCATAGGGAAATCATATAATTTATTATCCAAATATAGACATCTTTTTCAAAACAACCTTGTTGGGATATAATTGATGTACAATAAACTGTACATGTTTAAAGTATAGAATTTATAAGTTTTACCTATGTATTCACCCTTGAAGCCATAACCATAATTGTAAAAATTTTGAACATTTTTATTACCACTGAAAGTTTCCTCATGCTTCTTTGTGATTTTTACCGACCACTCACTTCTGTCCCCAGATAATTCCTGATCTACTTTTTGTCACTATGGATTCGTTTTCATCTTCTGGAATTTTATATAGATGGAGTTATGCCATGCTTACTCTTTTTTTTTTTTTGGCCTGGCTTTATGTATTCCCTCCAAGTTGTGTGTACCAATAGTTCATTTCTTTATGTCGCTGGATAGTATTCCATTGATTGTAAGAGTATCCCAAGCTAATTCATTCATTCACCTGCTGATGAGCATTTGAATTGTTGTCAGTTCTTGAATATTGCCAGTAAAGCTACTATGAACACTCATCTAAAAAAAATGACTTGAAATTTTATAGGCAGAGAAGGCTATATTCTCTTTAGCTCCCTGTATCCACCATTTCCATCTCCCTTTGGGTCTTAGCAGATGGCATTCTTCATGCCTAGAGCCCTCTTCTCTGAATGTCTTATCTCTGCCTGCCTCTCGTCATCTGACAATCTCCATTCCATCCTTCAGGATGTGTAGACCTCGCATCCTTCTAAAATCACCTCCCTGACTATCTTCAGTGGTTGGGTACCCTTGCTTACATCCTTACCTAGATATACTTTGTATCTATACTTCCCCCATTATAGGATTTATCTCTGGGTATTGTAACTGTATGTTACATATCAAAGTTTCTTCAGAGTTTACATTGGCTGGTTAAATATCTGTTAAATGACTGATTAGATGAATGAATGAAGAGGAAAGAATTGGATTGAAGATATACACAAAAAGGAATTAAGAATCTGCTATAATTAGATTGTGGTAATGGTTGCACAAGTCTGTGAATATACTAGTCATTGAATTGTACAAATAAAGTGAGTGAATTTTGGTATGTTAACTATATCTCAATAAAGCTGTTTATAAAAAGGGAATTGAAAAATAGTCATTCTGATGGAACCAAAAAATGAGGCTGGAAGCAATCCTTACCATTTCACAATCAACACTAAATGTTCTGGAAGATTGAATGATCAAACTCAACTCAACTTACCCTCAAGTTTCTTATCCCAATATTGTCTCCTTACTTGATTCATTAACTTACTTATTCATTTTTGCCCAGCAATCTTCAGAGTATGTTAAGATTAGGTTTCTAACTGCTTTTGTGTAACTTTCCTGCTGTGAGTAGCAATCTAATCTAGAATGGATAGCATAATAAACTAGGAGCAAAGAGGAGTTCATTCCATACTTGGAATCATTGCTCTCCAGGAGACCTGATGCAAATCAGAACCCCTATTTCCTGCGTCATGAAGGATAAGTGAAGATTTACCACGATGATAAAATTGAGAAGGGCACTTGAGGCAGAGATACAACCTGCAAAAAAAGGCAGAAAGGCATTATTAATCATCAAGATCATCACTAGAGGACTTGTCCTGTGGTGTGTATCTACAGGGTGAGGGAGGTAGGGGCAGGAATATAAGACTAGAGTGGTGGGTTAGTGTAAAATCTCTTTGCCCTAGAAAGAGCTTTGGATTTCATCCTATGGTCAAGGGAGAGCTAGCATTCTTTTAAGTTAGGTTCTTAAGAAGGAACGAAGGACCAAAAGGTCATTGTGAGGATAAATGTGATAATAGCCATAGACTCATTTTGAAACCCTGGGAATAGAATGCAGTATAAATTAAAATATCATTTACTTGTCTAATTTGACCATGGCATTAAGTTAACCTCTCATTTGAATTCAAACTTTCTTATGCCCATCTCCATTTCCTTTCCCACCTTCCCTAAGAGTCTCTGGTTCCAGACATGGCTTTGAATGGCTTTTCTTAAGTGTTCTCAGGAAGTCTTAATTTTGTGTGTTTAGGCTCAAGAAGGGATGTGTACTCAGCTCTTCTCCTTTTGAAGACTATCTTTTATCACCACAGAAATCCCATCCTGAATTGAAGTTTGTCCTAAACAATCTGTCTTGAAGGGAACAATGTTTGAATCACTCTGATCTTTATCTATTTAAGCCAGCTTGATTTCAAAACTGCTTGATTTCAACACTTTGTTAGAGATATATTTCATACATGTCAGTAGGTTATTTGTGTGTGAGACAGTATATGTGTGTACGTTTCTGTGGTGTGTGTATGTGTGTGCATGAAAGGTTGTATTCATTTTTTATTGCTGCATAATAAATTGCCACAAACTTAATGGCTTAAAATAATGCCCCTTTATTAGCTCATAATTGTGAAGGTCCAAAATTCAGGCAGACTCAGACAGTTCTCTACTTAGGATCTCACCAGACTGAATTCAAAGTATTCACACAGACCACCTTCTTATCTAAAAGCCCAAGGGAAGAATCTACTTCCAAATTCATTCAGATTATTGGCAGAATTCAGAAGAAGGACATTCTCTTATATAACCACAGTGTAATTATCAAAATCAGTACATTTAGTTTTGATCAAAATACTATTACATCATCCACAATAATATTCAAATTATATAATTTCTGCCAATAGGTCTATTATAGCTATTTTCATCTCCAGCCCAGGATCCTATCCAGAATCACCCATTGAATTGAGTTGTCATGGCCCTTTAAATTCTTTTAATCAGGAATATTTCCTCAGGCTTTGTCTTTCTCGATAATAATATAATTTAAAGATAAGTTATTTTTATAAAATGTCCCTTGATTTTTATTTTTCTGATTTTTTTCTTGATTAAAATCAAGGCAAGTATTTTTGGCAGGAATACTAGACAGACAATATTGTGTTCTCTCTGATACATCATTTCATAAGTCATATGATGTCAGTTTGTCCCAGTGTTGGCGATATTCACCTTGATCACTTGGTTGCGGTGGTGTCTTCTAGGTTTTTACACTGTAAAATTTCTCTGTTCCCTTTTGTAAGTAATTCATGGGGAATTACTTTGATCTATGTAAATATCTATTCTGCATCCAACTGATTTTAGCACCCAATGATTATTTTTTAAAATTCTGTCATTTCTGTGTATTTATTAGCTGGCAATCTACTGTAAGAAAAACTGATTTATTTATTTACATCAGTAGGAACTCATAGATTCCTATTATACTTAAGGTCCTATAAACAGTTTATGACCCCATTTATATTGAGACTCCGTTTCACCCAGATTTGGCCAGGGGGGTTCTTTCAAGCTTGCTCCTATGTCCTGTTGATACATCCTCATCATCTTTGACTGCTTCCTTATTTTTTGGTGCAGAAAAATGTTTCAAAATTGTCTTATATTTGAACCACAGAATCAATCTTTTCTCCAAGGAGACCTGTTGCTTTTTAGAGTAGAATGTAATTTAGAAATTAATCACTAGGTATGCTTATTGCTTCTGATTAGTTTTGTGACTTTTCAGCAGAGACAGCAAGGATATTATATATTATACTTATATATGTATATATTATACATATATGTATATATATTTATATGTATATATGTGTATATATATGTATATATATTATATATATATATATATATATAATCTTCATTTCAACAAATTTGAATATTAGGTTAGTAGCTTTGCTTGTTTAATTATAGAAAATAGGTGGGTATTGTTTTCCTACTTTACAGATGGGAGAAATAATCAGAAGGATTAGAAATACTTTTTTTATGTTTAGGGAGATTTATTCATTAATCAGTACTAAATCTGTTTTTTAATGCACACTATTTTTTATAACAGTTTTAGGTTTATAGAAAAATTGTGAAGATTTGAGAAAATAATACAGAGTTCCTTGTGTTTCATTCCTGTTTTCCCCTAGTATTAATAACCTGCATTACTATGGCACATGTTACAATTAATGAACCAATATGGATACATTATTTTTAATTAAAATAAGTAGTTTATTCAGATTTCCTTTACTTAATGTTCTTTTTATGTTTTAGGGCCCCATCCAGGATACCCCATTACATTTAGTTGTCATGTCTTTTTGGCTTCTCTTGACTGTGACAGTGACTCAAACTTTCCTCATCTTTTATGATCTTGACAGTTTTGAGGAATACTGGTCAGGTATGTTATAGGATGTTTCTCTGTTGGCACTTGTGTGATGTTTTTTGTTTTTTAATTATTTTTTTAAGTTTATTATTTTTCTAGTACCAGTTAACTAGATTTTAATTGAAAAATTTAAAAACACAGGCACCTGGCTGGCTTAGTCAGTGGAACATGTGGCTCTTGATCTCAAGGTCATGAGTTTGAGCCCCACGTTGGGAGTAGAGAGTATTTGAATGTACTCAGCTGGGAAGGGCAAGGCAGGGTTGGCACTCAGATTTTCATGGTTATAAGTCCTTCTTCTCCCACACTGATGTTGAAGACCTCAGTCTAAGCAACATCTAATGCTTGAATGTGGTGCTTTGGAGAAGTCCCTGGAAGCCAAAGAGGAGTCCATTATTCTTCAAATATTCTCTCCTTATTTTTCCTTCACTTCTTTGTTTCTTTCCTTTAGCCCAGACTCTAGAGGGTGATCCCTTTTCTTTCCTTCCTCTTGTTCCTCCTGTCTTTCTTCATTATTTGATGTTTTTCTTATAAACAGACTGGGATTGTGCTTTTTAGAGGAAAAGATAAAATGACATCTTTGTCACATCATATCAAGGGTACATACAGGCAATATAATTTTTCACTATTGATATTGACCTTGGTCATGTTGCAGAAGGACTGTTTATCAGGTTTCTTCACAGTAAGTTTATCCCCCACTCCCTGCCTGACTCCTTCTATATTGTACTCTTTTGAAGGAAGTCACTACCCAAAGCCCACAATGTTTTCTCTTTCCTTGAGGGTGAAGTATCTACATAAATTATTTTGAACTCTTTCATGGGAGATTTGTCTCTTTTCCTTCATTTATGTACTCATTTATTTATATCAGTATGGCCTCATGGATATTTATTTTGTTCTTTGGGTTATAATCCAATAATACCTTATTTATTTTTCTGCTCAGGTTGTGCCAGCTTGTCCCCTGGGAGCTCTTTCAGTTGGATCCTCTGTCCCTTTGATGTACTCCTATAAATGTGGTTTCTGTCTGTTTGATTTTGAGCACTTCCTTATATTCTGGCCCTACTAGATGTTCCAAGATCATTTTGTATATTTCCTGCCTCTGTAGACTTGCTTTTCATAATAATATTTGTTCGTTATTTTGAAGCTATATTCTATGTAGGTTTGAGCAAATTTTTAATATATGGTGGGGAATGGAAGCCAGGTTTCTCACTTTTGGAGAGGAGCATTTGAAATATGGAAAGTGCCCTATGGGTTTGGCTTAGAATTTAACATTTCAGTATAAACTCATGTTTTTAAATTTAGGGATATCACTGGCAATACTCCTTGTCTCAAAGTCTGTTTTGTCTAATATTAAAATGGCTATTCCAGACTTCTAATGCTTACTGTTTTCTTGGTGTATTTTTCCTATCCTTTTATTTTCAAATTCTTTTTGTCTTTATATTTAAAGTGAATTTCTTGTAGATGGAAATAGATCTTCTTACTGGTAAATCTCTGCCCTTTAATTGAAGTATTTGGTCCATTTATATTTTATATAATTATTGAATCTCATGCACCCTTTATCCCACCTCCCATCATCGTCCCTTGAAGCTCTTTCTTCTCAGGTATCCTGCCCTACAAATTCCAGCCACTTCAGAAACTGGCAGTTCTAATATCTGGCTCCTTAACATAGTGTAACTACTACCCTACATGGGCTTCTTCTCCATGTTTTGCAGCAGATATAACCATGATTCCTATCTTGTGTGTTTCCCTTCTCATTGGGAGTTTGATACTGTGCCGCTCGTTGTTCAATTCCTTAAAAAAAAAAAGTCTCACATATTTTATCTATTTTTATTTGCTACTAATTTTTGTTTATTTAGAGCATTTTTTCCAGTGTGTGAGTGGTTTATGTGGTGTCTGTTATGGGTAGTATATGTGTTGGGTGTGCATTGTTTCAGTGTTATGTGTTTGTGTGCAGTATTGTGGTGTTGGTATTTTGTGTATTTATAGCGATTTATGTTGTGAACACAAGTCGAGTACAGCTACTCTGTTATGCCTAGAACGGGAGGTACCCTCCAAATTCACCTTTTAAACTAAACACATTGATAAAAATACCATAGACTACGATATAGTCAGTTATTCTGACTACCTTAAAACATAGTTTATGTTTGCTTCCTTTTTCAAAAATTTTTTCCAGCTTTGTTGAGGTGTGATTGATAAATAGACATTGTATATGTTTAAAGCATACAACATGATGTTTTGATATACATATGGATTATGAAATGATTTCCCCAAACTAGTTATAGAGGTTGTGCTTTGTAGATACATTGCAAATAATTTTTCACTGCTAAATCACCTGAATATCTTCACATAAGTTCTCTCACCCTTTCAGATAACTAAATTCTGGCCAAAGAAAGAAAAAGAGAAACACATGTGGTATGACAGGACATGGATATTGTGCAGGAACACATAGTTTACATGAACATGGCACTTTGCTTTTTCCAAGACCTTTCACATACTTCTCTGTTGGAACTCTGTTGGTTACAAGTGACACAAACCTAACTGGAGGTGAATTAAGCATAAAGGAGAATTTGTTGGCTTTTATAATGAACATCCCAGGGTATATGGCTTTTGATTAAACTATTGGGAATCTGTCTCTCTCCATTTCTCAGCTTTCCTTTCCCCTGTGCTTGTTGGCTAGCAGTTTGACACTAGCAGCCTCCAGCTGACATTTTGCCAGTTTAACAAGCCCAGCAAAAGCGAACTCCTTGGTCAGTCAATGAATAGTTATTGAGAACCTGATATGTATGGAATAGGGGACATGTATAATGGTGACCTAGATAATTAATGTTTTTTCCCTTAAACAGCTTATGTTCTGGTGATACAAGGGAAAATAAAGAAGTGAATAAATAGAGTAATTTGGGCCTCGGCAATTAACATGAAGAAGATGATGGAGGGAATGTATATAATAATGTGGGGCAAAGTAAATATGATGACTACTTTGTTTTATCATCCAGAAGAGGCTGTTTTTATAAGAGGCATTTGACTTAGACATGCATTATTATTTCTAAAAATGTAGCCAGGTATAATCTAGGGAAAGAATATTGCAAGGGAATAGAAGAGCAAGTTCACAGCTTCTAAGATGGAAATCAGCAGAGCTGTGTTTGAGGTACAGATGTAGTGAGTGTGAAGAAATACCAGGTGATGAGATCCATGAGGTAGGCAGGAGTTAGATCACAATGGCTTTATGAGCCAAGGTAAGTTTGGATTTAATCCTGGTTACAGGGAAAGTGATGAGAGGACAGCCAAGATATGTTGTGTGATCTTCCAGAATAGTCACTCTTCAGAGCATGTGGAGGGCCTCCCAGCAACAAACCAGGGTTGAGAGTTTTAGTCTGGCTTAAGGGATATGCCATCCCTACATCAGTCACTGTGGCCAACATAATGTAGTGCTCCCACTGGCCCATCTAGGCCTATCCCAACTCCTGGGGCCAGGTAGTGAGGTCAACTCCATCTGAGCCAACATGAACCAAAAGTAGGGATGGGGGTGACCCTCTCACACTGAGGGGTTATTTTCAGAAGAAGAGTATATGGATGCTGGGTAGAAACAACAACAAAAACACATGTCCACTCCATTATCCAACATGAGTGAATGGTTGTCACCAGTATTGAGAAAGTCCTGGAGCCCTGCTGTGTTCTGGGAACTATCACTCCTAATATCAAGAGTTTGCCTCACCAGTTTGAGGGGTAGGATCTGAACATGGGGCAAGAGTCTGAACTCTGCACAAGGTCCTTTGGGCCCTAAAATCATATGAAAATGTAGGGGCGCCTGGGTGGCGCAGTCGGTTAAGCGTCCGACTTCAGCCAGGTCACGATCTCGCAGTCCGTGAGTTCGAGCCCCGCGTTAGGCTCTGGGCTGATGGCTCGGAGCCTGGAGCCTGTTTCCGATTCTGTGTCTCCCTCTCTCTCTGCCCCTCCCCCGTTCATGCTCTGTCTCTCTCTGTCCCAAAAATAAATAAACGTTGAAAAAAAAATTTTTAAAAAATCATATGAAAATGTAAAATATCTCATTAAATAAAACGAAAATAGGTTTCTAATATTTTATTTTTGTAAACTATGGCCAAAGATCATAGGAGAGACCACTTTTAGTGAAAAGCCTTCTTTGGTAATATGTTCTAACATGGTGAGTAGAGACTGAAATCCTTACATTTCTACACCACAAATATTCTTTATGGGAAACTCAGGTGTGTATCAGTCTGTAAGGATTCACTTCTTGAGTAACTTTGAGGAACTCAAATACTATAAATCACCAGTATTCCCTGGTATTCACCTGAGAATTCTGAGGGAAATAAACTGTGAAATAATGGTGCTACCAGTAAGAACACAGTATATCCTTTATAAACAGCAATCTCCTCAAAGGTTGGAGGAAAAATTGCTAATGTTGCACCCATCAGGGAAAAATGGGGGGAAATGAGAGGAGATTCCAGATATTACAGATCATTGAGTCTCATCTTATCATCTCAGTTCCAGGAAAAGTGATTGAGGGTTTAATTAAGTTTGGATAGTTGAATAAGTATAACCAGAAAGAGTTTCACTCACAGAGTTTCCATATAGCATTTGGATTTGTATAATACAACCTGTCTTAAGGGAAAACCTGCTTCCTGGCTCTTTTATAAAACTACTCGTAAAAAAGAATGTCTGGTTTCTTTTATGCAGTCTGTACTGCTATGGCTAAGCTCAGAGCATGGATAATTCTGAACACTTTTTTTTCTCTTAATACACAAAGTAGTATGACAGTGATTTTGATTGTCACATCTGCCAAAGCTCCTTGTCTATTATTAGCTTGCATTTTCTGAAGGTCAAAACAGGTGGTCATCATTTTTATCCACAAACACGTACTGATCTGTGCAAGGAGCTATGTTAGGTACAGAGGCACAAAGAAATATGCTCTTTATCTTTAAGAAATTTGGTGACAAAATCACAGTAACCATCCTGAAAGGATCACTCCAACCATCATTGAAAGGAGAGAGTGGCTTGAGTACTGGTGACCACACAGGTGTCATTGGGAAGCTGGAAATTAATTGAGTCTTAAAGAAACAAAAAACCCTCTGATCTAAGAATAGGAGATAGGTGATTGGTGCTGTGTCATTATTGATTTTCTTTGGTTTCCACATGCTCCTCTTGGGTTAGCTTTTTTATTGGGACAATTTTAAATACTCTTTACATGTGCTCATCACGACCTATTTTATATTACTAGCCCAGGCTTCTCTGAAACAGACGCATATTCTACTTCTTATTGCACACCTCCACCATAAAAATCTTAATAGTACAGCCGTTATGGAAAATAGCATGGAGGTTCTTCAAAAAATTAAAAATAGAACCACCATATGACCTAGCAATCTCTCTTCTGCGTATATATTTAAAGGAAATTAAATCAGTACCTCAAAGAGACATCTGCACTCACATTATTCACAACAGCCAAAATATGGAAACAATCTAAGTGTCCATCATTGGATAAATGGATAAAGAAGTTTTGTTCTATATATAAATAAAGAAATCCTACCATTTACAACAACATGGAAGAACTTGGAGGACATTATGCTAAGTGGAATAAGCCAGAAACAGAAAGAAAAAGCTGTATAATCTTTTATATGTAGAATCTGAAAAAAGTCAAGTTCATAGAAGCAGAGGGTAGAATGGTGGTTACCAGAGTACCAGAGGGGGGAAGTGGGGGAAATGGGGAGATGTTGGTCAAAGGGTACAGTTATGTAGGATGAGTAAGTTCTAGAGATCTAATGTACAACATGGTGACTACAGTTAATAATATTGTATTGTATACTAGAAATTTGCCAAGAGAGTAGATCTCAGGTGCTCTCAGCACACACACATGCAACTAAGTGAGCACTAGAAAGAACAGACGCATAAACAAATAATATTGAAAAATTATACTCAAGGTTGATTCAGTAATCTTAAACATATACCCTTTTTTTAGCAATGGTGTGTGTGTATGTGTGTGTGTGTGCCATTTGTTATTTAATAATGATGTTTCAGATTTTGCAGTGATTCTTTCTTCCCCCCTACACATTTCTTTTTTTTAATATAATTTATTGACAAATTGGTTTCCATACAACATCCGGTGCTCATCCCAACAAGTGCCCTCCTCAATGCCCATTATTTCAATCCATCATAAATTCGGATTTGGGAAAATAAGGTTGAATAATCACAAAGTACTTTGGAGGATAAAAACATTTCCTCTTGAAAGGGTGTGTTCCTAAGAATATGAATCCTGACTAGGAAAACAAAAACACGATGGGATCCTATAATTAAAGCCAGTGCTGATAAAAATAAAAATTCATCTCACAGCCACCCATGCTTGAGCATAAATCAAGATGCAGTGAATTTAGGAACTGTAGCCAAGAAGCTAGTGATAAAAATCTGAGAATATTGATTATTCCAAGTACACTGAAAAATTGACTTAAAATTAATTGAACACCTCAAAAAGGCAAAAAAAAATTTTTTTTAAAGCAAGGCTTAGAATCTTTCCCAGAAATCATCTTATCTCAATCACTTTCTTTTAAGCTGATGGAGAAGAGGCTCTTCAGATAAGTGCTAATGTTTACCTCAAAAGTTTTGCTTGTTGTCTCACTGCCTCCAGATGCACTTTGAAGATTTTTTGAGGTCAAGTAAGGTTCTGCTAGCTCTTTTGAAGTATAAAAAAGGAAGAATGTTCTTCAGGTTGAACCAGCTTGCAGGTTATTAGTATTACCACTGAAAAATTGAAAAGGTTCATGATGAGCTCCCAAAATGGAATTAGTCTGCACAACTACAAAAACCAAATGTTCTTTATGTTCAGAAAGGGAGAAAAGCCATCCATTTTTTTAAAAGACAGATTATAGCACAAAGTAGGCAAGGTACATTAGATCAGCAGTTAGTACAGTATTTCATCTTAGCACACCATTAAAGTGATTAAAAATCTCCCTACTCCAAGCCCTATCACACTCAATCTCAGTAGACATTACCTCTTACTTCATCCTAACAGTGGAAGCCATCAAGTTTAATCTCCCTTAACTGTTCTGCCTCCCCTCAAAACTTACCTATATCCACTTCTGTCTTTTAATCTTTTTCTTTCATTTCAGAGCCTGTGGGAAGGGACTAACACATGGGGCACTTGTTTGGCTGCTTGTGTACAGACTAGAAAAACAGTGGTTTTAAAAAGTTAGGTGGGTTCTTTCCTGGAATATCACTATGACTGGGAAGAGGCATTCTGGAGCTGGTGCAGAACTTCTGTAGTGGCAACAGTGGCCCAGACTCCTTTGATCTTTCTGCTCTTCCTTGTTTAGCACTTGAGTCCATCCAAAGAGTTGCCTTATGATCAAAAAATGGTCATTGTTGCTCTAGTCATCAAGTCTGCATACTTGGAAATAGGAAAGAAGAAAGGAAGAAACCAAAGGTGCATTATTATAACCAATAATATTGTAATAACTTTGTATGGTAACAGATGGTAACTAGACTTCTCATGGGGATCATTTATAATGTATAAAAATCACTATGATGCACACCTGAAACTAATACAATATTATATGTCAATTATACTTTAATTTTGTAAAAAGTGTATCTAACAGCTTAGATAGCCATCTTCCCACGGAGATCTCCTACACACAACAATTTCTGTTTATGTATTATTGGTCACCATACTGTCCTGTCTGCAAGGAAAGACAAGACACAATTCTTCCTCTAGAGCTTGGCACATCACTACCTCCCCCAAACAAGGATTCTGTTTGAAAGGAAAAAGGTGACAATGAATTTGAATAAGCAACTCAGTCACTGCCATGGTATCTTAAGTCATTTTTATTATCTTCAAATTTTCTCCTTGTTGAAAGGCTACAAAAAGGGCAGTGCAGAAAAGAAGCTAAAGCTTTGGAATCAGACAGATGTTCCAATCCTGAGTTCATCACTAATTAGCTCTCATATCTTGCTCAAGCTATTTAAAATTTCCAAGCCTTAGTCTCTCTCTGTATAAAATGGAGATAAAAACACCTATTGTGAACACCTATTTTGGGGGAACTAATTAAGTGTAAAGAGCTAGTGTAGTGCCTGGAACATGGGAAGTACTCAATCATTTGTAGGTAGATAGATAGTGTTTCTCTGCCCATATTTTCTAATTTATTTTGTGGTACCACTATTCATATAGATGACCTAGCTTGTCATCCTTAACTTCACCCCCATCATCTTCCTCCTCATCCCACAAATTACCAAACCTCATATCTGAATAATCCTCCTATCTGGCCTCCATTCTCCAAACCCATTGGCTACTTCTGTGGTTAAAGCTACATTAACCTCTTATCTGAACTTGTAAAAGAGCCCCCCAGTGTGTCTTCCTGCTCCTCAGGTTATCCCACTCAAGTATATCCTCCATGCATTTATCAAAGATATCTGGCCAAATAGAACTAACCATGAGCCTGACTGATTAAAACTGTGGATGATACCTCATTCCCTACAGGATAAAGCACAAGAACCATGCTAGTGATGACTTGGTACATTCCATCTTGCATATATACCTTTGTCCATGCCATTCCTATTCTTGGTATATCTCTCTTCTCACCAATATGTACCTACATTACCATCTAGTGCCATTTGTTATCCATTATAACTCAATGTGTGCATCACTGTCTCAGACCCCTTTTTAATCCCTGTCTCAAGTAGGTACCTTTCTCTGAGTTCCTATAATACCCTTGATGATTACCATGTGCTGTATGCTTTGCACATTGTATTAAATTTAAGCAAATTAAATATGGTGGTAATTAGAGATACATAGGGAATCTAACTTTCCTGCTAGTTTGAGCCCCCTTGGAGGTAAAGACTTCTCTAAGAAGGAATTTCCAAAGTCCCTCTAGTTCCTATCTGTTAATAAGAAGACCAAAGCCTAGAAGAAGCATGTGAAGCGTCTTCTGTGATGGCTAAGCCATGAGGTTTGCTGATCTGGCTAGAAAGAAAATGTAATAGTGAAGGAGGGAAAAGCCCATCTTTTATAGCTTTAGTGGCTCATGGGAAATGAACAGCAGATGGACCTAAGGCAAGCATTGAGTCTCTGCAGTTTAAACATTTGCTGGAAGGAGGGTTATCTGATAATTTGAGGGAGATACTACCCTGACTTCTCCAAATAGCTTCAGAAAATCTATCACACAGATATTTGGGGTTTTGTATTTTTATGTCTTTTCAATTTCATTCTCTTCCTTCTTGTGAAGCTGTAAGATCCTCCAGGGCAACCCCTCTCCCCCCACATCTCATAGTTGAGCGTCTGATTTATTGGTGTCAAAGAATGGTGGATTCTTTCCAATAATCATGCAAATCATCACCAAGCTACCAGGTAGAGGCTGTAAGATGAAAATACATCAACACTTGAAAGAAAAAGATGGAAGGTCCTTATTTAAACCTCCAGGCTAACAAATGTTCATTGCCTTACAAAGAATCGTGGCCATGGTGGCATATGTGAGGAAAGACCACATTTTAACCTCACACAGACTGGCTTAAATCTTACTGCAAAACTGTCTCGCATGTTGCATCCAAGAGCTTCAAGACTGACCAGGAAGCACAACAGCTATTCATGCTAAGAGTTGTTGAGATGATTATACGGACTGTGGCCACACAGATTTTGTAATAAATAATTGATGGAAAAGCATAATGAGGAAAACATATTTTGAGTGAATTGATTAGCTTTTTATTTGCTGAGTGCGAACTATACGCCAGGAACTGTTCTCAGATGAGGCTCACAGAGATAAATGATGTTTATGGAACACCGTTCAAAACACTTTGTATGAATGAATTTATTAATATTAAAACAATAATGTTTTACTACAGACAATGACTACTATTACCGCTTTTCCCAGAGTAGTAATACAAGGTCATACAGTTGGTAATAAGTGAACCAAAACAACTGGTTTTGGAATTTGTGTTCTTCACCATTATGGTTTATAGCTAGTCATATAGTTATACGGTTATATGACTAGATGCATAGGGTTGGCATTAGAGAGATCTGGGAAAACACCAGCAGAAAATTTAGCAGAATATTTTTTTAAGTTTATTTATTTATATTTTAGGGAGAGAGAGAGAGGCAGAGAGAGAGGAGAGGGAGAATCCCAAGCAAGCTCAGCAGTCAGTTCACAGAGCCTGATGTGGGGCTCAAACTCACAAAACCATGAGCTCATGACCTGAGCCAAAATCAACAATCAGATGCTTAACCAACTGAGCCACCCAGGCACCCAGGAGAATATTTTTATATCTTGGGATAGGGAAGGACTTTCTAAGCGTGAACCACACCCAAAAGCTATAAAAGACAAGACTGGCATGTTTGATATAGGACAAATAAAAACCTTTGTATATAGTCAATGAAGCTATATACAAACAATATATAAACGCCTGTCTGGGAAAAAATATTTTCTATGTACTTAACATATAAGGGGTTACTGATGTTCATAAAAATCCTAAAAATTCATAAATAAGAGGTGAGAAATATTTTGGAAAAGAAAAATCACGAAGACAAAAGATAATGGCTAGTAAGCCATGCAAGAAGATGCTTAATACAACTAATAATCAAAGCAATACAAATCAAAATTTGGAGATACTTCCATTTAATTGGCAAACACTCAAATATTTGATAGGAAGTAGATTTGTACAAGGGTATGAATACACATCCCTGTTTGACTCAGGCAGAGCAAAGGCCTCAATTGGAATCTCAGGGATAGAGCAGAGCAATGGTTTGGAAATTCCAGGGATAATTACTATTGAAAGAGCCATAATAATTTTTCTTTCTTCTTCATTCATTATTTTTTCACTGATAAAACTCATGATAAACCAAATAAAGCTAGAGCAAAATACACAAATCTGGGGAAGTATTTGGGGAATCCACCGCTTTCTGTTCATCATGACATGCTTCCTCTACATGGTATGCCTTCATGGAGAGAACGTTTGTAACCACAGGTGTGTTTTTAATTTTATTTTTATTATTTGCAATGTTTTATTTCTACACAGAAAACATTTGTTATCCCAAAAACCTAAATTAATCAAAAGCTCCTGAAATTCTGATAAATTGTGAGAAAAATATGGCACTGACACTTGTTCGTAATATTCTGGTTAACAAAATCTCTTGAGTTTCTTGAAGGGAGATAAAAATTTCTTAATACTTTAGGTAGGGGCCTTCGGACTATTTTTTTTTTTTTAAGGAAGCAGGGAAAACCAGAGAATAGAAAAAGTTGGGCTCTGCAGAAAACTTAGAAAACTGCTCCAAACAGATAAGTAATCACTATGTGATAAACACTGCATTTCACAGACCAGCTCTTTAACAAGATTCATTTTCTGCTGACTCATTCAGATACACCTAGTGGTAGAACTTCAAAAATAAAAAATGAAGAGAATTAAGACACGATCCCATTATCCTCCTGAGAGAACTGCTGACTTCACTGGCATCAATCCCCTAAAGACTTATGTAAATTCTCAATTGGGTAGCTAGAGTTCATTTTTTTTCTTAGAAGTATTTTACTGAGATTCTCTGTGGATGTCTTTCATCTTCTAACATTTTCTGGATGAGCACCCTTAAGAAGGATCAAATACTCTGATGGCTGTTATCCAGTTTGGCTTTCTTCAGAACTTAAAATAATAACAATAATAATAACCCTTTGGAAGATACATTAACTCTTTCAGAGCACACAGGTATCATTAGGCAATTATAATGATGGAAAAAGTATCTGGGTGCAGGGTTAGAAAGATATGGCTGAGGCTTAACAGATGGGGTGTTTTAAGACCAGTTCTGCTCTTGAGTTGCTAAGGTGCTTGGGAAACTCAGTTAAGTGCTGTGACCCTCATATTTTTTCATCAGTAAGGAAGTCATATTTGATGACGTTTGAGATCTCTTCATACCTGAGGTCTGAAATATGTGAGAAAATGAGCTCTAATAAAATATTCTAATACCCTGAAATATAAATCTCATAGCTTAACTAGATGGTGCCTTTTAATTATTATATAGCATCAGTAATTTATTCTGTGAAACTGTTGAAATTACCAAATTTTATTCAAGGCACTTTTTCTGTTCAAGTTTTTTTTTCTTCTTATCCTTGACATTATTTCTAATTATTTTGATCTTGGTCATAAATTCAACAATTTGACATGCCAGAAAGATAATTTTTTGGCAAAAAAGGTTTTTTATATGATGCAGAGTAAGCTTGGTTATGCTGCAGAAACAAATTAACTCAATAAAATGATATATTGTTCAAAGTGTGGTTGGGGTTTTGCATCTCCAAGGCAGACTTCTTCCTTATAGTACCTCAGGCATCCTGGCTGCTCCCATCCTGTGGCTCTTTTGTTTCAATACAGGTTTTGTACAATTGCTGCAGTGGGGCAGGAGAGAGCTGGAAAGTCACTCACTGACTCTGACTCTTAAATGCTTTGGACTGGAAGTTCATATATCACTTCTGCTCATAGCTCATCGGCCAAACTAGTCATGAGACACTGCCCATCTGCGAAGGGCTGAGAGTATGGGACCTGGGGCGGATGGACAGTCAGTGAGTAGTGTATCTCTTATCTCTTCCACACCTCTCTTTTTTTTCCTCTACCATAACCTCAAACTGCCCGTCCATTATCCATCAATCCGTTCACTTGTGTCACTAATTATCTACAAGGTACTTACTAGATATTTTAGGTAACATAGAGATGAATAGGTTCCATTCCCTTCACCTAGACAAAGGAGTAAGAAATACACCAAGAGCTACACAGATGCTATCTCATTCAATCTTTCCATTCATACTAGTAAGGCATTGATATTTGCTCTATCTTTACAGATAAGAAACTGAAATCCAAAGCAGTTAAGTTATTTGCCCAAGATCACCTGGTAAATATGTGGCCAGACTATAATTCCTACCCTGGTCTGTTTGAATCATGCAGCTTTGCTTTTTTTCCCCATCATAACCTCTGACTTGTCAGTCTTCAGTTATCTAACAGGAAAGACTGGCTTGAACAGCTGCTCTGTTTCTTTCACACATTGCAGTGGGAAGTGGTACCGTGAAGTCATTAAGAGGGAGACCTGTGGAGTCAAAATGCCTAGAGTTTTAAGCTTACTAGTTTTGTTTACTTGAGCAAGTTACTTATCTGGGTTTTAGTTTCTTTTTTCTGCACAATATATTATTGAGATAATTACATGGAAAAATAATCCAATAAAAAATGCTTGGCACATACTAAGCACTCAGTGTCATCATCGCCATTGCTATTGTACCATGTTTTTAATTATCACCATCATTGTAATTCAATTCTTGCCCAAGGTGCAGGGCAAAAGATCCTCTGCTTGTGATTCTGTTAACCTCAGTCATGACCCAGTTTCTTATGGGATTTTTTTTCCTGGAGCCCAGACTCAGCTTGTTATTGCACAGTTAATTTATTTTAGGTCTTTAAGTTCAAGCAAAGAGTCTCAGTTGGCCTTTAAAGATATTTTTTAAAAATAAATCAGGATTGATTTTCTGCTATCTTATCTGCTTTATCTCTACTGGCTTTTTAATATTCGTGTTAATTTCTAATTCACTCTAAAATTTTTATTCTCTTAAATAGATAAGAAATAATAATATTATAAGAAGATACATGGAGAGTTGAATCACAAGCATGAGAATGTTGGGGTCTTTTTATCTCAATAGCCTTCCAAAGACTCGGAGCAACCTGACACTCTTTCAAGGACATTCCTTTGACCTCATCCTCTCCAACAACTGTCCTACTTCTGCCTGACCTACTTTCGGACCACTACCTTCTATACATCCAGCACACTTATAGCAATACTCTGCCAGTTAAATCCAGAATCTATCAAAGCCTCTAATTCATGGATTCTACCACTTGCTTGTATCAACCTTCTCACGTTTTCACGTCTCTCTTGTAGCTTCCATCATTCATCATTGCCAACACATCCTTGAAAACACTTGAATTTATTTACACCTCATTCCTCTCTCCCTATATTATGCTCACTTCGAAAAGCCTCAAGGCTAATTAAATCAAACTATTTACCTATTTTTTCCCACATTCCAGGAGCCAGACATTTGTGGAGAAATGAGCAAGTTTGCTGATGGCTGCTTTCATCTTAAAATCATGATTTTGAATCACACATAGATACTCAGTATTTCTGTTCAGTTTCACATCATTTCCTTAGCTTTTCCACTTTCCAATATGACTATTCCATAGCTTCTTTTCTCACCTCCAATCCCTGCATCTCTACTTCCTACTTTTCCAACTTTACCTTGAAAGCTAGTGACCTTACTTCATTCATCATTGAAACTAAATAAAATCTCCTGGAGAGGAACACTTCCTTTTCCAGACTCCAAAACCTACAGTGCCCCTGCATCTACTCCTACAACCCCTGCCTTCTCTTTTCTCACTCTGGATGAAATGTCTTCATTCCCATCAAAGCCAACCCCTCTACTTGTGTGCTGGGTCCCATCCCCTATAGACTTTGCCTGTCCAAATCCTGCCTGACACATATGTCAAACTTCACTGCCTTATAATTTTTCTCAATGTCACCTTTCTTCTTGGAATGTATGTCTTTCTCCCTGATCTCTACATAGCTAGTTGCTTCCTTTTTGTGATTTTGATTTTAGCTTTAGCAATACTTCCTCATCCAGCCACATACTATCCCATCATCCTAATTTGTGATATATACTATTTAGAATTATATATTTTTTCTTATTTATTTCTTCACTAGAAGATAAGTGATCCTGTTCATCTATGAATTCCCAGTATCTAGAACAGTGTTTGGCACTAGCAGGCACCTAATAAACATTTGTGAAATAAATGAATGAAAACTGACCATCCTCTATTTTGTGTACCTAGAAATAACAGTGTTTGAAATTGTAGGTTCCTCTGACTAATTTTAAGGGAAATCTCATGAGGACAAGAGACTGTTGTAAGTAATGTGAGATATACAAAGTTGAATTAGAGGAGCCAGTCAAGGAAATAAGAAACAGGATCCAGAGATGGCCACAGTGTAAAGTAGAAAGTGTTATCATTATGACATATTACAGCTATGGGGGTTCCAAAGGGATATGCTACTTGCATCTGGGAAGACAAGGGAAGGTTTTCTGAAAGAGATAATACTGGAATTGGGTCTTGAAGGATAATTAGGACATATGCACGCAAAATGGGTGGGAAGAGCATCCTACAGTGTTTTCAGTGGCTCCAAGTGGAGGAGAAGCAAATCAGAATACAGGGAATTGGGGATAGTTTTGGGTGGCTGCAAATTCGGGTGTGAAAAGCCTGAAAAGCCCAAAAGGTGTGAGATTATAGACCGAACTCAGAAAATAAAGACATCTCATGTAAATCCCCAGACAGATAGAGGAGCCACTGGTTTTCACTTAGAAACTACTTACTCATATACACATACAGATTTTAAATTTATTTAAGGTGGGGATTAAGTTTGCAGTTAGAGAATAGCTCATTTATGCCAACAGCCTTGAGGCTTTTAGAATTCTGTTTATTACATTAGAAGCCACACCATGTTTTACATTCTTAATGCTCTGTTTTGGATTCCATGTTGTGAATCTCTGCTCATTCCCTGAATGTGAAGTAGGCTTCATGCAAATGCATTTGTTCATAATGAGCTTTTAGCATCTCTCCTCCTCTCTGAGTTTGAAAACAATGTACATTCTGCTTTTTAAGTCACGTCAGTAATCTTTCTGGAGAGACCAGAAGTTGATTAAACCTACTCTAAATCATCATAAGCCTGTTGAAAGACATTCTCCTCTTGAACTTCTGCTTTTCTCTAAAACAACCAAGCAATTGAATTTGAAACTGTCTCAGGGTGCAGTTAAAAGAAGATATAAATCTTCCTCAATGTTCTTTAACATCTAATAATAAAGTGATTGTTGCTGTACTGTGGCTTTATTAGTTTCTTAGATACTCTCTTACTCACCACCAATAATCATCCTTCAAAAGTGCATTCTCCTGCCTTGTCTTGCTAAACAGAATGCCTTCCAAGGTTTTATTATAATGTTGTTTACTTAAAACTGTTTTTTCAAGTTTTCAACTCTATGCTTAGAGTTATAGAGTTAGAATGGGGCAATGTATTTTGTTTCCTGGAAGCTCTTATGTCATGGATAGGAGTACTTATGTATACAGACAAAATTCACAGCAAAGATCACAGATTTTAAATTAATCACCAAAGATCAAGTATCCACTTAAAAAAAAAAAACTTGATAGATACGATCATCGGGAGTGATAACACCAGTAGAACACAGGTTTTGCTTTTTTTTTCTATTACAAGAAATAGGGCAGTCAATTATATATTCAAATACGTGTATATTTTCTCACATAAAAATGTATATAGTCATATGTCCATTTGGGGAAAGAAGGGAGAATCAAGACAAGTTGGTTATTTGTGTACATCATGCTGAGTTCCCTAAGTCTCAGGGAGAATTCCGAGAAGTCTACAATGCTTGGGAACTGTGGTTTCCTCCTTGAAAGCAATGAAATATGATTCATGATCTTAAAATGACCTTTTAAAGACATTTCCTTCATCATCTTTCCTCCTATGCTTTAGTATAGCTGTACTGGATCTTTCAGGATCTCCACTGTTCAGAAATTCTAAGAATTTTTTGATTCCCACAAAACCACAGTAATAACAGACAAGTTGAGCTGTGTGAAAGGGAATCCATTAAAGTCATTTATTACAGAGAATGCCTGTTTCTGATGAATCCTACTAGGAGGAGGCTGACAAGATCATCAAAAGTGAAGGTCACTGTTTGGACTCCTTTTTTTTTATTTTTATTTTTTAATTAGTTTCCAACATCTAGTGTCAAACCCAAGTGGCCCACCTGGCTCATTAATGTGTGTCTGGTCCCCGCAGCTATTTCGGGTTTCAATCTCTATAATAATACTTTCTCATTTGTTGTTGAGGAACTAGAACAATTTAAGTGTTCTGTTCCAAGGCACACAGCTGATTGATAACTACACAAGGAATTTATGGAGATGAGGAAATTTTAATATGTTTTATTCCATCATATTAATCCCCAAATTCATACATGTCTGTACCATTTGACTTATATAACTGTGAGTTTGAAAATCCATAAATTAGCAATAGGGTTCATGTTAGGGAAAGTTGACTTCTTTAGTAATTGTCATTTGACATTTCTTTTCCCCAAAGGAAAAGAGAAAGGCAACTAGCCTATTGTAATTTACCACAAGTCACATTCAAAGAATATTTATTAGAGAAACATAATGGGAGATACCCGAAATGCATAAACCATGGGGAAAGAGTCAAGTCAGCATAGCAAAGAGATAAACACAGATAATAGAATAAATACTTTCTTACTTCAATCCCAATTATTTCAGCATTTAGGGAAATTGGGACAAGATTTGGCTTAAAAGTGAAAAGTAACTTTAAAATTTCTACCAGCCACTAGGCACTGTGACTGTGTTATCTTATTCACAAACAATCTCTCCCAGGAGGTGTTTTGTCGTCATTCCTACAGAAGGAGAATTTGAGGTTCTGGAGAGGTGAAGAAATATCCCTGTCTACCCAAACAGCATGTGGCAAAGTTGGAATTGGAAGCAGGTGTGATTCCAAAGTGTCTATTATTGAAGGGAGACAACTTGCTTCTCTTTCTATGCTGTTTTCTTAGATACAAATCTCATGCAGTTGAAAGCGCAAATAAGTTTGCAAAGGAAATATTTTAAATGGCAATGAAACAAAGAATGAGTCCAAGTGCAAAGTGCCTGGGAGAAGGTCTGTTCTGTGTTACCATGAAGTAATCTAATTTGAAACAATTCTTGTTTTCTCATGAAAGCAAATTCCCTTAGGACTTCCATTAGGCACAATTTTCTTAATCTGAATGAATTTTGTGCTGGGAAATAACAAAAGAGCATTTCTTTGGTGCTGAATATTCCCTAATTCAAGTTCATCTGGAATATACAGGTAGTCTTCAAATTTATATAAGTTTAAGATTTCTTCTCCCTGTAACATTGAAATGGCGATAACACCTATACACACACACACACACACACACACACACTTTGGGAAACTTAGGAATCACAAAAAATAAGTAAATGTGACCCATTTCTTTATAGACAACAATACATTTCCCGCCTTAGGACTGCTGAAAATCTTTTCTTTGAAACTCCTTTGAGAGCTAAATCTCTCCAGACAAGCTGAGGAGGATTAGAGTGTATTCCTTTGGGTACAGCCTAGCAGGGTCAAAGGAAGATAAAGGGATTTGCAAACATGGTTCTGATGAAGAAGGCAGCCAGAATGAATGGTTGAAGGACACGTAGCACCTAACCCAGGACACTTTCAACCCCAGTCAAACCCTAGAGGGGCTGCTTTTGCAGAGAGCTCCCTCCTTTCTCAGAGCTTGCTGAAATAAATTCTGGGCCTCTTTCAGAATAGATTTGAATGGTGAATTACCCTGATTGAAGATGGAAAAAAAAGTAGGGAAGCTTTTCTTTTCCCATGAGGCAGCATCCCTATTTATAAACGGTAATGAAATTGACACAGGTAAACTGATTATGCTAAGTATACTGGGTGTACAGAACCTCTGAATACTGGTTTCCTTTGCCTTCTCTTTTGGGTTTATATTGAAAGTTGTGGTTCTGGGGCTCAGAAACTCAAGTACCAATAAGTGAATAGTTTATTAACCTTTAATAAGTTGCTGATCTCTTTGTACCTCAGTCTGAATGATGAAGTAATAGCTTTCTTAGTAAATTGTTTTGAGACTTCTTGTTAAAAGGATAAATATATAATAATTATGAAGACTTTTTAGCAATGTTCTGAAAAGAAGTTCCAACCTAAACCCCAACTGACAGGAACTGTTTATTTTTATCAGGCTGGAAATAAACTATTTTGAATTAATGAGGAACAAAACATACTTGGAGTGATATTTTCTTTTTTCTAATATTTTTTTAAAAGTTTATTTTTATTTATTTTTGAGAGAGAGACAGAGAGCAAGCAGGGGAGGGGCAGAGAGAGAGAGAGACAGAATCCTAAGGAGGGGTTCTGCACTGACAGCACAGAGCCTGATATGGGGCTCAAACTCACAAACTGTGAGATTGTGACCTGAGCTGAAGTCCAGAGTCAGAGGCCTAATCAACTGAGCCACCCAGGGGCCTCTGGAATGTATTTTCTAATAAAAAAATGATATGGAATCATATAAAACAGAGTGATGTCCAAAAAAAAAAGCAATATTTAGTTGTAGGGCAATTGCTATGGGCTAGACTCTGGAGTTAAAGGTAGAAAAGATACCACTGCTGACCTCAGGGAGCCAACAGTCTAGAAAGGCTGACAGTCACATAAGCAAGTAGGTACACTAGTAGGGGCATGTCTCATGCAGTGCCAACACACAAGACACAACAATCACCAATTGGTAGAGCATGTTGGCCAGCTTTTCATTTCCAAGTCAAAGGATTTTAGAACTGGCAGGGATCCTAGAAATATTTATTCCAGCCCTTGCATTGTGTGGAGAAGGAGCAGGAGAAATTAAGGGATTCGACACAAATATGAAAACTCACAGCTCTTAACTTCCAGTCTGGCTCTTTCTTTATTACACAAATTGGAACCAAGTCAATCAGGTGAAATAAATATATATAATATATACAATATACACATTGAAATATAATAATAATTATATATCATAAATATGTATATAAGTATTATGAATATAACATGTGGATATATGTAAAGTATATTTACATGAAATTGTATACAGCATATTGTATAATATACTGTGCCTTACATATTATATGATATATAATATATATTTTATTTGGAACATGCACAGCATATTATATATTATATATAAATGTTATTAATAAAATGAAATAAATATGCAAAAAATATTGCTTGGGAAACCCAGGTGGTAGCCCAGACTCCTCACTTTTTTTTCCATCATTTTGTCTTCTCCCTCTTGCTGTTTAAGTCATATACTACCTTCCAATCCCAGCATAAATGACAGCTCTCCCCTGTAACCTCTCTCGATGACCCTAAGTCTCTTCTGGCTGTTAACAGCTCTTCCTCATCCCATACTATGAGATAGTGAACTCCTAATGAGCTCTTCAATTGAAAAGCAGTCCACGTGATCATTTAAAATATGACCTTTAGAATCAGGCAGGTGTAGTTGGGGGCCCACCCTGCCATTTTCTAGCTATGAGAGTTAAGAGCAATTTCCCTCACTTCTCTAAGCCTCCTTATTTCCTTATCCATAAAATGATCATAAGAGTTGTATCTATTGCATTGTGTCTTTGCAGGATTCAAGTGTTCATGGGCACATAGCGCTCAGTGAACACAGGCTTTCAGTCCATTTTGTTTCCTTGCACACTGTGACTGCTCAATAAATATTTGTTTAGCCAAATCAATTTTTGTTTTCTTTCAAAATTTCTTTTATATTTTTCCCTCTTCAATCTTAGCTTTATTCCTAGAATATTGTCACCCCAAAACAGATAGATAGATCATAAAAGCCATTTTAAATTATTTATATTCAACTTTAGGTCCTCTAAGAAAACAAACAGCCAGCTGTGTCAGCTTTTGCCAACAGCATTCTCTTTCTTGTCAACACAGAGCAACAAAGCTGCCTTTGGAAGTTTGTAAAAACAGTTTGTTTGTTTGTTTTCTGGTAACTCATCAGCAGCGATGAGAGAGAAGCAAATGTGTCAAATGGTGACATGAACATTCTAAATAAGTAAAGAACTGTGGAGTCTCGGAGTTGTTCTCAGGCTGGAAACACAGCAAGCGAAGGGATGATTATCTGAAAGAATGCCAAAATGACAAATTTCCTCCGAAGTTTCCAGGTAGCGATGGAGAAAAAACAACTGCAGACTGTTTGAGTCCAAATTATCTAATTGACCTAATTCCCCCTCTTGATTCCGCAATAGATTCTGCCTTCCACCTCAGCTCAGTTTTGTCACCAATCTGGATTATTATAAGATTAATTCCTGTTATATCCACCATTAAATATATCACAGCTCTGGCCCACCAGCTCAGTTTCTGCATCTCAAAGCACTGTGGCATGATCAAATGAGCACGTCCTACTAAGTATGCCTTCAAATATATCACAGATGTACCACCACACTGACCCCGCATGGGAGAAAACCACTGTCACCTCTGACCTGACCTCTGCAAGAGCCTCTTGTCTCTCTCTTTCTCCTCTTGCCCACTATCATCTATTTGCCACCCAACAACCAACATAATGATATCTAAAATATACAGATAAACTCCCCCATTATCTTCAGAATAAAAGGTAAACTCATTACCATGGCCTCCAAGGCCCTATCTGATCAGGTTACTGATTTTCTACTTGATTTTTATCTCCTATCACATTTTCCCTCATTTGTTTCTAGATGTTTCTCAAATGTGCCAGATGGGAGGGAAAGGCTTTTGGCTTTCCTGGACTCTGTGCCTGTATTTTTGTACGACTCACATCTTTGACAATACAGTTGGGGTATAAGGAGGGGCCTTAGTTAGGTTGTTTCTCTGAATTAAATGTCCTTTCCTGCACCCTCTTTTTTCTTTACCCAAGTCTCTTTCCTCATTACCACTTATTTTCTGGAACTAATTAATGAGTCACCCGTTGATATTGTCTGTGTCTCGGCACTAGCCATAAGCTCTGTGAAGCTTCGGTACCCGGGCTTTGAAAAATGCCTGGTGCATAGTAGGTGCTCAAGAAATATTTTTTGAATGTATGAAGAGTTTAAAATGTTTGTAATAGTTGTAAGGTTTTGTATAGTTTTAATATTCATCAAGTTACAAATATATTTGTAAAGCACACAGTAGAGTGGTGGGCATATAATACACATGCAGATAAAGAGTTATCTGGCAATTATGCAATCTGAAATATCATACGAGATCAGGGAAAATGTAGAATAAAATCCCACCAAGGTGGAATGACCTTAAATGTCAGGCTAGGAAAAAAAATCTCCAGATGCCAGTACTTAGAAAGGAGGCCACTGATGACTTCTCTGTTTATTTAAAAAAAAATTTTTTTTTTAACGTTTATTTATTTTTTTTGGGACAGAGAGAGACAGAGCATGAACGGGGGAGGGGCAGAGAGAGAGGGAGACACAGAATCGGAAGCAGGCTCCAGGCTCTGAGCCATCAGCCCAGAGCCTGACGCGGGGCTCAAACTCACGGACCGTGAGATCGTGACCTGAGCTGAAGTCGGACGCTTAACCAACTGAGCCACCCAGGCGCCCCGACTTCTCTGTTTATATTTATCCCTGTGTTGACTGGATTCCACACGGGCTGTGCTGAATTCCACCAGACAAATGCCTTTATGTTCTTAGATGTTGGCCAGGGGTTAAATCTAGTCACAGAGTCTGTTCACCTGCATCTGGGATGTAACAAGCTGTGGAACACAACTCCTATGCTAGAACTGAATAACGATGCTGGTAGGAAACCAGACTCTCAGGCCGTCTTCGAGCCCAAAGAAAGTTTGATCCTGGCACCCAGATCTTCTTGTTTCATGCCAAGACTTCAGGGATTTAGCATCGAAGCCATTTCGGGGCAATGTGCAAAGGCTCAGAAAATCAGTTTCTATCACTGAAGACGAAAGAGTACATTTTTACCAATTGTGAGCCTGTGAACTACATTACCTCTGTTGCCACCATGTTGTAAAACTTGTTAGTCCTGACACACAGGCAGAACTATTATTTTAATTTGCATTTCTGGAAGACAACCCTGACCCAGATTTCCTTCTAGCAAAGAGTCCCTGTGAGGTTGTGATTTTGGTGACTGCTCCTTTAAGCCCCTGTATATAATTAGCTACAGCTCAGCCTGAAACAGAGAAAAAGAACAGGTGGGGGGGGGGGGGAATGAAACCTGGCTTTGCCTCATGCTAACTCTGGAAACTAAATGTATTTGTTTCTTTGAAAAAAGTGTCTCCCAAGTCCTTGGCAGAGTGCTCAAAGTAGCCTTTATGTAAGTGCTGGAAGTTGCCTTTAGTCCAAGACCCAAGGACTGCAGTTCAGTGTGTGCAAGATCAAACGCAGGTGCAGCTGAGATGCTGTGCGGTTCAGGGAGTCACCCTGGGGGGAGAGCCAGGCAGAAGATTGCGGGGGAAAGCTTTTCATATTTTAAAAGATATTGAAGTAACACTGCCTGGAGATGCGAAGTATTTGAGGGGCCTCTTGGAAAATTCCTTCACTGCACAGAATGGTAGTGATAAGACTCAGAATGAGAATCATTCCTTCAGAGAAGTTCTGTTCTTGCCTTCACAACAGCCCTTGAGAACTCTGAGGTAATAATAAACCCAACTAAAATGTGAGATCCCACAGCTTTGTAAGGAGAGCTGGAAACATGACTCCAGCAACATAATTGCTCTGGTCTCATGTTCTTTTTGTTCATTAAGCATTTAATCAACTGCCTGCTATGTGCTCATATGTGGGAGGAAGCAAAAATTGAATTTCTTTCATGAAACCTACAGTCTAGTTTCAAAATGGTGAATGTGCTTTTGCCTTCATGCCTCAGCTTTGGACAATGACTTGGAAATGTCACAGGATTCCTCTCCTGCCGTGTTAGTGACTGGTGAATCTTATTTCTCTTTTCCCTGCTGTTATTATCATTTCTCTGGACCAACTTCTTCCCTGGCACTTGCAGATGTTAAATCCAATGACTTCCTTCAAGAATCTTCCCTCCTTGCCCCGGTATACTCTCATAGACCCTGACATCCCTCACGGTGGAAAGAACATGGGCATGGGCATGGGCATCAGACAGAGCCAGATCCAAATCTTGGTAGGTCTTCAGAGACTACCACTTATGTGCTATGTGACTTGGAATGATTTAGATTCAAGTCAATGCACCATTCTCCCAATGTATACATTCTCACTGCATCTGAATCTTGTTCTCATGTACACTGGAATCCTTTTTTAAAACAAACTTTCATTAAGTCCTTACTCTATGCAGGCACTGGAAGTACAAAACTGAGTAAGACACATCTGGCCATGAGAGAACTGAATGATATTCTTAATACAGAGGTCATTATCATACAGTGTGACTGGTGGAATCCACACTGACAGAAATTCATACTTTACAGTGTGGCATGGAGAGAATAACTAATCCTACCATTAGTAGAGGAGAGTGGGAAGGGCTGGGGCCAGAGAGAAGTGAGATCAGGGATCAGGATGGATTGTGCAAGGAGTGCTTCGGTGGCTCAGTCGGTTAAGTGTTCAACTTTGGCTCAGGTCATGATTTCATGGTTCATGGGTTTGAGCCCCGTGTTAGCTGACAGCTCAGAGCCTGGAGCCTGCTTCGGTATCTGTGTTTCCTTCTCTCTCTGCCCCTTCCCAATTTGCTCTCTCTCTGTCTCTCTCTCTCTCTCTCAAAAATGAATAAACATTAAAAAAAATTTTAAAAAGAATGTGTTGTGCAAGAGCTTATCTATTGGAAGTGGAGAAGGATGTTCAAGGCAGAAAGAACATGGGGGACCAAGACACTGGAGTTTGAGCAGCCTGACATATTTGGGAAACAGCAAATATTTGATATTGGTTATAGTGTTAGCTTTCTCCAGCAACTATATTTATAATCATATACCCACAAGTCTGCACTTGTAAACTCATTTACTTATTCAACAAATATTTTTGAGGGTCTGCTATGTGTTAGGCAATGTAACAAGTTCAATCCTATTGCTATAGTCAAATCTCATGATTATAGTCATAATAAGAATAGTAATAGTAAAACTTATTTTTTGGAGTTTTCCATAATGTTTCTGTCTAGGTGATTCTATCCCTGAGGTCAAAACCCTTCTAGCACATTCTAAGGTACATTCATTCTAGCATAATAAACAGCTTTTGAAACAACCCTGCGCCCATGTGTGCATTGATCAAAGAGTGAACTTAATAGGGACCTTCTTCAGAGGGTTTCACAGAAGACTGACAAAATGATTATCAAGTATTTTATAAAGGATAGAGTACTCAGTCATAGTAAAAAATTACAATCTCTTACAAGTAACAGAGCCCCTTCCATAGTGAATATTTCTAATCAGACTGTGGCATCTTTTCAAACAAGACACATCAAGGCCATAAGCCAAATATGTATGCTTTCCAGTCTTCCAGTGTGGTGCAGAATCTCTGCAAACAAGGACCTAAGAGATTGTTTGTAGCTCTTTCTTAGCAGAAATGAACAGCCAAGGCATAACCCTCCCATGCCTGCAGTCTTGAGACATTAATAACTCTTCAGGTTGTGTCAGCCTGACATTGTTGAGATGATGACTAATGATAAGTTATGTGCGTGCTAGGAAGACAGAAACGGCTTGTCACCATGGCAATGGTTATCATGATCTGACTTTGTTGTTATTGACAACAGTGAATCGTAGCCATGCCCTGCCCTGCCACCCCCACCTCCTTTCCTTACCACCTACCCAGCCCCATACACAAGATGTGCACCTATTCCTGCTGTGAGAATTTCTGTTAATTCAGATTGTTAGCTGGCTCTTTAGGTCTCATGAGAATCTGTATGTTAAGCACTTTCAGCGACAGATGTTTCTTTGTAGATATCTACAAGTACAGAGTAGGAGATCCCTGCCTCTGGACCCCAAGTATTAAAAGGGAAGTAAGTTGACCTGAGGGGTTATTTAACAAACACTGGGTAGAACTAGGAGGGAGCCATGAGCCTCAGCTATGGCCCAATGCCCAGCAACCAATTTTGTCTCTGTGATGTAAATCATCTCTGCTCACCTCTCTTGCACCCAAGCAGTCATGAGATTAGTTGTAAAGAAAGAAGGCTCAAAGCCATGGACCACAGTACCAGCCAATTCTCTCTAGCAAATAAAGGTTTAGTAGTCATCAAGGGTGCTCCACATATCCCTATTTTCCCTTAATTTATTCACTTAATTATTCATCCTCAATATTCATTTATTTATCACTTATAATGTGTTGAGCACTATGTCAGTTTCTGAACATGCAGTGATGGAATCTCCATGTTCAAGTAGTATAAACTTTAGTATTAAAGGAAGTTATGCAAATGTACATCTCTAGTAAAGAGGATCTGTGCTATAATTGTTTTCAGCAAACATCAAATTAATTATCTACTATATGCCAAATATATTTAGATAATATGCATGAACTTGAAGTTTTGTAGAAAATGTATTAGAGAAGAAAGATACATTATAATAGGATGTTACAAGAACAACAATAAAAGTGTATGTGATATAAAATAGTCTCAATGGGTAGTTAGTATCTTTATCTAGAGATGACCAGAGAAGACTTTCTAAAGAGACAACACAACAATTAGTACTAACAGAGGTTGAGGGATTCACTTCTGGCCTGTTGGGGGTCGGGTATTTCAGCACCTGAAAGGCATCAATGTAGCAAACACTTGCATGTTTCATTCCCACGGTTAAAGTGGTGGGGAACACCAGACCTTGATCATGAAGGCCAAATGATCTTGAATTCTTTTCCTGCAGCTGAAGGGGAAAGTGGGGTCATAAAGATGAAGAGAGATGTGACCATTATTATAAATATAATTATAATATAATAAGAATAATAATATTTATCTATCCCTTCTCCTTGGCCACAGTAATTGGTCCAAAGGTCAAAAGTGGGCATGTGATCCAACTGAGAACAATAAGAATACTTTCTGGGTGATGTTATTCTGGATCTCAGGGAGATACCTTCTCTTTCCTTTTGCCTGATTAAGTTGGGCTGACAGAGCTGGGTTCTACAAACATCTGCCGCCATATGGAGCAAGGCTGTCTGCAGTAAAAGAGAATAAGACCAAGAGAATGGCAGGGATGAGAGAAAGATGGGTGGAGAGAGAAAGAAGAGAGAGAGAAAGCAAATAAGTGAGAGTGATAGCTGAAATCATTCTAGTCCCTGGATCTTATTGAGTCTCAAGTCAGCTCCACCTCTGTCCATAAATTCTTTTCTCTTCAAATGATTTGAGTTGTGTGTCTGTCACTCACAACTAAGCGTCCTGACTCACATAGAAAGGTTGGGCTTGACTGATGAGCAGATATTTAGCTGCCAGCTGAGAATATAAAGGATATGTGGGGCAGAAGGGCCAGCATTTGTAAAAGTACATGTGATATTACATGGCTAGAGCACAGTGCTATGAAGAAAGAGGAAGGGCAGGTGGTGAATCTGAAGAGTTGGACAGGAATCAGGACACTAATGACCTGCAGATCATCCAAAGAGCTGGGGTTTTATCCCATAGATCAGTACTTCCCAAACCTTTTTGGCAAAAGAACTATTTTTATTTTAAAATTTTTATTCCATCATTGGCCAAAAGATTTGCAAAACACATTAAAATGAATTAGAGAAAAAATAAGGAGATTCAAGATACTAGTCATATCTTTAATTATGAGATCAAACTGGCATAGATGACTCTCATAACCACACAGTTATTCTCAAGTCCTGTACTTACCTTACTGCAGACTGAAAATAAACAGGATGAGTCCAAATCTAGTGTCCAGATCACACTAAGTAACGTGGTGGGGATGACCGAGAGCCAGTGAAATGTTTCACACAGAGGTGTCGAAGTATAAGCGGAGCTTCTTAGAACATGTTGAGAAACAAAATTCAACCAAGCAAATGTGAAGAACTCGTGGGCTTTATTAAACGATCCATGAATCGAGTAGTATCCTATCTTAGCAAATAGGAGGGAGCTCTTGACAGGTGTACAAAAAGGAAGGGTTTTAAAGGAAGGAGAGTAGAGCAAGAAGTTAAGACCAAATGAAAGGATTGTTTCAGGCAAGGTCACCTTCCCTTAGAGGGAAGGACAGAGTCTTACCTTGCAGATTACCTCATCTTACTTTGGGGAAGTAAAGAGGGTTTATGTGACAGATTACCTCATTGGTGCTGATCGGAAAATTCCTGACTGACAGCCTTAGCCTATATTTCCTGGGGAGGTTGAAACTGCAATTACATTAGGTATTAAGCCCTAATTTGGTGACTTGCCCTAGCATAAGCGACTCCATCTTGGGCCCGTGGTTTTCCTTTTTAACAACTGACTGTACCCAAAATATCTAGGTCAACAAAGATGTCTCTAATGATGCATTTCAAGCTCTGCTGTGAATCACATTTTGTCCAAAATTTTTCTCAGGACCTGTGTGAACACCTAAAAGGCGCCCTGGTAAAAGACCCGTGATACCAGTTGTTAGATCTCGCTAACATTTTGAATGGCGGAGTTAGGATTTTATCTTTTTAACAATTAGAGCTACTCAAGAATGGGATGAGCTGACTTGTGAAATTGTGACTCTGTTCTTGACACCGGCAGGAGGAAGAGAAGGAGACAGAAAGGAGAAGTGAGTATGTGTGTGTGTGCACGTGTGTGTACGTGTGCGTGCACGCATGCGCCTGTGCACGCATGTGTGGGTGTGTTTGGGTACATGTCTGCCAGAGGTAGAGAATGGAGTACTACTGAAGACAAACATGGTCTCTTCTCAGTTCTGCTTTTGATCAGCCTGACTAGTAAGCCATTCAGCCAAACACCAGGGGGTGAAAGGATGCTCGGCCATGACTCTTCCAGCCCCGATTTGAGTATATGTGCCATTCTTTCCGGGTTGGGAAGCATGAGCGGTTGGTCTGTATCTCTATTACCTGGTTATTTGAAACAGATCCTTCCCTTTTGGCAGAACCAGCGCCTCATCACGGCTCCTCAGTAGTACATCTTCATAAAAATTATAGTTTATTCTGTGGGATACATTCTATGTTAAAAAATATTTCTGAAGGGCAAATAAATACCCCAAGCCCCAGAGAGTGAAACAAAAATATTCTTGGCAGTGACTTTTGAAGAGATATTTTCAAAACTCAGCAGGTGACAGGAAGAATTCTCCACAAGGTGTTATCAGATAACATCCCTCTTGTACAGGACTAATAATTCGGAGAAAATGATCCCTCTATCTGACTCCTCCCACTCCCAAACGCTGACTGATTTCCTCAGCCACAAGCCGTCAGATATATTTTTAGAGTCATCTTTGAGGATGGTCTTGATTGAGTTAATCAATCAATTTCCCACAGTGCTGATATTCTGACTTCCCACTAAAAGGTTTAGCAGGAAGGCAGGTAATTAAACTTCCCGCACGCCAGTAAACTGCATTATTGCACTAGAATACACAATCTGCTTCTCAAAATTTTTCATTTAGTGGAGTGTATGGGAAGATTTTCACATATTGATAGTAAATATTCAAAATATTAGTCATAATAATAACCACAATCTACTCTTATTGGGTGTTTATCATGAACTAGACTATATGCTAAATATCTGAACATGGTAGATATATTATCTGATTAAATTCTAACAGTAACTCTGTTAGGAATATTTTACTATCAGCTTCTTTCTGCAGATAGGGAAACTAATATTCACAGAAAGATTAAGCATCTTGCCCAAGGTGAAAAGACTAAAATCTAAATAGAAATGCATTATCAATGATAAAACTTCCAAGCCTTTAGAAGAAGGATATAAGTGAATAAAGAAAATAAAACATTCTAATAGAAGGCAGAATGAGAAAAAAAGTAAAGAAAAAGCTCAAAATGTAAAATAAACTCACACTGATCAGTAGCAATTATGAATATATGTAAAGAGCTTTATATTCCTTTAAAAAGACACAATGAAATATGACTTCCCCCGATATTGAAATAGACTACTTAGAAATATATTTGAAAAATACTAACATAAATAAAGCTGATATGACTCTATTCATTATCAGAATATTACTTCAGGGGCGCCTGGGTGGCGCAGTCGGTTAAGCGCCTGACTTCAGCCAGGTCACGATCTCGCGGTCCGTGAGTTCGAGCCCCGCGTCAGGCTCTGGGCTGATGGCTCGGAGCCTGGAGCCTGTTTCCGATTCTGTGTCTCCCTCTCTCTCTGCCCCTCCCCCGTTCATGCTCTGTCTCTCTCTGTCCCAAAAATAAATAAACGTTGAAAAAAAATTAATTAGAATGTTACTTCAAAGCAAAGAAAATCAGTGTTAGGGATAAAGAAAATTATATAATAATGAAAGGAATAGTTCTGCGGAAATATATGTTAGTGTTGAACTTGTATATGCTAACAGCATATACTTATAATATATATCAAGTGAATGTGAGAATTACAAGAAGAGGTATATCCATAAATCCATAACCATAAGAAGAGATTTTTAACACTCCTCTTTTTATAATATATAAATCAAGCAATCAAAAAAATTAGCAAAGATACACAACTAAACAACAAAATAAATGTGATACAGATATGAACAAAAAAATAAGCTTAAACAACAAAATGCATTAGATTGACTGATATCCAACACCTAGACAATACATACTATACTTGGTTCTCTAGGGATCATTTTCAAAAACTGACCAAAAATCAGTCAATGTAATTTTCAACAAACATCAAAGGATTCATATCATATAGATCATGTGCACTAAAAGCAATGCAATAAAATTAGGAATCAATTGCAAAAGTATATCTGGAAAATTTCAAATGTACTAAGTAGTTCATGGATTGTAGAAAATATTATAATATTTAAAGTGAAAAATAAATGAAAATGACATGTCAAAACTTCCCAAATGTAGCTAAATTGGTATTTAGAAGGAAATTTATATCCTTATATGCCTACTTTAGAAACTATGAAAGAGTTAAAATCAGTGACCTAAGAGTGCAACTCAAGATGTTAGAAAATGAGCAACCAGATAACTCAAGAAAATAGAAAAAGAAAAATAATGATGATGAGCATACAAATGTATAAAATTGCAAACAAAGACATGATATAAGATTAGAAAAAGCAAATTTGTTTTAGTGTCTGGGGGTAATAAAGTAGACATATCCTATACAAGATTTATCTAGAAATTATAGGAAAGTTTCAGAAATAGCATCTGGCATGAAAAGGAGAATGTAACTGGAGATGCAGGAACAATGGGAAATCCATAACTGAATATTCTAAATGCCACTATACCAATACATTTCGTATATTTAAATTTTTTTAAATATTCATTTATTTTTGAGAGAGAGAGACAGAGTGTGAGTTGGGGAGGGGCAGAAAAGGAGGGAGACACCAACTCTAAGCCAGCTCCAGGCTCTGAGCTGTCAGCACAGAGCCCAATGTGGGGCTTGAACTCACAAACCACGAGATTATGACCTGAGCTAAAGTCGGATGCTTAACCAACTGAGCCATCCATGCGCCCCTTTTTATATGTACATATATATATATATATTTTAATTTTTTTAATTTCATTTATTTTAATACATTTCAATACTTAGAGAAACTGAGCCATTTTCTAGGAAAACAAAATTGGACAAAACTGATTTTATAAGAAAAAGAACACTTAATTTGATCTACATATATTAAAGGAATTGAATAACTGATTAAAAGGATTGTTATAATTAGTATAATTAGTTAAAAATTTGTGGAGAGATTTTACAGGAATTTTCATGGAATGATTAATCTCAATTTTATAAAAATTGTTCCAGAATATAAAATAAGAAATGAATCTCCTTGTAGGAGGTTGAATAGTATCCCCCCAAAGATACGTACACGACCTAATTCTTGGAACCTGCGAATACTATCTGATAGAACAAAAGAGTGACTATTACCTTATATGTACATGGCAAAAGATATGTTTAAAGATTTTGAGAGGAGGAGTTTGTCCTGGTTTATCTGGATATATATTCTTATAAGAGAGAGGCAGAAGGAGTTTGAGACAAAAGAGGAGGTGGCCGTGTGACCACAGACACAGGGATTAGGGTGATGTGACCACAAACCAAGGAACGCCTATAGCCAGCAGAAGCCGAAAGAGACAAGAAACAGATTCTCCATTAGAGCCAACACTTTGAGTTCATACTTCTCCACAGCTATAAGAGAAAAAATGTGTTGTTTTAAGCCACCAAGTTTGTGGCAATGTGTTATGGCAGTCACAGGAAACTAATATACCTCCCCATCCCAATTTATTATTTTTTTAAAATATTTATTTACTTTTGACAGAGAGAGAGAGAGAGAGAGAGAGAGAGAGAGAGTGAGCAGGGGAGGGGCAGAGAGAGGGAGAAAGAAAATCCTCAGCAGGCTCTGCACTGTCAGCACAGAGCCCAACACAGGGCTCAAACTCACAAACCATGAGATCATGACCTGAGCCAAAATCAAGAATTGGACACCTAACTGACTGAGCCACCCAGGTGCCCCCATCCTATTTTTTTTTAAGTTTATTTATTTATTTTGAGAGAGTGAGAGGCAGAGAGAGAGAGAGAGATGGAGAGACAATCCCAAGCAGGCTCCATCCAAGCTGTCAGCACAGAGCCCAACATGGGGCTTGAACCCACAAACTGTGAGATCACGACCTGAGCCAAAATCAAAAGTCAGATGCTTAACCGACTGAGCCACCCAGGTGCCCCTGCCCCCATTCTGTTTTAAAAGAGCAGTAAAATTTGATTTCTGAGCTCATTATTAACTGTAAGAAAACCAAAAGGTGTTCAGGAAACAACGTTATCATAAATGGCTGAGATGTGAATGGCATTTACATAGTCATAATATATACACACTGAATATTAAGGGTACCTAAAAGTATGGTAAACTTATAATGAGAGAATCAGAGGATGTATAGTGTTCATGAAGGGTTAAAGCTCTAGAGGAAGCGAAGTCCTTACTTCCTATAGTAATTCAATAGGATTAAAATTTTGCCTCTGAGGAAGGCAGAGGTAGGGAAGATGAACATCATCTTTTGGGCTTTCCAGAACCTCTCAAGTTTACAGCAGGGATATGACTTAGTCATATTTGTGTTTTGAAGGCGATCACTGCCAGAATCAGGTGGTGTACAATGGTGACCTGAACTCAAATCATGTAGGAATAGATACAAGCATGAAGGATGCTCAGGAATCTATCTACAGTAGTGGTTCTCAAAGTGCAGTCTCTAAATTGACAACAGGATGTGGGAATTTGTTAGAAATGCAAATTCTCAGGCCCTACCCCAGACACTCTGAGGCTGGGGCCCAACAGTCTGTGCTTTAACAAGCCCACCAGATGATTTTGATGCTAACACTGGACAGCCACTGAGCTTCATGATTGATTGGCTGTGCAGGTTGAAGGAAAGGAAGGGAAATGAGGACAATGTCCAATTTCTGGCTTGAGCAACAGAGCAATAAAGGAGAAAATAAAATTCAAGATAAACAACATGCAAGTGGTTTGTAGGTGGAGGTGTATTCATAGCCCACTGATACCTAGGCAGGGACCAGTTGAGTCCCGAGAAGTCTCTGAACAACAGAGTCTACCCTCAAAGCCCATGAAAGTGTTGGAGGTTTTTCATGATCTTCCACATTTAACTTCTCCCACGCTAACTCCTGTTGAAAGTCAGTTTTTGTTTTATCAACAAACAGCTGTGAAACCAGAATTCTTTATAATTCCTATTCAAACGAGGGTTCTGACATGCTGCTGAGAAGCCACATGGGAAGGAGTTTAAAGAAGAGGAGCCTGTTAATGACAAAAGGAAGCAATCTCCATGAAATTGATCTTCCTTCTTTCAGTAGTCTGTCTTGGGCCTCTAAATGTGTCACATAAATCTTTTTTGGCCCAGTAGTTTCAGGGCACCAAAGAGAGAAACATATGTATAAATAATTTATTTGTTGTACTGACTAGCCCAAGTTTTAGATAACGTATCACTGAAATAATTATCATTTTTAAAGCCTGGTGAAATAAGGTACCTCTGAACAGATCACCTCATTCCTGGATGATTACCAAAGCTTCCCCAAACCTGGCATCTTGCCACTTCCTCCATTTTGCACACCAATGCCAGATTAATCTTCTTGAAGCACCTGGAACACAACGGCCTCAATGACTCAGTTATGGAGTCTCTTCCCTTTTTCCAAACATAATATTAAAATGAGTGAGAAATGTCATATGTCCTAATAATACATAGAAATATCCTTTCATGATGACTCAGGAAAAATAAAAAGAGAGAATTTCACTCTCAGCACTTTTCTCTTTTGTTTGAAAAAAATCTGTTGGGAAAATCTAAAAAACAAGATTAGATAGAAAAGTGCTTTGAGCTTTGTAAGTTTATATACAAGTGCATGATGGCAAATGTACACCTGGAAGACATTTCTGCCTTGGGTGAATTGGTCAAGCACTTTGCAAAAATATTGAATAGACAATGTTGAGTTGGGCTCTCCACACAAAGGGGAAGAGCTGTCTCTAGAGAGGAAAGTTATGCCCTGGGAGCAACGTCTCAGGGCATAGAGTGGAGTCATTCCTTTCGCGATGATTAAGGATCAGCCTACTAATGACTATCAAAGGACAGTAGCTTTGAGGCAACCACCATTGGGTGATCACTATCCCAGCAGACTCCTGGTGCTGCCGCAGCTTCCCAATGATTTCTATCCCCCCAACAATGGGCAGTGGTCTTGAGTGATACGCACATCTAGATTTTCTCACCATCTACATTCCTCAGATCCAGCCCACTTGTCTCAGGCCATTTCAACACATATATATGGAGTTTGACCTAATCTCTGTAGCACTGTTTCTTCCCCATCTTCTTTCTCGTCTGATGAATCTATTTTTTTCCTTCTTCCTAGCCAATGGGGTGAGAAGGTTGTTGTTTTTTGTTTTGTTTTGTTGTTTTGCTTTTACCCAAATGCTTTTCCCAAAACTTTTATCTATTTATTAAGTTCATTCTTTTTCCATTAAGTTTTAGGTTTCTGAGAACTCAAAGGCAGAAAAGATTCTTTCTTCTTCTGCTTTCCGTTATCACCTTTTTTGTTTTGGAACTGAGGCAAGCAATTAGCTGAGATAAACATAGTTTCTTGAATGAGAGGAAGGGAAAACTGGGAGAAAGAAATCTCTATAAAATGATGGTTAAGATTAAGCTGACCCATATGAAGTTGTTAATATTCAGCCTATTTTATGTACAAAATAACAATTTCAAATTTTAAAATATTTTTGAAACCCTTTGCTGCTACTTAAAGGTATATCAAAAAGACTTTAGGGGCACCTGGGTGGCTCAGTCAGTTAAGCATCTACTTCAGCTCAAGTCATGATCTCATGGTTCATGGCTTGGAGCTCTGCGTTGGGCTCTGTGCTGACAGCTTGGAGCCTGGAGCCTGCTTCGGATCTGTGTCTGCCTCTCTCTCTGCCCCTCCCTGGCTCACATTCTGTCTCTTTCTTTCTCAAACATTAAAATAATTTTTTTTAATTTTTTTTTTTTGTTAACGTTTTTATTTATTTTTGAGACAGAGAGAGACAGAGCACGAACGGGGGACGGGCAGAGAGAGAGGGAGACACAGAATCAGAAGCAGGTTCCAGGCTCTGAGCCATCAGCCCAGAGCCCGACGCGGGGCTCGAACTCACGGACTGCGAGATCGTGACCTGAGCCGAAGTCGGACGCTCAACCGACTGAGTCACCCAGGCGCCCCTAAAATAATTAAAAAAAAAAAAAAAACTTTACTACCGCTAAAATCACCATTTAAAAAAATGCAATCCAACATGGTGCAAACTAAGAATTAAGATACTCTTAGTCTAAAAGGGGGTTAATTAAGGTCGAATTAGTCAAAGAGAACTTTCTAGAATAGGTGAACTTTACTGGTCTTAAAGTAGGTGTATGGGCTAACAAGGAAAATCAGGCAGAGCATGCTATAGGCAGGGATGGCTTTGGTGCCCATGAGTAGCTTGAAAGGTAAAGGGTCATTGGTTCTGGCTAACCCTGGCTTCCTTTGGCAGCCCTGCGCCGTAGTGGAAGGAGCAGTAGATGGAGAATCAGATCACTGATTTTCAGACCCAACTAGCCGGGAAGGCTTGGAAAACTCATTAGGCTTTGTAAATCTGTATTGCCATATCTATTGCAAAAAAATGAAAATAACACCTCCTCAGCCTCTCTCACAGGGTTGTTGTCAGGATCAAATAAAATCATGTAAAGAGCTATAAAAAATGCAAGTAAATTTCTTTATTTATAGTAACTGCTTTTGAAGTCTCATTTAGGCACTGGGTGGCTTCATGCATATTATTGATATCAAATTTGGAAAAGATGAAAATAAACTCAACTTCAGATGCCTAAGAAATGTCAATAACATTTCAATTATGAATGATAAAAGAGAGACATTAGCAAAACCTCAAATTATTACCCCAGGCTCTGGCTTGATAAACATTCTTTCTGGCAAAAACAAAATACGCTGATTTTTCTTACATATTTCTTCTTTTTCGCCTCCTCCTCCCCCTCCCTCTCGCCCTCTTCCTCCTTCTCTCTCCACGTCCATCTCAATTTGTTGAGTATTACATGAAGCCAATCTAGCTTAAGTACTTTATGCAATCCTTCACATTTAGTTATACATTATTCTCTTTTCTGTGCTCTTTCTGTCCTGTTAGTCAGCCTTTTGTACTGAATATTCACTTCAAAACAAATTTGTCTAACATACACTTCTGGAAATAATATATTTAATGGGGAAAAAGCAGTCTGTTTCAGACAATCCATCCGTCTCCTCCCTCCATCAAAACTCCATATACACCCTGTGGGTTTCTCTGGTCAATGGAATTTTCAGGACCTATAGCTAGCTGCCTCTGTAAACCTGACTTTCCACACCCTCAGGGGAGCTTGGCTTGAGCACTAGGCACAGGCCTGGCCGGCTTGGTCTGGGTCCCGTCCTCCACAGCTGTTCCATGATCCCTTTGGGCACTCCTGCTGCTGTGAGAGTATCTCGCAAAGCCCCGGACTCAACATTCTCCGTGTTATTTCTCTTCCCACCTTATTTAACCTCTCATATTAGTGACAATAATGGTCTCTAGGATGTTGAAGGCCCATCTGTGTGGGGCTAATTGATTTCCCTCCGTCACTCCATATTTATTTTTTTCCTTGCCTCCAGAAGCATGCTCTGAACCAAAGGCCATGCATGGCAGCAGCTCATGCTGGCAAAATCCTGCTTTTATTATTCCTTCCCTGGCAACAATTATTTATCCAGCTTGTCAAGTGACTGAGGACATCGCAGCGACCATCTGTTTCCTTCTGTCTGAATCCTTTAATGTAGTTAGACTCCATTTTCAGGAGCACCTCACTAACGCTGCTTGCATTTTTCTCCATTTGTGTATTCTAGCTTTGGCAGTGTTTCCTCACTGGGGTTGGCATTTTCACTTCACGCTTGTTCATTCGATTAGCATCCTTCTCTTGTGAATTAACTGCTTAGCTTCCAGCAAGTGGTATCTTGGTTAGCTTTCCCCGAATCCTTGAAAGAGTCCCTTTCATCTCCTCTCATCTATGCTGATACCATCTCTTGGTTCTGTTGCTTTAACAGAACCTCCTAAGAGGCTCAACTCTCTTCCTGTTCTCTTACAGCGTCTTTGGTTCAGGGCTCATCTTTCCTTGCCTGGAGGACTAAAACAGCCTGTTCTCCTTGTAGACAAGCCCCATTCCCTGCAAACCACAGCTGCCAAGTGATTTTCCCCAAGCACATGGCTGTCATCATGGCACTCCTCTGCTTGAATTCCTCAGGAATTTTCCACTGGGCTCAGGCTAAGCCCATCCACTTTGGTCATGACACACAACCATCTTTTGAAATCTACCCTCTGTTCTTCTCTCTAGCAACATATTGTGTTATGTCCTCATATTTTTTTTCTCTTCTCTGGAAGTGGTTCTGAATTTGTGGTGGGGGGGAGAACATTTGGCAATATCTGGAGACATCTTTAATTGTCACAGCTGAGGAGAATAGGGATACTACTGGACTCTACTGGGTAGAGACCAGGGGTGCTGCTAAATGCATAGGACAGCTACACATGGCAAAGAATCATTCAGCCAAAATGTCAATAGCACTGTAAGCTAGGAAACCCTGTTCTCGCCAGACCAACCACTAGAGTTGTCTGAGTGCACCATGATCCTTGTTTCCCCATATCTTTGCCCAATGACCTTTCCTCTCTAATGCATCTCTCTCTTCCACCATTTGCCTGTTAATGTCTAACCATCCTCCAAGGCTCAGCCCAAGAATCCCTTAATTTTGATTTCCTGACCATGTACCATGTCTCGTGCCCCTCTTAGCTTTTAGTCATCCAAAATTTCAAGATACACACACTCACACACACACACACACACACACACACACACACACACACACATCTTCTATGTACTATGATGTCAGGTTCTGGAATTAAAATAGTGAGCAAAATTTGCATGGTCATTGCATTTATACAATCAATAATCTGGTGGGCGATACAGAAACTCATCAAATAAGCCTGCAAATAAATATGCTGCCCAAATCTGTGTGCCCACCTCCTCTCCATGTCAAGGACTCATTGCTTTTATTTTAATTCTGAGTTTTATTGAGGGTTCTCCCCTGGTCCTTCCATTGGCAAAGTTTTGTTTTGTTTTGATTTTGTGTTATAACTTCTTCAAAACCTGTCTCAAACACATGGCTAGAATCCAAATTTCTTAGCATTGTGTCCCCAGCCATTCCCAATGAACCTTCCTATTTCCATCATTCCTTCCCAGCCTCTGCACCTGTGATCCCATCATGTTATAGCCATACCCTCATTCTTTTAACTTTTTCTTCTTCCATCAAGACCCAGTTCAAGTATCCCCCTCCTCTTCAGAGGTTCTCAAAACACCGAGTTAGTTCCTCTGTCTGTGAGCACTCTTAACATGCTGTAGGTATTTGTAGGTCATCACTCAGTCAAGAAAAATGGTGAAAAGCATCATGTCTGGAGGCTGACAGATCCAAAGTTAATTAATCTTTCTAAGCTTTAATTTTTTCATCTGAACAATAAATAAAGGAGCAGTGCTCACCACATGTTTCTGAAAATATTAAATAAATTAATCCATGTGAATTGCCCAGCATAGTATTAGGGGCTCAATAAATGTTAATGGTTATTACTATCTATAACCATATTGTAGGCTATATAACTGATTCTGTGGCTTTGCCCTGGACTAACTGCTTTTTCCCTGAGGATATCAACTGTGTTTTATTCATCACTGTAGCCCAGACACAAGAAAAGCCCAAATGGTAGATGCTTACTGCACGTTTGAGTCAAGGATGGGGACTCAAGTGCAGTGGTCTGTCCTGTAGCAATTTAATATCCGACATCAGCTGAGCATTTACTAGGTACAGCAGTGATGATAAGCACTTTTCAGATTGCCTCGCTTAATCCTCACCATTTTCCTTTGAGGTTGGTACCATTATTATCAGTTCCCATTTTACAGAAAACTGGGGCACAGAGAAATAAAGGGCTTGCCCAAGGTTACACAATTAAATGCTCAGTCCACATTTAAATGCAGGGAGTTTAAATCATTACATCTTTACTTAAAAAAACTAGGTAAAGTTAATACTTACTTCAAGAATTCATTGATTATGTAGTACAATGGACACTAAGAAGTTTTTTGACTAGATACAGATGCTACAAAAATATCTACTTCTTTTTCAGAGTCACCAAAATTATTTCAGGCTTCCAGAAGCCACTCCCAGGAAGAGGCAGCGTGTAGGTTGTTGATAAGATGAGGAGTGGGAGGCATTTATCTTTGAACCCAAACCAGACATTTTCAAACAAGGCAACTACACATTTGCCTTCTACATTTCCCAACGTCTTATATAATAAACAATGTGGGAAATATGTAAATGAGAGCAGGAGAGAATTAGAGGGATGAGTGCATCCCATCAGGAAAATTGAGAGAAAAATGGTTTATTCACACACAAATGAAGAAACATCTTGATGGAGTCCCTAAACAGGGATGACATTGTCCCCTAATGATACAGGCCACCTAATTGCTAGGTTTTTACTGGGAGGTAGGGAAGAGAAGTATTCATAAACTGTATAAAAGCAGCAGCCTCCACAGCATTTCGGTCACAGGTGGTTCCTCCAACAGGAGCTTGTGGAGCATAACTCAGCTGTAAAGAGGACCCGGGGAGTTCTTAAGCTACCCGGGCTCCTAGGACACCTATTTAAATTCTTAATTTTAGCCAAATGAGAATCATCCCTGCAGCAAAATAAGGCAAGCTACTGAGTTTCACAATTTGCTCTTAGAGAAAACTGTAATTAATCCTCTGAAAGTCATTGGGATATAAAACTTTCAGGATAGAGAGCAAATGTTATTAAAGGCCCAAGCTTTCCCCATGGATTAATGATGCTTCCACCTCATTTTAAGTCACAGCTCTGGGGTCCAGGCTGTGGGCTTGGGTTATAGGTGATGCTATTATAATGAGGTCCTTCAGGCTGGCCCCATTAGGTGGCTGAGTCTCTGGCTCAAGGAGGAAAGATAGCTCAGGAGTATCCCCAAACCTACCGAATAGTTGGGGAACAGGGGAACCTCAGTTATATGCCTATTTCATGGGCAGACATGTCTTATGCTCCTGTTAACTTTCTTTGCTCTTTACTCTCCTGACCCAAAGCAAAAGTCATAGAGACCCCGGAAAACCAAATACAGTGGAAACAGTGAGTTCTCAGGAAGGTGGGGGGGGGGGGGGCGGGAGAGGCAGGCAGAGATGGAAATAAACCTCTTGGACTATGAATTTGAGAGAAACATTGTCCCAATGGCCTCAATTTCATTGATTTGTGGGGAAGAAGAAATGCATTGAAGAGGAGACAAAAGGCAACCACTTGACCTACAAACAATTCCAGAAGAACAACAAGTAAATTATTTGTGCAAGCTATTTGAGTAAATATATATCCTATAAATATATAATATTTTACTGCTCACAATGAGAAGGGGTAGTTCCCCAAAGACAAATTAGGGCACAGTTCACAATAAGGAGGAAGACGTGCTGGAGAGACAAAAGAAGAAGATGTACCTTGCATGGATTATAATATATGGAATCATATATATCATTCAATATGCAGCATTCAAGAAATAAGAAAGAAAAACTAAATCTGGTCTTGCATGCACACACAAATCTTTAAGTAATTAAATTATAAGAAAATATCCTTACTGTGGGAACTGACGGAATACAATTTGGTATTGCAGGTCTATCACACAAACAGAAGTTTCTTAGATATTTGTTGAACTGATAAATGAATTTCTTAAATTTTCAGAGATGTGTTTTATAATTTGACCAAACCATGAGTTCTTCATTATAACTATACATATTATATATTACCTATTACATATTTAATTTTGGTAGCAAAGCACCAACAATAATAAATGTTATTCATACAATATATAGCATATGATATATATAATTATATAGTACATCCATATTTTATGGTTATATATATCATATAATTATATATGAAATTATACTAGCAAAGCACCGATAATAGACATTTTAGGTTAATGGAATTCTCTAGTTAACAGAATTTTTCGTAAGAGGGGTTAATGTTTATTCTTGCCCAATGAAAGAAGTGATGTAGAGATAAGTGCCTTGAATGAGCAAGGAACCTGGGAAAGTAAGTTTTACTTCACCACTTATTTCTTGATCCCAGTTACACATAAGAATTCAATTCCTTCAGTATCCATAGATTTACTTTTCCCCAGAAGCAGCACATTTTAATTCTAAACCCAATTATCCTCAGTAGTTCAGTCTTTGCTTTGGTTTCAGAGCTCATCTAGACAAGTGCTTTCTCTGGAATACATTTCTTCCCTTGTAAGTATGAACCAAATGAATCAGCAATCAGAAAGACAGCCAGGGTATGATTAGCCAGAGTGTACTGGATAAACAGTGTTTTAATTCCCCACATGTTGACAAAATTTACAATATTGCAAATTACAAAATTCACTCTGGGTTATTCAGGGGAAATTAAAATTAAATACTGAGCACCATGACTTTACTGCCCTCCTGGCCAGACTTGAGCATCCAGATGGCATTCATTCATCGGGTAGTATGTCATTGTGGGTCTCATGGATCCCTTGACTGGGGACTAGGGACCTTGTACTGGCACCATCATTGGCACCTGGCTCCCATATTTATTCCAACAGTGCTCCTGTTGTGACCATAAGACCTGATGTGAGATATGATACTGCCACAAGCATCCGTATAGCACTCAGTCCCTGTTTAATGCCTCCAGATTGAGGCAAAGACCAAGGGAGCTCACTGGATATAGTTGGTGGAACAGAACCAAGCATGTAATCAAGTAGGCTCATCTGTCAGTAAGGAGGCAGGACTGGGAGAGAGGAAAGACCAAGAAGACAGGAGAGTAAGTTTGTAAGGCAAACAAGGGAAGGAAAAGGCAGAGGAGATTTAAAAAAAAAGAGCTGGGAGAGGGGACAGAGAAAAACCCATTTTATAAGGCATAGAGGGAAAGGTCTACTCTGAGAGGAAGAGACAGACACAGGGTGATACCATATTACTGACCATTTAAACCCATCCCGCCCTGGGTGCTCCTCTGTGCATGTGTGTGTGTTTGTGTGCACCAGCTTGCTCATAGAGTAGGCAGTCTGTCTGGGCTGCTGATTGGGCCTGGGCTGGACTTGGCAGCTGAAGGAATAGTGAAAATAACAACAGGAAAGCCAAAGCAAAGCACAGACTATGTATGTTTCAGTATAAGGAAATGTAAGAGCCCAGAAGAGGAGTGAGAAAGACTATAGTCTTAATTATGCCATTAATAATTCAATCAGTAATGCCACCATTTATAGGCATGCTCTTTTCCAAGCATCTACGAGAGCTAAGGGTTTCACATATGCCCTCTTGTCTAAGCAAGGGGGTGAAAGGGACACGGAGGAAAGGAAATCAGGGATGGGAGTCAGAACCATCCACAAGTTTGACCTACTTCACTTATTAGAGTCTGGGTTAAGATTCTTGTCTGACAAAAATAATTGGAACTATAAGCATATTGAGATCACTAACCAAATACCTGCTGAGACTGCCTTCTGCTCTTTAAGTCAATGCAGCACATAAAATACTTCCAACTAGGGAATGAGTGATACTGAAATTGTAGGTTACTGAGGGATCTTTGTCTAAAGTCTTTCTTCTTTCAAACAATTTTTTATATCATGGGAAAGAGGCTGATACACAAATATATCAGGAGAGTGACATAAACACCAGAATACACATTTATAGCTAATTTTCCTATTTTATTTATGAAGTCTGATGAAGAGAAAGCTGTGTTCTAGAAATATAAATGGCCAAATTGATGCATGAGCTATGATGGATAGTCCACAAGGTCTATGGGCCTTTTTCCAGAGAGGAGAAAGAGAATTCTTAAGAGTGAATAAAGGAGTCAGTGTGGGTGTGAAAGGAAGTATCACACTCATGCATGGCAGCTTTGGTCATACCCATCCTCTCCTAAATCTTACAAACAACTTCCTTAGAATAGCCACGAAATCCTGTCTGCTGCCAGAAGTCAAAGCCAATGCAACAGTGGTGCCCACAACAGACACTGAACTATCAATGCCATGTCTCTAAAATAGACTTTCAGTGGAAATGTAGCCCGAAGCAATTCCTGTCTCTTGTGGGATATTTTCTTATTGGTGTAGGTGGGACTGCTCAGTAGGCAGAAGAGGCATAAGGGCAGTGAATGGAGACATGGATAGGGAGAGATCTACTCCCCAAAATGTTTCTAGGCTACCCTGCAGCTGATTACCACAGTCTCTGCATTCCCTTATACCACTGGCAAACACACACACACACACACACACACACACACACACCCCTCAGTTATAGAAAACTTAAAAAAAATGTTATCTCGGGGAGCCTGGGTAGCTCAGTTGGTTAAGCATCCGACCTTGGTTTGGGCTCAGGTCATGATCTCATGGTTCATGAATTTGAGGCTCACATGGGTCTCTTCGCTGACAGTGTGGAGCCTGTTTGGAATTCTCTCTCCCTCTTTCTGCCTCTCCCCTGCTCATTCTCTCTCTCTCTCTCTCTCTCTCTCTCTCTCTCTCTCTCATAAAATAAATTAAAAAATAATGTTTCTCTTTTCTCCTTTTTAAAAATTTTTAAATATTTATTTTTAAGAAAAAGAGGGAGACAGAGCATGAGTAGGAGAGGGGAAGAGAGAGAGGGAGACACAGAATCCAAAGCAGACTCCAGGCTCTGAGCTGTCAGCACAGAGCCCCACGTGGGGCTCAAACCCATGAACTGTGAGATCATGACCTGAGCCAAAGTCAGACGCTCAACCAACTGAGCCACCCAAGCGCCCCTGTAGGTTTTCTTGGAGAAGAGACACAGCAAATCACGGAACGGGATCCTAAAATTTCTTGTGTCCATCTTCTTGAAGTCTTCACAGGGTGTCACTCACAAATCTCTTCTCCCAGATCCTCTTGTCTGGGTCCACACAGGGTGCTCACAGCATCACTGGGCTGTCCTCTCCACTTCTCTCATCATCTGCCTCCCTCCAAAGCCCTGGCATTGGCAGCCAGACTGCCGGCCTGTAGCTGTTTCCAGCACTCAGGAAGTCTGGTCAGGTCTGATTGCTCATATTCCAGGGGCAGCCCCCTGGAATACTGGTGAATATAATTTTAAACCTCATTACAGAAAGAAAGGCAGAGGCTAAAAATGGAAACTGGTAGGAACAAGACTGGGAATCCTGAGAGAATTAAGAAGTGAGAGGGACAAGAAGGCTTAAGGTCAAAATGATATGCATATTAATGGGTGTTTTAATGAGTGGTTCATTAGAAAATTGGGATAAGGCAAAGAAGAGACAGGAAGAGAGACCAGTTAGGATATTTTATACATAAACTGGCACAAAAAGAGCTAGCCAAATGAATGTCTTACTTGTTTATGTTGAAACAGATTAAATGATTCAATCTTACATTATATAAAATATCAACTGTAAATATTGTTCATAATACACAATGGAGAATTTATATTTTAGCCAAAATGCCATTAGTGGAATCAAAAAATATGGCTGCACAATTTGCTGTCTTTGGAGAGAGATTTGCAAGAAACTAATAGATGAATCTTAATGACACAGAGCCAGCACTTTGCAGTGTGGTGGGGGAGGGGACCACATCTGCACTTAACTATTTCCTCCTTCCTCCCTCCCTCCCATCCCTGCTAAATAGAGATCAGACACGTGTGTCAAGGGGACTCAGTCACTTCGTCTGCATATTAGCTGTTATATTAAGATTTGCTGCAAAAAGATGGTCTTTTAAAGTTTTGCCTCTAAAGAGGGAAAGGAGTGGAAATAAATGATCAGCTGAAGGACATTTGGGGAAGGCATCTTTTGAGCATTTATTGTTACTCTTTACAACTAATTGAAACCAGTTGTTCCAATGCCTCAACTCTACCTGGTTCAGTTTTGCTCTTGAGAATGCTTTATTTCTTCCCACTTCTGAGTCAACAAATAGGGTTCTGATTTGTTAGCTCTGTAGAAGGATCTAAGAGGCCTCAATGAGGTAATTCAGTTTTCAAAACAGACTATGTTTTTTCACCAGAAGGTGGAAATACTGGCACTCCCCTTCTGAAGAGAAGCAAGGATAGTCCAGAGTGATACTTTAGGCTGGGAAGGAGACAAGAAACTCATGGAGGAAAAAGTTGGCCAGGCTAACAGTGCATGAAGCTGAAGGCAGTTTTCACCAACCAAGCCACCTTCAAGAGAGACCTTATTCATCCTGTATCTTCTGCAACTCTCATGGGAAAGTCCAGCCAAGCATCATCAAGTTTTCTGCCTTTATACCTGCTGTATCCTAGAATTCCTTTTCCTAGGCCAATATACAGTTAGATTATGAGATTTTGAAGCACTGTGAAAAGTCTTACATTTGAAATGTGACCTAGAGGAGCCTACCTTTGTACCTGAAAATCCTACACTAGTCATTTCTAAGGTTATTAGCTTTGAAGGCAGCTCTTGAATGATGTTTCTAATTATTCATTGTAAAGTGAAGAGGCATGACAGTATCATATGAATCATAGGATAGACCATGAAAGAATGGGAAACATGCAAAAGAATGGGACACAGGATGAATCTGTTTGATGGGAAGTTAAAGAAAGGAGAAGTGGAGAGGGTACGTGCTTCCAGAAGGGTGGGTTGGTAGAAAGAGCACTGAACAAGGAATCAGAGGTCTGGGATTTGCACTTTCTCTTGGTTTCTTATTAACTACATGGCCTGGATAAGTCATTTGGAATTTCTGAATTTCAGCTTTCTCATTATAAAATTGGGATAATAGCATGTCCCCTAACAACCTCACAGGGCCCTGTCATTGTAACACAAGGTTCTATGGAGCCTTCAGCTTATAGAATTGGAGGTACCCTGGTTAAAAAAGAGGATTACTAAACTATAAAAACAAAATTAGGTATAAATGTGAAAATTTAGAATAAGAAAACAAGTCAAAATATGTTACAAAAACTGTACATCCAGCTCAAGTTTATTTTAGCCAGATGTCAAAAATCCTGCAAAGGAAGTGGCCAGGAAGAGACACGTGAGAATAGGTAAAAAGAGATTGTAGCAAATTTCAGTTAAAGTACTGACTGAATTTTGCAATTTTTACAAAAGCACAGAGCATGGGAACACATTGCCAGGTCTCAGAAGGGACTTGTGCCTGCCAGGGGCCCAGAAGTCAAAGCTTCCTTAGCTTTGTGGTAAATCAGTTTCTGAAATGATGCTTATTAAAGGTTTTTGGGAACTGTGAAGTACAATATGAAACATACAGAATATGAAACATACTCTCCATTTCCAGAGTTGTTGACTGATGGGAAGTCTATTTAACAGGCTGCTATTCTAATACCATTATACTAAAGTTGATACAAATTGGGGTTTAGATGATTTGTGTCACAGCCACAATCTAGATTATTCAGTTAAAAGTGCATATTTATTTAAATTGCCTGGGTCAGAATATATACACCCAATTGCATTTATAAACCAGGCTTTAGATTTATAAGCAATTCATATACAGTTTATAGAACTTAAAATACATACTTTTATTTGAGCCTTGGATCATCCATTGCTGTGCAACAAATCACCCCGAAATTTTATGGCTTAAACCAATAATAATCCTGCATTATTTCTCCTGCTCTCCATGGTAGTTATTTGGGAGTGGTTTGGGTAAGCAATTCTGGCACGGGGTCCCTCCTGTTGTTACAGTTGGATTTGGGTTGGGACTGCAGTCATCCATAGGCTTAACTAAAGCTAGAGAATTTAACTTGCAAAGTGCTTTCACATAGTTGGCAAGTTGGTGCTGGCTGTTGGTCAGGAGCCTGTTTTTCTCCATGTGGGATTCTTTCCCAGGCTGCTTGACTGTCCTCACAGTATGGTGGCTGGCTTCCCCCAGGCAAGCAATCCAAGAGAAGGAAAGAGCCAGTAGAATCATCTTGCCAGTTAGGACCCAGCCTCGGGAGTCATCAGTATCACTTCTCTTCATTCTGTTGGTCTAGGAAATTAGAATTCAGTCCAGTGAAGAGAACCATGATTTTGTCTCTCAGTGGAGGATTATCAACATCACGTTTAAGAAGAGCATGTAGAATAGAATTTATGTCGGTGCAACCATCTTTGGGCAAGATAGTGTGCAACAAACCTCATACAAACTGGGGAGGTGAGTAGGGCAAACATTTTTGTCCCTCTTCATCAGGAGGGAACACTACAAAGCATTTCATCAAGAAGAAGCCTGATAGGCCTAGGTTCAAACCTACCCTTTTTAGCTTATTCTCTGAGTCATGCTGGGAAATGTTATTTAAGCTCTCAGGATTTGTTTTCTTATTTTTTAACTCTAGTACAATATGGTTGTCCTAAAGCTTAAATGAGGTAAAGTCTACAAAGGGATCAACACAGTTACCTTATGCATAGTAAATGCTTGGTAAATAGTAGGTTCATTTTAGAGACGAGGAGACAACAAATGAAATATTAAGTAATGACTCAGTAAATAATTTCTCAAGATCACAAATGATAAAAAAATTAAATTATCAAGGCAAAATATTTTAACCTGGAGTTCGATAGTTTCTTCAGTATAATCGAGCACTGAAAAATGCACTCACCTGGCAAATAAATGACCAATACATTGAGTTTGAATGTAATTTATATATGGTTTGTTCAGATACCTTAATTATAAATAGGAGCCCTCTTTTAGTTTAACTTCAAATAACCAACTGGAAAATTAGAACTCTTCTGGTTCCAGGTGCCCATGATTTCCTTTTGGATGACAAATGTCATCCACATTATTGATGATGGAGGCACCGAACTTATGAATTACTTTTTAATTATTCAATTTGATAGGATATACAATATGTAAAATTAATAGGAGCCTCAGTCGGGAGCAAATTTCCATTTTTTCCCTCAGTTAACAGACTTAGTATAAACAATAATACAGCTGAGTTTAACACACTGGAAAATGTGATCATATTTTTAAATTGTTATGCATATTAGCTAGTCGTATTCACTTTTTTGAATACTAAAGGTGATTAAAGGGCTTTGTTTACCTAGAATTATTTGGACCATACCTACTGGGAGGTTGAGGGGAAGGGTTAGCAGAAAGTGTTTAATGCACTAAGCATAGGTATAATGTTTCCATAATTCATCAGCTCTACTTTGCACACCTTCCTGTGCATTTACAGAGACTGCATACATTATACAATGATGGATGGGATGCTGATTAAATAAAATTTGCTGCTCTTGCTCAGACTAAATTTTTTTCTCACATTGATTTAAAAAATTCTAAATGGTGTCCTTAAAAATGACTGTTTATACCAGAATTGAACACCAGAGTTAACCAGAGTTATTAGGAATTTGACAAATACAAAGTTTGCTTACCCTTGACTTTTGCAGAGGGTGCTGCTTACTCTTCCCCATCAAGACTAAGAAACAGGGGTACCTGGGTGGCTCAGTTGGTTAAGCATTCGACTTTGGCCTAGGTCATGATCTCATGGTTTGTGAGTTTGAGCCCTGCGTTGGGCTCTGTGCTGACAGCTCAGAGCCTGGAGCCTGCTTTGGATTCTGTGTCTCCCTCTCTCTCTGCCTCTCCCCCAGTCACGCTCTGTCTCTCTCTCTCTCTCTCTCTCTCTCTCTCTCAAAAATAAACATTTTTTAAAAACTTAAAAGAAAAAAAGACTAAGGACCAAAGCTAATTAAGATATAAAGTCCAATCTCAGACTTTCAGTAATTCTTGAGTTCTTCACAGTATTCAAAACACTCTGCAGGATACCCTTCACCCCGAAGGAAGTTAGTGATCCGGGAAAGCTAACCTATGCCATCTCTCACCAGGACAATCAATGGGTACCTTCATGAGTTAAAGTTTCTCAGAAATCAAGTAACAAAATCCATTTAGCTTTGTTTAACTCAGTGTTTCTGAAGTGTGTTTGAACAGGGAGTTCTTTTTTGTTGCTTGTGTTTTCAAACGACTTCAACTGACAGTCTCATAGACTATTATCTTCTTTGATGGGCTATAAGCTTGCTATCCCAGTGCATGTATAAAATACCACTTTACTTAGCAAAGCTCTTACTGATGGGTATTTTAGTTGCTAGCAAGTGTTTGCTATTTTAACTTGCCCCCATTTGTTACTTGTAGTATGTGTCCATGTAGTACATGCCTTTAGATAGATTTCTAAAAACAGGATGTGTAGTCTTGACCTGGTCTTGATGTATAAACCACAGATCGAGCTCCTGAACATCCCCACAATTCTCCGTGGAAACCTGAGGGTGGTTCTCTCCCCTCTGCAGGGGATATCTCGTGGCTGCATAGTGACAATTATGACAAGATGCCCTGATGTTCAGAGACAGACAAAGCCCCATCTGCTGTGCTTCTACGGAAGCCAGCTCTCTGCTTCACCCTGCTTCCTTTCTAGATCTGAATATACATTTTAATCAAGTGTAAAGTCAGCCACAGAGGCAGCAGGTGAGCACCTCTGGCTTCTTGGCTGAGAAGAGCTTGGGCTACTGTGTATGGTTACCCTGAATTGCACTTAGGCAACTGAGTTAACTGCATGAGTCACCACCAGGTACACACTCTTCTGCATTGCCCTCTGCCTGGTGCTTTCAATCCCCTTCTTATCACTTTCTGCTGTTGGCAGTTCACAAAAAGAACAGTGCCTAGAGCACAAACAGCTACTCTCCAAAGTCCATCTGTTTCCTAGGACACTAGTGAGACATCTCTATTTAGTTTTTGGCCTCTGTATTCATTGGTGAATTTCTCAACCAACATTTGGGCCAAATGATTCATTTGCAGTTGGGAATCAGATATGGTCTTGTGTATAAACATCATCATTTGTGTATTTTGGAAAAACTCTGATTCCACCCAAATCTCATTATGACTGATATTTGCATAAACCCTGACCTAACTATTTTACTGACTACTTTCCAGAGCAAGCCCGCATTGTCTGTGCTGCTGTATCTGAATATCACTAACTAGTATTGTACTCACACTTACATCCAGACGTCACTAGCTGACACCATTCCTCCTTCCTGAAATTACTTCCATTCTTTCTCTCCTTTCCTCACCCCTATACCCTTCCTCTCTAGTTTCCTAAACTTTGTCTTTTCTTCAGGACTTAGATCCTATCTAAAACCTTGTATACTCCTTCCCTGCCCATCCTAATCCAATAGGATCTTTCCCCACATTCTATTAGACATCCACCATATTTAGCTTTGTATTCCCATTGATCTTTTTTCTTTTTTTAAAATGTCTGTGTGTTTTGTCTTCAACTGGATGGTAACCATCTTGAAGTCAGTGACTGTCTTTTCATCCTTTCCAATTTAAGAAACATACATCCTCTTCCATTTTCTAGATACTATAAGATAAAGGCATAAATTGTGTATATTCAAGTCAGCATAGAATCTACTCAGTAACTTTCACCGTCTCCTGTGGCTCACCGCATGAATATTTGGATTTTTTTTTAATAAAATATATGGCAGGCTCCCACTAAGCCACAGTACTTAGAGTTTTCTTTCATTTTTCTTATGGCAAATGCATTACTATCCTTAAAAACTATGTTTATATACTTGGGAAATTGGAATGTCTCTCTGCAAATATTTCTTTAAAAAATTTTTTTTTCAACACTTTATTTTTATTTTTTTGGGAGAGAGAGAGAGAGAGAGAGAGAGAGAGAGAGAGAGAGAGAGATAGAGCATGTGCAAGGGAGGGGCAGAGAGAGAAGGAGACACAGAATCCAAAGCTGGCTCTAGACTCTGAGCTATCAGCACAGGGCCTGACAGAGGGCTTGAACCCATGAACCATGAGATCATGACCTGAGCCAAAGTCAGACACTCAACAGACTGAGACACCCAGGCACCCCTCACTGTAAATATTTCTCAGGATTTTAGGGAATGAGCATGGCAAGGGTTCCTGTTGTGGGTATTGATTCATGGTAAATAATTAGAGAAGAAAGGTTATTTTTAAACATTTATTGATATCCTACTATGTGCCAGAACTCCTCTTGGGTTCTGAACTCAATCCGTGAGTAAGACAGACACAGTCCCTGCCCTCATGAAACAAATACCTTGAAGATCTTTTGCTCTTGGAAAACTATGAACGCAACCTTGAAAGCTGAGAGAGGAAAGAAATATGAGTAGCCATTTGGAATTCTGGGCATAAAATATATGCATCACCTATTTTATGCAGACATGCTACTACGTGGTTGCATAAAATGGGGCTTTTTTATTATTCTTTTATGGATGGGCCATAGACTATGCAATACAAGTGGAACATAAAAGAATAATGGAAAAGACGAGACCTGACTAAATAAATCCCTTGAAAGCTTTTTTTTTTTATACACTCTGTCATGAGAATAAATTCCCCTTGCACCATTTTTTTTTTTTGCTTCTGTTCTTTTCTAGGTCACCAGAAATGAAAATATATTAGGAGAATGGCATGTGCATTAAAAATCTTTGCAATATCTCCAAGTCAACACTAGACCTTTAAAGACCAAAAGGAAATACTCAAAATGAATACATTGGGGGAAGGGCATTGAATAGCATTTGAAAAACCTGAAAATAACCACCCATTTGTCTAAGCTGGTGGCTATTACTATAACAAGGAATCGAAGCCAAACAAATGAGACAGTTTTTAGTGAGAGTTTTCAGATCGTAATCGTGCATGTCATGAACACATAATAAGCATTAGATAATCCTCATGATAGGGGTTATGGGAATGTTCTGCAAAATAAATAAAATAAGGGGGTGAGAGCAAGGCAACATCTGCTGTGAATCGGGCTCATATATATGAAACAACAGGCTACAGATGTGTCATTTCCATAATATGATATGAAATAGCTTCTCATTGTTAGAAATTTCTGAGCCACGGTGAACGATAGATGAATGATTGGGAGGTAGAATCTGAATGCTCTATGATAAAAATGAGGTATTGATTCGGTGAGATTTTAATTTAGATTAGTTCACTTAGAAAAAGTAATAAATTGAAATGTACTCGACACAGCTCACATTCGAAATGACTTATCAGGATCCCAAAATGAAACCTTAGGCAAGCAATAATTTTAACTCTAGCACTCCCCCAAGTTACCCCACACTATATTACAGCATCTTTGCAAATAATTTGGACAAGAATGAGACAAGTAGTATATCTCTGAATGACGGGTGGGAGTTTGAGTTTCAATGCCAGAAGAAAAGATGGGAAGAGAACTGGAATTAAGTGTCTGGCCATAATAAATTAGGAAGACAAACATCTGAACTATTAGAAAAGTGATTTGGCATAAGCCATAGCATATATTTGCCTGATGCCTCATTCACTTGAGTGGTTTCAGATGGTCAGGTGAAAGGCTTTATCTGTAGAAAAATATAGAATTGGATCTTTTTGATTCATATCTGGATTCCTTGAGATTTTAATTTGTTGTTCAATTTCATTTTGAAAGAATTTTGCATTCCATCTTTTTAATTTTTTATAGATGCAGCTAAATCAAAAAGCGCATGTAAATCTGCCAACACAAAGCTTGGCCTAGAGTAGGATAATAATAATAATTATTATGATAACTAACAGTGCTTGAGCTCTTATTATAAGCCAGGTCCTGAGTTCAACAGGACTTTACTATTTTATTACTTTTTTGTTGCATTTAATATGGAGTTCAGAAAGCATTATGTCCCCTTCTGTACAGTCATGCCTTACTTTTGCATTTGGTTTTACATTTTCTATACTGAAATCATAACTATAGAACTAGAAAGCCGTTAGTGCTTTATTTGCATACTACTAATTGAAGACCCTAGTATCACTTCCTATGCATTTATTGTGCTCCCTTGCTTTTTCTGCCAGCTCATGCCATTTCCAGGACGAATATTTTGCTTGCATAGCACATGTGTGCACATGCCCCCCACTACACACACAGATGTTCTTACAGAGCTTCCCAATTTAAGTAGCTTTTCCTCCTGACCCATTTTGGGGATATGATCTTCGAAAAAATTTTTGCCAGGTGATCATTATTAAGTTTCCAAGTATACACAATTTGTAGTATCCATCTCTGGAAATGTTAACTGCCCTTAGTAAAGAATGACTTAGTTTCTGTGCTGGCTCTTTCATAATAGCTCAGCTTTCTAATCTCCACTTTAAAGAATTTCTCTTTTGTAGGTTCAATACTTACCTCCTTAGAAGTGAAGTTCTTTGTTAAAGGTTTAGCTTCTGTAGCATCATGGGATGCTTTGGGGGCCATTAAGCTTAATGAGTTAACATTTTTTTTCCAAAGTGTATATGAGGTGCCTACTGAAGATAACTTTAACAGGTCCTCTTGATTTATTACAAAGAAAGTCTCTTTCAACAAAAGCTTTCAGGCTGAACTTTCATTCTTGTCTGAGAGAAGCAAACTTTTGGTCTCAAGTGCTGCATAATACATCACATGCCGTTTCTGTATTCATGGGCTATTATATAACCAAGCTATCAGTTACATCAAAGCTTGTCTTCCTACATAAAGATGCATTGACAATAGATAAATCCCCTTTCTCTCCAATTGGGTTTTTTTTCCATAGAATTCCATTGAACAAGGATCGCTTTTTCCCCTTTGAAATGAGATTTTAAATTTCACACATATTTATCACGAAACAGTCAAAGCAGAATAGGTAATTTTTATCATAAAGTTTCCCCCCCCCCATACAATCTCTAAAAGGCAAACCCCATGGAACCATCAGAGGACCTTTTCAGAGGCAAGTCTTCAAAGCATTCCTTTAGCCCAGTGGTGCCCATCTCATAATGGAGACCCCTAAAGTCCTTCACATCCTACCCACCCTATTTGAAGCTTCTAAGGCAACTCCCCACCCAGAGGAAGAGGAGGCAGAAGCAAAGTCCCTGCATGAAAAAAGTAGGAAGAGTCCCTGACTGGCTGGTTAGAGATGACAGGAGCTTCAGCCCTGTAAGGCAGCTCTGTGGGCTCACTACCCTACTACCTGTCAAGACCAAGGGATTCAGTGCCTTCAGGGCCCTAAAGGACCCCACTAACCTTCATCTGTCCTCCACTATTCAGGCTTTATATTTCTAAAAAGCTGTAACCTAGAATAAAGACTTCAGTTCTGAAAAATTTTGTCTATCACCCATGAGATAAGCAGACAACATCAGTATGGCACACAAGTTTCTATAAGACCTTGAGCAAGTTTCATATCCTCTCCCTGACCCTCGTTGTAAAATGAGGCCCATATATTCACTTAGCAAATATCTTTTTACTGTTTGTTAAGTGTCAGAAATTGTTTTAAGTACTAAGAATACATGACTGACGAAACCATACCAAACAGTTCTACCCTATATTAGCTTACATTCTAGGAGGATTTAGATAATTAAAAGTTAAGTAAATAAAAACTTCCAGGGCACCTGGCTGGCTCAGTCGGTAGAGCATGTGACTCTTGATCTCAGACTTGTAACTTCCAGCCCCATGTTGACTGTAGAGATTGCTTACAAATACAATCTTAAAAAAAAATGAATAAAAACTTTTAAAACTCAAGTGAATAAAATATTATGGAGCAGAGTAAAGGGAAAAGGAGCCCATAAATGTAGGTGGGAGTTGAAATTTTAAACAGGAGAGCCTGGGAAGGTCTTTCTGAGACTGTGACATTTTAGCAAAGATGAGAAGGAGATGAAGGAATGAGTCATGGGAACATCTGGGGGCATGGCAAGGAAGTAAAAGAGTCAGATATGGGAGGATGGGTAAGTTTCAGGAAAAGCAAGGAGCCTGAGGTGGTTGGAGAAAGTGGGAAACTGGGAGTCATACAAGGTAAAGTGGAAGAGCTGATGAAGGAACAGATTTTGTAGAGCTTGTCATCCTTTGGACCATAGTGCCCTTTATGTTGCCTTCAGTAGAGGCTATTTCAAGGTTTTGAACAAAGTGATATGATTTTAGATTTTAAAAGGCTCCCTCTGACCATTGGTTTGAGAAAAGAAAGGGTAATAGTGAATCAGGATAGAAGCAGGGAGATAGCTTAACAGGCCAAGAGTAGTTATCTCCACAAAAGATGATGGTGGCTCAGGCCAGGAGGTAGTGAGAAATGCTGAATTCTGGGTGGATTTTGAATTAGAATTAGTAGAGTTTATAGACAGTTAAGATACTCGACATGGGGAAAAGGGGGGCAAAGAATGACTTCAACTTGAGCAATCGGGCATAGGAAGATGCTGTTCATTGAGTCAGAGAAGTCTGTAGAAGCGGCAGATTGGTGGGGGCTAAGACCAGAGTTTGGTTTTGTACATATTGTTTGAAAGACCAGATAGATTTTCAAATGGAAATATTGAGTTAACATTTAGATAATGATAGTGCTTATTACTTTTGATGATTTTGAGGATTAAATGGGCTTTATCATCCAGCACTGATTACTTTTCTAATCACAGGTACCACCACATCTTACCACCCACCCAGGACTCAGTCATGGCAAACTATTTTATGCTCCTTCTCATTTCCATATCTTTGCATGTATATATTCCCATCCCAGGATGATCTTTCCTTGCTCACTCATTGACCTCGTTCTGCCCATTTCTTTTCTTTTTTTTAAATTTTATTTCTTATTTTTATTCTTTTATTTTTAGGGAGAGAGAGCAAGCAGAGGGGAGGAGAAGAGGGAGAGAGAGAGAATCTTAAGCAGGCTCCACACTCAGCTCAGAGCCTGATGGGGGGCTTGATCCCACGATGCTGAGATCATAACCTGAGCTGAAATCAAGAGTCAGATGCTCACCCAACCGAGCCACCTGAGGCACCCCCATTCTGCCCATTTCTTATTAGCCAATACTTAAATTAGTTCTTTCCAGTTCCTCCCTTCTTTTATAATTCTGAGAGAAACACAAAATTGATATTATTTAAGACAAAGCAAATATTACCTCCCATAGGCAGCCCTCCATGACCTCTCTGAATAAGCACTCATAGAGCCTTTCTGCAGCTTTAATGACAACCCTTATCATATTCATTTTTAATTAATAAATAATTACTCATCACAATACTTTTGATTTACATGAATCTCCCCTAACAGGCAGGCTATGAGCCCCATGGAAGACATAATTGTCTTCTTTCATAATAAATATTTAATAAATATTTGTTGAAAGAATGAGTACATGAACGAGTGTTTTATATGGTAGAAATAAAATGAGAAATCACTTGAAAAGAATTTTTTTAATAAGAACATTTATTTTTGAAATGTTCTAAACAAATGAAATTGATTTGTGAAGTGGCCAATCTTGAGTGGTCCTCTCTACTGAAGCTTTCCTAACCCAATCTGTTTAGCCCTGGTGTCTGGCACAGTGTCTGGGCACTAAGGAGACGTTTATTGGGTATCTGCTGAAAGAGGGACCAAATGAATCCTAGAAATGACTCACAAAGGAAGATTCTGTTTCCATGGTCTGTGTTAACTGAGGATGATTACTCCCTGGCATGAAATTCAGAACTTAAATTTCAACTACTTTGATAAAAAAGTACCTTTCACAATTATTTCTGTATTTCCATGAATAGAAGCTGCCAAGTATTTCTGAAAGAGGGGCCTGAGGTGTTCTGATTAACACTGAGCAAGAGCTACTGTCTTTCTTTAAATATGTCATGCTCTCTCCCTAGGGCCATTCATCTACCTAGAACACACTTGCCTTCCATTTCACTGGCTAACTTTCCAGGTTTCAGCCTGATGTCTCTTCCCTCAGGAGTTCTTCCTTGATCCTCCAAGACACATGTGGTACCCTTCATAAGCTTTCTCAGAGAACCCCACATATCTCTGAATTGAAGCAACGATCTGTCATTATTATAAATTCTTGTTCGGTTGCCTGGGTCTTCTCTTTGTTGTAATTTCAGCACATTTTACCCAAACACTGAAATAGTGGAAGTGCACATCAAAGATTCATGAAATAAACCAGTAAGTTTTGATGGATGAGGTTGATTGGAAAAACACTGGTGGACAGGGTCTTTGGAAGAATTGACTTACAACTGAGAGTTCTAGAAATTGAATGTTCCAGGCATCAGAAATCATACTTCATCTATCCTACAATTAGTCTCGGCCAATCCCACTAATAATGCCCTGATAAAGTCACCATTGAGTCATGCTATTATGAAATTCCTTAAATCTCTTTTAAAAGATAGAGTTTGCCTTAATCAGAGTATGTGGAAGCCTAAACCATGTAGTCTCCCCTGTATAGCACTTCATTGTTTTCAATGGTGAATAACTGAAATTCAGACTTGACAATCTCATTGTCTCTACTAAAAGGAAACTTCATAATTGCTCCCACAAAGCTTCAAGCATTCCTGGATTGATTCCATTCAAACTAAATCTGTACAAAGATTGGACAATCTCCCCTCTTTTATCCCCCGTTTATTACATGGAGGGTCATTCCAAACCCTAATTTGGGGTGGAGTAGGGGAACCACTGTGGATTTAGTCAGATTTTTTTTTTTCTGGAATATCTGTATAGTTTCCAGAAATGTGCTTGGGCAAAACCTATCTTTGTATTCCTTTGCTTCTTTGCCAAGATTCTTTGTGTTCACAGCAAATAACGTATGAAGTCCTTGAAACTACTGAACTCACATTAGTTGTCGGAGCAGTAGACTAAGTACAAATTGCAATTAGAGCACCACTGGAAAAAGAAATCAGTTATAAAACAATCCTAAATCCACTTAACATGCAGGTAATGTTCAATGCTTAATATAAATAGGCAAGGTCATTGCTAAGTTGCAAACATAAACTCATGGCTCATGTGGAACATAAATCGCCTCAGACAAATTCCTTACAAACTGGGCTTTCAAAAGATAATGACTGTTGACAAGCTAAAAATCTCAAATTTTGACTATTGAATAAAAATAAAATTAGATGATAAAAATTTCTTTCCCAAATTTTATTTGGTTCTCAGATACTTCTTTTTATTAAAAAATCTAATCTTTAGGTTAGATTCACAACAGGCATTGCGAAATACACAACACATACATACACACACACACACACACACACACACACGCACACACACACTCTACATGTGCTAAAATCACTGAAGCTTAATATGGAACAAATAATCCAAAAATTAAATTATAAATACTGTATTAGCATAGATTAATACTTCCCTCTATATTTTTGAAATTTTATTTTCAAGTTAGATGTGATATTGTGTATATTAATTGCATCTCAAGGATAAGAGAAATGGAAGAATTAGAGTTTGTAGGAGTTATATTGTAAAGCATAAAACTACATGTGAAATTATTCAGTGAATCTGATCCCAGCTTTGAAATCTATGATCGTGAGGTCCACATATTTTTTGTAAATTAAAGTTTTTATTATTTTGTGACAGACAGCAGTGACTTTTACGAAGCAGAAGACTATAGCTCAAAAGAAGTAAATAGTGATTAGATTAAATTAACTAAATGTGAATTTTTTTTTCTCCAGTTGAAATAGTCCATTTAAGCTTTATCTCAGGTGTTTGGGAGACTAACCTGCTGCTTAGTTTGTCTGCTCACTGTTTTTCAGTCGAGCTTTATAATTTTGGGTTGTGAGCACATCTTTAGAAGACTCATTTGTGAAAATCCTAGGAGGTCTGAATTTAGGATGTGTCCCAAGAAATAGATTTAGTGTTTGCTTTCACCAAGTGCCTCTGGATTAGTGCTTCTGTATTAGTATTACTAATCTGGAAGTTTTGCTAATTTTTACTTGAGTGTTTTCTTGAAAATGCAGGTAGTGTAAAGACAAACCTCAAATGCGTATGGTTACCAACTTTAAGAGAGACCCTCTCCTCTAAATTCCAGTTAAAAATATACAACTTGCTTTGATTTCTTCTCGTGATAGTAGTTGAATTATTTCTACTCTACCAATTCAATCAGGATGTGGCATTTTGTGGCCCAAAATTAATTCATTGTTTTGTGAAGGCTTGAAGGTCTTATTTCCTGCCCCCTCATGGGCATTGAATCTTTCTGCTTGAAACCTACCAAAATGTCCAAATTCCAGTCCCACATCAAGTGGGACTTGTAACCCCTGGAGATTTATCTTATTTATTTTGTGAGGTAACCATGCATTTTAAAATTTCTTTTCAACAGCATTTCTAGGTATTTTGCTATAGGAGGATTTTCTGGTTGTGTATTCTGCCACACTGCCAGAAATGGAAATTTAAACAAGTTCTTAACTGAAATAGTAATATACACTTAAAACAAAACAAACAAAAATGTAAAAAAAACCAAGTTAAATTTGTTTATCATCATTAAGTAATTCTCAAAATATGTCACTTGATATATGAACATGATATAAAAAGAAAACTTTAGATACCAAACACTTTTGGAATGATTTGTTAAATACTTCAGGAAAATGTTTTATTTTCTGTCTACCAGTTCTATCAGTTGCAAGAGAGAAGTGTGGACATATCCAACTGTATTTTGTGACTTGTCAGTTTCTCCTTTTAGTTGTGTCAGTTTTTCCTACATGTATTTTGAAGCATTGTTATTAGGTGCATAATTATTTAGTACTGTTGAGTCTAGTTGGTAAATTGAAGCTTTTGTCATTATATAACATACCTCTTTCTTGTTCATAATGTTTTCACTCCAAAATCTATTTTAATATTACTATAACCTCTCCAGCTTTTTAAAAAAATAGTATTTGCATGTTATATCTTTTTTTTCCCAATTTTATTTTCAAGCTACCTATATCACTGGTCATCAAACATTTTTCTTAAAGGGTCAGAAGGCAAATATTTTAGTGTGTAGTCCATGTGGTCTTTGTCACAACTACTCAATTCTGGCATTGCAGCATGAAAGCAGTCATAAATAATATGAAAATGAATGTGTTAATGGCTGTGTTCTAATAAAATCTTATTTACTAATATTGATGACCAGCTCATGGGCCATAGTTTACTGACCCCTGATTTATATCTTTATGTTTGAAATTAGTTTCTTGTATACAGCATATAGTTGGGTCATAACTTTTAAAGGGGTGGGATCTGAGATTTTTTTAAACAAGTTTATTCCAGAATTAACTGCACATATTTTAAGGGTACACTTTCTTAAGTTTTGACATATATACAAACCCATCATCACCACCAAGAAAATGAATGTATTATCATCCTCGAACTTTGTGCCTCCCACCTCTTCCTACTACCACCTACCTCCCAGCATCCACTTACCTTCTTGCTGTCACTTTACATTAGTTTGTATTTTATAGAATTTTACATGAATTAAATCATATGGTAGACATTATTTTTGTCTGGATTCTTTCACTCATGTAATTATTTTGAAGTTTATCCTTATCAATGAGTATATCAATAGCCCATTCCATTTTATTTCTGAGGAGCGTTACATAGTATGAATATTCTATAGATTATCCACTCATCTGTTAATGGATATTTGGGTATTTCCCATTTAGGGCTAGTATAAAAAAGCTACTATAAATATTTGTGAATAATAATTCTTTGTATCAATATATGATTTTATTTCTCTTGGGTAAATAGCTAGGCGTGAAATGGTTGGATCCTGAAGTATATATATGTTTAAACTTTTAATAAACTGCAAAACTATTTTCCAAAGTGGTTATACCACCACCACACTTAATGTGAATATTGATATTCTTAGGTTTCCATTTATTATCTTGCTATTTTTTTTCTATTGGTCTCACCTGATTTTGTCTTCTTTTTCCCCTCTTTCTGCCCCTTTTGGGGGTTACGTGATAGCTTTATGCTTCCATTTTATCTCCTTTTTTTAAAATGTTTATTTATTTTTGAGAGAGAGACAGAGCATGAAAAGGGGAGGGGCATAGAGAGAGGGGAGACAGAATCAGAAGCAGGCTGCAGACTCTGAGCTGTCAGCACAGAACCTGACGTAGGGCTTTGACCCACGAACTGTGAAACCATGACCTGAGCTGAAGTCGGATGCTTAACCAACTGAGCCATCCAGGTGCCCCTATCTCTTCTGATTTATTAGCCATAATTTTTTCAGTAAATTTTTACAGGTATATAGTACACATATTCAAGTTATTATAGTCTACCTTCCAATGATATTACATGACTTCACAGTATAGTATAATTACTATAGTAATATAGTATAGTATATAGAATAATATACTTCCATTTCCCTTCCAGATTATTGTGTTCTTATTGTCATGAATTTTACCTTTACATATATTATGTTTCATACTACATTATTACATTTTTGTTTAAACTATCATATATAAGCAATTAGGAGAAATGTACATATTTACCAGTGTATTTCCATTGATCTTCACTCCTTTGTGTAGATCTGTATTCCCTTGTAGTATCATTTCGTTCCGTTGGAAGGATGTTACTTAATATTTCTATAGTATAGGTCTGCTAGTGATACATTTTTTCAGTTTTTGTGTTTCTGATGAGTTTTTATTTACCTTTTTTAAAGATATTATCACTGGGTATAAAATTCTAGTTTAAAAACTTTGGTCTTTCAAAACTTTTATATTGGCAAAGAATGAGCATTCTCTAATTGTTGGGTCTTGAATTCCATATATGACTGTTAGATATAGTTGTTAACTGAGTCATTCAAATATTTTATTGTGTTCTAAGAATATTTTGTCCATGGGGTGCCTGGGTGGCTCAATTGGTTGAGCAGCCCACTCTTGATTTTGGCTCAAGTCACGATCCCAGGGTCATGGGATCAAGACCTGCATCCATGCTCAGTGTGGAGCCTGCTTAAGATTCTTTTTCCCTCTACCCCTCTCCCCGACTCTTGCTCTCACTCTCTCTCTAAAATAAAATTTAAAAATTTTAAAGAATATTTTTTCCTTCCTAACTTTTATCTATTTAACCCATCAATTTCTTAGAAATGTGTATAAAAATGTCCTTCTATGATAGTATATTTGACATTTTTAAAAATATGCTAAATATTAACTTATAAGACAGCATATTGTTAGGTGCATGAAAATTTAGATGTGTTCTTTTACCATTATGGTAATGATTTTTAGTGCTTACCTATATATAGTCCTTGCCTTCTGAATACATTGGAATACCATACTTACATACCCTGTAGCAATAAGGCTACCAAGGAAAACCAAGGAACCAGTTTATACCAAAGAGGGTGAGAGAAGAAGTGAATGTCACTTCCAGAATGAAGCTTGTAGTTCATTGCACGAGACCTTCTGGTGCTCTCTTACCCTTCCATGGCAAAAAAGGACTATGTACTTCTGATGGAGCTGCCTCAAGATAATGGAGACTCTATCAGCCTGGGTTCCTGAGGGATTATGTGGAATTGAATACCACACTGAACTCACATATATAATGTGATCGAGCCATGTTAAACAACTGGGACCGGGTTCATTTTTACTGTAGCAAAATCTATCCTGTCCTAATAATGTAGGTAGTGATACTCTATCCCTAATGATGCTTTCATCTCTAATACATTTTGTAAGGGTTAGATTGTAGTGTAGGGCTAATGCTTAGCTTGAAAAATAACAGCTTTGTGTTGACACTGAAGGTTAAGAGATAACAGCCTTGCTTTGCTCTGGTAAACTACGCCTCATACTCTTGTAAATTAGGCTTCACCAATTAAGGAAACAAAAGTTCAAAGAAAAGAGCATCAGAGGCAGGGTCAAGGAGATCCACTGGTTGTAACTTAGAGGCAGAAAGTCTAAAGTAAACACCTCATTAGGCAACTGTTTCTAACTCATCTGGAAACTGTTTCTTTGTTCTGTTCCCAGGTGATGATAAAACGATGTGATCGGTTATAAAAACTCTGTACCCAGGCTGTTCGAGGCCGCACTCTTATCAAGAGTGTTGGTCCCGATCGGTCGGCCTTGCCTCTCATTGTAATAAACTTTGTTGTGACTGTCACTGGTGCCTGTAGCATTCTGTTTCAGGAGTCGTGTGGATGCAACAATTTTTAACTGTATTTTGTGTTATTCATATAACTACATCAGCTTCCCTTTCATTAGTAATAACTTGGTGAGCCTTTTATTTGTCCTTTATTTTTATATTGTTCTGTATTTTGTTTGTTTTGCTTTAACTCTGTCTCTTGTCAACAGAATATAATAAGATTTCAATCTGATTTTTAATTATTTCAACAAGCATTAAGCATTAGTTAGCTCCTCCTAAATAGGCCCTATTCTGGATGTGAGAGATAAAGCAATAAGCAAAACAGATTTTTTTTTTCTGTAATTAAGCTGTGACTATCTTTTACAGCAAGCTTGATTCACTAACATGATTCCTATTGCTTATATATTTTTATTTATTACCTAATTCTTCAATTAGTAGGCTTTTTTTCTTTTTACTTCTTTTATTCTCCTTTATGGCTACTAATGCATTAATCCAGCTTTTTTCTCCTTTATCCACTTAAGTTATACATTTGATTTCTGTTCTTCTGAGATTACCGTTAAACTTTTAACACTCCCTCATGTTTGAAAAAATATAAAGGAAACTACTATCTGTATCCTTCTATGAACTATGTATGGCTATTAGAACATTGGTAAACAAATTTCCTGTTCTCTAATATCATGTAATTGTTTTTTGGTATTTTAGTTTTCCCTTCGTTTTAGGTAATCCAATTAGCCACTATCACTATTTTTGATTGTTTAATGAAGCCAATGATTGTTCAGATATCAGCCTATCCATGTGAAATTATTTTTGTTCAGCTGCCTTCTGCATTCGTTTCTGTCCTCTGTATGCAATTTCCTTTTTCCTGCTGTATTTTTTTTTCTGCAAGGATCCTTCAGTGAAAAATTCCTATTTTTTTTCTGAAAATGTCACAATTATACAGTTCAATTGTACATAATTGAATAAGAAGTTGTCTGAATAAAATCTATTTGATTAAAATATATACAGTTACCACTTTATAGGCATAAGGCTTTAACATTTCGCAATTTTGTATAGTTCAAGCTAACTAGATTATCAATTATTTTCCCTCAGCATCTAAGGTCTTTTGATTTTTGTTATTGATGAAGTTTTAGGGTGATGGGGCTTCATGGGGCCTGGGGCCGACAGCCAAGAAAGAATTATTGAAGATGTCTTTGGTGCAAAAATGGTGATTTTATTAAAGCATGGGGACAGGAGCCATGGGCAGAAAGAGCTGCACTGGGGTTGTGACAGGTAACTCATTATATACCCTCAGGTTGGGCGGGGGTCAGGGATAAAGTCTCTAAGGTATTTTGGAAATAAGGTTTCCAGGACCTTAAGGGGCTAGCTGTTGCTAAGGAAACACCACTTATTACTGTTTAGTAAAACCTCAGTCTTGAGACCCTTCAGATGTATATCAGGGGGCCAGAAGCTTGGAGTATGATTGTCAGCATATGTCTTGGGGCAGTTGAGATAAAGTAAGTAGATTTACAGGATCCTCGAGGTTGGGATAATGTTAAGCTGATTCTCTTTTGCCCCCAGCAAAGTGTCATCCTCCAGGCAGCTGAGCTCCTAGAGGGAGGTCACTCTGCCTGTTTCAAGGACTTGTCAGTGGGCTGTAGGCAGTAAGGGAATTTAAGTTTTCATTTGCCTTAGTTTCCCACATTACCATGCCAAGCACTTAAGCCCCTTTCCTTTGTTCTTGGGCAGCCAGGAATGTCCAAGCAATATCACAAACATTTCACCTGGGGGCAGGGGGTGCTGCTAGCAGGTATTTTGCCCTCAGCTTGCCCCACACTCCCTCATCATTACTGCTGTTGAGAATAACAAATGAATTACAGTTTCAGTATAATTGTTTTTATGAGAAGCAGTTTACTTTTCTCTGATTTTTAAAATTTTATTTATACTTCTTCCATTTTGTTCTACTTTTGCATTTGTAGATTTTTTTTCATTAATTTTGGGAAGTTGGCAGCTATTATCTCTTATCAATGTTATCATTGTCCCATCCTTTCTAGTGTTTCCATTTGAAATTCCTCTTAGATATATTTTGGATGTCCTCATTTCATCTCTTTTGTTTCTAAACCGTGCTTTCCTATTTTTCATCTCTTATCATTCACGAGGCATTATTGATTTTTGCTCAGACACATGTTTCTATTCATTAAGTCCATGTGTTTATCTGATTTTAAACATATCTATCGACTTTTTAGGTTCAGTGATTGTACCTTTTTACTTTTCAAAGTATAATTTATTTTTCTAAACCTTCTTATTCTTTCCCTATAATATTTTGTATGTGCTTAATGATTTTGATTCCTTTATTCAACTCTTATGCATCTTAAATGTAATTATTTTATTTTTTTCAGATTGTCATTCTAATATTTCAAGTTTGAATGACACTTTATTTTGTGTGTTGACTCCAATGCATTTGAATTATTTTCTCATATGCTCTCTTATAACAGACTCATCTAGCTGATCTCTTTTGTTATTGTTATTGTAAGTTTTTATTTTTTTTAAGTTTATTTATTTATTTTGAGAAAGACAGAGGCAGTGCCAGTGGGGAAAGGGCAAAGAGAAGGAGAGAGAGAGAGAGAGAGAGAGACATCCAAGCAGGCTCCGTAATACCAGTGCAGAGACCCTTGCAGGGCTCGAACTCACAAACCGTGAGATCATGACCTCAGCTGAAACCAAGAGTCAGACACTTACCCAACTGAGCCACCCAGCCACCCCCATTATTGTTGTTTTAACGCAGTGTATTTTGTGACATAGAGTGTAGAAGCATTTTTTTCAAGAGTTAGTTTGCATTTACTGGTGCAGCCACTCTGGAAAACAGTGTGGAGGTTCCTCAAAAAATTAAAAATAGACCTACCCTATGACCCAGCAATAACACTGGTAGGAATTTACTCAAGGGATACGGGAGTACTGATGCATAGGGGCACTTGTACCCCAATGTTTATAGCAGCACTTTCAACAATAGCCAAATTGTGGAAAGAGCCTAAATGTCCATCAACTGATGAATGGATGAAGAAATTGTGGTTTATATACAGAATGGAGTACTACGTGGCAATGAGAAAGAATGAAATATGGCCCTTTGTAGCAACGTGGATGGAACTGGAGAGTGTTATGCTAAGTGAAATAAGCCATACAGAGAAAGACAGATACCATATGTTTTCACTCTTATGTGGATCCTGAGAAACTTAACAGAAACCCATGCGGGAGGGGAAGGAAAAAAAAAAGAGGTTAGAGTGGGAGAGAGCCAAAGCATAAGAGACTCTTAAAAACTGAGAACAAACTGAGGCTTGATGGGGGGTGGGAGGGAGGGGAGGGTGGGTGATGGGTATTGAGGAGGGCACCTTTTGGGATGAGCACTGGGTGTTGTGTGGAAACCAATTTGACAATAAATATCATATATTAAAAAAAAAGAGTTAGTTTGCATTTGTTTTTGGCAAGTGCTTCCTGGAGCCAATTTTTATGTTAAATATTTGGGTTGGGGTTCCCAGCATAGGCAGTGTGAATTCAAAACACATACCTGAGTGAGGCATAAATCTGGAGTTTTAAATTCTTTTTTCCTACCATAGACTAGACAGAGACAGACAATAATCTCTGTTCTCTCCATGTTCCAATAAGTAAATGTTCCCTATTCAAATCTTTAACAATTAGTGTAAGAGTTCTTCAAAGTTCCTAGAACCATGTAAAACTCCAACTCCCAGCTCTCTATATGGATCTGTCTATCTCTGAGTCCTCATTACCCGTGACAACCAGAGCACAAAAACCACTAAAAAGGGGTTACTGATACCATATCTCCTTCTCCCCACTTTCATGTCAGAACTGCATCACCTTAGTTTTTAGTTCTTCCCTGTTTCTCCTTTGAAAACTGGAGATTTCATATCAGTGTGTGTGTGAACTCATGCATGTATTAAAGAGTGTCACAGTTACTCAACATTTGCAGGTGTTTATAATATCTGTTTTCAAGTCTAAACTTAGGACTTAAAAATATTGTGAAAGAGAAAGGAAATGAAGAAGGGAAAAGAGAGAAGAAAGGAAAAGGAATAAAGGTAATAATTTTGTGGCAAGAGAATTAGACAATGAACAGGTAGTTAAATTAGAAACAAAGACATAAGCAGATAAAATGCTGCCAATCTCTGTACAAGATTGAAACAAATGGAACAATCAATCAATGTGAAACATTACATTAATAAAAGAAAGGATAAGAACCATATGATCTTGTCAATAGGTGCAGCAATAGCATTTGGCAAAATACAGCATCCTTTCTTAAAAACACCCTCAAGAAAGTCAGGCTAGAAGGAACATACTTAAACATCATAAAAGCCATATATGGAAAGCCCACAGCTAATATCATCCTCAAGGGGGAAAACTGAGAGCTTTCCCCCTGAGATGAGGAACACGCCAGGGATGTCCACTCTCACCACTGTTGTTTAACATAGTATTGGAAGTCCTAGCATCAGCAATCAGACAACAAAGTGAAATAAAAGGCATCAAAATTGGCAAAGAAGACAAACTTTCACTTCTCACAGATGACATGATACTCTACATGGAAAACCTGAAAGTCTCCACCAAAAGACTCCTAGAACTGATACATGAATTCAGCAAAGCTGCAGAGAAAAAAATCAATGTACAGAAATCGATTGCATTCCTATATACCAATAATGAAGCAACAGAAAGAGAAATAAAAAAACTGGCCCATTTATAATTGCACCAAGAACCATAAAATACCTAGGAACAAACCTAACCAAAGATGTAAAAGACCTGTATTCTGAAAACTATAGAAAGCTTATGAAGGAAATTGAAGAACACACAAAGAAATGGAAAAACATTCCATGCTCATGGATTGGAGGAATAAATATTGTTAAAATGTCAATACTACCCAAAGTAATCTACACATTCAAAATTGCACTGGCATTCTTCTCAAAGCTAGAGCAAACAATTCTAAAATTTGTACGGAACCACAAAAGACCCAGAATAGCCAAAGTAATAATAAAAAAGAAAACCAAAGCAGGAGGCATCACAATCCCAGACTTTAGCCTCTACTACAAAGCTGTAATCATCAAGATGGTATAGTGTTGGCACAAAAACAGACACATAGCCAATGGAATAGAATAGAGAACCCAGAATTGGACCCACAAATGTATGGCCAGCTAATCTTTGAGCAAGCAGGAAAGAGTATCCAATGGAAAAAGGACAGTCTCTTTAACAAATGGTGCTGGGAGAACTGTACAGCAACATGCAAAAGAATGAAACTAGACCACTTTCTTACACCATACACACAAATAAACTCAAAATGGATGAAAGACCTAAATGTGAGACAGGAAACCATCAAAACCCTAGAGGAGAAAGCAGGCAACAACCTCTTTGACCTCAGCTTCAGCAATTTCTTACTCGATACATCTCCAAAGGCAAGGGAATTAAAAGCAAAAATGAACTATTGGGACTTCATGAGGATAAAAAGTTTCTGCACTGCAAAGGAAACAATCAATAAAACTAAAAGGCAACCGACGGAATGGGAAAAGATATTTGCAAATGACAGATCAGATAAAGAGCTAGTATCCTAAATCTATACAGAGTTTACCAAACTCAACACCCAAAAAACAAATAATCCAGTGAAGAAATAGAAGACATGAATAGACACTTTTCCAAAGAAGACATCCAGATAGCCAACAGACACATGAAAAGATGCTCAACGTCACTCCTCATCAGGGAAATACAAATCAAAACCACACTGAGATACCACCTCACACCAGTCAGAGTGTCTAAAATGAACAACTCAGGAAACTTCAGATGCTGGTGGGGATGTGGAGAAATGGCAACCCTCTTGCACTGTTGGTGGGAATGCAAACTGGTGCAGCCACTCTGGAAAACAGTGTGGAGGTTCCTCAAAAAATTAAAAAAATAGAACTACCCTACAGCCCAGCAATAGCACTGCTAGGAATTTACCTAAGGGATACAAGAGTGCTGGCGCATAGGGGCATGTGTACCCCAATGTTTATAGCAGCACTTTCAACAATAGCCAAATTATGAAAAGAGCCTAAATGTCCATCAACTGATGAACAGATAAAGAAGATGTGGTTTATATATACAATGGAATACTACTTGGCAAAGAGAAAGAATGAAATCCTGCCATTTGCAGCAATGTGGATGGAACTGGAAGGTATTATGCTGAGTGAAATAAGTCAGTCAGAGAAAGACAGATATCATGTGTTTTCACTCATATGTGGATCTTAAGAAACTGAACAGAAGACCATGGGGAAGGGAAGGGGTAAAAACTAATTATAAGCAGAGAAGGAGGGAGGCAAACCACAAGAGACTCTTAAATACAGAGAACAAACTGAGGGTGGATAGGGGTGGGGGAGAGAGAAAATGGGTGTTGGTCATTGAGGAGGGTATTTGTTGGGATGAGCATTGGGTGTTGTATGTAAGCCAGTTTGACAATAAATTATATTCATAAAAAAATAAATAAAAGTAAAAAGTAAAAAGAAAAAAAGGAAGAATGATCGCAAAGTTGGAAGAGGCAAAATTTTCCCAGGTAAAGCATAAAAAGCAGAAATAATAAGAAAAACAATAATAAATTAGACTTCATTAAAGTTAGAAATTTCTGCTCTTTGAAAGACAGCATTCCAAAAATGAAAATACAAGCCACTGACTAAAATATATTTGCAGTGCATATATCTCTGACCAAGGACTGGTATCTAGAATCTATAAAGAACTCCTACATCTTAGGTCACCTGGGTGGCTCAGGTGGTTGAGTGTCTGACTTCAGATTGGGTCATGATCTCACGATTCATGGGTTCAAGCCCCTGTCAGGCTCTCTGCTGTCAGGTGGAGCCCACTTTGGATCCTCTGTACCCCCCTCTTTTCTGCCCCTCCCCCACTTGTACTCTGTCTCTCTCAAAATAAATAAACTTAAAAAAAAATAAAGAATTCCTACATCTCAAGAATAAGGAGACAAAAATGTGCACAGATATGAACAGATTTCACAAAAAAAAAGATAATAAGCAATTGAAAAGATGCTCCATATCATTAGTCATCAATACTAAATTAAAAGTAAATTGAAATACCACTATACACTGATTAAATGGATACAATAAAAAAGATTTAAAATACCATGATTTGGTGAGGCTGTATAACAACTACAATTTCCAAGTATTGCTAATAGAAATGTGAAATTGAATACCCACTTTGGAAAAGTGATGATTAGTGTCTTACATATCTACCATATGATCTGGTAATTCTACTCCTAGGTTTTTACTGAATAGAAATAAACACACATCCACCCCAAAACTGGTATTCGAATGTTAATGGCAGCTTTATTCAGAATAGCCAAATAGTAACAACCTAAATGCTTGTCCACAGGTAAAGGGCTAAAGAAATTTTGATATAAATATTCAATGGCATAGTACTCAGGAATAAAATGAATAAACTATAGCTACACACAATAACATATGAATCTAAAGAAACATACTGCTGAACAAAAGAAGCCAGAACAAAAGGATACAATCTATCTTCTTTCCATTTGTATAAAAATCTAAAACTAATGTATATGGCGGAAAAGTAGATCAATGGTTGCCTGGGGCTGGAAGTATAGGAAGTAGATTCCCTGTAAATCTGTATCAGGAAACTTGTTGGAGTAATAGAAATGTTCTATGTCTTAAGCATGGTAGTAGTTGCATGGTCTGTACATTTGCCCATGTTCACTGAATTGCAGAAGCCATTTGGGACCCAGAACAACCAGGATGAAAAAGAAAAGCTCCTTGATAATGACAGATACTGGCTATTGCATAGTGGCTCTGGGGATACTCAGCACAAGAGTTAATTTGATTTGGAAAAACAAAGCAACGTGATGTTTCGTGTGTCTGAATATTATGAAACAAATACCTACTGCATAGCATTGATTGATACCATCTTTCCTGAATCAGGAAAGTGCTAATTCAAAAGCAGGATAAATGCCCCACATAATCTTACCACATTCTCAGGACCATAAACTATCTTAAAGCAGGGCAATTAACACCAAATTAGCAAAATTTACAATGCTTTCTGTGTTTTTCCCACTGTCTCCTTCAGAATAAAAGGAGCTTTAAAAATTTTAAGTGAGATTATCACTGTCATTATATTAAAGTGCCATCTAGCTTCTCATGGTATTACAGTGAAGCAGCTTCGACCACTCTCCTGTCATCAGGCAACCTCTACTCTGGCAGATGCTTCCATTTGGGGGCCTTATTATTTTTCCTACCATTACTGAAAATGTGCATCCCTCCATCGTAGCCTTCTCTGGTATTTCGTAGGTTTTGCCATGGAGACCACAGTGGCAGGTTGATGTCAGGTGTATAAAATAACATTTCATTATCCAACCTTGCTTGGCAATGAGAACTGGCATTTCTAGGAGCTCCAGTTCTTTAGAGCCAGAGGCTTTTGCCAAGAGTGGATAAATATATAGATGAAAAGAACTCTGATCACTCCTATTCCTATCTATTTGACTGCACATTGTGTTGTTTTGATTTACAACCCACTCTCAAATTCCTGGTTTGATCGTATCTATTACCTGTGGTTGTCACTTGCAAGAATTGAACTTTATTTTCTTTACCACTCTTATGTACCTGTAGTGGATGAGAAATGGCCTTCTCTGTGCTTTCATTTTCACAGACTATCCATAAAAGAGTTGACTGGGAAGTCCCTCAAAATGCATATACGTAGTGCATATAAAAGTAGGGGGTGAAGGTGGGTGGGGGGAAGGGCGGGAGAGAAGCCTAAAAGAAAAAATAATGAACAGACCTTGAGCACTAAAATAAAGGGAAATAAGAAAAATCTGCTGAAATCATGTTCCTATAGTTAGAAACAAAGGGAGTTTAGATAAAGAACTGAAAACAGAGTCTCAGGCTACCTGGTCCCCCTGCTACTTTCTAAGTTAATTAATAACTCAGGAATGAATATCTTTCATGTTTAAAGTAGTAATTGTAATTCCTACCCCACAATTTTGTTTTGAAAATTAAATCACAAAATGTGCAGTGCCTAGCACTTTGCAAGTACCTATTTCAGATTTGCCCTGGTAGTAAACATTCAAGCTGAGTCACTAAGAACTGTCTAATCATGGGGCTCTTTACAAAGGGGAGGGTAAAGCCTAGGGAGTTAGTGAGATAGAATAGTACCACAGAGCTAGCAACAGCAGGGACCCATTACCAGTCCTAGCAGGTGCAGGGTGGTTACCCGTGCTGAGTAGAATGGAGGCTTCCCTACTAGGAGCTGGGGTAAACTAGAGAGATCCAGCCAACCCATTGCAAACTGATAAACTAGCCTAGGATATCACACTCTTTTTCATTTTAACTTTTCTGAAAAGGAAAATCATATTTTATTTTTATTTTGAGCCAAAGAAATTTCTCCTAATTCATACCTAGGACACAGAAGTGGTCTCTTTCTTCATTGGAATGCCATATCCTTTACTTTTTGTTTGATTTCTAGCCCTCACTGTATTTTCCTGCATCACTACATGACTATATAGTTCTGGTCTTTTTTATTTTAAATGACAGGGGCTGTGTCCTTCTCATCTGTGTATTCGCTTCAGTGCCTAACAAAATAGGTGCTCAATAATTTGAATTGGAGACATAAATTTGATTTGCCCAATGGCCTTCAAGTTATTTCATTGAGTGTTACTGATGAAAAGATAAAGGCCACAGACAAAAGAAGTGGAGATAAAGTAGTGAGTCACTCAGAAGAGACAATGCGAAGCAAGCAATCACCTATTCATCAAATACTTATTGAACACTATTTTTGCACCAAGTACTCTTTTTTCTGGTTTCCTATAGGGCAAGAGAAGAATACTGGCAATCTATTCATTCATTTATTATTTTTACTAATATTAATTCACATGATCAACATGGGGAGCAGGAGAAAGAGCAATGTCTGATGTGGGTCAAGTGTGATATGGGTTTTATTTAAGCTGATGAGGAGTAGAGATAAAGAGTGCAGTGAAATCACACAGTAGGTTCGCCTGACCCAGGCTAGAAGGGCATGGCAATTAAGGCCAAAAAAATAACACTTCTTGTGGAGCACAGCTCTCTCTGCTCATCCATGATTAAAAACTGAGGAAGAAAACCAACAGCATTTATCATGGAGACAAACCAACCATAACCCCCATTAACCTAACACAGAAAAAAGGCAAAGGGAGTAAGCTTCTGGTGGTAATTCAGGAAGAAACAGAGAAGAAGCATGGCTGGCAGAAAAACAAACACACTAACAAACAACGAAAGCCTTCAAAGAGGCGTACTAAAATTTTCTGAGAGGGGATCAGAATGCATTCAGAGCCCTCCAAATGGGAATGTGCAAGTGTGCAAGAGGCAGAAATTTGGAACTTCCCAGAAGATGACCTAGGCAACTAATCTATTTCCAACGTGAGTCATTTTTAAGTACTAGAGACCCTGGTCAGCAGTTGCTTTGATAAAAATTGTATCAGGAGAGGGTGTCCTTAGACAAGATTTATGTGTAAACTAGGTTTTAACTGCAATTAAGTAATAATGCTTCCAAACAACTAACCTGAGCCTGAGGGGTCCCCTCTCTGAGGAAAATAACTCCCTTATCTCTGAAATGAAACATTATTAATAAGTATCATGTTTTTTAATAAATATACTGGGGACTGGGGTTTCCCATTTACTAGTCAACAGAATGAAGTAATTTTTCATCATTGAAGATGAAGCCACTCAAGGGAAACTACAAACACTCTGGTGACTGTCCTTCTGGAGAGAATCAGATGAAAAGACTGGCTTGTTAGGGGAGGACTAATGTCAGTAACCCCAGGAGGTGGCAAACAGAGGAATTAGCTTGGTGTAGAGCATGACCTCTGTGCCCCAAATAGAGAGGGACTTCCAAGAACTGGCAGCTGAGCCTTCTTCTATAAGAAGCAGTGTTTCTGGAAAGAGAAAGATTTTAGAGCCAGGCAGACGTGGGTTTGAAATCTAACTCTGACACTTGCAATAGTTCTATAATCACAGGAAATGACTATCTATTCCCCAGGGCTGCTGGGAATATTAAACGCAGTAAAATATTAATGTAGTCAACTTCTACTTATTTAGTACCTGCTATGCACCTGGAACAAAAGAAAAATTTTAAGAGATGCTTATGGAGGTTTCAATTTCAATCAGATACCACACAAGTAAACAAGTGAATGGTATAATTACAGATGGTGGCTAGAGCCAAGGACAAAAGGATGTGCTCAATAGTAATTGCTTAGGGGTTGTAGCAGGGGCCACTGTACATAGTGTAAGCTTAGCTGTGAAGAAGCAAATCATAGGAAAGAGTGAGGGCAAGCATATTCTGAGCAGAAAAAGCAGTAAATGCAAAAATACCCTGAGGAAGAAAGAGTTTGCTGTACTGAAGGAACTCTAAGGAAACCAGTGTGGCTGGAAAACGAAGAGTGCAGCAGAGTGGTGTTAAGATGAGGTTATTGAGGCAGACACTAGCTGCCTCCTATTCTGCCTTTGTTCACTCCTGACAATATCCTGATTTTGTTTGGAGCAGTAACAGATTACCTTGGATAAGGGTGACCAGATGACAGTGCTGTAGCTAATGAGATGAAACATAATTCCCTGTGGGAGAGACTTTCTTTCTGAAGTAAAAGCAGCAGTAAGGTCTCAAATGATAAGATTCTTGCTTTTGCTCCTTTATGCTTCTCTCTTCTTCCTCCCTGAAATAGTGATGCAGTGCCTGGAGATACAGCAACTATATTGTGGCCATAAGGACAAAAATCGCTTAGTAAAAATAGTATAGAAAAAAGAAGGAGCCTGGGCTCTTGGATGACTCCCTTGATCAGCTGCTTAGACTTCCTACTTTTAGAAAATTGTTATATGAGAAAAATTGGCCCCCTCCTTTAATAACTCATTTTGTTGAGTTTTTTTGTACTGAACATATTGCCATACTTCCTACTTGATATAGTTGTAGATGTCTGCAGAATCCAGACCACACAGAAACCCATAGAACATGGTAGAATCTGGAATTTAAAGATTATAAGCATATAGGCAAGAAAAAGAAAAAGCATCCAAATCAGAAAGGAAGGCATGAAATTGTGTCTGTTTGCAGATGGCATGATCTTATACACAGAACACCCTAAAGACTCCAAAACACAAAAACAAAACCACCTACCAGTTAGAAACAATAAACAAATCCAGTAAAGTTGCAGGATATAAAACCAATCTACAAAAATCAGTGGCATTTCTATATATTAAAAACAAACTACCCAAAAAGGAAATTAAGAAAATAATCCCATTTATAGTAGCATCAAAACGAGTAAAATATTTAGAAATAAACTTGACAAAGGAAGTGAGATATTTCTACACTGAAAACTGCAATACACTAATTAAAGAAATTAAAGAAGACACAGTAAATGGAAAGATATCTCATGTTGATTGATTGGAAGAATTAATGTTATTAAAATATCTGTACTACCCAAAGCAATCTACAGATTCAATACTGTTTGCCTCAAAATTTCAATTTTTTTAACAGAAATAGAAAAGAATTCTAAAATTTATATGGAATGATAAAAGACATAAGACCAAATAATAACCAAAGTGATCTATTTTTTATTTTTTTTGACGTTTATTCACATTTTGATGGAGAAAGACAGAGTGTGAGTGGGGGAGGGGCAGAGAGAGAGGGAAACACAGAATCCAGAGCAAGCTCCAGGCTCTGAACTGAGAGCACAGAGCTGGACGTGGGGCTAGAACTCATGGACCTTGAGATCATGACCTGAGCCAAAGTCGGACACTTAACCGACTGAGCCACCCAGGCACCCCTAACCAAAGTGATCTTGAAGAGAGAAGAACATAGCTGGAAGCATTAGACTTCCTGATTTCAAAATATATTACAAAGCTATAGTTATGAAAACAAAATGGTACTGGCATAAAAACAAACATATAGACCAGTGGAGCAAAACAGAAAGTCCATAATTAAACTTACACATAAATGGGCAACTGATCTTCCACAAGAGTGCCAAAATCTCTAATGGGGAAAAGATAGTCTTTTCAACAAATAGTACTGGCAAAACTGGAGATCCACATGCCAAAGAATGTGGACCCCCATCTCACACTATGTACAAAAAAATCATCTCACAATGGATTAAAGACTTAAAGGTAAGTTCTGAAACTATTAAAGTATTAGAAGAAAACAAAGGGAAAAATCTTTGTGCCACTGGTCTTAGTAAGGATTTCATGGAGATGACACCAAAATCACAGGCAATAAGAACAAAAATAGACAAAGTGGGATTGCATCAAACAAAAAAGCTTCTGCACAGCAAAAGACACAAACAACAAATTGAAAAGGTAACCTATGGAATGAGAGAAAATATTTGTAAGCCATGTATCTGATAAGGAGTTAATTTCCAAAATATATATGGAGCTCCTATAATTCAATAACAAAAAGCAAATAACTGGATTAAAAAAATAGGCAAAGGACTTGAACAGACATTTAAAGACATACATATGGACAAGACGTATATGAAAAGGTGCTCAACATCACTAATCATCAGAGAAATGCAAATCAAAACCTGTTAGGATAGCTATTATCAAAATAACAAAAGATAACAAGTATTGGCAAGAGTGTGGAGAAAAGGGAACCCCTGTACACTGTTGATAAAAGTGTAAATTCATACAGACACTTTGGAAAACAGTATAAAGGTCCTCAAAAACTTAAAAAATAGAACTGCCATGTGATCCAGCAATCCCACTTCTGGATACATATCCAAAAGAATTGAAATCAGGATCTCAAATAGATTATCTGCACTCCCATGTTCACTACAGCATTTATTTACAATAGCCAAAGTATGGAAACAATCTAAGTGTCTATTGATAGACAAATGGATAAAGAAAGAGTAGTATGTACATACAATGGAATGTTATTCAGCCTGAAAGGACATCCTACCATTTGCAGCAACATGAATGGAGCTGGAAGATATTATGCCAAACGAAATTAGCCAGACACAGAAAGACAGAAATACTGCATGATCCCACATATATGAGTTACCTAAAATAGTCAAATTCATAGAACCAGAAAATAGAATGGTGGTTTCTAGGGGATGGGGCAGGGGGAAATGAAGAGTTGTTGTTTAGTGGGTATAAAGTCACAGTTATACAAGATGAATAAATTTTATAGGCACCTGGGTTGAGCCTCCGACTTGATTTTGGCTCAGGTCATGATCTCATGGTTCGTGAGATTGAGCCCTGTGTTGAGATACTCTCTCTTCCTCCTTCTTGGCCGCTTCCCTGCTTGTGCGCTCTCTCTCTCTCTCTCTCTCTCTCTCAAAACAAATAAATAAAACATTTTAAAAGATGCATAAATTATATAGATCTGTTGTATAACACACTGCCTGTAGTTAACAATATGGTGTTGTGCATTTAAAAATGTGTTAAGAGGGTAGATCTCATGTTAAGTGCGCTTGCCCCTGGCCCCCTGGTTTAAAAAAAAAAAAAAAAGCAAGAGTACACAATAAATCTTTTGAAGATGATAAATATCTTTAATACCTTCATTGTGATAATGGTATCATAAGTGTACGTGCATGTCCAAATATACATCAAAATGAAACATTAAATACGTGCAAATTTTGTATATTAAGTAAAATCAATGAGACTGAAAAAAGAAAATAAGTAATTAAAAAAATTTTTTTGATGTTTATTTACTTTTGAGAGAGAGACAGAGTATGAGCAGGGGAGGGGCAGAGAGAGAGGAAGACACAGAATCTGAAACAGGCTCCAGGCTCTGAGCTGTCAGCACCAGACACGGAGCTTGAACTCATGAGCTGTGAGATCATGACCTGAGCTGAAGTCAGACACTCAACTGACTGAGCCCCAGTAAGAAAAAAATTTTAATTAAAAAGAAATAAAACCACCAGTTATATTCAATAGCACATTTAGATTTTTAATAGAAGATTAATACTACTGTTAAATTGTTAATTACGTGTATTTTATGTTAGTTTAGAAAAAAAATCTTAGATCAGGTTTTCATACTACTACAAATGGTTTTTTTTTTCCTCTAAACTCTCTCCATTCTCCTTTCCAAAGCAAAATCTCAGAAAATTACCCATAATGTACTTTGGGTCAACACTAGTGTATTATGCTACATTAGGTGCCAATGATTAAACTGACACCATCTGGTCTGAAACAAGTTATCTTTGCCTGATGTCAAAAGAGCAAAGACAGCAGAAGTCATATTTAGTGTGCTGGAAATTTCTAAGTGTCAATCCACAGAAGGCTGCTGAGGTTGAGAAAGCAGAATCCTAACATAATCACAAATCACTCACAGTCCCAGGATTGTCTGGGAAGCCTAGGAAATGAAAGAGAACACAGCTGGCAGCCTCAGGAGACATCACTTCCCAATAGGTGAGAAGGAGGAAAGCTGCATCTCTCCTCTGACCCTTTGCACAGACAGCCCCCAGATGGTATTTGTACCACATGGAGTTAAGCGGGGGCTTTCATCTCCATAGTTAAGATATGAGGACTTTAGAATTTACATTGGGATTATGGTCAGGCTATAACATCTCCAAGCCCCACTAGCCTTAATGCAGTCTATAGGAGCTTCTGTTTCCCTATTTTGGGTGGGTTGTTGAAATGGCTTCAAACATTATTTCGTTGAATTTTTAATACATAACCTCTTCTGGTGTTTATTTTGTAAGTGCATAGTGTCCCATTTTGGCATAAGAAATCTTTGACTTCCAAGAACTTAACTTTTGAATCATCAGAATCATGTATCACTCTGAGCAGTAGGCCAAACATGCATGAACTTCCCCATTTAACTTCCCTTGATGACCTGTGCTCCATCATTAACATTTTTGAGAGTGTCCGACTTTTATGCAGTGGGCAGAAATGTACATCAAATCATAGGCAAATCTTAGATGGAGATTTTATATTAAACATTTCTCCCCCAAGTAGCTCATCTTTAAAGGGGTTGGGACTGAAAGGTAATTTTAGCTATTGGTAACCACATTCCTCTTTTGCTTGACATTCAGCATAGTAGGAAATAACCAAGTTTTGATGATCAGCTACCCTACTGACAATTTTATCTCTGTCTTATCTATAGGTCCTTCTCTTAATTTCTGTACACCGGCTATATCAATTAAGATTGCCACAATAATGCGATGTAAAAAACCATTCCAAAACATTGTTGTTCCCACAAGTCTATGGGTTATCTGGGAAATTTTCCTGTCTGGGTTTGGATGACCTTGGCTGGAGTCAGCAGTGAGCTGGTGCATTGACTGGGGACCACTGGTCTAGAATAGTCTCTCTCACATGACTAGTGAGTGCTTCAACTGAGATGAGTGGTTGACTATTCTGCCCCATGTATCTCATCCTCTAGAAGATTAGTCTAAAAACAGGAGGGAGAAAGAGAACAGAGGTTCACAAGACCATTTAAGGCCTAAACTTGGAACTAGCTTTCCTTCACTTCCACTACATTCTGTTGACTAAGACAAGTCACAGATCAGTTTAATTTCAAGGCTTGTGGGGAAATACTCCACCTCTTCATAGAAGATAGGGAACAAATTCATTGTAGAGGATATGGTTACCATAAACCATTGATATGTGCTACTATTGGTAAAGTTATTCTTTTTTTTAATATGAAATTTATTGTCAAATTGGTTTCCATACAACACCCAGTGCTCATCCCAGCAGGTGCCCTCCTCAATACCCCTCACCCACCCCCCATCAACCCTCAGTTTATTCTCAGTCTTTAAGAGTCTCTTACGGTTTGCCTCTTTCCCTCTCTGTAACTTCTTTTTCCCTTTCCCCTCCCCCATGGTCTTCTGTTAAGTTTCTCAGGATCCACATAAAAGTGAAAACATATGGTATTTGTCTTTCTCTGTATGACTTATTTCACTTAGCATAACACTCTTCAGTTCACCCACACTGCTACAAAAGGCCATATTTCATTCTTTCTCATTGCCACGTAGTATTCCATTGTGTATATAAACCACAATTTCTTTATCCATTCATCAGTTGATGGACATTTAGGCTCTTTCCATAATTTGGCTATTTTTGAAAGTGCTGCTATAAGCATTGGGGTACAAGTGCCCCTATGCATCAGCACTCCTGTATCCCTAAAGTTATTCTTTTGTGCACTGGAAACCTTTACAATTATCTGTTATTTACAGCTTGAAAATATTTTTCATTACTGAATTTTAGCTTATTTTGACTTTCAAGGTGACTTTCAAGAATGGGACTTACAAATTCCCAAGGCTCACGGTTTGTTAGACTCCAGAGTAGAGCATCTTGATACTACTAAATAAGATTCAGATTATGTACAATGGATCAGACTGCCAGGGTGTTAAGAGAAATAATTTCTAACCCAACCAATAGCTTGTAGCTTTCAACTCCTACATTTGAGCAGGAGTGCTCCTAGTGATTTAAAGAAACAATACAACCTAACTGGGCCCTTTCTTTGCTCTTGGTCTTCTCTTTCAATCTTTTATATATATAAAATATACAGTGTACTTAAATATACTTAATTATATATATTTGAATGTATTTTTATATAAATAAATATAAAATATATTTACATTGTAAATAAATATTTGCAATAAATACATACATATGTAAATTTGAATGTTTAGGTACAGTATAAAGGGGTGTTTGTGGAAGACTGCTTCCCATCTCTGATCTGGTTGAAAAGAGCTATAGAAATATTATTTGTGAGTTATAAAATATATAAAGTAAATTTATAAAAACTATATCAACATATTTATATTAGACATCATATATATATACACACATAACACATTTATGTATGTATATGTATGCATCTTTTGTTTGTATATATATGTTATACTGGCATATACGTGTGTGTGTATATCCATGCACATATATATTTACATGTGTCATAAATACACCTCTATAAATTACCTGCAATGATTGCAGATACTTCTAAATATGTTATAAGTTTTAGGCTGAAATTCTGCTGAGATAAAAGCTACCTGTAAGATGAAGTAAAAGTCAGCATGGCATGGGTCCCAAGTCCTGAGAAGGTAAGCAGAAAAGCCCCCCAGGCAAATACGGTCAATCTGACCCTACCCTGAATCTAGCACCTGGAATAGGTATTAAAGACTTGGGTCGATTACATTATCATCATAACCATGCCCATCAGCATAGATTAAAATTCTAGACAACAACAACAAAATAAAATAAAATTCAAAAAAAAGCCATCCAAGATGAAAAACATGTCTATGTCCCCCTTCCTGGATATTCCATAAGAAAGAGCCCCCTTGTTTTTGTTTTTGTTTTTGTTTGTTTGTTTGTTTTTTGGGTTTTTTTTTTACTCATTTGCCAAGGAGCCTGAACTGCTGCTTGGACCTGCCTTGTCACCAGAAGGAAGGGCCTCCATTTGATAGCTACAGGAAGTTTCTCAGAGGGCAGGGATAACACCCATGTCTAAAGAAGTTCATCATACCTCTGTGGATGTCTCCCCCCCAACCCCAATAGCCCCAGAACAAAATTGCCTGCTGCCAACAAATGGAGAGAGGCAGTGAGAGAGAGCACGTGCAAGTGGGGGGAGGGGCAGAGAGAGAGCGAGAGAAAAAAAATCTTAAGCAGGCTCCATGCCCAGCATGGGGGGGGGGGGGGGGGCGGGTATCAAGGGACTCAAGCTCACAATTCTGAGATTATGACCTGAGCTGAAATCAAGAGTCAGATGCTTAACCAACCGACTGAAGCGCTCAGGTGCCACCGCGCGCCCCCCGCCCGTTGCTTTTTTGTTTTAAACAAATGGTGATTTTAAAAATAAACTCCAAACGGGAGCCTTTACATTTGTGCACAAAGATATATTATATGTGTGTTTATATACTTTATGAAATGAATTAGTGAGAACATGCAGTGTAAAATAAGAAACTCACCAAAATTTTGCTTCCTGCTGACTTGCTAGTTGCGGAGGCTGAGCTTTTTGGAAGTTTAGAAAGAAAACTAATTTGCAAAATAGATGGCAAGGGCTTCTGTGTGATTCTCAAGTATAGCTTTCAATTTACAAGTCTTTCATCTGTCCTCACTTTTTATGGTCCTTCTTCCCTTCAACATTATTTGAACCACAGCGGTTCCATCAGCATGAAGATGCTAAAGAAGCGCCTGGAGTCTTCCCTAAGGGGTATAGAACCATCCATTCAGATATGTTAATGCACTTTTAATTGTAGAACAGTGGTCTCTGCACACCTGCCCTATGCCATATGGATTGGTGAAATTCAATTCAGCCTCACGGTTAGCTTGAAAAAATAATCATGGTACCATGAGTAATACTAGTAATAATACTAATACTAGTAATACTAGTAATAACAGTAGCCACCATGTTGATCATTTTATAGATATTGTCTCACTAAGTCCTATGATAACCTGTGAGATCATTTTTTTTTTTAAAGCTGAAGAAACTGGATCCAGTTTTCAAAAACCACACACCTAATACATTGCAGAGGCAGGATTGAACAGAGGTCCATCTGACTCCAAAGTTCATGCTCTTAACTAATTCTCTGTGTCGTTCCTAGAGAAGCTAAAACATGCTGGCTTGCCTGTTGCACAAGTACTCGGCTGAAAGCACTGGGCCAAGATTATTGGTACTTTACCTACAGATGCTCAAGCCTAGCTCGTAATGAAGCCACAATATACAGGACAGGCCAAAACACCGGTGAGGGAGATCCGTACAGCCGACTTGAAGCAACATAATGCAGCCTAAACCCTCTCTTGGCAGAGACACAAACTGGAGTATGTGGTAACTTGAGATACACCGATTCTCAGAAGAGAGCATTTGACAGCCGCCAGGGCAAAGGAGCAGAGAACAGAGTGACAGGGGACACACAGCAAGGCATAGCTGCTTATCTGGAATGTGGCACAGAGAGGTCAGGTGCTGTACTCCTAGCCTTGGGTATCATCAGCGCTTAGATCATTATAAGTAACAACACCCCTACAGTGTCAACTTCCAATTGAGTTCATACATATTACATGTACATTTGTAATAGTGAATACTTTTTGTTGTACAGAATAGCCAATCTTGTTTTATTATTTTTAGTTAAGTAATATCTACATGCTTTATGTTAGATTCAGTATGTTTCAGCCACTGGCTTCTGTCTTTGAGGATTATAGAATTTCATGGGGAGATAGGCACATGAACAGCTAATGGAATCTATTTAAAAAGCAGTCTAGAATTATCATAGTTGAGTATTTTTTAAAAACTACATTGCTGAGTTATGATTGACGTGCAAATAGCTGTATATATTTAATGGATACAACTTGATGAGTTTGAAGATAAGTACATACCCATGAAACCATGGCCACAATCTATGCCGTAAACCTATCTATTACCTCAAAATGTTTCTACGAAGACTTGTGAAATCAGGTCCACATTGATAAACTGCAAACCATGTTTATTATTATGTAACACAAGGTACCAAACATTACCCATGGTAGGCTTGAATTTTTTTCATTCAGTTTATTTATCCAATATTTCTCGAGCCTCTTATTAAATGGCAGTGACTGTGTTCATCACTGGCAAATACTTATGTCAATATAGGGTGGAGGAACAGATATTTTAAAAATGCAGAAAATCTGTGTTTAATTATAAATCTGATTAATGCTACAAAGGAGAAGTCCAGGATGCTATGGGAGAGCAAAATAGGGGATCTAAACCAGGCCTAACTGTGTGTCATTTAAATCAAGACTTGAATGAGAATTTAGCCCTTATTCTGTAAAGCAGAAGGTGGGACTCTTCCAAATAGAGGATTAGAATATGCCAAGTGCCTGAAGGAGAAAGTTGGGACATCAGATGAATGGGAATGTGGCTGGAGTAAGCACAGAAGGAAGAGAGCTGCCAGATGAGACTGTAGAGATGGGTCATGGAAGACCTTGTCAACTGTAGTTGGTATTTCAGATTTTATTCTAAGGGCACTGAGAAGCTACCGGAAGGATGTCAAGCTGGGGTGTGACATAATAATAACAAGCCAGGAATTCTTCTGAGTACTTTATATGTGTTAACTCTACAACCCTACCAGGCAGATAGTTTGAGCATCCCTCTTTCATACACGGGGAAGTTCAGCCATACAAAGTTTTAATAATTGATGTTAGACAACCAGCAAAAAGCTGAACTGGGATTCACACCTGGGCAATCTGGCTCCAGTTCCCTGGAACTGTTACCTGACATTGCCTCTAATGATTAGCTTTGTGTTTCAGAGGAGAGTGGATTGATAAGCGTGTTTCAAATATCAGTTATATCAGTCAGATTCATGAGTGAATGAAAGTAGAGTAAGATTTCAAGAAGAAATCACTAGTCATCTATCTGCCTTGGGTAGGTACTGCAGGAGGAGGCCTTTTGACAAATGTGAACATCACTGGCAGAAGTACTTTCTGCACCTATAAGACATTTTGCACTTAAGAGGCTCTGCAAAAATGGGAAGCAGTCCATATTTCAGCAACTTCCATTAAGCTGTCATATACCTTCCCTGCATTTCCTGCCTTATAGCAAGCCTTGGATTAATATCTTCTTTACTTAGTGGAAGTTTCCGCCTTCACCTGCCCAGCCATCCTGTAGTCTGCTCCTGATAGCACAGTCTAATTACTTTAATGTGAGATGCACAAGGTCAAACCCATATCCTGGGCTCTTGGGTGGTTGTGAATCATTTACCAACTACAACCAACCTTTAATGATGGCTAGAACGTGGTGAAAGTTTTGACTTTTTCTTTCCCTCAAAAGACTTGTACAAGAGAGCAGTGGTCACCCTCGTATGCAAAGGTGTCTTTTTTTAAGTTCTAAATAAAACTCTGCCCCACCCAAATCCTGAGTATGAGAAACAAGGGGAATACAGTAGAAACAGCCAATCATTTAATTCTGTTTTGTGTATTATTGCATATGGAAAATTCAGAGACTATAGATGTAGAACGCTACATTAAGTGTGTATTAATTATTTTAAGCTGTTGAAGGTGATTGTTTTTCAAAATTTATTTTCATCAATTTTTTTTAAGCATTTACTTATTTTTGAGAGAGAGAGAGACAGAGTGAAAGTGGGGGAGGGGCAGAGAGACAGGGAGACACAGAATCCAAAGCAGACTCCAGGCTCCAAGCTGTCAGCACAGAGCCCCATGTGGGGCTCACAACCCACAAACTGGGGGATCACGACCTAAGCAGAAGTCAGATACTTAACCGACTGAGCCATCCAGGTGCCCCCAAAATTTATTTTTAAAATAAGTAATATATTCACAACACAAACACAATTTTCCACCCATCCCAGTAAAAAATATTTATATACATATAAAAATATATAAATATTTATATACGTATGAAAGTCTACTTCCCCATTCTTTAAGTAGAATAAATTGAGGCATATTTAAGACCAATGAGTTTCCTGGGACATTCAATGTTTTCAGGACATAGCATGTGTGGGTTGCATTTACAGTTCTACAGCTAATGAACTTTGATAACATTTTGGGTATTATCCAACAGTTAGGAGAATTTTCACTGAAGCTATGTGGCCATCACCATCACCATTATTAGTACAATTGGCTTTCCCAAATAGGTAAGATTCATTTCTCCTTAAAGTAGGGGGTTTAGGAGTCAGAATGCTCAAGAATGGTATCACTTCACCTAGAGTCTTCTTTCTCCAGCCCCCACCTTGTCATCTCAACTACTTTTGCCCCTTTGGTGCCAAATGAGGGAATTGACTTTTGACCCCCCAAGTTATTTTTTCACATTATGCATGTAGCCACAAATGAGAAATAAGGAGTATAGAATAAAGTTTTAGAGCATGTGTTTGGGAATGACAGAAACCTGGGTTTGAATTGTCATTCTCTATTACTTAACTAGCTTTGGGCAAATCACTTCACCTCTCTGAGCTGTTTCCCATTTGTAATGTGAAGGATATCATATGTACATCATGAAGTTTGTTAAGGGTTAAATAAGAAAATGTGTTTAATTTCTCATCCAGTGCCTGACACCTGGCCAGCTACTATTATCATTATTACTGATATTATATCAATAATATATTGCTATCGAGGGGCACCTGGGTGGCTCAGTAGGTTGAGCGTCCGGCTTTGGCTGAGGTCACGATCTCATGGTTCATGAGTTCGACCCCTACATCAGGCTCTGTGCTGACAGCTTGGAGCCTGGAGCCTGCTTCAGATTCTATGTCTCCCTCTCTGTCTCTGCCCCTCCCCAGCTTGTTCTCTCTCTCTCTCTCTCTCTCTCTCTCTCTCTCTCTCTCTCAAAAATAAATAAACATTAAAAAAATTTTTTAAATAATATATTGCTATCATGATAATCATTTATAATGAGGAACATGTTGGACCCTATTCTCTCCCTCTAGCAGCCAGTTCAAGATAGTACCTTACCTCTGTCTGACTTTTGAAGGGATATGCCAGCTTGAGCTATTAATGCTATTTTTATTATTTAGTATTCACTGAGCACTGAGAAGTTACAGCATTTGTGGGGACAGCCTCTCTGGCTCTGAGAAGAGCTGGGAGCATAGAGCTGGCGGGGTGTGTGGCTGGGAATAGCACAGCCAAAAAAGACCATCTGGACCAGAGCAATCAGGGCTCCCAAGAAACCTGTGGGGCCTCTGACTAAACCAAATTATTTGGCTTCTAATCAACTTAACATTAAAATTCTCCAAGCCCTCCTGTCTAAGATGCTAATTTCTCATAAAGAGGCATGTGATGTATAGGAGCCCGTATCAATCAGCCTGCTGCTTTTTTCTTCTGCCCCATCTCACTTCTGTCAGCTGGATTGATCCACTGGAAAATAGAGACTTTTCCCTTATAATAAATCAAATCCCTAATTTGAATAAACACCACTGCCAAACCCTCACTTTAAGAGGTCTAAACACATTTGGGAGTTTATGGCTTTGCCACTCTAATAATACTTCTTCTGGAATAGATGACAGATTCCCTTTCTTGTTAGGAAAATGGGCAGGCTTTTTTCCAGGCCAATAGTGCCTTCTAGAACCATGCAGTCCTTGACCTCCAACCCTTCCAAAAATTGTTGGAAGGTCAAGGGTGTCCTTAATTCCAACATAACACCAGTACAGAAGCTGTCTCCTCCAACATATTAATTAGTAACAGGATTTTATTCTAAGTCATAAAATGCATCCTGCATTTGCTTTCTTTACTTTATCATCTGCTTAAGCCAGGTACATGGCATTCCAAGAAGGCTAACTGTGTCCACACTCCCCAATAAGCTAAGCAAGACCTTCCTATTAAAACCTTGTCTTATAAATTTGACTTACAGTGCTGGGGGAAAATTCAGATCAGAACCTCTGCCTCATTTTCCATGAATTACTTTAAGTTTCTCAGATATAATGTCAGGTGTATAAGAGCTGCTCAGTCAATGTTTGCTGAACAGAGCACAATTGTTACTACCAAAAGAATTATTTCGCAGCTTAAAAGGATATGTATTTGCAACCTCATGGTTAAGTGGTCTTACAGGAAGACCTCAATAAGCAATTCTCCACAATTCAGAGAAGCAAATAGTCAGTGTGTATATGACTGTGTGTGTTTTAGATGTGTTGAACATTGAGGAGGGGAGAAGGGCAGCTATACTCCCATGAAAAGAGGTAAATCTATGAAATACAATTTCTACAAGGTAGTGCCATGCAGAATTCATGGCAGTTAGTAATAATAATAAAAAAATAATAATAATAATAACTGCTGATTATATGATAGTTTACAGTCTACAACGTGCTTTTTCCTATGATTTCCCATTTGATCTCCACAACAAGTGCAGGGGTAAAAAGGGTCAAGAAGATGCTTATCCTCATTTTACTTGTAGTGACACAGCTCCAGAGTTATCCTCATTTTACTTGTAGTGACACAGCTCCAGAGTTATAATGATAGAATTGGCTCTGTCAACACCTGTCTTGTTATTTTTGCCACCCCTTATTCCCATCTGCTACCTGCACCCCACTTCCTTAGAGGCTCAAGCAGGGATTCATGACCCACTCCTATATTTTAATGTAGGATATATAATGTAATATAATATAATATAATATAATATAATATAATATAATATGGTATAATTATTATAATAATTATTTGTTCAACAAGCAATCCTGTGATTACTTGGATGTCAGGCACAAGAGTGGGTTCTAGGGGAGGATAAAAAGCTAAACAAGATAAAGATCACTGTTTTTGAGGGACTTGAAGCCTAACTGGGAAAATCAGATTTGTAAAGAAATATTTTTTGTGGAATATAATAAACGCCTACAAAGTGTTGAGTAAGTAAAGAAGGTGGAGGAGCTGTCTTCTGAAGGTGGAAGTCAGAGAAGCTTCGGGAAGACGTGATCTTTGGCGAGGGCTGAGAGGATGAATAGGAGTTTTTATTTTCTTCTAGTTTTATGGTGATATAACTGACATAGAATATTGTATAAATTTAAGGTATAACATAATGAACTGATAGATGTATATATTGTGAAATGATCGTCACAGTAAGTTTAGTTAATATCCGTTACTCAGACAAAATTGTTTTTCTTATGGTGAGAACTTTTAAGATCTGTCTTAGCAGCTTTCAAATATACAATACAGTGTTGTTAACTACAGTCACCATGCTGTACATTACATCCCTGAAATGTATTTATCTTAGAACTTGAAGTTTGGGGAATATGAGATTTTGAGGAGGAGGAGGAGAGAAGAGAGGGTATTTTAGGTACGGGAAGTGAGCCAGAGTGCAGAGTCATGAACAAGTATGGCCTACTTGGGAACAGATTTGAGACGCTCAGTGAGCCACAAGTATAGGATGCTTGGGAAGAGTGATAGTGGATGAAACTGGAAAATGAAATCAGGTCAGATGAACCCATACTGAGAAGTCTAGGTTTTAATCCTGTGTGTAATGTATATTGTCAGAACTTAATTTTTAAAAAGGCACAAGATTTGTAAATAAGTGTTGTACCTATGTACTTGGTTAATAAATTTTAAAATTCCTTCTCTGGAGGGAGGCCAAGATTGTCCCAGATCAGGTGTGGATAGGATATGGGTCTTAAAGTCCATGGTAAGGATCAACTGGGTACCATAGCTTTTCCCTGGTGTCTGTATGAAGGAAAAGGGACAGCTTCTGCAGACCCAGAGGAGGAAGCCAGGGCATCATAGCCAAAAAGGAAAGATAGCCAAGTATGGGTTTATTTATAATTATCTTTTTTAAATGGTGGGGACTCCAAACAAGAGATGCATCTCAGGAGCATGGAGATGTGATTGACTACTTATGTCACCCCCCACCTCCACCTGGTGATTCTCCTGACACTGATCATGGGTTATATTTCCCCGAGAGTGGTGCTTTACTCTGTGTGTGTGTGTGTCAGTCTGAGTATGTGTTAAAAACAAAGACTTTCTTTATAAGGGGTTTTAGGGTACTTGGTCAATCTTTGATCAATTTATTTGAAAATGTGTTTTGCCAAAACAATACAAACCTACCCAACTGCAGCCTGCCAAGCTTCTGCAGTTTCCCCTTCTATCCAGTGGAGAGCTTTGCATTTACTAAAATTTCAGTTCCCTGCCATGGCCTTCAGAGACCTTACCCATTCCAGCCCCACTTGTCCCTCTTCCCCCAGCCTTGCTCACGAGGCTCAGGCACAGTGACTGCCTTTCTTTTCCTCAAGCCTGTCAAGCTCTTCCTACCTCAGGCCTTTGCTCAAGCTGGCCTCCCTTTTCCTCTGCTCCTTTGCAAGACTGGCTCCTTCTGGACATTCAGGCTCAGCCCATATGTCATCTAACGTAAAGGACCTATGTGACCACGCTGTATAGATAACTGCTTCCCTCTATGCCATCTCACTCATTACTCTTTCATCTGATTTGGTTTTCTTCTTACCACTGCTAACTTTACACAGAGTGAAGATCAATCTTATTTAAGTAAAAAAAAAAGAGTTTATTTGAGAATAACAGAGGAATTGTAATTCAGGGAAAGCAAACTATGGTGAAACATAGGCGAGTCTGAAGAGAAAGGGAAAGGTCACCTTTTATTAGGTTTTAGGAGAAACTTGGGGAGGGTTATTCTGAACAAAAGTTGATTGGAGAACAATAGTTTGAGGTTGTGCAGCTGCTCATTGGCTGCAGGTGGTCAGTAGTGTGTTGTTGCTGGGGCAGAGCGGGATCTTCCTGCCTTTTTGTAAAGGCAGGAGATGAATTCCTATGTGAGAAGTGCCCTCCCTTGTTGAAATATTTTTCATCTTCCTCCTTCCTGTTGGTGATGCAGGCTGCAGTGAGGACCATGTGTGTGTGAGATCTCCCACTTCAGGGTTTTCTGACTCCATTTTAAATGAAGTTTTCTTTATCTATTTTCACACCATTTATTGTTATGTGAAAATTTCTCATTAAAGTCTTCATTGATTGGTCTGTTGTCCATATTCCCCACTAGAGAGTGAGTGTCATGGTTCTCTCGGATCCCATGCCTATCACACAGCCTAGGGCATACTCAGCAACCACTAAACAAACAGTCATTAAATAAACAAATGAATGAAAAAGCAAAGACAATTTTAGGGTGACTTAAATTCTGCCCTACATCAGCATTAGTGTTTCAAATACCTAATATCTATTTGACATCAGTAATCATGGAGGGAAATGCCATCTCGTCTTCCTTGCATCACATTATTTCAATGTCCCCTGGTCAGGTTGTATGTAACTTAGAAAGCAGTTTTCCTTTGTCATCCCCAACCTATTAGCCTTCTCTCTTACCCCACACCCCATCCTTCACCCCATATTTCCGTGCTCTCCATCTATTCTTCCAAATGTTGTCAGATCCCACAAGTTTGCACTATAACTGCCTCACTCTTTTTGTTTGGAAACTCCTTCTTCCCTTCTATTTTTCCACTTCCTATTTATTTCTACCAATTCCTTAAAATAATAGCTTACTCAACAGAACTAATCTAATTTTTAAAGGTCATCTGATATGGGCCAGAGATTTTTTTCTGGCATATTTTGATCATATGATACTTTAAGTGAGTGCATTAATCTTTCATTTATTTTATTTTATTTTATTTTATTTTATTTTATTTTATAGAGAGCACGAGTGGGGGAGAGGGGCAGGGGGAGAGAGAGAGAGAGAGAGAGAGAGAGAGAGAGAGAGAGAGAATATCCCAAGCAGGTTCCATGCTTAACATGGAGCCCAACTCAGAGCTTGATCCCAAGATTCTGGGATCATGACCTGAGCCAAAATCAAGAGTGAGATGCTCAACACTAAGCCACCCAGGTGTCCACATTAATTTTTCTAAAATAAAGAACCCATACCTTCTATGACACTGCATCAGGGTTCTTATTTACAAGTTCATTTAAAAATTTTTTTAATGTTTATTTATTTTTGAGAGAGACAGAGAGACAGAGCACAAGTGGGGGAGAGGCAGAGAGAGAGGCAGACACAGAATCCAAAGCAGGCCCCAGGCTCTGAGTTGTCAGCACAGAGCCCAACGTGGGGCTCAAACTCATGAACTGTGAGATCATGACCTGAGCCGAAGTTGGACATTTAACTGACTGAGCCACCCAGGCGCCCCAACAAGTTTATCTTTAAAGCAGGCTTCTAGTTCACAGAAAGAGGAAATTTTTTATGTTCTCAGTCCATACTATGTGCAGGCCACAATGAGGATGTCACGTTAGTTATCTAATGATCACAACAACCTTGTGGTATAGGTGTCGGTATCCCCATTTTATTGTGAGAAACTTTACTTCATGATGTAGTCAAAACAGCTAGAAAAATGTACTGGATTAGAACCAGGAGTGAATGAATCCAAGGCTAGAATTTAAGTGCACATATTTAGTGTTTAAAATAAAACGTATGAAAGAATTAAGTGTTTTGCCATCTTAATTAATAACCATTAAAGTCTGCTGGACAAGGGTATGTTACTCTGAATAAGGTAATTCACTGAAGACTTTTCTGTGTTAGGCCATATGCTAGGTGTTATTATTCATCATAAATATGATTAACAGGAAGGGAAACAAATATAAACACCACAGACACGATACAGAGAGTCAAAGGCAAAAGCACAAGCAGGTATCTAGTTGAAAGTATAGCACTGAAGATGGAATGATTGGCATTGGGTAGACTGTCAGGGAAAGCTTTCCGGACAAGGGACCATCTAAGTAGGTTCCCCCCCCCAAAAAAGTAAACTTTATATTTTAGTTCAAAAAACTAAAACTTATTGAGAACTTACTCCAAGTAGTGCATTGTGCTAAGTACTTTAATCCTCACAACTCATTTAATTGTCATGACTAACAAAATAAAGTGGGTATTATTAAGCCATTTATCAGTGATGAAATGAAGGCTTAGGTAGGTCGAATAGCTTTCTCATGGTCAGACAGCCATTGTGTCGATCAGGGTCCAATGAGACCACATTAGTTATTCTCTATTATTTTATGTTTCATATAAATATATTAACTAGGTATTGAAGAACTGGAAGGCAAAAAGAGAACACTAAAATATAAAACACAGAACCCCGTAAGCAGCTGACACTTTTAGGACTTGGGAAACTAATAGAACTCAGACCTAGAGAAGGAAACCCCCAAGAAACTAAAACTCTGTGCCTTGAGATGGAGGCACTGAGCAGTTGATGCTGGTGTCTTAGCCTGGGGTGGCCATGGTGCAGCTGGGGTCTAGACCCCTGAGGAAGGAATATAGCAAGCTGCTGCTTTGCTCTGAGTTTCTGTGATGAGGCTGGTTCTGTGAGTGGTGGATAAAATGTATACTGGAAAGACCGCTGCCACCAGAATGAACTGCCACAGCCAGGCTAAAGAAGCATTGCTGGTTGACACTGATCAGGAGAAAATCAGGCAGGAAGCTAACAACAAGAAAGTCTCCTTTTCTTCCTGCAGGCTTCTGGTCCCCCTCCAGGGCCTCTGAACAGGAAGCAGCCAACAAAGCAGAAGTGTAGTTAACGCCATCCCTACCCCAGCATCGTGAAGCCAAGTGTAGACAGCTGGGAGCTGAGAGACAAAGGGTTAGCACTGTCATTCTCTCATCATTGCCCTTCCACTGTTCCCCGTCCTTGGTGACTATTTCACTCTTCCTCCTCTTGCCTTAAATCCCCAATACCTCCTCCATTGTCACACTCTGTTAATGACCTTTCTTCCTCCCTCACTTAGAATACTGAAGCAACCAGAAGAACATGCCAGGCTGCCTCCACCACATCTGCCCACCAACCCGCAGAGCTCTGTTCTTGTACAATCTCGGGTTTGTAGGTAAATTACCCAGTGCCCCCCTAGAGCCAGTCCCAACACTTGCACCACAGAATCCTTCCCCTCCTGCTTATCCACGTATACCACTCTAGCAATTGTCTCCTCTCTCTGAGTGAGTGACCATTAGTACAAATAATCCACGTGCTTACCTATACTTCCCAGATTCCTTTCAGTTGGGTTGGGATGAATTCTGGCCAGTGGACTCAAGGCAGAAATGAGATGTGTCAGTTTAAAGGCACTGCAAGTGACAAGTTTAAGATGTGGTTAAAAACAAGCCTATCTCTCCTCTCTCTCCCCCTTTACCACAAAGGCTAAATGTTCCACATGGCACCATTATAAGATGGCCTTCATGGCCACCCTGTATAGCCTCCTGTAAAACCATGTGGAGCCAGAAAAACCACTACTTTTGTAACTGTAGCCCAGATTTATTTCCTGAAATGTAGACTCATATAAGCACTGCCTATTTGACATCTTCACTTTTTTGTTTATATAATTTTTTAATGTTTACTTTTGAGAGAGACAGAGCATGAACAGGGGAGGGGTAGAGAGAGAGGGAGAAAGAGAATCTGAAGCAGACTCCAGGCTCTGCCCTGCCAGCATGGACCCGACGTGGGGCTCAAATTCACAAGCCATAAGATCATGACTGGAACTGAAGTCGGACAATTAACTGGCTGAACCACCCAGGGGCCCCATTCACTTTTTTGTTTAATAAATTGTATAATTCAAGATTCCCAGTCCTAGCCCACCCCACCCTGCCAGCTTTCCCCATTCTCTTTTTCTTTTTTTCCAGCTTTATTGAAGTATAATTGACAAATAACGATTGTATATATTTAAGATGTGCACATTGATTTTTTTGACTATGTGAAAACATTACTACAATCGAGCCAATTAACATTTACATCACTTTAGTAGTTACCATGTATGTGTGTATGTGTGATGAGAACACTTCAGATCTGCTCTCTTAGCAAATTACAGATATATAATATAGTATTATTAACTACAGTCACCATGCTGTACATAAGATCTCCAGAACTTATTCATCCTGCGTTAATGGGAACTTTGTACCCTTTGACCATCTCCCCATTCCCCACTCCTCAGCCCCTGGCAACCACCATTCTACTCTCTGCTTTTATGAATTAAACTTTTTTAGATCTCACATATAAGTGGCACCATGTAGTAGTTGTCCTTCTGTGTCCGGCTTATTTCATTAGCATAATGCCCTCAAGGTTCATCCCTGCTGTTGCAAAAGGAAGGATTTCCCTTTATTAAGGCTGAATAATATTCCAGTGTGTGTGTGTGTGTGTGTGTGTGTGTGTGTGTGTGTGTGCGCGCGCGCACATGTGAGCATGTGCACATGTGCACACCATATTTTATTTATCCATTTATCTGTCAGCAGACAACATAGGTTGTTCCCATATCTTGGCTATTGATAGTGATGCAAAGAACATGGGAGTGCATATATCCCTTGAAGATACTGATTTCATTTCCTTTGGATATATACCCAGAAGTGGGATTGGGGTTCCTGGATCATAGGGTTATTCTATTTTAACTTTTGAGGATCTTCCATGCTACTTTCCATAATGGCTGCACCAGTTTCATGCCCACCAACAGTGTACAAGGGCTCTCTTTCCTCTACATCCTCACCAACATTTGTTATCTTTTGTCTTTTTGAATAGTCATTTAAAAAGGTGTGAGGTGATGTCTCATGTGGTTTTGATTTCATGTCCCTGGTGAATAGTGAAGTTGAGCACCTTTTCAAATACCTGTTGGCTATTTGCATGTCTTCTTTTAAGAAATACCTATTCAGACCCTTTGCTCATTTTTCAATCATGTTATTTGATTTTTGCTATTGAGTTGTTTGAGTTCCATATATATTTTAGATATTAACCCTTTATCAGATTTATGGTTTGCAAATATTTTCCTTTATTCCATATGTTGTCTCTTCATTATGCTGATTGTTTCCTTTGCTGTGCAGGAGCTTTTTAGTTTGATGTAATCCCACTTGTCTATTTTGCTATTGTTGCCTGTGATTTGGGGGTAATATCTAAAAAATCATTGCCCAGACCAAGGTCAAGAAACTCTTCCCCTATGTTTCTTCAAATAGTTTTAGTGTTCCAAGAGTTACCCTTAAGTCTTTAATCTATTATGAGTTGATTTTTGTACACTGTGTGAGACAGGGGTCCAGTTTCATTCTTCTGCATGTGGATATCCAGTTTTCCCAAAACAATTTTCTGAAAAGACTGTCCATTCCCAATTATGTGTTCTTGGCACCCATGTCAAAGATCATTTGGTTATAAATGCATGGATTTATATTTAAGATCTCTCTTCCATTGGTCTATATGTCTGCTGTTATGCCAATACCATACTGTTTTGATTACTGTAGCTTTGTGATATATTTTGAAATCAGGGAGTGTGATGCCTATAGCTCTGTTCTTCTTGCTCAAGATAGCTTTGGCTTTTTAGGATCTTTTATGGTTCCATATGAATTTAGTATTGTTTTTTCTATTTCTGTGAAAAATGTCATTAGAATTTTGGTAGAGGTTGCATTGAATCTGTAGGTCGCCTTAGGTAGTATAAACATTTTAACAATATCGCAATCTCTGAACAGATGGTATCTTACCATTTGTGTGTGTCTTCTTCAATTTCTTTCATCAATGCCATATTGTTTTCAGCATCCACATTATTTCCCTTCTTGTTAATTTTTTTCCTATTTAATCTTACCTGTTCCAGTACTAACATTCCAAGCTCATCTAACCCTCAAGTCATTGCCCAATATTTGCTATTATACAATGAGACACACTGATATCTCAGTAACTGGAGAAAGAAGTGAAGTGAAATACTTCAAGTTCTGGAACAATCAGTAAGATTTCATCAGGAAATGTGACTAATTTCATGACTTGACTGCACCTGAGAAATACCTTTATGAAATATATTTTCCAGGGGAGAAGCCATGCAGGTGTGTTTACTTCTCAGAGTTGATGTGTAGCATTTGAGTATAAATTTTTTTAAGACCTTCAGCGTTTAGTAATGCAGTCATTTCTTAACTCGTGATAGAAATGGAAGTCTTCTAAAGTAACATAAACACATCTAAAGCAATATTGTACTCTCTGACCTTGTGTCTGACATGTAGTTGATCAATAAATACTAGTAAAATGAGTTGGAAAATAAATTGTATGAGTTAAAAATTAATAAAATGAAGTCTCAGGGTAGGAGATTAGTCATATTCTTCAAACTCTGCATATTGAAGTGTCTCTACTATTGTGCAAATGTTTGTACTTAAGTAAAACATTCTCCATCATTGGGGTATAAATGGTAAATTCCAGAGTGTTTAAAAGCTATGAAAATAATAATTATAATAGAGGAGGAGAAAACAGAGGGGAAGAAGAAAGGAGGAAGGGAAAGAAAAGAAGGAGTAAAAGGAGAGGAAGGAGGAAGAGGAGGAGAAGAGGAGGAGGAGGAGGAGATGTCTTCATCAACTGCATTTGATCGTAGTGCCTCCCTCAGAATTTTCCCTTTAGTCAACATTAAAGATGACCTAATCTAAGATCTTAAAAAATCGTCTTTATGTCTTTATGTTTATAAAGGATTAGAGATTGAATAGAAAGAGAATCTGCTTCTTGTTTATGAATTCAGAGCTCATGGAGCCGAGGAAATCTGAACTGTCCTTTCCCCATCCAAATTCATACAAGGTGCTGAACTCTATGAGAAAGTGGAAACTAGAAAAAGACACTTAATCTGTCTAGGCCATTAATTATTCATAGAAAGTATTTCTCTAAAGAAATATCAACATAGGGTACTCATATTTTTTGACTATAGCCTTCTTTCATGTCAAAGACAAATGTGGAGTGGAGAATGGGACAGTAACAGAAATTACTGTTCATCATTTTCCTGTACATGCCAGATAAAATCCACTCTTCATCTCTGAAAAAATAAAAGAGAGGATGGAAAAGAAACAGGGCATTAGCTTCTTAAGTGCCTACAGATTCCCGTTTGAAGAATGCTGTTCAACTTTGAAGAAGATCCCAAAGTCACATCTGATCCTGATTCTTTTGTACAAGCTAACTCACCGTGGTTTATAATCTCTTCAGTATGGCTGGTGCCCTTTCTTCTTCTGTAATACCCCCCAAACCTTCTAAACTCTACGATCTAGGAAAATAACACTTGAAGGGACCATTGGACTGTGTACAACAACCACATGGTTTCAATGGCTTCAAATAGGATAATTATGTTTTTAGCAAATGGGTATCCCTTTGAAGAAAGGAAATATAGGGCAATTATACTGAAACATTGTCTCCTAGGGCTTGATTAACATACCTGAAAGGAGTGCAATTCAGCTTGACATCTCTCATCGCTTCCTGGCCTTTATGGGTGAAGAAGCACAAGTATGTTTGTTTTTTACAACTGTCAAAGGCTACTACTGTCTCTGACCACCATCCTTTTCCCCACTGGAGTTTCATACCAATGACCAAGATGATTTCAACAGTGCCCACGATTCTTAGATCATCTTCCATCTCCCTGAGACCAATCTGTTTCCTCAATGGGTTCTATCCTCCAATAAAAGATTGAGAGTGGAAGAATATATTCTCATTACAGCCTTGACTGGTGTTATGAGAATCATTTTATGCCATGATTTTAGTGACAAAAAGATGATGACTTAACCAAACTCTCTCATTTTCCTGATTTTGTTTTAAACAACATACATTAACATTTTAAAATAGAATTCAAACAGGTGCCCAATAACAGAATGACAAACGTTAAGTGTGAAATCTGAAAGTTAAGAAACTGAGCTACATATGGTCACCTTTTCTTTTTTTTTTAAATATCCGCCTGTGCTGGACTGTTAAGTGGTTTTATCACTGTCACATCAAGCAGGACTTGTAAAACTTGGGATGTGGGTATTCAAAGACATTTGCTTGGTGCCTTTAATGATTTCTCTAATTAGTCATTTAAACAGATTGCCCTGTGATCCAACACAGGGAATTCAGGGAGATGAGCTGAGAAAATCATTTCCTGAAGGTACTTTAAACCTAATGGCAGAAAATGAGGCTTGTCTCTGTGTAGGATTCTCTGGCTCATAGTTCACGGGGTGGAGCTATAGCTAGAGAGCCGTGTTCTCCAAGAATCTATAAAATGCACATGCCAGGTGGTTTTTTTTGGGGGGGGGGACACCTGAGTGCTAAAGGTCTTTGTTGGCTCTGCCAAACTTAACAGGTAAGGAAATGGTGCCTACATGCTAATGACAATTTAGAAACCAAAAGGAGGAAACACACATGGTCAGAGCCAAGTTGTGGCTGGGAGAGAAAAAGAAACCAAGGAAGGGATACATCTCAGGAGCAGGGGAAGAGGGCTGGGAGATCTGTGACTCTGCCTTCTTGAACTGGGCTGGGAGATCTGTGACTCTGCCTTCTTGAACTGGGCTGGGAGATCTGTGACTCTGCCTTCTTGAACTGGACAGCTGTATTTTATTAATAAATGTACTTTGAGTGACTAATTAGGCATTGACTTTAAAGATAAAAGTAGAAGTTTTCAGAGTGTGTCAGAAAGGGACTTATTTTAATGACTCCATGCCTCCCTCACTAGGCAATGCTCTCAGTAGACACCTTTATCTCAGCAAGCATCAATTGCTCCATGAGAGAAAGGGCTGTTCAATTCTCACCAATAATTCTGCCACTCTCTTGTGGGAGTTGTGTTGAAGATTCAAAGCCTTTTAAAAGCCAGGATGATATAAATCTGTGTTCATGCACATATTCATATGCACTCTCTTTGTAAATAAGAATAAATAGCAGTTAGTATTTACTGAGTGTTAGCCACATGCTATGCACAAGTCCAATGTCTTTAAGTGTCCTAACTTATTAAATTCTCACACATCTGAATAGCGAGCTTTTACTGATCAGCAAACAGAGGGACAGAGCATTTAAGTAACCAGCTTGAAGCCACAGAGCTAATAATGGGAAGAGCTAGGATTCAAATTCAGGCAATCTAACTACAAACACGATGTTCAAAGTGCAAACATTCTGTCCTTCATGTCCTTCGACATTCCCATTTCCCATCTGTAACCAAACATATGGAACACATCAATTTCTTTTATGGGCCCTAACATCACCACAGAGTCCTAGATAAATCTTGACTGGATGTTGGATGACAGAGAAGCATATTAAAGATGTGGAGGATGGCGGTGAAGTTGGCCTGAAGAATAAAGCGTCTTGCTTTGAATGACTTGAAAGATGTTTTGACAGGCAGAGAGAATGCAATGGCATAAAGTAAAGAATTCCACTACACTATTCTAGTAATGTCAGTGGCCTAGAGTTCATGATCCTGAACTGCAGGGAAGAGACAAAGGGGGAAGCAGACTTTCAAAACTGACACATGGCGCATAAAGTCCCTTGGTGTCATCTGCCCTTTCATCTTCAAATCCTTAAAATCCCCATTGCAGATTGTCTTGCACTTTATCCCCAAAACATCTACCATCCAGAGTTTTCAATCTAGCCACAAAAGAAGTAGAATTTCAGGGAGACAGAATAAATGGCTAGGAGCCATGGGGCAATTCCTTTGGTTGACATACAAATCCCCCTACCTTATGATTACCTGGCATTCAGTGTGTTTCTGACATAAAAGATAAATGAGATTTTGAAAAGAAAGCAGAGTGAACAATTACACCAGAATTTGTGTGTTTGCCAAGTCTTAAGGGCTATGTCCTACACAAAATATGGAAAAGCAAAACCATTCAATGGTCTTTGAGACAGGAGATATGATTTGGCATGAACTATCCCTCGAATTTGGAGAGCCAGCTGAGACAGGAGACATTAGGAACCTTAGTGGCTCTAATTCTGGTTGCCTAAACGTGCTCACTGAGGTGGGGGACAAGTCTATTTGTCTCCACTGAGCAGGGCGAGCTGTCAGCAGAATGCTAAGTAGCTATTTCAGCAGTGCTGATTGATTTGCAGAGATAGCACAGATGTGACCTCCTCAGTCAAAGTCAATGTTTTCTTGGCCCTCAAATTTCCAGAAAAATACAAATGTAAATGAAAAATAATGACAAGACCCATGAACGGCCCCAGAGTCATTGTCTCGACAATTATTTAATGCCTGTTAGGTTTCCAGCACCCTGCTAGATGCTGACAGTGACATAAAAATCATCAGAGACATAACTCTTGTTCTCTACAATATTAATAATGGTAAAGTGGTAAAAAGTATATAGTTTTAAAATCAGAGTTGAAAGTTTCCTTTGCCACATATAGTCTGCTTTTCAAATTAAAAACTAACAGGTAACCCTGAGTATGCCTTCCATACAGTCTTCCCTTTGTCTAGAATGCCCTTTTCTTCATCTGTCTACAGAAACTCCAGATCTATTCAAAGTCCAACATGACTGTCACCTCAATGACATGAAGCCTCAACAGCCATGCCCACACAGCAATGCCCATCACTTTTTCTGTGCCCCATCCATGTGTTTGCAATTCAAGATATTATTGTAGGTATCCTGATTATGTGTCTGAATTCCCATACTCAGTGACCTCTTTTGATTGAAGTTCTTCTAGACCCTGGCTGTTCTTTAAAACATCTCTGGGTATGTTAAAAAAAAAAAGTACAGAAGTTTAAGTTCCAAATCAGATCCATTGATTCAGGATTTCCAGGATGTGGGCCTGCACATCTTTATTTTATTTTACTCTCTACAAGTGATGTTGAGTTACAATCAGGGCTAGAAGCATGGTATTATACAATCAATGACTCAGAATGAGAGAATTTTGCCTTGCCAGCTGGACTTGTCATTCTCTCCTGCTTCGTGTCCTCAATGTTTTTTTAACTCACCCCTCACTTATTACCCTTCAGCCACAATGGCCATCTTCATTTCCTCCCACACACCAAGTACTTTCTTCATGGTATCCATTCATGCTCTTGCTTCATCTAGAATGTTCTTACAATTCGTTTGGCTACCACCTACTATTCAGGTCTCAGCTTGGGTGCTGTTTCTTCAGAGAGGCTCCCCATCGACCTCCACCAACCTAAATCAGCCTCTCTCCTTTCATCATTTGCCACTATTTGTAGTACATTCTTGGTGTTTATTGGTGGAATGCCTGTCTTCCCAACAAAAGGGGAGGAGCTCCATGAACACAAAGGCCATACTGACATAGTTCACCAATGCTTAGCTCATAACCTGTATTGAAAGATTATCTATTGTTTTAAAGTTTATTTATTTATTTTTGAGAGAGAGAGAAGGAGGAGCAGAGAGAAAGGGAGAGAGAATCCCAAGCAGGCTCCAGGATGTCAGCTCAGAGCCCAACCCAGGGCTCCATCTCATGAACCGTAAGATCATGATCTGAACCAAGATCAAGAGTCAGATGTTTAACTGACTGAGCCACCCAGGTGCTCTGAAAAATTGTTTTTGAATGAATGAATAATGATATCAGTTAAATTACTTAACTTCTGTGAGCCTATGTCCTTGTCTATATAACGATGGTATTAATTGCAACTTTCCAAAGTTGTCACTCAGATGAAATGAGGTGACACATCTGAAAAGCCTAGTACAATACCTGGACAATAGTTGGTATTCCATAAATATTATTTAAGACCTGGGAGTTCTTAATTATTTGACTAAATTATTTTCCATATGATCTGGAATAAGAACTCTGATGCTCTGTGCCTCCTTGTTTTGTTATTAGGTCACACCAAGTGAAAACACTCAAAAAGCAGCAATTTCATAATTTTTCATTTGTCCAGAGCTTTTACACAGAGAAGCAAAATACCATTCAATAGTTTTAGACATGTTAAAACATAATTTGTGAGAAGGAAAGAGGACATTTCTACCCCGTTTAGGGAATGGTGATGCTGATAGGGAGTAAACAGAAACTGCTCCAAATCCTATTATAAACTGGCCAGAGAGTCAAGTTCTAGTGGGGTGTTAAGCTTCCAGCATTTCTTTTAACTTAAGCTCTTCCTAGCCCCATTTGAGGAGAATTTTGTGACTTTTCCTGGGCACTGATTCCTAATAAGACTTTCCCAAGTTCAATTTTACCCACTCATCCTCAGGATACATCACTGAAGGGAGATGAACTTTTTATTGCCTGTGGTTACAAACAGCTGTTACTTCAGCCCCAGTCAGGAATAGTCCATACACACATTCCTGTAATTGAACACAGCTACTGATGAGTTGATAATCCAATTGATTAATGAATCTGTATGCATCTTCATTCATGGTGGATAAAATGTGCACTGTACTGTATCACAAATTTCTCAAACTTCTTCCTTTGGTTCTTTATTTCTTATATTCTAGAAACTGCAGAGCAGTGTATAGTGGGCCATTGAACTCTGGAAGTTGACATTGTGACTGAACTAGTCCCGGGGTTCTTCACAGAAAAAACAGTCAGGGTCCTGGTCAGCTGGAGATTCCATCTGAATGGTGAGTGAGTGCACAGTAAAGCTATCGTTGAGGACTTTTACAATATCTCTTCGAACAACCTGGCTGTCCCGGCTGGCTGCTGTTGAGAAAGAACCACAGTGAGAGGGGCACTGACTACACACACATGGGTGACGGCTAAATTTCCAGCCTCAAGCACTTTGTCTTTAACCTGGTGGGGAGGGCCACAGGCGGAGCACTCAGGGGAAGTACTCTGGCTCTGATAATCAGCTATATCCACACAGACAAGACAGGGGGAAATTCTAGTGCAGCAAAGTACCCATCACTATGGAAACTCTCCCTGCCCACAGTTCTCTCTTGGGTCTGGCCCTCCTAGAACCTGACCATGGAAGGGGAGATAAGGCCTGAAAAAAGCCAAGACAAAGCTCTGATTTTTTATGCAGCCCTTCCCACCAGGCCCCAGAGACCTTTGCGTTGAAGCTCTTGTATCTAGTCAGCATTTATACCAAGACTAGTGATAGGAACAGGGAAGCATTTAGAGCTCCCTACAGACTCTTCTTTGAGCAGGAACCTCACTGCCATCTTCTCTCTTGTCCCAAAAGGTATCAGGAAGCTGTAAGAGTCCCTCCATAGTAACCTGATTGTTCACTAGATTCTTCCATCTGCAGTGAAATATTGGTGTAGTAGATGCTATAAATTACCTGTAGCCACATCTGAGCCTCTCAGCAAAGCCGAGGATATCAGAGAAAGCATAGTCCTCAAATGCCTGTCGCCAGTGATCCTGTACCCTGCCTCTAAGTAACTTCTTGAATTATTTTTTTAGCAGCCTAACATATCATTTGGCCTGAGCTGTCTCCTGAAGCAGTGAGAGGCTTCCCCTCCCCCACTGCCTATCTCCCCAGCTCTAGGACACATGGTGCACAAATCACATTCTACTTGAGAAAGTACTTTTTTAGAATAAACCCCAAATCCTAAGAATTATCTCACATGGTTACAGAATTTCTAACCATCCAGTGAGGGAATCACCATTAATTCCTACTAGCACATCTTTTAACCTGTTAGAATCTTAAGCATGGGACCTAGGTCTCCTTCATTTTTTTAATCTTCTGTAATAGGCAGAGCATCTCAGACACAGGAAATAACTCAATGAAGTTTATGGTTGAGCTCATCCCATTATTTAATTCATCGGGCACCAAGTCAAACAGGTGAGATCTAATTTTCCGAGTTGAAGACCTTGAACTTTGGGTGGCATTTTAGCCATTCATTCTACCCACTACCCTCTGCAGTCTGCCTCAAGGGATGTCCTCAGCATCACTGTTGCCATGATAACATTGACAAGGGCTTTTTTCAAAGGGCTTTGGTAATAGGAAACACTCCATGGTTGTTTTGACAGGCAACAGACACGAAGGGCAGCTGTACAGAAAGGAGGGAAATTATTGAGTTTACAGGGCAAGGACTGAATTTTGTTAGGGTGTTTACAAAACTCACTGACCTGCAGCAACATGAGCCGAGAGAATCACTTGGTTCATTGCTAGAGACCAGATGTGCAAGCTGTGCACAGACACCACTCCATCCACCGCTAAGATGAGCTCTTTCACATCATCGTAGTTCAGGTTCTTTGGCACACCTGACAAGTGGAAAGGGAGGGAGGCTCTTTGTTATTTAACTAACTACAGCTCATTAACATGGCTAAGTGGGGCTGCAAAATTTTCCCCAGGATTATCAACTTGTCTTCCGCTTTTCTGGTTTCTTACTTCAGATGTTTACAAATTAAATTCACCTGACTCTTTCAAAGGGTTCAACATGAAAGACTTTATTATGCAATAACCAACAATAGTAATCATTCTTGGTTTTCAGGGTGTGTTATTAAACCAACTGAGCTTTTTCCAGTTATCTTTGCATACGCTCTAAAAAGCAAAATGAGGGAACGTGGGATTTGGAATCAAATAATTCCTGGTTAGCACTCTGACCACAACTATCATGAATTTACCCAAATCATGGAACTTCTCTGATCCTCAGCACATCTGTAGTAAAAGAGGGGTGATAAGAGCAATATGTACACTAAATTCTTTGAGGAGAAAATGGGAAAATATCTGTTCTTTGTATACTGCAATGCTACATAATAGTAGTTATCTGACAGGTCACTAACTAAACTGAGTTAATAGATGATCCTAACATTGTAATACCATCTATTTATAGAATTCTTATTTATTTAGGTACATTAGTCAGGGTTTACTGTCTGGGTCATATAAGATCAGAGTTTGACACCATCCTTGCTTCTAAAGGAATGGTAGGGGGCACACAGGGAGGGAGGGACCCTGGCAGCCAATCAGCTATTCTTTTGGACTAAAGGAACTGGGATTTCTCCAGCTTGAAGAAGTGAAGGCTAAGGGAAGAAGGACCACTTTCTTCAAACATTACAAGGACTGTCATTTGGAAGATGAGAGGATATGGAAGTGTTAAGGGTCCTTGCCTTGGCTAGAGAGAGGGCAAGTTAATGGGTGGTTAGGATTGGAAAACACATCAGTTTAACATAAGTTGTTTTTTTTTTAATCAACTCAACCAGCATAACGATGATAAAGCTATTTTTTTTAAATCAACTCAACCAGAATGACAATGATAAGGCTATTTGATGCAATAACGAAATCCCTGCCAACTAACCCAAAGAGAATGAAAAGATTATTAAGGATGACCACCTTTTAGCTTCTACTTCAATCATATAGACACAAACACCTGGTGTGGTATACACACACACACACACACACACACACACACATATATATACATATATATATATATGTATATGTATATATGTATACATATATATGTATATATATATGCCTTAGATTCATTCCAGTCCCCCTAAAGAAAATTTCTATGGATGAGCTCTGAAATCAACACACTTTTGATATGGTTGATATGGCTCTCCAACTTGAATGTACATTAGTATCTTCAGAGGAGATTTTAGAAATCCTGATCACCAGATTACACCCAAGACCAATTAATCAGACCCTCTGGGGATAAGATGAAGCATCAGTATTTTTATAGCTCATTCGGTGATTCTAACATACAAACAAGGCTGAGAACCATTGCACTAACATTAAGAGCCACTGGGCAGCTGTGCCTTGCAGTAGATCTCAAGCTTGGCTGCATGTTAAAAAACACAAAACCGGCCCCTACCCCAGTCAATTAAATTGGAATCTCTGGGTATGGGGGGCCTAGGCACAAGTACTTTTAAAAAGCTTCCCAAATGATTATAATGAGCAGCTAGTCAACAATAACTTTAAATTTTTGTTAATGTTTATTAATTTTTGAGAGACAGAGTGCAAGCAGGAGAGGGGCAGAGAGAGAGGAGACACAGAATCCGAAGCAGGCTCCAGGCTCTGAACTGTTAGCACAGAGCCTGAAGCGGGACTTGAACTCACAAGCCATGAAAGCATGACCTGAGCTGAAGTCGGACAGTTAACCCACTGAGCCACCCAGGTGCCCCAAGAATAACTTTAAAGGACTAAAGGAATAGGGAACCCTTCACCCTCCTTTTTCAGGATTTAAGAACCTTGCTCATGGAGACTTCCTCCTTGAGGCTAATATTAAAATTCTGTACAGTTTGAGTTTAGTTTAATCCCACTTCATATTGTTTCATGGGGTAACAAAGAGCTGGTCAACATGTTCTTTTACTCTGTGAACTCAGGCATTAGAAACAAATTAAAAGAGTTCTCAGAGTAGCCATAGAATGGATTCGTGGGTGACATTGTTATATTGTAACATTGTTATATTATAATGATAACACACCTTTATTGAGAAACTGCCATATGTCAAGGTTTGTGCTAAGTACTGTATTCATAGTGATTATCTTAGTAGTTCTAAGAACTTTAGGAGCTAATTATCAATGTTAACAATTCCTATCTCACTGGGGAGAGGAAATTGGGAATCAGAGAGGTTAAGAAGCATTACTTAGGATATATAGATAAGGGAGATGTCAGACTCTAAAGACCAGGCTGTCAGTGTGAAATGTTACGCAAATAGTAGACTCTAAGTATCCCAACGCAAAGCTGACTAATAGGCCTAATGTGTCACCTCTGAGGAGTTTCATTTGACCCTTTGAAGACCTATTGTCATTCATCTAGGACCCTTGAGATGAAATCGCACTATTCCACTACCCCCTTCTCTCTTGCCTCTATTATCTCTTTACTTTTATGGAGAACACAAGTCCACTGTTACTTATTTTACTCTGTAAAATAATATCAACAAACAAGAAGATATGTTCCCACTGGCTTCAGTGCTTCATCATATACTAGAAACTTTTTTTCCTGAGGGAGAGCCTGCAAAATATCAATGCATCCAGGAAAATAGCTAATTAATATTTTAAAAATAATTACCCAAGTTAATAAATATATGCAAAATCACTCAATATCTCTCATAATGAAAGAATTGCATATGGAATCAATAAGATATAGTTTTCACCTATCATATTACAAAAGAATCAACATTTTGATGATACTCAGTGATGGTGAGGATGTGTGGAAATGTCAAATCCTATTGGTGGGAAAGAAATTGATATGGTGTTTTTGGTAGAAATGGCAACGTCTATCAAATTTTTAAATGCACATAACTTTTGAAATAGCAAAGCCACTTCTAGGAGTTATGCCACAGACATACAAGCACTATATATATATATATATATATATATATATATATGCACACACACACACACACACACACACACACACACATATATATATATATATGCACATGGTAATTACACCATAATTTGTAATATCATCAATAAGCAAGTATATGCATACAGTGTATGTAATACTTTGTACCATGAAAAGGAATAGGGTGTTATCTCTATATATGCTCATATGGAAAGACCTCCAAATAAAGAAAGCAAGGTGCAGAGCAAAATTATGTATCAATGCAAAATTCTGTTTGTATAAAAAAAGACGTGTGTGTGTGTGTGTGTGTGTGTATGTGTGTGTGTGAATGCACAGATATTTTGGGATGACTTATCAGTAGGTATTACCTCTGAAGAATGGGACTGAAAATTCAAAGGTAAAAAAATGGAAAGACTTTTTATAATTTTATTCCTTTCTATATTTTTATAAAACTTTATTAAGTACAAGTATTATTGTATGCTAACGTAATTTGAAAACCCAGTTTAAAAAATGGGGTGCCTGGGTGGCTCAGTTAGTTGGTTAAGGTCTGACTTCGGCTCAGGTCATGATCTCATGGTTCATGGGTTCCAGCCCCGTGTGGGGCTCTGTGCTGACAGCTCAGAGCCTGGAGCCTGTTTCGGATTCTGTGTCTCCCTCTCTCTCTGCCCCTCCCCCGTTCATGCTTTGTCTCTCTCTGTCTCAAAAATAAATAAACATTTAAAAAAAAAAGCTTCTTCCAGGTAGGAGTTACCTGCCAGCTTCAATAATTAGCTACATTTTCCTGGGGCACCTGGATGGCTCAGTCAGTTAAGGGACTCTTGATTTCGGCTCAGGTCATGATCACACAATTCGTGGGTTGGAGCACTGCACTCAGAGCTCCTGAGGTCTGAGCCAGCTTCAGATCCTCTGTCTTCCGCTCTCTACCCCTCCCCCACTCGCTCTCACACTCTCTTTCAAAAATAAATGTTTACGAAGGTTGTTTTAAGTTAGCTACGTTTTCCTTAAATAAGAAGAGATAATCACCTGAGAAGAGCTATGCTTCGAGACAGGGATGGAAAATACTCATCTCCGATGGGTACCCATTTGCCTTTTATCCACCTGTAAGCCAGCAAAGTTCCCTAATAGGAACAACAGCTGCAGCTCAGCGCTTGGCCCTCAGGAAAGGAAATGGATGCATCTGTGACTTGACAAACCAAATATTGTCACCTTCAGAGAGAGGACGTTCATTTGTTAGTGACGCTTGACTCCATCTTGTGATTCACCGTTGTCAGCATCATCATCCTCCAACGTTTATAGTGCCCAAAGGAACAAAACTCTTAAACGTGTACTCAACAGTGAACACTAAGGAAATGTGGGCTTTTGTGAAGGCACGTGCACTCTGAAACTCTGTCTGGCTTATGTCAAAATGTGCTGGACAAAAAAGAAAAGTTCAAGCCAATGTCTGGATATTCTTGATCATCCAACTGCTTGATATGATGCAAACCTCTAATTCTGATGGACTTTTCTAGGTTCCATTCTTGTGCCTTTTGTGTAGTAATCCTTTAGTAGTGTGAAAAGGTCATTCTAGTGGTTCTCAAAGTGTGGTCCCTGGACGAGAAGCATCAGCATCTTGTTAGAAATTCAAATTCCCAGAGTGCTGATGCATAGGGGCACTTGTACCCTAATGTTTATAGCAGCACTTTCAACAATAGCCAAATGATGGGAAGAGACTAAATGTCCATCAACTGATGAATGGATAAAGAAGATGCGGTTTATATATACAATGGAATACTACTTGGCAATGAGGAAGAATGAAATCTGGCCATTTGTAGCAATGTGGATGGAACCGAAGAGTGTTATGCTAAGTGAAATAAGCCAGGCAGATAAAGACAGATACCATGTTTTCACTCATATGTGGATCCTGAGAAACTTAACAGAAGACCAGGGGCAGGGGAAAGGTGAGAAAAAAAAGTTACAGAGAGGGAAGGTGACAAACCATAAGAGACTCTTAAATACTGAGAACAAACTGAGGGTTGATGGGGGGTGGGGGGGAGGGGAAAGTGGGTGATGGGCACTGAGGAGGGCACCTGTTGGGATGAGCACTGGGTGTTGTATGGAAACCAATTTGACAATAAATTTCATTAAAAAAAAAAAAAGAAAAAGAAATTCAAATTCCCAGCTGCTGCCCCAGACCCACCAGTTCAGGAACTATCAGGATAGGCCCAGAAATCTGTGTTTTAACAGACCCCAAGTGATTCTGATGCCTTGAAGTTTGAGTGCTGGCCTGGTCTAACAAGGGTTTTAGACCACCCTTTCACAGTAGCTATAATGCTGCCTAAGAGATAGCTTATTCAATTTTTCTTAGGCCTTTTCCATATATCTAGGGAGAAATTTATATTTTCACAATATCTCCCTCAGTGCCTATCCTTATTATTTGTACATATTGTTTTTATCGTATGCCATATCATTTAATAGTTGCTGGAGGAAAAAAGAGAAGGCAATTCTTTTTGTTCCCATATGAAGAAAAATCATAATATTTGTTTTCACAAAAAATCCTTATACATTTAGATTTTCCTTATAATGCAAATTAACAGTGGATTTGCCTTGATGCCATTCCCTGCTGTGATTATAGGGAAGAGAAACACCAATCCTGGAAATAATAATAAAATCACTCCTACCTTCCATGAGTAAGATGGAGAAGTCCTTTAAGACAGTGATGGTGCTGGCCAAAACCAGGATGGAAAAGACGAATGTGCAGATTGGGTCAGCCATTTTATAGTCTGGCTAGAAAATATAGGGACTTAGGTTAACTGAATTCAGGCCTTCCATGCAGAAATTCTGATTTATAATAAAATGAGTAAATCTCCCTGCTTCTTTTTCTATCACCCTTTCACCTCCCTGAAACTTGACATCCAACTCAGAGGCAAGATTTTCTGAAGAGTCAATCCTTCATTTAAGCTTTAAACTATCAGTGGCTGAAGAAATTTAAAAATTAAATTTAAGACATAAAGGAGAGGGGCCTTGAGTGTTCTTTTCGAAGGCCTGATTTGACTTTTCTGTTAATAGAAGCACAGAGTATGTGATGAAAATATGCACAAGTTTATATAATAGTCAATGGCTTTTCAGCCTTCCTTATGATGAGAAGAAAGGGTATCACCTGCCCAGAGGTTGCACATGACCAAGGCCCAGCTGGAGCTTGGTCATGGCAGACTGGGGTTGTTTCCTTTCTTTCCCTCCTCAGGATGGCACATGTTCGAGACAGGCATCTTTTTTTTTTTTAATTTACATCCAAGTAGTTAGCATATAGTGCAACAATGATTTCAGGAGTAGATTCCCCATACCCATTTAGCCCATCCCCCCTCCCACAACCCCCTCCAGCAACTCTCTGTTGTTCTCCATATTTAAGAGTCTCTTATGTTTTGTCCCTATCCTTGTTTTTATATTATTTTTGCTTCCCTCCCCTTATGTTCATCTTTTTTGTATCTTAAAATCCTATGAGTGAAGTCATATGATGTTTGTCTTTCTCTGACTGACTAATTTTGCTTAGCATAATATCCTCTAGTTCCATCCACGTAGTTGCAAATGGCAACATTTCATTCTTTTTGATTTCCACATAATACTCCATTGTATATATATACCACATCTTCTTTATCTATTCATCCATCGATGGACATTTGGGCTCTTTCCATACTTTGGCTATTGTCAATAGTGCTGCTATAAACATTGGGGTGCATGTTCTCCTTCAAAACAGCATATCTGTATCCCTTGGATAAATACCTAATAGTGCAATTGTTGGACCATAGGGTAGTTCTATTTTTAATTTTTTGAGGAACCTCCATACTGTTTTCTAAAGTGGCTGCACCAGTTTGCATTCCCACCAGCAGTTCAAATAGATCCTTTTTCTCCTCATCCTTGGCAACATCTGTTGTTGCCTGAGTTGTTCATGTTAGCCATTCTGACAGGTATGAGGTGGTATCTCATTGTGGTTTTGATTTGCATTGCCCTGATGATGAGTGATGTTGAGCATTTTTTCATGTGTCGGTTGACCATTTGGATGTCTTCTTTGGAGAAATGTTTGAGACAGGCATCTTTGATTAAGTCCTAAGAGTATGAGCTGAGGCCTCATTCTTGCCCTGTCTCACCACTGGAGCCATTAGCTCCAGAAGAGATACGTGTCCTTCTGCCCTTGATGAAGTTTTGTCCCACAGAAAAGTCCATGCCTCATTACCTCTGAGAAACTCTCAAACTCCACTACCCAGGACAAGTGTGAATGATTTTGCCTTAAACTTAAAGCTTTCAGTGAATATTTGCTCAATTGAATTCAGATACGTCTTTATAATTTTTATTTATGTGTTTTCATTTTTTAGTAAAAATAATAAAGAGTCCTGGATAATTGGACAATCAAGGTGCAAAAAACAGAGCTAAATGCTCTTCTTTTCCATTTCCCCTACCTACACCCCAACCCACTTCTGTTAGTTCTTGGTACAAGAAACACAGATCTATAGTAAATGTTTGTTTAGGGTCAGAGTTTCATCCAAGATCCATCTCAACTTTCCATTAACACCCTGATTTGTCGGGGGGGGGGTGAATTATCTTTCCCCCACTGGGGGGTGATATTGGTGGGACAGTCAATCAGGTGCTTTTCCTCCCCAGCCAGCAGCAGGTACAAGACCCAAGCTAGGTCTGGTGGGCTCTCTTTCCCAGAGAAAGAGAATCTCCAGCAAAATGCCAAGAAATGGAAAAAAAATTGGTTGACTCGTAGTCATTTCTGCACTGGTACCTGGGACAGAATTTGCATAGTTTCTGAAATCTAAGATACCTAATGTTGTCCTTATTTCTATCTTGATTTCTATCCAAGAGTACATCCAATACATTTCAACTAATAAATATATTTTTGCTTAAGTAAGCTAGACATCCTTTCTGTTGCTTACAACCCAAGAATCCTAAGGTATTCATGGTTCCATTGCTGTTCATCTTAACTCCATGACAAAAGGAACTACTTTCTTGGAAGACTGGCAGCCCTACATTTGGAGACATAGTACTTAGGAATCTGGAAAGTCTAAGGTTTCAGGCTTTGAATATGTGTTGTTTGTTTAAACCTTGCAAAGTAGTTGGTGTAGGTAAATAGGGGCTGGCCACCCTCATTTAGGTTAATACTGGCAGGTCAGCTTCTGCAGTACCTAATCTATAAACTTACTATGACAGTGAGTAAACTCAAACATACTCACCTTAAAGTAGATAATAAGTGCACTGGTTAACACACTGATACTCTGAAATAGATCTCCGAGGGCATGCACAAAGGCTGCTCTGACACTGGCATTGGCTTGCACTTCCTTGTGATTGTGTCCAGCATGTCTCTGGTGCAGAATCACACTTAGTCTGAAAGAGAAAAGGATGTTCTTGGCATACATGAGATTAGCCATTGAAAACCTATGCAGCATAATGAAGCAGTTGACAAGAGCATGTGTTATCCAAGATGGAAGATAGTTGAAATATTAATGCTGTAAAATGTACTATTTTGGACTAATTTTGAAAACAAATGTATCATACAAGTTTTAAATTTTTACACAAGGACAGACAACAAAGGTTCACCTATTTTCTCTTCCATCTACCTAATGCTACTCTGGTTCACGTTAAAACCAGAAAGCATCACTTCCTAGATGAAACTATTTGACAATAAGGAAGGGAAATATTTATTGAGCATCTACTGAATGCGAGGCACTGAGCTAAGCTTAAAGCTGAGCTTTGGTGGGAGCTTAATTAATGTACTGGTTTCAAATACAAAAAGCAGCAGAAAGGGGTAAAACAAAATAAGAAAATTTCATCAAGTTTGGATTTTTAAAAATATTTTATTTTACTTAATTTTGTTTATTTCTATGAGAATTTAAAATTTGAATAATTTTTAATGGCCAATGATGCATTTGTGTATATTAGCTATTAACAAGAGACTAAAATATATTAATGTATCACATATATGTGTGTAAATATATATTAATGTATATATATGCAAATGTATATATAAATGTATATATATATATATAAACACATATGTGTATACAGTCCTAAGAGTATGAGCTGTGGCCTCATTCTCTCTCTATAGATAACATATTACAAAATTTAACATCTCCTACTCAAGTCAAAGAGACAAGTGTTAGTCATATAAATTATGTACCTGGTTTTATTTTGGAACAAAAGTTTAAAAAAGAAATTATTTAGTACTATACATCCCAGTCTATTTGCTGGTAAAGTGTCTGTTAAACCCAAGGTCATTATCCACAAAGTAGAATGACTGCTATCCAGCAATACTTGATCATTACATAATGCACAGGTTTTTTTTTTCAACGTTTATTTATTTTTGGGACAGAGAGAGACAGAGCATGAACGGGAGAGGGGCAGAGAGAGAGGAAGACACAGAATCGGAAACAGGCTCCAGGCTCTGAGCCATCAGCCCAGAGCCTGACGCGGGGCTCGAACTCCCGGACCGCGAGATCGTGACCTGGCTGAAGTCTGACGCTTAAGCCACCCAGGCGCCCCTTTAATGCACAGTTTTTAGATGGTCAGTGTTTGGACAGAAATTCACCCTTAATTAATAATTACCATTTATGAATCCTCAGACAGCTTAATATGGCTGGCAGTTAACATACTCTCTTTCTAGATATATCCATGTGTGCTCATCACCTTGTCATTCATTCTTTTACTCATTTTATTAAAAAAAAAAAAACAAACAACTTAGGGACTCTTGTGTGCCAGCCACTGTTAAATGCTTGGGGTATAAAGGTGAATGAAACAGACGTGAACCTTCCCCGGTGTGGCTTTAAGTATGATGGAGGTAGCATAGATTTTAAAAAGACACCCATAAGTGGAAAATTCTCATTTTAATAAGTCTAGTAAGAACAGGTACTATAGATAATATAACAGGGAAGTCTGATTTAGTTAAACAAAGTAATTGAGTTGGATTTGAAAGATTATGTTAGATTTAAATTACAGGCTGGAGAGGAGGGAATATTTCAGGCAGAGAAAACTTAGCATGCAACAGTCTTAAGGCTCTGTCAGTAATCTTTTTCCTAGAATCCCTTTGCAACTTTTGTTAGAACTTTCTGTCCTGATTTGGAGTCTGCAAGGGTTTGATTTATTCCCAAATTATGGTTCTGATATTTCTGTATTCAGACAACACAGCATCTAGCAGCACTTGAAACTATAATCCCAGTTCTAGGAGAAACATTATAGTCACTCAATATCTTTTTCTATAAATAACTACCTACTTGCACAGGGAAGTCACCACTTTTCAATTTCCTTATCTTTCTAAGTAGGAAAAGCACCTGCAATGTTAAGATCAAAGTTCAAAAGCAGTTGCTGTAGGAAGAAAATTTGGATGGCATCTATTTAGAAAGGCAAACTCGATTATCAAGGTTCTAGATTTATGGGGAAGTTAGCTAGCTGTATCCTTCATATTCATGTAGCATCGACACAACCTATGTGACATATGCCTCTTGGGAAATTATTAATATTTTCATTGTCCCTGCTGTCTTGGGGACATATTGTTCTCTTTATGCAAAGATGATGTTATTGACCCCAGTCAGCAGCACATGTGCTCTGCCTTATTTGTCTCCTTGTGCTGATAGATTTGCATTGAACTCTACACACTTTTTCTCCCAGTGCCAATATGAAACACATTTTCAAGTTAGCTGGATGGAAATAGGGATCTACTCAGTAATAGCAGTCAAATACCACTCTTCTAATTGGTTAGCTTAGATATTTCGAGCAACAGTTTGCACACTAAGAGGTGAGGAACTGACGCAGGCAAAAGGTATGGGTATTAGAGTGACCTGAGGAGCGTTTTCAAAATGTACACATTCGGATTTTCCTCTAATACCAGAGATTCCATTGTGCCTTCCTTAAAAGACACTGTTTAAAATGTGATTCTTCTTCACTTTCAGGTATAAGCCTACCTCATAGCATGTATCATGTTGCATCACAAGATAGATAGATGATACACAGATAGTGTATATGAGTCTCTTTTTGCTGCTATAACAAATTATTACAAAGCTTCTGTGGCTTAGAACAATATAAATATATTGTCTTATAGTTCTAAAATGGGTATGCAGGACTACATTCCTTCTGGAGATTCTAGGAGAGAATTCATTATCTTACCTTTTCCAGCTTCTAGAGGTCACTTAGTTTCCTTAGCTCCAGGATCCTTTCTCTGTCCTCAAAGCCAGCAATACAGCATCTTCCCTTTACTCTGACCTCAAGTGTCCCTCTCACAGGGATCTTTCTGGTTACATTTGGCCTGTCTAGATAACCTGGGATAATCTCCCCATTTCAAGATCCATCCTGAACTTAATCACATTTGCAAAGTTCCTTTACCATGTAAGTTAACATACTCAGAAGTTCCAAGGATTAGAATATGGAAATCTTTGAGGAAATCTTTGAGCCATTATTTTGTTGACCACAGATAATTGATAGGTAGGGTAGGTAGGTAGGTAGATGATGCAGTCTTAAGTCGGGTTGCCCAGAATCAGGCTATCAGATTGGAAGGAGTAAATCAACCAAAAAAGACCAAAGGCCTGGCCTTAACAGCACCCAACCCCGCACCCTTGTCATGAACAATCAAGTAGCTTACTTGGGTAAGAGCAGACCAATACAGAAATGATCACATGTCCAGTAACATCATATGTCTCATAAGAATGAATTAAGACTGCCTGGATAAGAGAATGGACCAAAAGGTGGAAACTAAAGACAGCGACTAGCTAATGGAGCTTAAGAAGGAGTTTTCAGGCAGTCTTACAATGATACAAAGATAGACTGCTTTTGAGAGGAACAAATTCCCTGTTACTAGTTCTGTTAAAATATATGACACTAATGACTATTTATTTTATGGGGATGTTGCAAAAGAGAATTCAAAAGTAGAAAGGGGACTGGAGTAAACAAAATCTAAGATCCCTTCCAACCCAGAACTCTGGGAACCCATAATGTGATCATGTAACAAAAACCAAATCGGATGGGGTACCTGGGCGGCTCAGTTAAGTGTCCAACTTCGGCTCAGGTCATGATCTCTCACGGTTTGTGGGTTTGAGCCCCGGATCGGGCTCTGGGGTGACATTTCAGAGCCTGGAGTCTGCTCCAGATTCTGTGTCTCCCTCTCTCTCTGCCCCTCCCCCACTCGTGTTCTCTCTCTCTCTCTCTCTCTCTCTCTCTCAAAAATAAATAAAACATTTTTTTAAAAAATTTTAAAATAAATAGGAGTAAGTCATTTCCCATATGGAACCATCAATACGTATGAGAGCACAGACTGGCTAGGAGCTCAATCCTGGGCCTCTTGGGTCTAGATTCAGATCCCAGCCTTTGCACTACCTCATTGGCAGTTTATTCAATTCACCATCTCCACAAATGGAAAAATCAAGCAAAAACAAACATCAAGAAAAACCCCACTGTCTGTGTCCACACAGGGTTAAAGACAAGCTTTTATGGGCGGGGTGACTTACATAATATTGGCTGCCACCGCACAGCCTGAAATGATGATCATCACAGTTGCCTGGATCTGGTAATCAGGGTACAGCAGGCGCTCACATGCCAGGTACACCAACACAGCCGTCACCACCCAGACGCACAGGATGGACAGCAGGGCACCAAGGATCTCTAGGGATTCGAGCACACAGACACCCATACACAAAGAATTTGTGGATCACCTTGATCTCCCAAGAGTCATAAGACATTGATGTTCCTTGCTTCCCCCCAACCTGTCCCCCTGTGAAAAGAGGCTCTAAACTAACTAGTTCCAAATGTGTGGATGGATTTTAGCACTAAGATGATTCACTTTAGTGTTGCATTCATTAAACACCAGCATCTGAGTTCATTATGCTCCATATTAGTAAGTAATTTCTAGCAAATTTTTAAAGCATATTAATTGCTATCTGCCATTGCTATTGTCCTCGGGGATTTTAATTTAAACAGGTGCTAAAATGATTGAAACTTATTAGGAGATGAAATAATGAGAGGCAAAGAGTAAAATGTATTTAGAAACTCTTAATTTCACCATAAAACATTTACAATTTGCCAGTAGCGGTACCTTGTGTGGAATAAAATAGTAACAAGGGAGGGCTTCGGAGGGTACTTGATGAAAATGAGTTTCATTTGCCAACCCAACATATTATAAACACGGAGGCAAGCTCAGAGGTATATCAACACTCTAACTGCATTTTAAGAGCAACTATATAGAAAAGAAGTATCAGAGCAGAGACATGTATATTAATATTTAAAGATAAGATAGTGTTCAGTCTGCAGGCTGAGTAAAGCACATTTGCTCACTGTGGAGTTCCTTAACACCTCTCCCTGATCTTTAACTCAACCTTGTAGGCAGGTACTAAAAGCCTTCCAGGGCACAGAAGTATTCTGAGAGTCCATTGCCGGGGACTTTCCCTACTTTTGATCTTTCCCCTGTCAAAGCAGAACAATGTAAAGTATTGTTTCCCAGTGTGGGGCTATTGTATCCCAGACTTCAATCATTTACATGCAACCTGTCCACATGACACCTGTCTTATTAGCCACTTAACACTTTTTTTAAATAAATTCACTTTTTATACTTAGCTTCTTCCTAAACAAAGTCATCCATGAAATTACCTATTTGACAAGCTAGTTCATTTTCACCTGTGTGTCTAAGCAGTACTGCCTAAAACAGTAACCATCATCACATGTGGCTGTATCCATTTAAATTAAAAAATTAAAAATCCAGTTCTTCCAGGTGCCTGGGCAGCTCAGTCAGTTAAATGTCTGACTCTTGATTTCAGCTCAGGTCACGATCTCGTACTCGTGAGATTGAGCTCCACGTCGGGGTCTCTGCACTGAACATGGAGGCTGCTTAAAATTCTCTCTCTCCCCCTCCACCCCTCCCCTGCTCACATGCAGGTATGTGCTCTCTCTAAAATATAATATAATAAAATAAAATAGAATAGAATAAAATAATCCAGTTCTTCAGTAACAGTAGCCACATTTAAAGTGCTCTATGGCCACATCATACTCTGTATCATAGAACATTTGTCTTAAAGCAGAGAGTGCTGTTGAACAGCCCTGATTTTCTACAGCGTCAATGCTCATGAGCTTCCATCACCAAGATGAGAAAGTACAAGCAGTATTCTAAATTCTGGGTTGTGCCTGTGTTTATAAAACATCCCATGTTTACCAAAGAGCTTTGACCAATAGTACCAGAAAGGGGAGAGTATGCGTAAAAATGCGTACAAATGACAGGCGCTCAGCCAAAAATACATGTTTCCCAAGTGTAGCACTGTTCAGGGACTGAAAAGCATCTTCAGGTCACATTGTCACAAATTCTTTTTATTGATGTTTATTGTCTCATCTCTCTCTCTCCCCCCACTGCCGAATGTTAAGGGAAAGGTGATCCAAAACACTTGCTATGATAAATTGTTTCATGTGAAATGAGACCTTCCTACCATTCTAAACTTGAAAAACCACAGCCCACAATTGTCAGTGTGTAAGTTGTGGTCTGTATCTAGAGGCACCAGTGAAGGCTGGCCACCGTGTCAGCATGTTGGCCACCCTTGCTCCGCCCTAAATTCTCCTTCACGTTCTATTCTCGATTTACCTGTGAGAAGTTCTTCAATCTCTCTAGCTCTCTTGGGCTCTCTGTGCCTGACTTTGCAAAATGGTAGATGCTTTATCCCATCCTCCCTCCCAGATGCAGAGTAACTTGATGAATGTTACCCTTGGGCCAGGGCGGTTGCAGAAGTGATACCTGTGTTCCTGTTATTCCACTGAAATAGAGGTAGTGCAATTAATCTGGCTTGTTGCCAAAGCGCCCTTGAGAACACACATCCTTTTTATCCTGAATATCAGACGTGCCTCTAAGGGATTTCTGAACAAGGCTTTGCTTTGTCTCTTCTGTCTTTATCCTTGGTTTGACCTTGCAGCACTACCTTGACATTAATGCTCAGTGGGTGAACTATACCTGCCCGGTGCCATCCAAACGTCAGCTGCTTCGAAGGGGGCTTGGATGACAACCACAAGGAGAAGAGACTGAGCAGGAAACTGGTCAGGTCAATTAAGAGGTGGGCAGCATCTGTGACGACAGCAAGACTCCCAGCAATGTGCCCACCTGGGGGATACAGAACATTACATGGGATTAAGGGCCCCAGAATGCAACTAGATTCACATGCATATCAACCGTAGTTGGTGAAATATGCCACAGACTCACAAAACTTGATCAGAGAAAGGGTCTTAATGTTAATTTAATCCACCTCTTCTTCCCAATTTTATGAGAAACAGATACCCAGAGAGTGGATAGGATTTGAGCAAATAGAAATGAAGTTCAAGGTTGCAGCCATTCCAGGGAGATCAAAGGTACAGAGATTGGAAAGTGTGGGTCACATCACATTTAGAGAACATCACAGTTGGACTGGGACATAAGAGTTCAAAAATACAAAAGGATGAAGCTGGAGACGTGAGGGCTGGATTTGAAGAGTCTTACACTTAAGGCTGAGGACTTGGACTTTTGCCTGTAACCCAGGAGTCACAGCCCACGGCTGTGTTTGTATTTGACTTGCAATTTTACCACAGTTTTTTTTTTACCACTTCCTTCTGCCCTACTAATTTATATTATTCACCTTATTTCAAGATCCCTATTATGAATAGTAGGGAGCAGTAAAGAAAAGGGCAGGCACCTTCCACTGGGGCCCCTGAGTGTAACAACAATCCAATAAAGCACAGGAAGAGAACCCAAGCCATGGTGGTCCCACCTTGCTTTTCTGTCTGTTTGGTTTGCCTTCTCTACTGCCTTTGAGTTCTCCTTAGAGAAAAGACTTCCAGCCTCCAACTACAAGTCAGAAGAAATTCTTGTCTCTTCCTTCCCAAACAGGGCTCATTCTCTGAAAGCAGCCTTTATTGCTCTCACTAGAGCTTCCCCCAAAACAGAGCTGTTGCTGACTGACTGTCTTCCAGCAGCTGTTTATTGCCTGTGTACGACGAGGCAATGGAGCCTATCCGTCAGTAGCCCCTCCATCATCAAACCCACCTTGTCTCAACTAATGATTTTGAAAAGTTATAGATATGGCTCATAATTGCAATAATCCCCACAGACCACTGGCTCTAGCTGTAGTTAATCACTGGTTTGTCAAAGTTTAATGGTCTGAAGCAAAGTAGTCTTCAAGCTTGTTACTGAGCTGTCAGTGCAAAAAATCAGAATGATTCATTAGCCAAAAGGCAACATTTTGCTAACAAATCAGCTTTTCTTCCAATTACCCTCTAATGTTGCTCTATCTGCCAAACTTGGGTCTGATAATAAAGCCGTGTTAATAATGCATTATTTCTTACACAGAGAATGACTACATATAGATAAATAGTTGGCCGCAATCTCAACAACGAATGGTGGTGATGATTCCATGTGCTGGGCTCAAATTGTAGCCTAAGTCAAGGAAATGAAGTCCTATAGGGGTCCTTCAACAGGCTCAGCTGAATGAGGAGGCAACTGAGAGAGAAAAAGGGCTTACTTTGGAAGAAACATACTTAGATGGAGGCCTGGGAAGTGAGAACTCTTTTGCAACCATCCTTGCTTATATATAAGAATAGTCCAGAAAACTGTGAGCCATCGAGATGAATTCTATGGATAAAACGTTTGCAAGAGGTAGTTTCTGACTGAACTTGTATTTGCTTCTGAAAGCATGGGGTATTACCAACAATTAACACAGTCATCCAGCCAGTATTTATTGAGCCCTTGCTGTGCATGGTACAGGGATGGGGTAAACCGAGGTAAACAAAGTTAAATCATAGTCCCTCCCTTCAGTGATCTCACTGTTAACATTCTCTGTATTGAAGACATGTACAATGGGCCAGAGGATCAGAAAGCTGCCCTCCTTGGCAGCATTGAGGAGCTTTTCAGAGGACAGAAGGGTAAGAATGTGCCAGAAGGGAAGGGTTTTTCAGAAAGAGGTAAGAACAGGAGCAAAAACAGAAAAAAAGAAAATGGCACTTTTGTGGAATAGCAAGAGGTGTGGAATGTTGGAGGAAAAACCAGAAATGAGAGTTGAAAAGTGGGTTGGGGGACCCTCTTATAGGAAATTATGTCCTGCTAAAGAATTTGAATGCTATTCTATGGATAAGGATATGGAATATGGGAATCTAATGTGATATTGAAGCATAAGGTTGTGACATGCTCAGATTTGTATTTAAGAGAGACATCTTTGCCAGCAGTGTGGAGGCTGACCTAGAGGGAGAAGGAACTGGAGGTTAAGACACAACAGTGATAGCCAAGAAAATGCCATGAAGTCCTGAAGTAAGACAGGAGTACTCATTTATGGATATGGCAAGATGTAGAAAGCAATGCACTGGTAACAAGATAGAAGAGGCACTAAGGACTACCTTCTAGAAACACATTCTTATTAGCGCCTGTGGGGTGTCAGGACAGGAGGTCATCAGGGGAGCCACTGGGCCTGGGTCTCATATTCACCCCAGCTCCAGAAGGTGTGCATTATGTACACATAACATTTTGTGTGGCGAACAGAGACATACTGATGGGATCAAAAGAAGTAAATGTCTCTCTGACAACATCAGGATGTGTCCTATTACTGGACAACTACTGTATGCTATTAATTCATGTTTCTAAAATCCTTTAACTATCTTATGAATAGCATTATTATACTATATAATGTGGCATATCAAAAACACATGGAGTTATTATTTAACAAGTAATTAAAACACACCACAGTTTACATAGGTGTGTTTTGACACTTCTTAAATTTTTAATACCAAGAACCTCAAAAAATATAAGTAGCCTAAGGCTCTGAGACACCCTGACTATAGTATGAAGCCAGTGCCCTTATCAGTAAAGCTCGTGGGTATCAAACCCCCCAGCCATAGCTTTCTCTAAGAGAATTTTTGTACGCCGAGCTACAAAAATTGTCTTCCCCAGCCAGCCCCCAGCTGTTTTCCAATCTAGCAACGTCATGCATTCTCCATCACTCTTTGCACTCTAAACAGTCCTGCATCGGGGCATCTCTCTCTGACCATTCCCAATTGCTGCCAGTAATAGCCATACTTGAGCTGATTTCTGTGAGGTCTCAGTGTCTGTACATCTGCCTTTTCAAATAGGGATACATGCATACATGTGCATGTTAGGGCCTTTCCATGACTAGTAAATTTCACAAGTAGTCAGAAAGAGTCCCAATTCAACAGGCTCAAAGGCCCATTAGGAGTGGACACGCTGATGCCTATGGCCTTCCTTAATTCCTTCCTCCAATCTGCTCCATGGCCAGTTCTCTCTCTAAACACAGCCCTATGACCTGGTTCTCCCCTGTTCTAAATGCCAGCTTATTCCACAAGGCCTATAGAATTAATCTGGATTCCCCAGCCAGGCTTCACCCTCTTTCTTGAACCCCCAACTGCCAGTCTAGTTTTATTCTCCATTCACTGTGTTTTATCTTACATCGCTGACTTAGATAGATTCTTAGATAGGTTTCATGGTAAATCATAAATGCCTAACTCAAACTAGCTTCAACAACAACAACCAAATGATAATTTACTGGGTCAAATAACTGAGAACAAATCAGGGTGGGATTGGATCTAGTGCAGGCTAATCCTAAGGTTCAAATAATGTTTGAGGGACTCTGCTCTGTTACTATTGTTATTTATTGTCCTACTGAAGATAGACTACCCTTAGCAAGAAAGGTTGGCCTCTGGAAGCTCCAGGTTTATAGCATTACAGCATAGTATTTGCAGAGGATAGAGAGAGTCCTCCATCTATCCTCCCTATAAAAAGACCCAGAGACGGAATAATCCAGCTTGGAATCTCATACCCAGCCTTGCCTGTGAGCATGAGGTTTTTGGTCCAGGAGGACCAGAAATGGAATTAGCACAGTGAGTAGGAAGAAGCTTCCTGAATAGGCAATATTTACCGCTACAGTGGCATCAAGAATCACTTGAGTTGCTTTCTTTTTTTTTCTTTTAATTGTTTTAAATGTTTATTAATTTTTGAGAGAGAGTGTGTGTGCAAGTGAGCAGTGGAGGGGCAGAGAGAGAGAGAGAGAGGGAGAGACAGACAGAGAATCTGAAGCAAGCTCCTTTCTGGCAGCACAAAGCATGAAGTGGGGTTCAAACCCAAGAACCCTGAGATCATGACCTGAGCCAAAGTTGGATGCTCAACTGACTGAGCCACCCAGGTGCCCCTCAGTTGAATTACTTTCTAAGAATATAGATTTCCTGTCCTTTTGAGACCTACCCACTTAAACTCTTTCCAGGCAAGGCTGATATTTACTACCTCCTGGACCACAGCAATAGTCAGGGACCACTCTCTGCAAGGCCTTTTTTTTTACCTCCCTCTTTTAGCCACCCCTCAATTCCTACACAAACTTCAAGTCCTGTCTCAAATCCTATATCCTGAATGTGGACATCCTAGATTCCCAAAAGTAACCTGAGAATAACAGTTGCATTCTCTGACCTGATTGAGAATGGCTTTAGGGAGGAGGTGAGGTCTGGTTGGGGTCTTGAATGATGAGCAGGGTTTTGATGATTGTGGGGCATGAGGAGAGGCCTTTTCCATTCAGATAAAAAGACATAAGCAAAAGCTACAGAGACTTTAAGGTGCCACGATTATTTTGCATAGGATGAATAAACAGCTGAAACAGAAGAGTCATGTAGTGAAGCAGTAAAGGATTAATAGTCAGTTTGGCAGCCACATGGTGGAATGACTTGAAAGTCAAAGTAAGAATTTTTCATTTTGTCCAGGGTGCCAGAGCTTTCAAACATACCGATCTCTTTTCACATGGGGCAGCCAAGTGGGACCTAGCACAGAGGAAGCCTCTGAAGCAGCCTCTTCCTGCTACAACACCCTTGTGGGTGTACCCCAGTCATCAGTAAAATTTCCTGTGCTTGCCAGGATGGGGAGAAGGGTGTGAAGCACTGAATTAGGCAAGAAGGAGCCACTAAAGAATTTTGGAGACAGAATTAACATGATGAGAGCAATGTTTTAGGAAAATCAACCTAAAATCAATGCAGCTCAAACTCCAAATGATTCTGTGAGTATCCATTTAATTCCTTTACTGACAACATCCAGATTAGAACTCATAGATGAATTAATTATTAAGAATGAGAGGGAAGAGGGAGATTGATTTGTTCACTCCAAGTGAATAATTTTTCTTCCCTCCTCTCCTAGAAATATGTCATTTTAAAGCAGAATGCCAGGGCATAGGAAAGGTATGAGGGGAAAAGTGAGTTTTATGAATGGGAGACCATCTCATTTCAGACTGTTGATTAGACATACTGGGAAGAAGATGCCATCTGTTTTCACCATCTACCTGGATTCAGGGGAAAGCAGAGGAAGAAAGTAATGGAGAAAACGAGCCAGTTTATCTAACTGAATTGTGTTTGCATGGGGTGGTGTCAGTACTTTATCTGGAAAGCTATGAATTTCCAGAACATCACCTTTTAAAATCACACTTTTAAAAGTTTATTTATTTTGAAATAGAGAGAGAGAGAGCACCTATGCAATCTGGGGAGGGCACAGAGAGAGGGAAAGAGAGAATCGCAAGCAGGCTCTGCACTGTCAACACAGAGCCCGACATGGGGCTAAATCCCACAACTCTGGGATCATGACCCAGGCCGAAATCAAGAGTCTCATTCAACCGACTGAGCCACCTAGGTGCCCCTCCAATCACATTTTGAACGGATTCTGTTTTTTAGATTTTCCATTTTGTCCATCTCTTACATGAGCAACAGAGTATTGTCCATGATCTTATGAATTTGAATAATTAAAAAAGAATACACATCTGGCATGAGTGTCAGCGGCTTTTCCAAGTGAATTTTCTAATTGGAACTACTAAAAGTAAATTCTCTGCAACCTCACCAACCTATTAAGTTGGTTCCTTCAAAAGACTTATTGTGGGTCTAGAAATTGTATGGTGTCAATTAATTTTATAATCTTTGACTAGAAAATTATTTGCCAACCCTGGATTTGTCTTGGACTGGATGAGTTGAAGTTCTTTTCCAGTTTTCAAAAGTATAAAGTCTGAAAAAGGGGTGCCTTAGTGGCTCAGTCGGGTAAGCATGCAACTCTTGATTTCAGCTCAGGTCATGGTCTCATGGTTCATGAGTTCAATCTCTGAGTGGTGCACTATGCTGACAGCATGGAGCCTGCTTGGGATTCTCTCTCTCCCTTTCTCTCTGCCCCTACCCACTCATGCGCTTGCTCGCTCCCTCTCTCTCTCTCCCTCTCTCAAAATAAATAAATGAAAAAAACAAAACAAAAAAGTCAGAGAAAAAAAAAGTGGTGCCTGGGTGGCTCATTTGGTCTGACTTCAGCTCAGGTCATGATCTCATGGATCCTGAGTCCAAGCCCCATGTCGGCTCTCTTTTGTCAACACAGAGCCCACATTAGATCCTCTGTTCTGTTGTCTTTCTGCTCCTCTCTGACCTGTGCATGTTCTCTCTCTCTCTCTCCCTGAAAAATAAATAAATATTTAAAAAATAAATAAAAGTCTGAATACGAGTACACAAGCCATTAGACTCCATAGGTTTAAGAAACCAACTAATTCTGGGGGGAGAGAGAGATGGTGGTGATGTAGGAGGACGCTGGGCTCACCTCGTCCTCCTGATCACTTAGATTCCACCCACATCTGCCTGAATAACCCAGAAAACTGCCAGAAGACTAGCAGAACGGACTCTGTGGAGCCAAGCATAGACAAGAGGCCCATGGAAGAGGGTAGGAAGGGCGGAGAGGTGGTGTGCGCTACACAGACTGGCTGGAGGGTGCTGGGGCGGTGGAGGGGCAGCCGGCCTGGCAAGGCAGAGCACACGAGTCTGGCTTGCAAAAGCTGAGGGCCCGGACGGAGTGTGTTCTGACAGCCAGCGGGACTTAACATCTGGAATGTTACAAGTCAACAGCTCTGCTCTCGGAGAGCGGGGAGGGTGAGAGGATGAGCCCCAGGAGACAGAACTGAGCTCAAGGGGGAACAAAGGCACTGGCAAGTTCCATCTCCCTCTTCCATCCCCCAGCCAAAATTCCAAAGGGAACCAGTTCCTGTCACCGAACTTGCTTGCACCCCGCAAACGCCCAACACTGCTTCTGTGGATCCATCCCTCAGACAGGCCTGCCTCCCTCCTAGTGCTGCAGGGCCCCTCCCCCAGAGGACCACCAACAGCAAAGCGAGTTAAGCCTACCCCTCCCACCCCTGTGCACCTTGCGGATCCACCCCGGCTAATACGCCCTTGGCCAGATCCCATTGAAGCAGCACCACAAGCCTGGCAGTGGGCAAGTAGCCCAGACAGGGGCCACACCACTCCACAGTGAGTCCTGCCCCTGGGAGATGGGAAGATAAGGTACACACCAGTCTGACTGTGGCCCCAGTGGTGGGCTGGGGGCAGACATTGAGTCTGATTGCGTCCCCACCCACCAACACAAGTTACTCTGGACAGCACAGTTTGGAGCTACTGCAGGGACTACCCAAAATGACAAAACGGAAGAATTCTCAAAAGAAACTCCAGGAAGTAGTGACAGCTAATGAATTGATCAAAAATGATACAAGCAATATAACAGAACAAGAATTTAGAATAATAGTCAAAAAATTAATTGCTGGGAATCAAAAAAGCATAGAGGACAGCAGAGAATCTATTGCTACAGAGAACAAGGGACTAAGATATAGTCATGAGGAGCTAAAAAATGCTATAAATGAGGTGCTAAATAAAATGGTGGCAGCCATAGCATGGATTGAAGAGGCAATGGAAAGAATAGGTGAATTAGAGGATAAAATTATGGAAAAAGAGGAAGCTGAGAAAAAGAGAGATAAAAACTATCCAGGAGTATGAGGGGGGAATTAGAGAACTAAGTGATGCAATCAAACAGAGAGCAAGAGAAAGGGGCTGAAGGTATACTTGAACAAATCATGGCTGAGAACTTCCCTGATCTGGGGAAGGAAAAAGGCATTGAAATCCAAGAGGCACAGAGAACTCCCTTCAGACGTAACTTGAATTGATTTTCTGCACCACATATCATAGTGAAACTGGCAAAATACAAGGATAAAGAGGGAATTCTGAAAGCAGCTAGGGATAAACAGGCCCTGACTTAACAAAGGTAGACACATAAGGGTAGTAGCAGACCTATCTACTGAAACTTGGCAGGCCAGAAAGGAATGGCAGGACATCTTCAATGTGATGAACAGAAAAAATATGCAGTCGAGAATCCTTTATCCAGCAAGTCTGTCATTCAGAATAGAAGGAGAGATAAACATTTTCCCAAACAAACAAAAACTGAAGGAATTCATCACCACTAAACCAGCCCTACAAGAGATCCTAAGGGGGACTCTGTGAGTGAAATGTTGCAAGGACCACAAAGTACCAGAGATACCACTACAAGCATGAAACCTGCAGATATCACAATGACTCTAAACCCATATCTTTCTATAATAGCACTGAACGTAAATGGACTAAATGCTCCAACCAAAAGACATATTGTATCAGAATGGATAAAAAAACAAGACCCATATATTTGCTGTCTACAAGAGACTGATTTTAGACCTGAGGACACCTTCAGATTGAAAGTGAGGGAATGGAGAACTATCTATCATACTACTGGAAGTCAAGAGAAAGCTGAAGTAGCCATACTTCTATCAGAGAAACTAGACTTTAAAGTAAAGGCTGTAACAAGAGATGAAGAAGGGCATTATATAATAATTATAGGGTCTATCCATCAGGAAGAGCTAACAATTATAAATGTCTATGCACCGAATACAGGAGCCCCCAAATATTTAAACAATGAATTACAAACATAAGCAACCTTATTGATAAGAATGTGGTAATTGCAGGGGACTTTAATACTCCACCTACAACAATGGATAGATCATCTAGACACACAGTCAATAAAGAAACAAGGGCCCTGAATGATACATGGATCAGATGGACTTGGCAGATCTATTTATAACTATGCATCCCAAAGCAACAGAATATACTTTCTTCTCGAGTGCACATGGAACATTCTCCAAGATAGATCACATACTGGGTCACAAAACAGCCCTTCATAAGTATACAAGAATTGAGATCATACCATGCACACTTTCAGACCACAATGCTATGAAGCTTGAAATCAACCACAGGAAACGTCTGGAAAATCTCCAAAAGCATGGAGGTTAAAGAACACCCTAGTAAAGAATGAATGGGTCAACCAGGCAATTAGAGAAGACATTTAAAAATACATGGAAACAAATGAAAATGAAAATACAACAATCCAAACACTTTTGGATGCAGCGAAGGCAGTCCTGAGAGGAAAATACATTGCAATCCAGGTCAATCTCAAGAAACAAGAAAAATCCCAAATATAAAATCTAACAGCACACCTAAAGGAAACAGAAGCAGAACAGCAAAGACACCCCAAACCCAGCAGAAGAAGAGAAATAATAAAGATCAGAGCAGAAATAAACAATATAGAATCTAAAAAAAACTACAGAGCAGATCAATGAAACCAAGAGTTGGTTTTTTGAAAAAATAAATAAAATTGATAAACCTCTAGCCAGGCTTCTCAAAAACAAAAGGGAGATGACCGAAATAGATAAAATCATGAATGAAAATGGAATTATTACAACCAATCCCTCAGAAATACAAGCAATTATCAGGGAATACTATGAAAAATTATATGCCAACAAACTGGACAACCTGGAAGAAATGGACAAATTCCTAAGCACTCATACACTTCCAAAACTCGAACAGGAATAAATAGAAAATTTGAACAGACCCATAACCAGCAAAGAAATGGAATCAGTTATCAAAAATCTCCCAACAAATAAGAGTCCAAGCCCAGATGACTTCTCTGGGGAATTCTACCAGGCATTTAAAGCAGAGATAATACCTATCCTTCTCAAGCTGTTCCAAAAAATAGAAAGGGAAGGAAAACTTCCAGACTCATTCTATGAAGCCAGCATTACTTTGATTCCTAAACCAGACAGAGACCCAGCAAAAAAAGAGAACTACAGGCCAATATCCCTGATGAATATGGATGCAAAAATTCTCAACAAGATACTAGCAAATCGAATTCAACAGCATATGAAAAGAATTATTCACCATGATCAAGTGGGATTCATTCCTGGGATGCAGGGCTGGTTCAACATTCACAAGTCAATCTATGTGATACATCACATTAATAAAAAAGATAAGAACCATATGATCCTGTCAGTCGATGCAGAAAAAGGATTTGACAAAATTCAGCATCCCTTCTTAATAACAACCCTCAAGAAAGTCGGGGTAGAAAGAACATACTTAAACATCATAAAAGCCATTTATGAAAAGCCCACAGGTAATATCATCCTCAAAGGGGGAAAACTGAGAGCTTTTTCCCTGAGATCAGGAACACGACAGGGATGTCCACTCTCACTGCTGTTGTTTAGCATAGTGTTGGAAGTTCTAGTATCAGCAGTCAGACAACAGAAGGAAATTAAAGGCATCAAAATTGGCAAAGATGAAGTCAAGCTTTCATTTTTTGAAGATGACATAATATTATACATGGAAAACCTGATAGACTCCACCAAAAGTCTGCTAGAACTGATGCATGAATTCAGCAAAGTCGCAGGATACAATTGCACCAAGAAGCATAAAATACCAAAGTCCCATTCACAATTGCACCAAGAAGCATAAAATACCTAGGAATAAACCTAACCAAAGGTGTCAAAGATCTGTATGCTGAAAACTATAGAAAGCTTATGAAGGAAATTGAAGAAGATACAAAGAAATGGAAAAACATTCCATGCTCATGGATTGGAAAAATACATATGGTTCAAATGTCAATACTACCCAAACTATCTACACATTCCATGCAATCCCAATCAAAATTGCACTAGCATTCTTCTTGAAGCTAGAACAAGCAATCCTAAAATTTGTATGGAACCACAAAAGACTTTGAATAGCCAAAGTAATATTGAAGAAGAAGACCAAAGTGGGAAGCATCACAATCCCAGACTTTATCTTCTACTACAAAGCTGTAATCATCAAGACAGCATGGTATTGGCACAAAAACAGACACATAGACCAATGGAATAGAATAGAAACCCCAGAACTAGACCCAAAAAAGTATGGCCAACTCATCTTTGACAAAGCAGGAAAGAACATCCAATGGAAAAAAGACAGCCTCTTTAACAAATGGTGCTGGGAGAACTGGACAGCAACATGCAGAAGGATGAAACCAGACCACTTTCTTGCACAATTCACAAAAATAAACTCAAAATGGTTGAAGGACCTGAATGTGAGATAGGAAACCATCAAAACCTTAGAAGAGAAAGCAGGAAAAAACCTCTCTGACCTCAGCCACAGCAATTTCTTACTTGACACATCTCCAAAGGCAAGGGAATAAAAGCAAAAAATGAACTATTGGGACCTCATGAAGATAAAAAGCTTATACACTGCAAAGAAAATAATCAAAAAAACTAAAAGGCAACTGACAGAATGGGAAAAGATATTTGCAAATGACATATTGGATAAAGGGGTAGTATCAAAATCTATAAACAACTCACCAAACTCCACACCCAAAAAACGAGTAATCCAGTGAAGAAATGGGCAGAAGGCATGAATAGACACTTTTCCAAAGAAGACATCCAGATGGCCAACAGGCACATGAAAAGATGCTCAACATCACTCCTAATCAGGGAAATACAAATCAAAACCACACTCAGATATCACCTCATGCCAGTCAGAGTGGCTAAAATGAACAAAACAGGAGACTATAGGTGTTAGAGAGGATGTGGAGAAACGGGAACCCTCCTGCACTGTTGGTGGGAATGCAAACTGTTGCAGCCACTCTGGAAAACAGTGTGGAGGTTCCTCAAAAAATTAAAAATAGATATACCCTATGACCCAGGAATAGCACTGCTAGGAATTTACCCCAGGGATACAGGAGTGCTGGTGCATAGGGGCACTTGTACACCAATGTTTATAGCAGCACTTTCAACAAAAGCCAAATTATGGAAAGAGCCTAAATGTCCATCAACTGATGAATGGATAAAGAAGTTGTGGTTTATATATACACTGGAATACTACTTGACAATGAGAAAGAATGAAATATGGCCTTTTGTAGCAATGTGGATGGAACTTGAGAGTGTTGTGCTAAGTGAATTAAGTCATACAGAGAAAGACAGATACCATATGTTTTCACTCTTATGTGGTTCCTAAGAAACTTAACAGAAGACCATGGGGGAAGGGACAGGGAAAAAAAAAGTTAGAGAGGCAGGGAGGCAAACCATAAGTGACTCTTAAAGACTGAAAATAAACTGAGGGTTGATGGGGGTGGGAGGGAGGGGAGGATGGGTGATGGGCATTGAGGAGGGCACCTGTTGGGATGAGCACTGGGTGTTGTATGGGAACCAATTTGACAATAAATTTCATATAAAAAAATATAAATGCAAAAAGTAGAAAAAAAGAAACCAATTAATTCTGATTGCTATCTATGATAGTGCAAAAGACAAAAAACAAACACAAATGAGAAAAACAAACAAACAAAAAAAGTTAGCAAGTTCTGTTTTCTTCCAGTCTCAAATAATTACTAATTTGGTTCGCCTTTTGTGTAATAGAAAATGAAGGCAAAAAATTAGTAACATTTTAATGGTAATAGTGGTAATAGGGTATTCATAGCTTATGATACTATATGCCAGGTAGTTTCTGGTATTCCTTTTACATTAAAAAATAAAATAAAATAAACTCAAAAATAATATATAAATTCAAATAATTTAAAATAAATAAATATTAAGTGAAATAAATAATAAAGTCAAAACTTTTAGACTAAGTGCATAGCTAAACATAATTTTATTATTAATAAAAATATGGGATAAAAATAATCAGAGAAGGACATAACTCAAGATATTAAAACATGCAATAAGACTACAACCTTGAAGAAAGATGGAGGAAGTAACATATTTTTAAAGGCAAAATTATGAATTAAAAATAAAAGAAAAATTTAGATAATAATATATTCGATAAATAGATATATCAATAAATTAGACATCTACCAAGTTAAATCAAGGAAAAGAAAATATTTAAACAATATTAAAATGAGAAAGTAGAATAAGTTAGAGAGTTTTAGTATTAAATTGTCATGTTCCATTGTATGATAATAAGTTGGAAAATTTCACTGAGATGGCTGACTTTGGAAAACACAAATGACCCAAACTTACTCATGAAGTAGAAATTTTGAGTACATCAATAAATGAGGAAGAAGCAAACAAACATATGTTAAAAATTATTTCCAAGAAAGTCTCCAAAGCTAGACAACTTCCCAGGTAGTTCTTAAAAAGGAAGAGATAGTTACAATGTTACAAAAATGGTTTCCATTTTCTTATAAAAAGTCTCATTAAAACTAAACTTTTCATTTTCATATGTGTAACTCTAATTCAAAAACTTAGAAAAATAGCCCCATAACAGAAAACTATAGTTAAATTTCAATTATCAATAAAGATTAAAAAAATCCTAAAGATAATATGAGTGGCCCAGATTGAGCAATGCGTTGAAAGAATGGTCCACCACAGTCCATTTGAGTGGCACTGTAATGAGAGCCTATGAACATGAGCCCCAGAATTCAGGCTGCCTGCCCACTTATTTACGAGCTGTGGTACTCCAGTAGAGACCTTTACTCTCTGTGTTTCAGGTTCCTCATCTACATAGTGCAAATAATAATAGACCTACCTCTCAGGGATTTCAACAGGATTAAGTAAAGTAACACGATGGAAAGCATTCATCACAGTTTCTGGCACATAGTAAGCATTAAATAAATATTAGTTATTATCATCGTAATGCCAGAAATGCAGAGATTGTACTATATTAGGAAATCTCTGAATATAACACACACCAGCAATGTGTCAAAATTTTTTTTAACAGAATATGTTTAAAAGAAAAGGTACTTGACAAAAGTCAACAAGCATCCTTGATTATTTGTTTATCATTTAAAAACTAAGGGGAAAAAACCCCACTTCATTAACATAGTGAAAATACTTAACCTCTCAGGAAGCATTTCACTTAACAGTTAACTAGTTGAACATAAGATTTGATTTAGCATAAGATATTATTTAACATGGTAAAAATATGAAACATATTTTTATTATTGAAAAAAAGAGAAATATAATAAAACAAACACATGTAAATAACCTTAGCAAGAAATAGGCTGTCCCTGTACTATAACAAACAAATAAGCAAACTAACTAAAATTGCAAGATATTGATGAGAGACATAGAGTATTTGGGTAAATGGAGAAACGCCATGTTCCTAGAAGAGAAAACTGAGTATTTTTAAAAGATCTTTGTTTCCAAATCAACTTACATACCAGTAAAATCATAATTTGATTTTGGAGGGAACAGAATACAATGGTTCTTGTGTTCAATTAGAATAATAAACAGAAATAAGTAGCCTTTTCCTTTTTTCTATTAAACAAGGAATAATAAGGAAAGAACAGATATTATAACATATAAATGTACGTTAATTAAATATTTTACTACTAACAGAGAATAGAAATACAGATTGATGAAACCCACCTTAGAACCAAATCCTATTCTTTATAAAATATTGATAAGTGATGAAAAAAACATCAAAAATCAATGGAAGGAGTGATTAATTATTCTATAAATAATGCTGAAAACTTTGTTAACTATTTAGAAAAAGAATCTTTAGTCCTTAGAGAATATTTAATCTCACAAAATAATTTGAAATTACATGCAAAAAATTGAACAACAAAATGGTATTTGTCTTCTCAGTAGGCAGGAACCAAAGCACTAAAGTAGTGAGAGCAATAAAAGAAATCAGCTCAAAATGGAATGTTTCATACAATTACATATATAAAACATTAAAACTTACCCACATCAAACCAAAAACTAAAAAGTAAACAAAAAACTAGAAAAGTACTTATAACAAGTATAAAAATTTCAATATCCTAACAGTATAAAGAGCTCTCAGAGATCAGAACAGAACATTATAAATTATCTAAAAAACAAATGATCAGGAGACATTAAGAGGCAAGCAGGAAATGCATCAACAAAGTGAAATACAGATTACTAATAAGCTTGCAAAAAATATTCTAACAGTAACAAAGAAATGAATATTAAAATAAAGCATATTAACCTATACATGAATAAAGATTTTTAAAAGATTAAAATATGGGGAACCAGGGTGGCTCAGTCAGTTAAGCATCCAACCCCATTTTGGCTCAGGTCATGATCTCACGGTTCACAGGATTGAGCCCCATGTCAGGCTCCACGCTGACAGCACAGAGCCTGCTTGGGGTTCTCTCTCTCTTTCTGTATGCCCCAACCCTGCTACTGCATGTTCTCTTCTCCCCCCCACAAAAAATAAATAAACTTTAAAAAATAAATAAATAAAAGATTAAGGGGCACCTGGGTGGCTCAGTCGGTGAAGCATCAGACTCTTGGTTTCAGCTCAGGTCATGACCTCACAGTTTGTGAGTTCGATCCCTACATTGGGCTTCACATTGGCAGTGTGGAACCTGCTTGGGACTCTCATATTCTCTCTCTCTCTCTCTCTCTCTCTCTCTCTCTTTCTCTCTCCCTCTCTCTACTCCTCCTCAGCTTGTGCTCTCTCTCTCTCTCTCTCTCTCTCTCAAAGTAAATAAATAAGCTTAAAATAATAAATAACAGATTAAAATAAGTTTTGATAAAGATTTGGACAGTAATGCTCATGTACAGCAGGCAGACATATGAATTGTTTTAAGCTTTCTGGGTAGCAGTTTGGCAGTATGAATCAAGAAGTAATAAAAATATTTATATCCTTCAATCAATTTTTCCACTTTTAGGAATCTCTTTCAAGGGATTAACCAGAGAGGCAGGCGGAGTTTTATTCACGAGTTTTCATTGCAGCATTGTTCATAGCAAGGGGAAAAAAAAACTCCTTAAATTTCTAACAATAGAGACATGGTTATGTAAATTACAGTGGAGCATATTATAGAATATTGTTCAGGCATAAAAATGTTTTTGAAGGATATTTGATGGCATGGTCAAAAGCATTCAGTATGCCCTCAGTTATATTTTAAAAACTGAGTTATGAATAGAAAAATATATTGTATAAAAATACTCCACAATGTTATTAGAGGTTAGTACTCAAATGTGGGATGGTAATGAATTTTATTTTGTTTCTTAATATTTTCCAACTTATCTGCAATGAGCATATTGTTACTCCATACTTAGAGGAAATATGAAATCTTTCTTTAAAATAAGAACTTATGTAACCCTCCTGCAATGATGTGGCGTTTTGTCTGTTTGCTAGTTTAATCAGAGAAGTCTTTTTGAATAATACTCACCCACAGCCTCTGCAATCATGAAAACGAAGCATATTCCTGTAGCAGCACAGAGTTTCCACTTGGCATAGACTTGCTCGTTTGCTCTGTTCTCTGTGGCCTTGGAGTTGCTGTGGCAGTGATAGATGGCTCCTGAGTCCAGCTCCTCTGGCTTCTCTCCAGGACATTGATTTTTATTCAAGGATTTCTGCTGGAGTTCCACGCTATGGATGAGTTTGACAGAAGCAAGAAGTGAACACGGTTGCAAACAAATACCTCACTGACAGCCCTACCCATTCTCAGAACTGATAGAAGGACATTTGCTAACTAGATAGGAAGTTACAGTTCACAGCTCCTTCTATAAGAAATATCAAGTGTAAGGAACAAGCAAGAAATTTCCTTCTGAAGTCTCAACTACTAAAGGTTTTGCTTTTTTATTCAGCCAAGCTATACCAGCAGTGATTAAGAGATGTTAAAGGAACAGGAGAAAGGAAGCAGATACATTTTGATGCATTTCCTTACAAATTACTCCACTTTGAAAGGATTTTGGACCCTGTATTACAAATTTTAAAAAGCAGGGGTGAAGAGCAATGTTAGATATGTGCGTACGAGCCAGTCTGAAGATTCAAATACTATCACATGCCCAAACTCTTCCTTTCTTCTCCACACCAACACTGTTAATAGATCATAGCACTTTCTCCTGTTGAGCCCCTGTTGACCCCCAGAATCCTTCTTAACACAGCTTTGCACACACTCTCTACCAATCTATCAAAGCTGTATTGTGAGTTGAACCTACTTACACTTCCTAAAGCAGGCAGTATATATCAGTTCTTCTCAAGTATAAAGCATTATTTACAGGCTGGAATAGAATTCTAGCATTTCATAGATGGAAAGATTATAGATACCATTTAGTCAGTCCCATAGTTTTTTTATATATATATAATTTATTGTCAAACTGGCTAACATACAGTGTGTAAAGTGGACTCTTGCTTTTTGGGGTAGATTCCCGTGGTTCATCGCTTGCACCCAGGGCAACAAGCACCCTCCTCAGTGCCCATCACCCATTTTCCCCTCTCCCCCACACCCCATCCACCCTCAGTTTCTTCTCTATATTTAAGAATCTCCTATGGTTTTCCTCCCTCCCTCTCTGTAACCATTTTTTTCCCTTTCCCTTCCCCATGGTCTTCTGTTAAGTTTTTCAAGATCCACATATGAGTGAAAACATATGATATCTGTCCTTCTCTGACTGACTTATTTCACTCAGCACCTTCCAGTTCCATCCACATTGCTGCAAATGGCAGGATTTTAGTCTTTCTCATTGCCAAGTAGTATTCCATTGTATATATAAACCACACCTTTTTTATCCATTCATCAGTTGATGGATATTTGGGCTCTTTTCATAATTTGGCTATTGTTGAAAGTGCTGCTATAAACATTGGGGTACACATGCATGCCCCTATGCATCAGCACTCCTGTATCCCTGGGGTAAATTCCTGGCAGTGCTATTGCTGAGTCATAGGGTAGATCTATTTTTAATTTTTTGAGGAACCTCCACACTGTTTTCCAGAGTGGCTGCACCAGTTTGCATTCCCACCAACAGTGCAAGAGGGTTCCCATTTCTTCACATCCTCGCCAGCATCTGAAATTTCCTGAGTTGTTCATTTTAGCCACTCTGACTGGTGTGAGGTGATATCTCAGTGTGGTTTTGATTTGTAGTTTGTTAGCTGAAGTAATTAAGGTTCAGAGAGGTTAAGTAATTGCCCAAGGCCAAATAGCCAGCAAACAGCAGAACTGGGATTCTGATGATGTTAATAGCATTCAGGATTTTGAACAGTTCCAAATAATCTCCTTTTTTAGAATAGGAACCATTTGGCAATAGGCACATAGAATATTTATATCTATAAATCTTTGCCTTTGTAATGTGATACATACCCTTAGAATAATAATAAAAAAAATGTCATGTAGCAGTGTGGGTCACCAATGGCCATCAACTCAGAGGAGCATGAGAACTAAAAAGGAAGCATGATAGAAGTTTCCCTTCCTTTGTGCAGAGAAGGCAACATGACCAAGACAAGGTCACCAATTGTTCTGGCACTGTTCATATGACCATATGATTTGCTGAAGCCGTAGGAAGCTTTGCTTTATTTTATACTTTTCATGAATCTTGTGGTCAGAGAAAACCAGGTGATGGCCAGGAGAAAGAACTTATTCTGGAGCAGTGCAGAAGGCAGACCAAGGCAGGAATCCCACTAAGGGTGCAGCCTCTGGGCAATGCCACAAGAAGAAAAGTACAAGAAATCTGGCCAATTTTACTTTTAAACCCTGCTTTGTTGTCCCAGACTCTGAGATTAACCAATATGGATTTACTCTGAGCTGAGATTGCTCTTCGAGGTACTAAGCAGGGGATCCAAAGGTGGGCTTCAGAGGGTCCATTGAAATTGGATGCAATGTGTTCATATGTGTGTCTCTGTGTGTTTTATGGTGGGGGGGGGGGGGGGATGCAGAATCCCACAGTCTTCTCTGGACTCCTAAAAGGGTCCATAATCCTCCCCAAACTTGAAATCCAAAATTAAAATACATTTCTCATCACCTTATTAGAGCCAAATGGCCTGGGTACCTATAGATGCAGAATAGGCTCTTGACATAAAAAATGATGTGAATCCTAAGAATTTTAAGAAGGTTCTAAAAAGCAAGTGCTATGATGCATCAAAAAACGAATTGTGAATAAATTACCATAGATTCCCACAAATTCAAAGATGGTTGAAGCTCAGAAGGGTAGGAATAGTAGACCCGAGCAAAGATATTTACTGTAGTATCAAAGAAAAAAAAGGGGGGAGAAAAACAGGAGAAATAGGGAAATATTCCAAATTTTTCTTGTAATAGCCTACAAATTTGACTTTATTTCTTAAAATATGAATTAGAAAATGGAGCTTTGTTTTGTAATCTTGGGGAAGCCTCTCTTTTTCTTTTGTATTTCATTTTTGCTTGATGATAGACATTAAACTCCTTTATTCTATGTCTCTAAAAATAGAGCTGGTAATACTTTTCACCCTCTTATTTCATATGTTGACCATATAAAATCAATCCCATTTTGTACTTTCACATCACTTCTCCCAAGAACCTCCAGTCACTATGACTGTTAGAACAGGAGATGAAAGCTTGGGTCCCACCATGCATTTCCCACACTTCATGTATTCATTCATTCATTCATTCATTCATTCATTCAACAGATATGTGCTGCATGCCTGCAACATGCCTCCACTATCAGAGGTGCTAACGGCACCATAGTCTTTGAGACTAAGCTCCTGACCTAAAAAGCTTGTATCCTAGCAGAGGGACACAAACTGTAAGCCAGCAGATAGTTTCAGAGGCTGTGTGGTATGATGGGCAGTGACTGGGTGAGGGAAGGTGGGGCTACTTTAAACAGAGTGGTAATAGGGGTGCACTTCTGTAGAGATACTGCCATGGTGAGTTCAAGGGTAACTGGGAGTAGACCTACATGCAAGAGAAACATCAAGTGGAGGGTGTTGCTGGGGCAAGGGCACAAAGGTAAGAAAGAGATTGTCTTGTTCAAAAGCTTGGCTTGATGGAAACAGAACTACATATGTGGCCACTGTGGTGTGAAGAAAGAGTAACATTGGATGATGTCAGAGAACTAGGCAGATGTTAGCTCATGCACAACTCTGAGCCATTAAAAAAGGATTCACTTGGGCACCTGGGTGGCTCAGTCAGTTAAGCGCCAGACTTCATCTCAGGTCATGATCTCACTGTTAGTGGGTTTGAGCCCCGCGTCGGGCTCTGTGCTGACAGCTCAGAGCCAAGAGCCTGCTTTGGTTTCTGTGTCTCCCTCTCTCTCTGACCCTTCCCCGCTCATGCTCTGTCTCTGTCTCTTCTCTCTCTCTCTCTCTCTCTCTCTCTCTCTCTCTCTCTCTCTCTGAAAAATAAACATTAAAAAATAATAAAAAAGGATTTACTTTTCTTCAAATTCTACAGGAAGGAAGTTGGCAAGTTTTGAGCAGGGAAGTAACATTAGGTGGTTCACATTTCTAAAATGATCACTTTGGGTGATGCTTGGAAGGTTTGAGTATAAAGGGGCAAAACATGGAGACCACGTTTGGCTGAAGCAGAGAGGCTGATGATTTGGACCAGTGCGGTGACAAAGTAAATGAGAAGAAGTAGCCATATTTGAGTGCTATTTGGGACGTAGGATCCACAGGACATACTAATCAATAGCATCAGTTAAGGGGGAATGAGGAAGGGGAGGGACCGGAGGATGGCTCATGGATTTCTGGTTACAACAGCTAGGATAAGGGCATATCAGTTTCAGAGATGGGCTGAGTGACTGGCAGCACAGTGAGGGGGCTGCGAATTTGGGCTCTGACATCCCATTGCTAAGTCACCTCCCAGCTTTACCACTCACTAATCATATGACTGTAAGAAAATGACTTAACCTCTCTGTGCCTCAATTTCCTCACTGCAAAATGGTGATAATGATAACACCTCTCTCACAGGGCAGCTGTGATATTTTAGTTAATTCATATAAAAATTTCAAAGTGTGTTTGGAACAAGGTAAATGCACCAAAAAATCTGAATTTTTAAGTTAGTCTACCATTTTCACAAACTACATTACATTATTATAATTGTTCTTGAGAAAGAATAAAGCAAGTTTTACTGTGAAATAACTTTTAGGCTAAGCATTTTTATAACAAAGCTTGAATAAACAAAAAGCAGGCTTTTCTTTTGTTGCCCCTTTGTCCACATCTATCATTCTAGATTCTACTCCAATGACAATAAATCATACAAATCATCAGTTTTGTATTAATTGACCCTGGGGCTTGGTTCTCTAATCCTAAGGAGAGGATAAATGTCAAAGAAGGAGAAAACAGTCATAAATCCCTTAACTGTTCCTGGCCCATTTCCCCTTATCAACCACTGTGCTCTGTCTGCACTAGAAAGAGTCCTAAATATTCAGCTCCTGGGACCTTGTCTTGAACACAGTAAATATCAATACATATTTGCTGAGATTATACTTGATTCGATGTTTATGAAATATATGAGTGATGTGAAGAAGTGTTTTGAGGGGAGAGCTAGAGGGAGTGGAGAATAGAAATGTTTGCAGCATCAGATGTAATTTCTTATCCCAGAACAGGAATTCAGTTTACCCTCTCCTTTTTGAAACAGCTTTATTAAGGTATAATTCATATACCACACATATGACCCACTTATGTATACAACTTAATGGGTTTTAGCATATTTGCAGAGTTGTGCGACCATCACCATAATCTAAGTTAGAACATTTCCATCATCCCAAAAAGAAACCTTGTACCCATTAGCAATATTTCCCCAATGTCCCAATCTCCTTACATACAACCTTACCCTAGGCAAGCACTAATTTGCTTTCTGCCTCCATAAATTTTCCCATTCTGGACATTTCATATAAATGGAATCACACAGCATGTGGTTTTTATGAATGACTTCTTTCACTTAGCATAATGTTTTCAAGGTTTATCCATGTTTTAGAAAGTATCAATACATCAGTACTTTATTGCTTTTTATTTTCAAATAACACTCCATTGCATGGATATACAACATTTTCTTTAATCATTTGATGGGTATTTAGGTGGTTTTGATTTGGGGTTTTTACTTTATTCATAATAATGAATAATGCTGCTATGAAAATTTGTATACAAGCTTTTTTGGAAGTATGTTTTCATTTTTATTGAAAAAATACCTAGCAGTAGAATTCCTGGGTCATAAGGAAACTCTATATTTAACATTTTGTAGAAATTGCCAGAATGTTTTTCAAAACACTATGCTATTATACATTCCCACATTCAATACTTGAGAGCTATCATTTCTCTGTATCCTCACCAACACTTGTTTTTGGTTTTTTGATTATAGCCATCCTAGTGGGTATGAAGTACTATCTCATTGTGGTCTTGACATGCATTTCCCCTGATGGCTAATGATGTTAAACATCTTTCATGTGTTTATTACACATTTGTATATTTTCTTGGAGAAGTGTCTATCCAAAGCCTATTTTTAAATTGGCCAATTTATCTTTTTATTATTGAGTTGTAATTGTCCTTTATATATTCTGATATATTTAATTTGCAAATATTTCCTCTCAATTTGTGGCTTGTATTTTCATTTTCTTCGTTGTATTGTTTTCAGAACAAAAGATTTTAATTTTGATGCTCTGTAATTTATCTATTTTTTTATCACTTATGCTTTTGGTGCCATATTAAGAAACCATAGCCTAACCCAAGGTCATAAGGTTTTATGCCTGTGTTTTCTTTTAAGAGTTTTATAGTTTTAGCTCTTACATTTAGCTGTCATTTGTTGTAGCTTTATATTAACTTTTGAAATCAGGAAATGATTTCAAATATTTTTTTTCAAGTGTGTTTCACTTTTTCTAGGCCCCTTTTATTTCTATATGAATTGTGGGATTATCTTGTCAATTTCTTCAGAAGGCAGATGAGATTTTAGTACTGATTGCACTGAACCTCTACATTACATTGGAGAATATTGCCATCTTAAAATTGTCTTTCAATACACAAACATGGGATATCTTCGCATTGATCTAAATAAAGATCTAAATCTTCTTTAATTTCAGTGTTTTGTTATTTTCAGTGTACAAATTTTGTACTTTGTTAAATTTATTCCTAAGTATTTTATTCTTTTTCATGCTATTATAAACTGAATTGTTGTCCTAATTGTATTTTCAGATTAGTCATTGCTACCATATAAAAATACAATTTATTATTTGGATATTATCTTGCTACCTGAAGCCTTACTGAACCTGTTCATTAGCTCTAAAGATTTTTAGTGGATCCCTTAGGATTTCTATATACTAGTTGATGTTATCTGCACGTGGTGTTAAGTTTTATGTCTTCCTTCCAATCTGGATGGCTTTTATTTTCATTTTTATTTCTGTCTTGCCTGTTTGCCTTGGCTAGAACACTCAATAAATTGCTGAGTAGAAATGGTGACAATGGGCATCCTTGTCTTGTTCCTGATATTAGGGGAAAGCTTTCAGGCCTTACCACTAAGTATAATGTTAGCTTCAGATTTTCCATAGATGCTTTTTATCAAGTTGAAGAAGTTACCTTCTATTCCTTGTTTGGTGAACACTGTAATGAAAGGCTGTTGAATTTTGTTGAATGCTTTTTCTGCATCTAATGAGATAATCATATGGTGGTTTTTGTCCTTTATTCTATTAATATGGTATATTACTTTGATTATATTTCAAATGTTAAATCAAGAATTCATTACTGGGATAAATCTGACTTTGCCATGGTTTATAATTTTTTTATATCTTGCTGTGTTCAGTTTGTTAGTAGTAGGAGCAGGGATTTTTGAATCTATATTTGTAAGGTATATTGACCTGTAGTTTTATTTTCTTGTTATAGTTTTGTGTTTTGCTATTGGTGAAATATTGAAATATAAAATGAATTGGAAAATGCTAATTCTTTTTTATTTGTTGGAAGAATTTGTGAAGAATTGGTATTAATTCTACTTTTTATGTTGGTAAAAACCACCAGTGAAGACAGCTGGGTTTGGGATTTTCTTTGCATGAAATCTCCTTATTACTAATTCATTATTTTTATTTATTATAGATCCACACAGAGTTTCTATTTTCTCTTGAGTTAGTTTGGTAGTTTGTATCTTTGTATAAATTTTCCATTTCATCTAATATTATATATATTTTATATATGCAATTTATTATCAGTTAAGAGAAGAAACAAAAGTAAATACACTATCTTTTATAATTACATTTACTGATGCTATTTGGTTTTTATGTGTTGATTCAAATTAATGTCTGGTGTCTTATTTTCAGCTTGAAAAATTTTCTTTACTATTTATTGAAATGTGAGTCTACAAGCAAAAAAACATCTGTTTTTGTTCACCTGGGAATGTCTTCATTTCACCTTCATTTTAGAAGATAGTTTTGCTAGATATAAGATGATTGGTTGACAGCCCTTTTTGTCATTTTCTTTTAGCCCTTTCTTTTAGCCCTTTAAATGTGACATTCTACCACCTTCCATCTCCTTTGTTTCTGCTAGAAGTCAGCTGTGAATCTTACTGAGATGCTCTTGAACATGATGAATCTTTTTCCTCTCTCTTGCTGCTTTCAAGATTTTCTCTTTGTGTTTTCCTTTCAGCATTTTCACTGTGATATATCAGAGTAGATCCATTTTTCCTTAATTTTTCTTAGAATCTGTTGACCATTGTGGATGTGTGGATTAATATTGTCACCAAATTTTGGGAGATTCCAGCCACTATTTCTTCAAATATTTTTCTCCTCCTTTTTTTTTCCCTCTCCTTCTGGTACTCCCATTATGCTTATGTTAGGGCACTTAATGATTTCCACATTTCCCTGAGGTTCTGTTACATTTCCTTCCTTATTTTTTCTCTGTGTTCTTTATATTGCATATCTATTGATCTATCCTCAAGCTCACCCATTCTTCTGCCAGCTCATATCTACTGCTGAGCCCCTTTAACAATTTTTTTATTCTACTTACTGTCCTTTTCTTTTTTTTAAATATGTAATTTATTGTCAAGTTAGCTAACAGTGTATATAGTGTGCTCTTGGCTTCGGGAGTAGATTCCCATGATTCATCGCCTACATACAACACCCAGTGCACCTCCCAACAAGTGCCCCCTCAATGCCCATCACCCATTTTCCCCTCTCTCCCACCCCTCCATCAATCTTCAGTTTGTTCTCTGTATTTAAGAGTCTCTTATGGTTTGCCTCCCTCTGTTTGAAATTAGTTTTTCACCTTCCCTTCCCCTATGGTCTTCTGTTAGGTTTCTTAATGAGTGAAAATATATGATATCTGTCTGTCTCTGACTGACTTATTCTATTTAACATAATGCCCTCCAGTTCCATCCACATTGTTTCATATGGCAAGATTTTATTCTTTCTCATTGCCGAGTAGTATTCTATTGTACTCACACACCACATCTTCTTTATCCATTCACTAGTTGATGGACATTTGGTCTCTTTCCATAATTTGGCTATTGTTGGTAATGCTGTCTTTTCAACTTCAGAATTTCCATTTGGTTCTTTTTCTTTTTTATGATTTCTGTCTCTTTATTGACATTCTCTCCTTGATGAAACATTGCATCATACCTCTCTTTAATTCTTTAAACATGATTTCATTTAGTTCTTTAATCATATTTATAATGACTGCTCTGAAATCTTTGAATTCTAAGTTCCATTTCTGGGCCCTTTCAAAGGAAGTTTCTATTACCTCCTCTTTTATGGATTATTCTTCACTGTTTCTTTGCATGTCTTAAAATATTTTGCCTAAAATTGGATGTTTTAGATAATACACTATAGCAGTTCTGGATATTGATCTCCTGTGGGCCTGTTGTTGCTGCTGTTTACTTGTTTGCTTTTTTATTTGTTTAGCAATGACTTGTCTACTTAAGTGCAATCTATTTCCTCTGACATCCCCTACATGTACAGCTTCTGTTATCATTTGCAAAAGGGTGCAGCCTTGGGGATGCACACAGTCATCTTTACCTCCTACCCCCACCCCAGCCCAGGGATGCTGATCTTTTTTAATCATGTTTGCTGTGATTCTCTCTTTCCATGGTCTCATTGTTAAGCTTCTGGATGCTCTGTTTAAATGGGTATCATATCTAACAGTTGACCTATGTAATCATTTATTGATTAGTGTTTTCAACAATGCCCTGAGGCATAAATCTCTCCACAATCCCATCCAATTAAAGCTGGACCATTTGTTAGTCTGCTTAAGCTGCTATAACAAAATAACACAGACTGGGTAGCTTAAACAACAGAAATTTGTTTTCTCATGGTCTGAAAGTCCATGATTAAAGTGCTGGAAAATTCAGTTTCTGGCAAAAGCTCTCTTCCTAGTCTATAGATAGCTGCCTTGCTACATCCTCACGTGGTGGAGAGAGAGAGAGAGATCTCTGGTGTCTCTTCCTCTTTTATGAGGGCAGCAGTTCTACCATATCAGGGCTCTATCCTAATGACTTCATTTAACCTTAATCACCTTTTAAAAGTGCTGTCTCCAGGAAAGTCACATGGGAGTTCAGGCTTCAACATATGAATTTGGGGGATGGGGGATATACAAATATCCAGTTCACAGCAGTCTCCTTTACAGGGAGGGGATATTTAAGGCCATAGGAAGGAGAATGAAGACTAACCAAAAGCTGACACAAAGCTCCCAGACATGTGAGCAAAGCCATCTTGTATCTTTTGGCACAGTTCAGACACCAGCAGAATGCACCCTCATGAGCAAACCTCACTGACCTCATATGGGGCCTTGAGGAAATCCTGACCCACAGAACTATGAATAATAAAATGATTGTGGAGGAAATCAAAGTCTATGTGACCTCAGGAGGAAATAGATTAAGGATTCAGGAGGGCACAAGATGAAAGTGTGTGTGCAGGAGATATGGAGGAGGTAGCAGACACTGAATTCACAAACAGGAGGCATGGATCCAGACCCCAACTCTGTCATAATTAGATATCTGACCTTAAGAAAGGCAGTTTTTCTCTTTGGCATTCAGGTTCCTAACTAATAAATCAGAAATCAGGATAAATCATCTCTCCCAGGTTTAACTGTTTTTATATGAAAACAAAATTAAAATGAGTTTGACAGTTTTTATCATCACCATATCCTGAAAATCATACCCATTTAGGAAGTGAAAGAGACTCTGTAACCATAAATGATTGGCTTTATTTGTGTAACAGAGTGTTAATGGTCTATTTTAATGAGAAGGGAAATAGTGTTATTTTAATAACATAGAGATGCTTTATTAATAGTGTCCATAGTGTTAACAATTGGTTGTCTAAAATTTCTGCCTGGGCGCCTGGGTGGCTCAGTTGGTTGAGAGTCCAACTTTGGCTCAGGTCATGATCTCACAGTTCATGAGTTCAAGCCCCGCGTCGGGCTCTGTGCTGACACCTCGGAGCCTGGGGCCTGCTTCGGATTCTGTGTCTCCCTCTCTTTCTGCCCCTTCCCTGCTCATGCTCTGTCTCTCTCTGTCTCTCAAAAATGAATAAAGTTAAAAAAAAAATTTAATTTCTGCCTGACCTAAAATGAGGTTTGGTTATTTATGGTCTTAATAAATCACATCTAATATTATTTTTCTAAGAAAAATAATTTTTATAATGTGAGATAATAGATGTGCTAGAATCTATCATATATTTTTAAACCAAAATTATAAATGTCCTATAAAAAGTCCCTTTACTGTTGTTCAAACATTTGATGCTCTCAAACACAATGTTATTACTCTTTAGAATATTAATTTGGTTCCACGAAACAAACAAAAACATTATACATACTATTAGTGGATTTGTATTCTCTTAAGCTCTGCTCCTAACATGAATTCATTTCAGATTTCCATTCATTCATCCATATGTATTAAGCATGTTTCTCTTTGCTCTTAATTCAGGTTGAACTCCCCAAACACACCAAACTCTTATTCTTATATGTCTCTGTTTTTTTCCAGGCAATTATCTCAGTCTGGAAAATGTCCCCTAACCTTATTTTCTCTCTCTCTCTCTCTTTTGTGTTTGTGTGTGTTTCAAATTTTTATTTAGATTCTAGCTGGTTAGAAAATACTATAATACTGGTCTTAGGAGTAGAATTTAGTGGTTCATCACATACATATAACACCCAATGCTCATCACAAGTGCCTTTCTTAATACCCATCACCCATTTAGCCCATCCCCCACCCACCTCCCCTCCAGTAACCCTCAGTTTGTTCTCTATAGTTAAAAGTTTCTTATGGTTTGCCTCCCTGTCTCTAACCCTATTTTGTCTGTGGAGTTTTCCTAACCTTACTCTCTAACTCCTTTTCATTTTTCAGTTCTTACTCTAGCACTTCTGAAAAGCTTTGTCTGACCCTTAAAGTCTAGCTAATACCTTTTCTTTGAGATATTCTCATTAAACACCACCAGCATGACACTTGCATGATGTTTTGTAATTGCCTATTCCCTATATAGGTTCCACATTAGACTCAAAATTTCAAGAGGACAGAAATCTGAGAGTAGGAATATCTTCTTCCTGTTATATATCCAGGTGTATTTAATCAATAGTAGTTAAATAAGGGGAAAATAAATGAATATATTGCATGTAGTAATGTGGAGATATTAAATGGAACTAGAACTATATATCACATTAAATTCAGCTATATTTATTATAGTTGTATATATTTGATTATGTTATTTTGTGATTAAGAAAATAGCAATTAATTTAAAGATCAGTATAATCACAATTCAGTCACATAGTTTAAAAGCCTTAATTTTTTTCTAAATGTAATTTAGTAAAATTTACCTAGGACTTTAAAAATGGAATAACTTGAAGAAAAGAAAGGTAAACACATTGGATCGTATATATGCCTATTTTCTGGAAGATAAACTACAGATGAAAAATATATTAATAAAATGTATCCTTTGTGCACTTAGGATATTTAAGGAATTAAATCCTGAATTCTTCAGGATTTGAATTATACAGGTCAGTCAAAAGTTTACCAAATTTTACAAAATGCCTCTGAGTTGCACAGCAAAAGTTCTCAATTTTGAAGCAGTAGGACCCAAGGGTTTACTGATTCATCAAGACAGAAAATTGTGAAGCAGAAACAGATGTCTGTTACCTGTCTAGGGTGAAGGCATACATCTTAGTGGCTTTGTCATTCACAAGATAAGTTCTTTCAAGAAACTCCATGGTGGTCAGGATGAGAGCTTCTGCTCCTCGCTGTTGTTGTGGCTGCTCTTGTTTACCTCGCTGTCCAGTTTGGGGAGCAAAGCAGCATTACAACCCTTCACCTACTTTCCAAAGAAAAAATAACAAGGCTTCTGGGATTTAGAATAACAAGCCTCCTACATCAATGTTCTTGGTAGGTCTGCTAAAATTACGGCCTCCTTGGACTGTCAGCTGGTCTCATTCTCTCTCCCCCAGAAACTCCTTTCCTACGGAGACCGACAGGTAGAATCAGGTGAAGTGTGTGTGTGTTTGTGTGTGTGTGTGCCCACGCTTCCCATGCTATCTGATTCCATCGTGCTTCCTCAGAGGTAGAAGAGCTCAAAGGTTTCCTGCTAATTGCTGATGTGGGGGTTTGGTCTTTAGAACACACCTGGGTGAACTGCAGACACCTTTCTGTACAATAGTCTCATGTTTTCCCTTTCTTTTCCTTTCCTTTTTTTGAGGGGGCCCTCTCTCTCTCAACCTAAAAGCATTTCTCCTGAGATTTAGTTCTAAGATGACCTCTCAGCAGCCATCAGGATTTACTTCTCCTCTCCTAGGACCATTTTGGGATTTTACGACTGAAGGGAGGACATGGGTCATTAGTTACCGAAGTCTGTAATCTGAAACAGTTCCTGGTGCAGCAGCTTTGAAGCCCTTTTGACAGGCAGGTAAAGGGCAGACTCAGCTTCTAAATACATAACAGCCCTCAATCATACCTACAAGAACTGGAATGATCCGTATTCTCCCTGGCCAGGGTATCCTCTGCTAAGGACAAAAGACTCACTCAAGGAAATTCTATCAGGCAAACAAATGACAACTCAGGAATGGCATCTTCTGAGTTAATCCCAAGAGAACTTCAACCCCCAAACTCCTAGGAATTCCCATTTTATTTCATTATACAGCACTTTCCTTTCCAAGTAAGAGAAGTGACTGTAGCCCAAGGGCAATAGCCCTTTGTGGTAGCATTTGTGTGGAGGCCAAAGAATATCCTGGACCAGAACAGATGCATGTGAGGGGTGAGGGTGCGTGCAGACTGGAGAAGAGGGCATAAATCTCCAACCACTGAGTCTTCATTTCCTTCTCCTTCTGTCAACACTCACTTTCTAGTAAGAAAACTCAGAGTAGGGTAGTCATAGAATTGCCCAGTTGCCCAGCATCTTGGGAATCTGCCCACCATACCGAGCAGAAATCTGCCACAATGGCCTAATAAAATAAATATTGTCTCTGAAGATGAACATGGGATTCAATGGCAGTTGCAGTAGCAGGGAGGGAGAGTCATCTTTGGCTGACAGTGAGAGAATCAGGTCTCCTATCACATCTTCAGTGAAGCTGTACATCTTTAAGATTTCAAACAGTGTCATCCATAACATAAATTCTAAGGTCTTTTCATATGACTCCATTGCCTAACCAATCATTAACTTGGTTCTGACAGATGGAAACCAGATAAATGGCTGGAGGAAGACATTTTTCCTTGCAGGAGAAATTCTGGGTCTAGGGTCAGTAGAGTAATCCAAAGTATTTTTTTTTCATTTTTCCTTACTCTTTACTTTACAAAGTAATAGGTTATTCTGTGGATGCAAAGCCAGAAACCAGAAAATAATTACTAATCCATCTGTGTGACATATTGCCACATTTTGCAGCTTGAGTCATTTGTGAGCTGTTTCTACCACATATGAGAGAAATAGAATTCAAGTGAATGAATGTCAAGAGTGAAGAAACTACTTAAAATTAGGCTGAAATTCATTAAGAATAAGTGCAAGGAAGAGAAGATAAGCAGTATTCAAATACAGGAAAGAGAATATTTAGCTATAAATATCAATGGGAAAAAATTAATCTGGAAGCCTGAGATTCTATACCGCAAGTTTTTGTCACTAACACATACATAGATGCACAGACATATGTGCACCTGGTCATGATTCTGTGAGCCCAGAGATGTATATTAGGTTATTCATGTGAGGCAAGAATAGGGCGAGGATATATGAGAAGGGTAGGGTAGTACTGATATGGGGTAGGGGTAAGGTGGAGATGAAAAAAGAGGGAATGGGGACCCAAGCAAAGAAGGACAAGAAAAAAATACCTTCTGTGATCTCTGCTATTTATTTATAAGTTGAAATATATAAAATTGTCATTTTTATAGACCCAATATAGGCTAAAATCAGCAATTTCATGATTTACTTAAATAGTGTGCACACATATACACACTTATAAAATGTATATGTGTACATGTGTGATACATTTAAAAACAAAAAATTAAATATGCATATGTTTAAAATATTAAGAAATTATTTTCATCAAATATTTGTGAATTTCCAAGTGCTACCCTTGAAAATAACTACTCCCTTGTAAACCAAAATTTCTGGTGTAAGTAGCATAAAAGCAGCAAAGAGTGGGTTACAGCAAATAAAACTTTTATGTTAAAAAAAAAGTAAGTTTTCACTGCTATAAATTTAGATGTAAATTATGACTAAGAATTTCTTGCATGTCACATTGTGTGAAATATTCACCTGTTGATAACTTTGTCATCTTATAAACTCACTTGAACTACACCATTATCTCTTCCCCCTCAGTATTCTGTCAGCACAATATTTATAAAGAATTTCCTGTCCTTTCTGACTAACTTTTGTCCCACTTGGCATGCACTGCCCACCAAGGACCAATGGCCCTAATCAGACTCACAAAAGTCACAAAATATGTATTTGGAAAGCAACATGGATCAAAAAAAAAATCCTTTCTCCTGTTGACAGTCTTGGTGTGCATGATGTTACTTTTCCCAGTTTCCTAGGCAACCAGCTTCCAAACCATCCTGAATTACAGGTTGTCCTCTCCGCCTACTCACCATCACAAGCTTGTAGCAACTGAAGGGGCAAAATGCAATTTATAGCAGTTACCTCTGGGAATAAATATTCTGTCAGCTACAAGAACATCACTGACATGACTAAAGAACTGGTTCAGCTCCCCAGTGCTAGCTGTTGTTGGCAACAATTTCTCAATAGGATTTTACAAATAGTAGCTAATACCTGTGCAAAAATAATCTACACATGTGTCTTACACATCATTTGATATTTTACCTGCAGAAAGGGTGTATTTATGTAAAACTACCATGATCATCCCTAGACACTAAACTACTGAGTTCTCAGGGCGCCTGGGTGGCTCAGTCGATTGAGCGTCTGACCTCGGCTCAGGTCATGATCTCAAACAGTTCATGAGTTCAAGCCCCCTGTCAGGCTCTGTGCTGACAGCTCAGAGCCTGGAGCCTGCTTTGGATTCTGTGTCTCCCTCTCTCTCTGCCTCTCCCCTGCTAATTCTCTGTCTCTCTCTCTCTGTCTCTCTCTCTCTCCCTCTCCCCCACTTCTCTGTCTCAAAAATAAATAAGCATTAAAGAAAAATTTTTTTAATAAAGTACTGAGTTCTTGAGATTTGCATTCCCAAAATTTGAACTCATATTTCAGAAACACTTCATATTGCCATTGTTCACATGTACCTGTCTTTTAAAAATAGACATGAAAATGTGCTTGTTTTAAAATAATAATGTGGATTTTCATTCTGTTTGGCATGTTCTTGTTTGTGTGGAAAGGCAATGTAGTAAAGTGGTTTAATGCATGGGCTTTCAAATCAGAATGACTTAGTTTCAGTTTCTGCTTTGACCACTTCCATACATGTGTGACTTTGAACAAGTTATCTGGCCTCTGTGGTTTTCAGTTTCTCATCTGTAAAATGGTACACTAGTGGAGTCCCTCTTTACAGAGTGCTTATGAAGAGTAAAAGAGATAATGTCTATAAAAGTTCTTAGCATGATATCTGCCATATAACCAGTGTCATATAGAAGTGAGTTGCTATGGACTTGACCATGTCTAAGTAAAATGTCTTGGCTGTCCCTGAAAAACTGGCCCCAGTCTTAGCAGAAGGCTAAGAATTACCCACGGACAGAAGAAATCATCAAGGAAGTAGAAGTTATTGCAAAGAAGACCTGGGGACTTGAACCTGTTGTCAGCTCTATGATTTGGGGAAAATCCCTCAAACTCTCTAGGCTCAATATTCTCAAATAATCTGTGATTTGTGATTTCTCAAATAGATTCATGCTTCCCTCATTCTACCCACTTAGCAGCCAAGTGCAATTCCGAATGTGTCCTCCATAAAGAAGGACACAACAGGAAGGAAATGAGAACTCAATCAGTGTAATCACCTGCTGAAGATTCTAGACTTCTGTATTCCCACACAGACTGTAAAGATATTATTTCTAAGCTTGGTAGCATTTCCTTAGCAAGGTGGTTTTATGGTTATTACTACAATGTGGGCTTTTCAAAAGCTCCATCCAGGAATGTGAAAACAGAGACATTGAAAATTTAATTGGATTGTATTTTAAAGAACATTGTGAAAATTTCATTTTAATATAAAGTAAACATGTATAAAACACAAGCCATTTCCTGATATTTCATACTTTACGTGATAATAGACTGAAAGCCATCTGAGTTTTATTTTCTTCTTGATAAATTGGGACTATATAACTCTTTCTTTTGCCATTTTTATTTTTAAAAAGATTGAGCTATAGAAATGTTTCAGTGCAAATGCAATTTGTATTTGCTGAAAAAAGAAAAACTTGATAAAATATTGATACTGAAACAATAAAAGAAGTACTTTATTAAACCTGATAGATGCAAATAAATAATACAAAAATAAACTAGCACTGTTTTGGTAGAGAGGAGTACTGGGACTAGGTGATTAAAATGTTTATGAAATATATATTTTATTGATTAGCCTCCATGTACCACAATGCCTTTTACAAGCACTCTTCAGTCTTAAACTAATTAACCCTTAAATGCACTCTCCAGAATAGGTATGGTTTATTTTGTCTTGCAAACTCCAAAGTAATTGTGTGCTGGCTTCACATTCTCACAACTGTATATGTCTCTCTTTTTTATTTTATTTACTTTGGCAAGCAAGAGAGGCTTCCAAGGGCCCAAGCCATGATTTTAAGGCATTAGAATAAGAAAGGTACAAGAAAGAATAAGAAAGGGAAAATCATGATTATTTCAATAGATGCAGAAAAAGCATTTGACAAAATACAACATCTATTTATGATTAAAAATTCCCAAAAAAAACACGGAGGGAGTGTATCTAAACATAATAAAGGTCATTTATTATAAGCCCATTAATGATGAAAAGCTGAAAGCTATTCCTCTACGATCAGGGGCAAGACAAGGATGTTCAGTCTGCCACTTCTATTCAGCATAGTGTTGGAAGTCCTAGCTAGAGCAATCAGGTAAGAAAAAATAAATAAAAGGCATTTAAATTGTAAAGGAAGAAGTAAAACTGTCACTATTTGCCTAGAACATGATATTATATACAGAAAATTCTGAAGACCCCGGCAAAAAACTGTTAGAACTAATAAAAAAAATTCAGTAAAGGTGTACAATACATAATCACTACACAAAAATCTGTTGTATTCCTATATAGTGATAATGAACTAAATGTTCATTAGAAAACTAAATGTAAAAAAAACAATCCCATTCTTGCATCAACAAGAATAAAATACCTAGGAATAAATTTAAGCAAGGAGGTGAGAGACAAGTATATTGAAAACTATAAGACATTAATTGAAGGAGACACAAATAAATGAAAAAATATCCCATGCTCATGGATTAGAAGAATTACTATTGCTAAACTGTCCATACTACCTAGTGAATCTAGTCAACATAATCCCTATCAAAATTCCAACGGCATTTTTCACAAAAATAGAACAAAAAATCTTAAAATCTGTATGGAACCACAAAAGACTCCAGGTAGCTAAAGCCATTTTGGGAAAGAACAAAGTTGGAGGCATCACATAATCCAATAGAGATTAGACTCTAATATAGATTTCAAACTGTATTATAAATGTATAGTAATTAAAACTGTGGTATTAGCATAAAAACAGACATATAGATGAGTAGAACAGAATAGAGAACCCAGAAATAAACCCACACACAATGGTCAATTAATTTACAACAAAGGAGCCAAGAATATACAATGAAGAAAAGACAATCTCTTCAATAAATGGTGCAGAGAAAACTGGACAGCCACATGCAAAAGAATGAAACTGGACCACTATCTGACTCGACATATAAAAGTAATTCAAAATAGATTAAAGACTTGAACAAACGACCTGCAACCATAAAATCCTAGAAGAACATATAAGCAGTAAGCTCCTTGACATAGGTGTTAGTGATGATATTTTGAATCTGACACCAAAAGCAAAAAAACAAAAGTAAAAATGAACAAGCGGGACTACATCACACTTAAAACCTACTGCACAGCAAAGAAAACCATTAACAAAATGAAAAGGCAACCTACTGAATGGGAGAAGATATTTGCAAACCATGTATCTGACAGGGGGCTAGTATCCAAAATATATAAAGAAATCATGCGATTCAATAGCAAAAACTATGATAATAATCATTAAAAAATGGGCAGAAGGTCTTAATAGACATTTTCCCATAGAAGATATACAGATGGCCAATAGGTACATGAAAAGATGTTCTGTATCATTAATCATCAGGAAAATGCAAATCAAAGCCACAATGAGGTATCGCCTCACACGTATTAGGATGGTTATTATCAAAAATATTGGAAATATCAAATTTGGCAAGAATGTAGAGAAAAGGGAACCCTTGTGCACTGTTGGTGGGAATGTAAATTGGTGGAGCCACCATGGAATAAAGTAGAAATTTAACTAGAACTATGGTATGATCCAGCAATTTGTTTATCCAAAGAAAATAGGAAAATTAATTCAAAAATATATATGAACCCCCATGCTTTTTGCAGCATTGTTTAAGATAGCCAAAATATGAAAAAAAAACCAAGTGTCCACCAATGGATGAATACGTAAAGAAATTGTGGTATGTGTATATAATGAAATATTATTCAGCCATTAAAAAAAGAAGGAAATATTGCCATTTGCAACAATGTGGATGGTCCTCAGGGGCATTATGCTAAGTGAAATAAGTCAGAAAAAAATAAATCCCATATGGCCTATCTCATATATAAAATTTAAAATATTTAATTAAATTAAATTTAATTAAAAATTAAAATATTTAAATTTTGTATATATAAGTATATATACAAAAATCTAAGTTCTCTCGTGGGAGAGAGGGAGTGGTGGGAAAAATGGGTGAGCTATTTTTATTTTTTAGTTTAAATAAATTTTAAATTTTTTTTAAAAGTTTCAGTATTCCTCCTGATTCTTATCACCTAGTTCCTTAGAAGCTAAAAATATATGTAATTTATTTTTAAAAATGGCAAAGAAAAAACAATGATGTTAGCAATCATTTTGGCCTATGTGTACTGACCTTCTCTATTTGAGAAGGTCAAAGATTAGCTGTCTAGTTAGACTGCAGATGAATTAAAGATAATTTAGGATGTTGATGACAAAACTGGTATATATCCTTATTCAATCAGCTTGAATAAAGGTGATCATCATTGTATGAGAAAAAGTTAACCAGACAAAAACAACCAGAAGGAAAAAAGTGTAATTGAAATACTTGAGAAAAGATTTTTCAAACTATCATTTCAAACTTCTATGAGGTATAAGATTATTTTGTTCTTTTGGGGCTACCAGAGGGGGAAAAATCCATCAATTGACTGCCTTTTGCAAGAGATCTAAATAAATTTTAAACAAACAAAATCAGAGCTTTATAATGATTCAAAGCCCGATTTTACTTAGAAGGTATCGAGTGATTGCTATGAGCCAGGCATCTCACTCAACTCTAGAGAGCTTATATATGTATAAGCTCTCTCTCTCTATATGTGTGTGTGTCTGTGTGTGTGTCTGTCTGTGTGTGTATTTGTTAATTCATTTAGCTAGACTCTGTGCCAAGCACTGATGGAATTAATAAACTTGACAGAGTCTCTTCCCTAGAGTCATTACAGGAAACAATTCACTGCAACAAACTTCTTTGACAGTAGGGAGACTAGGACTGACAGCTTTAATCCCAGGGGAGTGTGCATGAAGGAAAGTACTCAAGGCTACCAGGGGAGGCTGCCCTTAGGTGGTGAGCTTGTAAGCTCTTGAGGATGCTGGTCCTTAAGAGCTCTGCATTGAGAGGAGGACCCTCGTGCATGGCTGGCCAGGGACCTTGGTTTCCAGAAGGATCACTTCTCTGTCACCTCTATGGGTCCTTTTCATCCGATTAGTTTTTCTTACCCTTGCTGATTGCTTCTTACATCCAGTGGAGACAAACAAAGTGTCACCTAGAGGTTGTTTCTGCCCATCCAGCCCACTGCTGTCAGGTGTCTGGCAGATTAAGTTTTGCAAAAGGTTTTTAGGAGACTTTGTCTCTCTTACCCATCTGCATTTTGTTTTCCCTCGTCCTATCTCTACTCTTTTAGAAGCAAAGGTAGAGTTTGGAACTGCAATCTCTAATTTTCTTTATTTTCTTAATTTTAATTTTTATTTTTGAGAGAGGGAGAGAGAGAGAGAGACATAGTGTGAGTGGGGCATGGGCAGATAGAGAGGGAGACACAATATCCGAAGCAAGCTGCAAGCTCTGAGCTGTCAGCACAGAGCCTGACGTGGGGCTTGAGCTCACGAACCACAAGATCATGACTTGAGCCAAAGTCAGAAGCTTAACCAGCTGAGCCACCAGGCGCCCCAGCATAGTATCTAGTTTTCAAGGAAAGAGCTTATGGAGGATTACTCCTCAGAGTGGCTGAGTATTTGTCTATGACACAACTTCAGAAAGCCAGTCTATCTCTCAGTTTACATAGAAAATTTCAACCAATCTAAGTTTTATTCTGTTTCTGGCTTCAGGACAACAATCCCGTTGGTCTGTTTTGTCTAATCACCAGAATTTTATTTCTGTTGTTACTGCTTTTGGACATTTCTTGGATGTTTGATACTATTATCTGAGCATTTTTATTGTGGCTGACAAACACTTGTATTGGTCTGTCTGGAAAAGTACTTCCCTATTTGAATCATAAAAAAAAAGTAGACAAAAACATACTTTCTGATATTTTAGCTCCTTGATCTATATATGCACAGAGCATCACTAAAACCTAAAGCATTGAATTCCTGAATTAAACAAGAGAGAGAGAGAGAGAGAGACCCCTTTGTCATTATCTGGAATGCTACCATTTAATTTTTATGAGTACCGTTTACTTTCCTTTAGTGAAAGACCTTGAGGGGCCTTTCGTCTTATGAGAAGGATTTTCACACAAGTCCCCAGATGAATGCCAAGAGAGCAAAGACATAGCTCATCTTCTCCTCTGAATCTCGAAGTCTGGATTTATTTGACTCGAGGCTGACAAGACTGCCTCTCAGGAGATAGTCCAGAAGACAAGACAAAAGCCGCCTGGAAGCTTTCCCCTGAAAGACTGAGCCATTGCTTTTCACATCAAACCCAAAATGCATCAAGGGACGGCAGGTGGGTTTTCTGCTTGGAAGCACAACCACAAGGCACTGCTTACTAATTCATCTCTTCTTTTGGTGTTAGTGAATTTGCATCCAGTGAGTCAACATTTTCAAATGCTGCTAATCCAATTGTAACAGGTCTCTCCACCACCATCAGGGGATGTGTTCTTTGAATTTGCATCGAGTGCACGCAAGTGAGATATCATATTACCTTTTGCAATCCTAAATTCCCGACTTGATCACCCAGATATTGGCCACTGAGCAGGTGATGGGAGCCTGTGTCTCCCTCACGGTCAGCTAACTCCAAAAGAGAACAGAAATATGTATTTAATTGTAACAGGCAAGTTATGGAAAAATATTGCATTTTGTAACAGCTTATTTTAAGCTTTAAGTACCTAGGGTAATAATCGCCTTTACCCTTCAGAATTTAAAACTAAGATTTTTCTCTCAGTCTTCAACAGAGTTGTGATAATTCATCATTTGCAGAATAAAAATTTCATTTTAAACATTATTAATGCCCAGATTAAACTGCCACAAAAACTAATATCCAAGGCACAATGACAATGTCCTCATATTTTCGGTATTATTTATTCGACAAAAATCCATACAACAAAGAGTTTTTGATAGAAGTTGGTTACTTAGAGTGGGGTTTGGCCTATCCTGCACGTCCTAGTCACAAGTTAGTTTCCAGGGAAGCTGGTAAGTAATGTCAGGTGCCTTTTGGCCATTTTCTACTGAAGGAAGAAGGAGAAATCGATTCTATGATTAATGTAATGTCCCAAAGAACACTAATTCTTCACTACTTCTTAGAATCATCATTATTATGGATGCTGCTGTCAGCAAATGAAGAATGGTTCTTCATCTGCTTTCTACCACACAGCCATTTCTACCTTAGCTTATTAATAAAGACCAGCCCTCCAGCTGAAGTGAAGTATACTGATCAGTCTTAAGATTTGAACGCGTTGGATTCATTGTCTGTTCACATATATCCTTTCCGCTGTTGACAGGCAAGATCACAGGCCTCTCAGTGTATCATTCTAACCCCTTGATCACTCGCTGCTCATTCAAAGTCTCTGCTGGGTAGAAGAGGTTATTTATTTCTACCCAAGGGCTTAGACAACAGGGTATATTTCCACATATTAAACTCTTCTCTGAAGGTATGTCTTCTCAGAACTATCATGTTTGACACCTGAATCCAGCCCAGCCACCCATTTTAACTGATACTATTCGGGAGAACATGCTACCATACCAAATGTACCCAGTCAGTAAATTTGGGGGCTGCAAGATCTCAGTCTGTTCCTTTCACTGATTTTCAGTATGTCAATCAATAGATAAGTTTGCTTCTTTCTGCCCCAATTTCCTAACCAGAAAACTTTGAATGACAGTTACTGGGTCACCTCAGAAGACTCTTGTGAGTAAAAATAATCCTCTTCCTCCTACAAAGGTAACAAAACAATTTCCAAGTACTTAATATTATTAAATACATTAAAATTTGAAATTTTATTTGTAGATAAAATAAGCAAAATGTACCAGAAGGTAAATACCATGTAAATAAAATTTAAACATACTTTTAGTTTAAAAAGTAAAATATATACACAGCAAAATAAGTTTAAGATTCAGAAAGATAGGCAATGGACAATTTGTCCTCCAGCTAAGATTGTAGGCCAGGATTCAGGGAATAAATCAGTTTTAAGATTAAATTGAAGGGGCGCGTGGGTGGCTCAGTTGGTTGAGCGTGAGACTTTGGCTCAAGTCATGATCTCGTGGTTTGTGTGTTCCAGCCCCGTGTCAGGCTCTATGCTGACAGCTCAGAGCCTGGAGCCTGCTTTGGATTCTGTGACTCCCTCTCTCTGCCCCTCCCCCACTCAGGCTCTGTCTCTCTTTGTCTTTCAAACATTAATAAATGTTTTAAAAAAATTTTTTTAAAGGATAAACTAAATGTCTTCATGGAATCCTTTGTGCACTTATAGATACACACATACACACACTTTTTTTCTTTTGTAGTCCAACTCAATGTACATTTTAGAAATAATTTAAAATCCTGTCCACAGTTAATTACATACATGTCATTTTTAATTATTAATAGACTGTATTTTCTACAACAGTTTTAGGTTTACAGAAAAATTAAGTGAAAGGTACAGAGATTTCCCACATACCCCATGTCTCCACACACGCATAGCCTCCTCCATTATTAACATCGGGACCAGATTGGTACATTTGTTACAAGTGATGACCCTACATGGGCACAACATTATCATCCAATGTCTGCAGTTTACATTAGGGTTCAGTCTTGGTGCTGTATATTCCATGGTCTGGACCAATGTATAATGACATGCATCTACCATTGTAATGTCACACACCGTGGTCTCGCTGCCCTGAAGTTCACTCACACACACTTTCTTAAGCCAGATTTGTCCGTTTTTTATGAGGCTGCTGTTTGGTGAATGTTAAAGTAACATCGATAATGAAGCTATTTCTTTCCTTTTGCTTTTGCTGGGAGACTCCCAGCCTGTCCTCTACCTACTGGACCACTAAGATTTGATGGCTGTCACTGTTCCATGACTCCCCCATGAGCCAACAGCACATACAATTCTGCATCCACCTCATGACTTGTTTACTAGCAAACTGAACAGGCTGAAATTCACAGAAGTCGCTTTCATTGGGAAAGAAATGAAGAAGAAAGCAAGAAGCTCTAGGAGAGAATTCAGCTCTGTTGCTCAACTCAGCAATTGGTTCATCAATCGATCCTCCTCTTCCTCTCAAGCCTTGATAACATTCCCATTTCTACTAGCTAAGCTCTAAGTTTATGCTAAGCGCTAGTGATTTAGACAAGCATTATTCCTGCTGTCTGAGAATTTATAATCTAAAGGAGAACTGCCTTTGAAAAGCAATCCATTTGGTACTGGGTGACATATCATAGTAATCACAAACTATCATCACAAACTAGCACACATGTCACAGTACTGCCAACATATTTATACTTAAAATATATAACATTCATTCACAAAACCTGAGCAGAGTGAGGATAAAAGTGACTATCACCAGCCCAGTTTACCTTCTAATGCCAACACTAGAAATTAGAAGCTCCTGTCTTAGACCCTTGGGTTATTAGATCTGGCTCTGTCGATCAAAAACAATATTACACATCACACATTATCTTATAGTTTCTCATGGCCTTTAAAAGAAAATCTCACTCTCCAGGGCCTGAAATTACAGACACTGAAGCTTTTAATATCGCCCTGTAGATTCAGGCAATTCAAACTGAAACATTTACTTTGTCATATGAATCCAAATATTTTCCTGTCGTTCAGGGAAATGTCACGAGAAGGTGAATCTTTTCTGGCTTCGTCTAATTATGAAAGTAATGACAGTGCACAAGAAATAATATCTCTTCCAACACCCTAAGGGCAAAATTATCGCTCCGCTTTGCCTATCTTTTTTATGGAGAGTTTGTGTTATTGCTCTTCAGCATGGTGTTTACAAACACCCAGCAACTTATTATTCAGTAGATGAGAAGCAATGGGAAGGCTACCAAAAAAAAGTAATTTAACTAAGACATTAAGTAATGTGAAAAGACTAATTAGAAGTGTGACTTGCCCATCATTTTCCCTAAGAACTTCCACAGGAGACTTCTTTCTCCTAGGTTTCCAAAATAAATGTGGTATGTTTGATAAACAGACTTCAGAGTTGTTTATCTAAAATGAACACCTGAGGATGTGATAATGGTCTTATTGTAATCAACAAAACTAGAGGACAGGTCCAGTGGCCTCTCTTCTAGAAAGTAGCATGTGCGTAACTGATTGTGGATAGTTCCCACTGAACTGGTTACCTCATTTTTAAAATTGGCATTCCAAAAAGTAAGCTTACCCCACCTGGAAATGGCCCTTTTAGACACCTCCCCAACACTGCTTCCTCTTCCTGGAACACTCCCTCCCTCTCTGGCTGTGCACAAGGATGCTACCTTCTCATCTTAAGGTCTCAGCTCAGATATCACCACCTCAGAAAGCCCTTCTCAGATCTTCCTGTGAAAAGCAGTGTGATCTCAGCCACAACCCGTTTCCCTCCACATTGCACTTTTCATCTCCTTCAGAGATCTTACCACTCTCTCTGTTTTACCTTCACAATGTTTTTGTTTCTGGTCTCATCCACTCCTATGAGAATGTAAGCTCTTGGAGGGAACGAGTTCTGTTTCACACTGTTCTATCCCCGGTGCTCAGTATAGAGTGTGTGGTATATCATGGGTTAATAATACAATGTTTTAATCAGTGAATGGAGGAATGAATGGCTGGCTGGCTGGCTGGATGGATGGATAGAACATACTGGTGAGAAATATTACATAGGGATTGAGGGTAAACTATTTGAAGTCATGAAGACTTTGGGTATCACTCTACTCACCAGGTGGATCATCATAACCTTTCTCAATCTGTTTTCTTGTCTGTAAAATAGGAATAATTAGATTTTTTTCATAGGATGTGTGTGTGTGGGGGGGGTGGGAATTATGAAATGGGACTGTAGGCATCACCATTCCAAAAAGATACATATGTGTGTGTGTATGTATCTCCTATGAAAAAATATAGATATACACATATAGCTATACATATATATAATTATAAAGATGAACAGCAGTAATTTTCTTAAAATTTCTTTTAATGTTTATTTATTTCTGAGACAGAGCATGAGTTGGGGAGGGACAGAGAGAGAGGGAGACACAGAATCAGAAGCAGGCTCCAGGCTCTGAGCTCTCAGCACAGAGCCCGACGCGGGGCTGGAACTCACAAACTGTGAGATCGTGACCTGAGCCAAAGTCGTTCGCTCAACCAACTGAGCCACCCAGGCCCCCCTAACTGCAGTAATTTATATAAGATTCATTTCACATATAAACTGAATAGTAACTACTTAATAAATAAGGGATAGCCATATTAATACTTCATATATAAAGCCAGCCTGTAATCAGGCAATTCTGACTGATCAAATATGAAAAAAATCACAAAGTACTTTCAGATCTAGTTGTTAAGTCAACTTATAAGGAGAAAAGGCTATCATAGATTGGGCTTTTTGTCCTTTTAAAAAAATTTGAAGTTGGCAGGAGTATTAAGCTTGAAATTGCATGGTTAACTGGCATGTCTTAGCTTTATCTATGCTTCCTTGAAGGGGGAAAAAAAGATAGTAAGAGAGAGGGGATCATGCAAACTGACATATTATGGAAACAAAAAGGACAACTCTGACATTTACTAGTTAAAATATAACACAACTAGATGCTATTTTAATTAATTTTTTCTTCTTAAAATACAGAAACTTCATTGCTTACTTCTTTTACTAAACTTGCAGGGTATACTTCATTCTGGTTCTCTTTAAACTTCTAAGTACATTTGGACAGTATATATGCATTTAAAAATATATGTGGAGAGAGCCAATTCATTGTAGGCCATGAGGAGTTCTGCCCTGTTTCTCATTGGTGCAAAACTAATTGGGTTTTCCCAGTCATCGCACAAATATTTATTTTTCCATTTTATAATCCTCATAATTGCAGCTGAAATTAGAATAGGGCACAACCACCCGGCAAGTCTTTGAATTTCCAAGCATCCTAGCCACATTGGTTTCCCAAGCCTCAAAAGCCATTGCTAAGAGAAGTCCTTTGCTGTCCACAATGCCACCCATTGATGGCACCAATTTCCCATGCACATCTCTATTCATAACCACATTTGGTGTTTTTTTTTCCCTTGAGCTAAGAAGAAATTCCTAACATATTCATGTTTCCTAAGGCTCCAGAAGTAGGAATGAAAATTGGTGGCATAAATCCCTGGTTCCTCCACTGACCACACTGGACTTACACAAATCTGAGCTGGTGTCTCTTTGTGTGAAATGAAGAAGCAATGATGAAAAGTATAAGAACATAGAAAAATTAAAAAGAAAAGAGTCGGGGCGCCTGGGTGGCGCAGTCGGTTAAGCGTCCGACTTCAGCCAGGTCACGATCTCGTGGTCCTTGAGTTTGAGCCCCGCGTCAGGCTCTGGCCTGATAGCTCAGAGCCTGGAGCCTGTTTCCGATTCTGTGTCTCCTTCTCTCTCTGCCCCTCCCCCGTTCATGCTCTGTCTCTCTCTGTCCCCAAAAAAATAAATAAACGTTGGAAAAAAAATTTAAAAAAAAAGAGTCAAAAGCCATAAGATAAAGTTATATTTCCAGTTTGGGGGGCTAGATTCAAATATCTCTATATATGCAACAAAGAAGTTTCTTAAACACCCAGATTTCTTAGCCTGCTAAGAATCTTAAATATATGCTGATATAACTAACTTGGGGTCTCCTGGCTCCCTAAGACATTTGGCTTTGACCCTGAATTCAATGGCCTATGGAAATCCAAAATCTTCCCTTTATTCTGGCAGTTTTGGGGGGGTAACAGGAAGAACACAGCAGTAGGAAGATATCTGGCTCAAAGTTCTGCTTCCATGTAAACTGTCCTCACTTAGCAATGTATTACACCAGAAAAGAAACTCTCCTCCACTTTTTTCCACAGAAGAAATCTATACACTCAGTGCACTAATGAATGTAGAATATTTACTGAAGATGGAGGCCAAGGGTGAAGGAAGAAGTTAAATTGCAGCCATTGGAAATTATGAAATGGGACTGTAGGCATCACCATTCCAAAAAGATACTTCAGTCACTTTACTAACAGGGTTAAAGATTTTCGCCCATCTTTCATTCATCTTGTCTCAGTCTCTCCATCTTGCTGATTTGTCACTTCATTCTTTTCTGTTCTTTTCTCCTCTTCCTCTTAATATCATAGCAAATTCTTAAACGTATCACCTTCAGAGTAATTCAAGGATAATCTTCTGTTGTCAGATTATGTAGTTCTCTACCCTCACATTAAAATGTGTATTGAGATATTTTCCCAAATGAGAAGAGTTCTTTCACTAAAAGGAGTTCTAATGCTAGAATTTTGGTATCTTGACCTTCTTTTCCCTCATTTCATTAAACAGTACTATATACATGGTAATCATTCCTGCCATTCATTGATTTTCAATTGTCCTCTCTTTCTGGACATAGGGGAGAACCTCCCTGCCCTCTTGAAATTGGATGTGGTCATGTTGCTAATTACCAGTGGGTTAAGAATGAAAGTTACATAAATTACTGCCTGGTAATGAGATATGTCATCTGAGGAGAAACATGTTGCTTTGTTTCTGTAAACATCTGAGATCTGTGGCTTGTTTGTTTTGTAGCATAATCTAGCTTCTAACACAGTATTCTTATCACAAAGGTTTGGCACAACCCCTTGCTTCTTATGGCAAAAGACTGCATTTTCTTAGACTAGCTTTTACTATCAGGGAATGAGCACATAAAACAAGTTCTACCCTTTGATAATGTTCTCTGTAAGTCTCAAAGCCTGAAAAGGTATCATTTGGGGAAATTTGCCCATCCATTCCCCCCCTCCCCCACCTAGTTTTGCCTCGGCTTGGACATTGCCTATCAAGGTCCCATCAAATGAAACTAAACAAACATTGCAAACAAAAAGATGATAGAAGGGAAGCTTTACCACAACAAGTCAATATATTGGTTATACTAGCTAATACCCAGTGCTGGATCTTTGTTCAATTTCTTCATCAGTAGTTTCCAATATCTTCAGTGTCCTCTTTGTGGTTTGTAGCACAGCATTCGAAAATGAATTGAGGAATTAAAATAAGCAACTATCTCATATGGGAAGTACATTAAGAATGACATGTTGTGTTCTGAAACTAGAATGCGCTAATATTTCACAACTGTGTAAATTTACTAAAAAGCCTTGAAGTGTACCATAAAACAAGTGAATTTTCTAGTAAGTAAATCATACCTTAAAATGCTATTAAAAATTACCAAATTAAATATGTGATTGCTTTAAATAAAGCATAAATTCAAAAGTCAACTATTGCCTTATGTTATGAAATTTTCATATTACTCTGTGCAAAAAAAAAAAAAATACCACAAACTTTCATTTCAGCATTTCAGGAAGTAGGATGATGTCCTCAGGGTATTAATGGCTAATAATAAAATTAGTTCAGGTTCCTAATTAATGTTACATTTAAAGGTTCCGTCATGTTAGTTTAATATTGATAGACTATTTATGTAAATGTCATTGTTCGTCTCATTCTGATGCCTGTTTATGCCTTGCATAAAGTCAGGGAGATCCCATGTTTAAAACATGAAGGCATCTGGTCAGGGGAGGAGACCTTTAGTCTCTATATCATCCGAGTAAATGGGAAGGTTTCAATGTCGGCACATTCTGTCTGTTGTCATATATTTAAACTTAGGTCCAAGAGAAGATAATTAATTGCCCAGTGGTAAGGAGCAAATAGTGAAGGTGAAACAGATGGAGCCTGGCCTGAGGTACACCGTATAAGGTGAGACAGAAGATAGAGAAAGTTGCCATTAATTCATTCCGCTATAAATGTTTGCCGCGTGCCTACTCTGTGCCAGGCAGTGTGCTCCATGCTGAAGCTGTAACGCGATTGAGCCGAAAAGGTCCCTCTCCGAGGGAGTGTGTTTTCTTATGGTCTAAAGGAATGCCCAATTCAGTGTCAGAGCTAATGAAAAGTTCAGTCGTGATCTGGGGAGAAATCAGCTCAAGGGTTTTCATATGGAGGTGGAGAGCCCCATGGAGGGGAACAGAGACTGGGGTCCTCTGTGGGAGAAAGGGCAGAGTGTGGCCATCAACACGGATGCAACACTGCAAGGCTCTGTGGTCCTCACTTCCGGGAAAGGAGACTAGGGCTTCAGTGAGAGGTCAGGCAGCTCAGGGGGTCTTCAGTGGACACCCAGAGCTCATTCGTGGTGTGGAAGTTAATAAAGCTAGCAATGAGTCTTATTAAATGAGAGTATGAGAATGTTTAAAATTGCCTGCCTCCACTGTGGGTTCATCTGGAGCCCACAGGGGACATCTTCCCTCAGATGCAGAGTTCTTGTAGACAGTGAGCCCTGCTGCTGCAAGCTGTGATGAGTACAGTTGAGGAGATTAAGGAGAGGCTGTATGGCAGTGGTTTAGGGGACAGTGTCTGAGAGCAGGAAACCTGGGTTTGAATTGCAGCTCTGCCATTCGGGAGCTAGGGGACTGGGGCTGTAGTAAAAGGACAATGATTAGAATGGTACCTATGTCATAGGATTGCAGTGATCATTAAAAGAGACAAAGTATGAGCAGCACTTGGAAGACTGCCTACCTCTCCTCAAACTCAAGACATGTTACCTATTATTAAAAGATGACTGCAGCTGCAAATAGGTCTTTTAATCTCATTTTCCCACAGAGGATCCAACTATAAACCAATTAGAGTGAGACTACAGGCCATACAAAAGCCAGTCTTGGTACTGCTTCTAAAACTTTGTTACTAGTAAGTCATTAGCTTGAATGTAAACACCCAATAAAGCAGTTAGATGTAAATAACGTCTCTACTACCCTGGTTTCCATGTCTATGGAAGTCCATATACCAGAGACAATACTGTAGGAACACCTTACATTTTATGTTAATATAGCACTGCTCCTTCCTAGTGCTATAGCTTGCATCACCTCTCAAGATGCTGGGCTTCTCAAGAACATTTTAGAGATGGGCTGTACATGGTATTAACCTTGCACAATGGAACTTAGGCTTACTGAGCGCCCTTGTGACCAGGAGATGTGATGCAGGAGTGGGGAGGAGAGAGGGTTTGCAGTATAGAGGAAGGAAGAATGGCTGAATGTGTGGTCAGATAGTAGGATAATTCTTAAAAGAGTGTATTCTTCTCACACTTCCCTTTGCTTCCTCTTGACTAAAGTGTGAGTGATAAATGGACAGGGAGACTTTAGCAACCAGAGCCCTGGCATCTCCTTTTATTTCTCATTTACAAACTCAGTCTAAATTATGAGGGTAGGAAGGAGGAAATGCAGACTAACTTTCAAAGAACTCTAGCCCAGGGTTGGTCTCATATGTCTCCATAGCACTAAGCAGATGGACCGTGGGTATTGGAGACAACAGCAAAAGCTGTGAATTGCTTTGTGAGCAGAGTAGAACTCTGAGATTGTTGTTTAGACCTCAACACACAACTGCTAGTTCCCCAGTTTATCAGCACCACATCAGACTTCTCTTAGCCTATCAGCAGGACCTGTCTGGAACCTGTTCCAGAGCACTCTTACTGATACAGATGATGAAAACTTGGATCTGTCCTTTCCAAATTACAGCTTCTTTGTTCATTGCCTTGGAAGCACACAAATGGGGACTGCCATATTTGATTTCTACCAACTCTGACTCCCCAAGGACACTAAGCCTGTGTCAGAGGCTCAGTGTCATTTGCCTTTTCCCAGTACCACATCTTTGAATGAGTTTCAACTTTTAGTGAATTGTTTGCACAATTTTCTTTCTATACATTCACCAAAATTTTACTATCACCTGACAGTAATGCAAAGATGAATGTCTCAAATTGTTGTTCAAGTAATAAAAGACCAGACTGATGAGTACTTTCACACATTTAAAAAAAAAATGATATCTTTCAAGTGAGGAGGTACAGGGAGAGAAGGAGCTAGATATGTTTAGAGAAATTTTACACTTAGGATGGCTGAACTCTTTAAATATATTTGTGCAAAAAAGGGGGGGGGATGCTGTAAAATATTACTCCAAATCTACACTTGTTTTGAGCTGCTATAGACTTTCAAGTTCTGAAAATATGACTTATCCGGTCTGGTAATGCATTAAGAATGCGCCGTGGGTTTTAAAAAATGAGCTATTGATCTTAGAAGATTTTAATTTAGATTATTTCACTTAAAAGTGTAATAAATGGCAGGGCTCATGTTGAATCACTAAGACAGCAATTATTTTAAGAGTATCAGTCATCTGTGCTTCCATTTTAATCAAATCTCTTTATAGAGTTTTTAGACACTATTTGAAATAACCACATAACCTGTCTGTGGAAAGGTGTTCTGAGTTGTATGTCAAAAGTCGAAGAGAAATTAGAAAGACAACTTCTTAATTTTAAAAAACCAATAATGACAGATGGGCAGTTGCTTTTATTTTATTTGTGAGCAACTGTTGTTTTGTAAGGTGTTTTTTTTTTTTTTTGAGAGTGAGAAGGAGAGAGAGAAAAATGGTATAGCATCAACTAGAAAAATAACCCAGACTGTTTCCGAGTTAAATTTGCAAGGGCTAAAAGTCTTTCAAAACTTACTGTAAGAGCAATTACATAATTTTGATGACCTCTAGGCAATGAATTCTTGGTCATGTTCATAAGAAAAAGGCAAATATAATAAAAAGAGAAAACATGAGACAGACCCAGCTGTTAGCATTAACTTGCAATTTTACCTTGGAAGCCAAATATTTAGTCTGAAAGACCTTTTACCTCTGACGTTTTCAAGTTTCCATGAAGATTTCTTTCAGGCCTTCATCTCTGGAGCTGAGACCATGAGCCATCCCTTAATCCTATAAGATTCATTTAGAATCATCTTTCCTTATGTCTGTACATAAAGTAATATAAAACATTACAATATAAATTATATCTGAGGGATTCTTCTGAAATTCTCTTTCACTGTTTAATAATCAAAAGTTGAAAACCTCTCTGTAGCTTTATGGCACTCTCTAACAAGAATAAATTTTCTCAAGAAGGCATCCTCATCCCAAACAGTGGAAGCCATTGGCATATTCTGCACAAATGACTTTAGTGAGTAATAAATCCTGTCCTCTGGGATGCGACTCCATGGTTGAAGCCCTTATTGAGGTGATGTTACATATTCGGTTCCTAAATTATCTACCTGTTTACAGTGCGTGAATTTAGCATAAGTGCCTCCATTTTCTTGTTCTTAAAATGGGGATGGGCAACAATACCCACTACCCAGGGTTGTTGCAAGGATTAAATGAGTCATGTGAGTCAGTACAGAACCTGGCACACAGAGAACACTGCATGCATTGGCTATTACTATGATTGTTATAGTTTTTGTGTTGTTATTCAGAAGAACTTCTTTCCTTCATAGAAACTGTTTGGAGGAGTCGAGGGTCCTCTAGCAGGACAGAAATGATGGTAGCTACAAACTGTTTTCATTATTTGTTGAGTCGTGCATTTCTAGAGTGTCACAGCATTAATTTTCAAGAGCATAAAAACCACAAAGTAGTAGGGTGAGGGAGCAGTGTTCTAAAACATTAGGATCCTCAGAAACACAGTATGTGTGGAGAAGAGCTACCTGGGGTAGGTTCAGGGGTTCTGGGAAGGGCTTTTGCCTGAATATTGGTCTCCTACAACCCTGACTTAGGCTTGAATTCACTCACCCACCTCCTACACTTTCTGCTAGTGAAATCATTGCCCCTATTCTAATGTGCATATTGGAGAACAGACAAATTAGCATTTTTTCCAATTTCCTAAGGACAACTGGGTATAAACTGAATCATCAGACTTTTCCAATTTCAGTGTAATAGCTACATGAGGAGATATTTTGATGATAGCAAGAAGAAAGAGAGTGTCCTGGAGGATAGCCAGGCTACCCACCAGTTTATGAGGTATGCTGGGAGTAATGTGTAATTAAGAATGCTAATTTTAAATGTTTGTATAAAAATCAAAGGAGAGGTCTTGGAGAAGATGGCGGCATAGGAGGAAGCTGGGCTCACCACATCCAGCTGATCACTTAGATTCTACCCACACCTGCCTAAATAACCCAGAAAGCCACCAGAAGACTAGCAGAAAGGACTCTCCGGAGCCAAGCATAGACGAGAGGCCCACGGAAAAGGGTAGGAAGGGCAGAGAGGTGGAGCGCGCTACATGGACTAGTGGGAGGGAGCTGGGCGGTGGAGGGGCAGCCCACCTGGCAAGGCAGAGCCCCGGAGTCTGGCTTGCAAAAGCTGAGGGGCCGGAAGGAGTGTGTTCTGACAGCCAGCGGGACTTAACATCTGGAATGTTACAAGTCAACAGCTCTGCTCAGAGAGCTGGAGGGCAAGAGGACCCTGGGGAGGAGAGGTGTTGAGCCCCAGAAGACAGAGCTCAGCACAGCAGGGAACAAAGGCGCTGGCCAGTGCCAGCTCCCTCTCCCATCCCAGCCGAAACCCCAAAGGGAACCAGTTCACTGATCTTGCTTGCACCACACTAACACCCAACGCTGTGCTTCTGTGGATTCATCCCTCTAACGGGTCGGCCTCCCTCCCAATGAGTTGGCCTCCCTCCCAGTGCTGCAGGACTGGGACCTTCCACAGGGGACCACGAACAGCAGAGCAAGCTGAGCCTGCCCCTCCCGCCCCTGTGCACCTTGCAGATCCACCCCGTCTAATACGCCAGATCCCATCAGAGCAGCACCACAAGCCTGGCAGTGGGCAAGTAGCCCAGACAGGGACAACACCACTCCATAATGAGTCCTGCCCCTGGGAGAGGGGAAGATAAGGTACACACCAGTCTGACTGGCCCCAACGGTGGGCTGGGGACAGACATCAGGTCTGACTGTGGCCCCGCCCACCAACACAAGTTACTCCAGACAGCACAGGGGAAGTGCCCTGCAGTTCCGTGCCACCCCAGGGACTATCCAAAATGACAAAATGGAAGAATTCTTCTCAAAAGAAACTCCAGGAAGTAGCGACAGCTAATGAATTGATCAAAAACGATTTAAGCAATATAATGGAACATGAATTTAGAATAATAGTCATAAAATTAATTGCTGGGCTTGAAAAAAGTATAGAGGACAGCAGAGAATCTATTGCTACAGAGATAAAGTGACTAAGAAATAATCATGAGTAGCTAAAAAATGCTATAAATGAGGGATACAGGAGTGCTGGCGCATAGGGGCACTTGCACCCCAATGTTTATAGCAGCACTCTCAACGATAGCCAAATTATGGAAAGAGCGTAAATGTCCATCAACTGATGAATAGATAAAGAAGCTGTGGTTTATATACACAATGGAATACTACGTGGCAATTAGAAAAAATGAAATATGGCCTTTTGTAGCAACGTGAATGGAACTGGAGAGTGTTATGCTAAGTGAGATAAGTCATACAGAGAAAGACAGATACCATATGTTTTCACTCTTATGTGGATGCTGAGAAACTTACCAGAAGACCATGGGGGAGGGGAAGGGAAGAAAAAAAGGATAGAGAGGGAGGGAGCCAAAACATAAGAGACTCTTAAAAACTGAGAATAAACTGAGGGTTGATGGAGGATGGGAGGGAGGGGCAAGTGGGCGATGGGTATTGAGGAGGGCACCTGTTGGGATGAGCACTGGGTGTTGTATGGAAACCAATTTGACAATAAATTTCATATTTAAAAAAATAAAAGTAAAAAAATCAAAGGAGACTTGAAAGTAATACCCATAATTGTGTCATCGTGCATTCTGGCATGTTTTTGGAGCACTAAAAAGACTGGACATACAGCTAGGACACTGGGTCTACCCATGTCTACTTATGGTCTACCCTGTATTATATTTAAGCCATAGCCTTTATGAACAGGACATCACACATATATCACTGACAAAAGAGCTCTTCTCCCCTCCATAAAATCTCTACAAACCTTCCCAAGCCACTCACCATAAAAGCACACATTCAACACACAATATAAGCAAGAAGAATGTGTTTGCTCTGCAAATGAATTCCCTCCTTTCTATTAGCCTACTCCCAAGCACCTCCTGGATTTAGAATTTGGCACCAACAATGGTTTTGCACCTGTGATTCCTCTGTCTAGAATGATCCTCTCGGATCTCAAAATGGCTGGCCCTTTCTCATCGCTGAGGTCTCAGCATATCTCCCACTGCCTTAATGAGCATTTACCCAAAGACTAGGTAGAATGTGACTCCCAATGCTCACCCCCTTTCATCATGTAACTTTTGAACTGTCTTTCTCCCACTTAATTGTTAACTGAAAGGAACTTACTTCACATATTTAGATGGCCTCTGCCTCCCTTGCCCAAAAGGAATCTCAGAGAGAGAAAGGACATTGTTTGTCTTTGCCTGACACATAGTAGGTGCTCAATGTCTATTTGTGAAGTGAAATAAAATCACAATCATGAAAGAATAATTATAACATGACTAGTTACTGCTACTAAAAAACAATGCAAACCTGGTGAAGGTGGCCAAGGGGATCCACGGAGTGGGGTGCACAACGGAAGAACTAATTACCCAAAAGGAACAAAGAGAATTGGAACAGAAGACTGATGGGAGAGAACAGAGCAGGCACAATGGCAAACAGGGATGATACTTGGCAGGATAACCTCTAGCTGCTCCTGAGTTTGCCTGATCACGTGCTAACTACAGCAGTTCCTCTTGCTGGCTTTCCATTTAGAGAAACAAAGAAGGTGATTATCTTGTAGAGCCTAAAATAGACTTCAGACCTCCTTATTCTCATTTCTGAGACTGCTCTGGGCCTCTCTGGCAGGCATTCTGGAGGGCTGACTTGGTCATTTTCATACAGCTATGGGATGTGTCTCCTCCAGTCTCCATGTCTCACATGGTTGAGAATCTGCTGAATGAGGGGAAGTAGGACCTCAAGCCTCTGGCCCACTAAACAACCAATTAATTCACTTTTTAAAATGATGCACTGTGCAATAGGAAGAATGAGTATTTAAAGCTGGCAGGGGTCAACTTAGCCTTTGATGGGGGAATTCACTCCAAGTGATTGCCCCACTGCTTCAGGGTTCAGTAATAAAACTTAATTCCTCCAGATTGATTTTCTACTTTCTATCATCATCAAATCCTGGCTACTCCACTGAGTATATTCCCTTGCTGTTCAAAAGCTGTGTGGTGGAATCCAAATAGCAATTCAGAGTGGCAAGATGGGAGGAAGGTATGAAATAGGAATGTCGGGGTTCAGCGATGGTTCTTGTATATTGTTTCTCTCATCCAAATCCTAATCTGATTTCCTCTAACAATTATTGCAAACTGCACATAAGCAGTGTGCTAGTACTTTCATGGAGAAACTTTATAAACCACAGCAGGAAGAAAGAGCTCAGGTTCCTAAGTGATATTTGTCTGAATTCTCTCTTTTGATGGCTGATAAAACAAGGTGTTCATACCTGGAGCTAGGTCACCACTTTCTAGTAATCTATTAACAGTTTTCTCCAATGCCTGTAGATATCATGACCCAATGGCCCGAGAGTTTGCTAAAGGAGTAGGTGATAAAACTGTAATCTGTAAATAATAATCTGTCACATTCTTATTTTACAAATCTCTTGTGTTTTACAAATATACCCATGTCTTTGCCTATTGTTGGAACTTCTCTTGGAGCACCTATGCATATTGTATCATGAATTATAATTATTTTGCATATTACATCATCATCCTAAAATAAACACTCTGTGAAAGTGGAATCAAACCTGCCATACCCTGGGGATTTTCCCAGTAGTCAAGCCCTCAATAAGTTTTATTGAAATGAGCTGAATGTAAAAAATGTCTACTATAGCCATTTCTATACTCACACAGCTAAAAAGCACTAGAACCTCACTGCGTGCTGGCACATTAACAAAACTGTTATTCACATCTCTGAGTCCTAGAGATAAGAGTGTCTTAACATAGAATCATAATGCAGGAAATTGTTAAATCAGAATCAAACCCCAGTTCCTGGGCATTGAAGCTAAGCACAATATACAGAAACCTCTCTAAACCTTAAAAGTTATAATAGCAATGCCTTGCCTTTGGACAGCACTAACACTGTGCAACCATATTCTCATCTGATCTTCACAATAGCACACAAGAGAGGAAGAGCAGATATTATTATCTTCTTTTTGAAGGGAATGCATTGAGTCATAACATAGATAAGTGACTTCTTTGTTTGCATAGCAAGCATCAGAGCAGAAACTTCCCAACCACTAGCACCTAAGTTTCTAGACTACTTGTTCATTCTTTGCCCACTAAACTACACTAGGACACATGCCTTCCTAATGCTGTACTTTTCATACTTTTATGTGCATACAAATTGCCTGAGGACCTTGTTAATACACAAATTCTGATTCGGTATGTCTGAAATTTTGGATTTCTAACAAATTCCTAAGGGATGCTGATGCTGCTGGTCTCTAGACCACAATTTGAGTAGTAAGGTTCTAATGAGCTGTGACCATGCTATCCCACCTACCATCTCTCTATCTCCACTGCTTGACACATAGTAGGTAATCAACAAATATTTATTGACAATTAAATAATGAATAACCCACTTTTGGTATCTCTAGCGCTGAGAAGATAGTAAAATACTCAGGAAACAAATAGTGAATTAATGAATTAACCAACCACTCAATGAAACAAAGAAAACTCTCATTGGGAAGAACTCCACGTGATCACTTGATGGTAAAACCAAGGACTTTCAGGGAAGGAGTGTCCTTGAGATACACCCCACTGTTTGCCCTATGCTAACTCTTGAGCCCATAATAACACAGTTTGCTTATGTATTTGTAGCCATCAGAATATGTTCTTGACCCTATACATAATATGATGACTTTTTTCCAAGTACTTTTTGTGCTTTGAAGACATTGCCTCCCTCATACTTCTACCAAGGTTCAGCAAAGTAAAACAATTTCAGCATTTTCATTTTTGCTCTGGGCAAAGAAGTCTGAGTTGTTCCAGTGTCTCCAGCAGAGCTGAAATTAGAGCCCCAGATCTTGTCACTCAGCTGAGTCTGAAGGGTTTTTTCATAGATACCAATGTTTTACCTGTGTGGTGAATGGGGTTTTATACTTCAAATGAAATATTTAACTGTTCTGAACTGGGTTATGAAATAAAGGGCTTTTTTAAGAGTAAAGGATGAATACGACAGAACTTAATTAAAATTCTCTGAACAGTTGGTGAGATAGAACAATACAATCCACATTAAACCATTTTCTAGGAATCCCTTTTAAGGTCTGGGGCACAAGACACTCTGGCACTTGGAATCCGTCTCAGGGAAGCATGAAAGCATGTGTCATGTATAACTTAACCCACGAATGATGTCACCTTCACAAACTCCTAGCAGCAAGTACAGTTTTCAGGAAGTGGGACTATGGGGGGGACAATAACCAGAATAGAGAGGGACAGGATGTCACCCCCTTCTTCACAGAGTGTTGCAGCCCATCTCTGCTGCTTGTTTCCTAATCTCTGCAGCCTTCCTCTCAGCCACCTGGGATCACTGGGCTCCACCTAAGGCACACCCATTATCTGAGACATTTCCAGATGTTGAGCGAGAAAGATATCTTGGAATTGAGAACCCCAAACTCTCCAATTATAAAGAAAAACTTAAAACCAAACCAAACAAAACCTCCACCAGGAACAGCATTGGTTTGCTGTGCAGCTACCCCAAAGCATGTGATTAGGACTCAGTTTCCCTCCATCTCTCAGCTCTGTGTTTCTCCCGCTTGACTTCACTATCAGAAAGGTGTCCCCGTAGGGCGGTAAGCTGGCCTTCCACTCCTCCACAACCCCCCAGTGGAAAGAAAGTGCCCCTGTCACTAGTAGTTCACAGAAAAATTCCAGGATTCACTCCATTTTGGTGAGTTTACTCTACTTGCCCATGGCTAAATAAATCATCACCATTGCCAGAGAGTATGGGGTTCTATTTAGTCAGGTCTAGTTGAATGCCTCCCTCCTCTTAGGGAAGCATTCCTTTCCCTCTGAGGGAAAAACCCCAACTATGCCCAGTAACCAAGAATTTGGAAGGAGTGGTTCCCCCAAAGGAAACGGGCTATTGTTACAAAAAGAAGAAGAAGAAGAAGAAGAAGAAGAAGAAGAAGAAGAAGAAGGAGGAGGAAGGAATGGTGAGTAGGCAAGCAAGAGAGGTATACTTTTAAGTCTGACCTTACATTTTGTCTGCCTGAAAACAATAATAATGTCTAACAATTTTATCAAATACTTAACTTTGTGGGGCTTCTGGGTGACTCAGTCAGTTAAGCATCTGACTTTGGCTCAGGTCATGATCACGAGGTTTGGTGAGTTTGAGCCCCATGTTGGGCTCTCTGTTGTCAGCACTGAGCCCACTTCAGACCCTCTGTCCCCCTCTCTCTGCCCCTCCCCTGCTCTCTCTCTTTCTCTCTCTCTCAAAAATAAATAAACATTAAAAAACATACTTCGTGCCAGAATTTGTGCTAAATGCATTATGTGTCTAATTTTATCATCCAAACACCTATAAAGATGTGTTTTATCTTAACTCCGTGTTTACTTGAGACAGCTGGAGCTCAGAGTTAAGGCGCTTTCCTACGGTAACATGACAATTATGGTAGATCCAAGATAAAAGTTCTGTTTGATTTTACAGTCTAAGCAATTAATCGTTATATTCTGTCCTGCCTACATTTTCATGGACTTGTCTACAATTAATGCTTGCGTGTCTTGTGACAAATCACTCTATGTCTTCAGACTTTAGTATTCTCATCTCTAAAATGAGAAAGAGGATACTGGCCCTGATCTGCCTATCTCATTGCTCAGGGCAATTGTGAGGATTAGATGAGGTGATGTACATGTAGCATTGTGATTATGATTATTTCTTATGTAATTAAGGTATAAATTTGGATATAGAAACACACACACCACCCCAATTCCCATATTCACTAACTTCTAGCTCCACCAAGAACATACACTCTTTTCAGCCAGTTCCCTGATCCTCTCAGACACTCTGGGACTCCAAGTATTTTATCCTCCAAAGAGGTGACGCTTCATTGTATGCCCAGTGTGTGACCTGGCATCCGGCCACCTCTTAAAGGTCCTTTACTCTCAGCTTTTTGTACTCTTGTTCTGCAAGTCTGATGGCCACCCTGGGAGGACCTTGCCTTTCTCTGGGTCTCCATCCCCAGGCAGTGCACCATGACATATGGCAACCTTATGTCATTGCTCCTGCTCATTTTATCTTTTTGGCACTTACACCCACAGGACTGGAAAGAAATCCTCAGCTGTGTCATTCAGAATGAGCAAGTGACAGAATGCACAGTGTCAGACTTCAATTTCCACCTATTTGATGGCTTTTTTATTAAGCTAATGTTGCTGAATTCCTATAAAATTCAGAGGAGTGGAAAGAATTTGGACAAGTCTCAGCATCTCTCTTGCGACTATCTGAAACATCCATAGTAGCCATGTCTTAGCTCATCTTCTTTAGAGAGGGTTTTTTTAATCAACACATTTTAATTCTAATAATCTTACCTGGTGTACCTATCTTGCAAGGTATAATGGGAATTTAAAAATTCAGAAATGTTTTGCACTACAGTTTGGTTTGTCAAAAAAGAGAAGTCTTGGAAAAGTCAATAAAGAAAGGGTAATTCTAAGCCTCTTAATCACTATAATTGCTGAGATGTCTCCTCTGTGAAGCATTTTTCTGACTGGTATCCAGGGTGGTAATTCCTCCTAGATCATCCTCTCAATAGAATATCTTCCTTGAATTCTCAGTATTTGTCCTTAACAGCACTAAGGCTCTTTGTTAAAGACTTTTTACCTTGGTAGACAAAGTCTAAAGCACATGAGACTGTTAAGATAGCAATTTTTCAACTTAATAACAGCATGTCTTCAGCAAACATAAATACAGATGTTGTAGTTTAAATGGGTGTTTCAGCATTGTCAGATAAGGGGCCATTCATTAAACACAAGTGAACAAACAACTCTCCAGCCAAAATATACTCAGGGCTCTTGGGTGTTTATAAAATCTGGTTAGTAGCTTCTCTTGTTTTTTCCTATTTGTAGTGGATGGATTTAAAAGATGAACGGAACACTTCTTCCTGACCTGAGTGATCACAATATGATGGATGTGTGGAAAGATTTTCTCTGGAGCTAGAAGTTAAGACCTTTGTCTCTACCGTTCATCACCATCTTTTTCTTTGTCAAGCTACTTAATTTCTCTCAGCCTCGATTTTCTCCTTTATAGAATGGATGCCATTTTCACTTACTCTTGCTTTAATTTTTTTGGAGAACTATCCCTTTCCCACGCTAATGAAATTTACATGAGGCTGCCCCCACACACCCTTCTGTCAAGGTCGAGTGTATAACACAAGCCTGGCCAATCAGTGGCCAATCCCTCTAGTTACTATGATTGATTCAAGTAGAAGCACATGATGCAGAACAATCCAGTAAAACTCAACCTCAGGACTTTTACTGGGAACCATCAGTCAAGACCATTCTCACTCTATGAGATATCTAGTTTAGGAGAATGAAAGCTAGAGCCACAGGATCATCAAAACTGATAAAGAGGAATAAAAATTATCAAATAAATGGTGAGACTGAATCCAGGAATTTAATTTTGTTTAATTCTCTAATAGTCAACAGCTCTGAGACAGGACCCAAGGCAGGATCATAGTAGATGCTCAGTAACAATTTGTTAGAAGAGTGGATTAGAACATTTAGGTCTCATGTTGTTCAATTCTTAGAAATGCTACTCAACATCCTGAGAATTGGTTTATCTCCTTGCAGAGTCAAGTCAGAGGAACTGAAAGCCAAAACTCCATGCTTATCTACTTAATGTCCAGGAACCTCAGAAACTTTTGGAATCCTTTTACTGTCCTGAAGAAGCTGCATATGTGAAGCAGACTACATACCTGATCTTCACCTTGGCTTCATCCTCTATGAAAAAGGGGTAATGGCGGTCCTCTAATTTTTTTTTAAGGATAGTTGTGAGGACCTAATGATACAATGAGGAGAGGGATCATTCTCCATTTATCAGTTCAATTTGGGCCCTGGGAGTATCACCTCTGAGCACTGTTCACTCCCTTGCTAAAATAACACTGGCAATTCACTCTTTGGAGCCATTTGCAGAGTCTCTGTAAAAATAAAATTGGAAGTCTGAATATAGCATATTAGACCTGCTGTGGCCATTGTTACATATCACTCTAAACACCATTCTGCTTATTCTTGTCATCTGGGACCATTTGATTTTAATTTACCCATTTAAAAATTGCCTTCCTCCATGGATTTCCCATCCAGCAGTCCTTGTGCAGGCAAAACTCCCATTAACTTTAATAAAAGTTTTAAATATGAAATGTTGCTAGGAGGTGGCTGATATTTTATTCATACTGTTGCTGATTGTTTTGAATGTTTCAATTGTTCCACTGATGCCCCCAAAGCTGGTTAAGGAGGAAACATCAGTTTTCTTCATCAAAATAAAAAAATAAAACATTATACAAATAGAAAATGATGCTGAAAAATATTAAACAATAAATTCCCCTAGAACTTTTGTTCTCTAAAAATTCAAAGACCCTATACATCTCTAATTATATATTTCAGAGACAAACCAATTAATACCAGGATGGTAAAGTTGTGGTCATGAAAGATAGATCACTTGAATGAACTCGGTTTCCCTGCACTTACTATAACTTTTGAAACTTTTCCATAAAAGCAAAATAAAAATTATTATCCCAGCCCAAACTACTGTCTTTGACTTGTAGTTGATTTTGTAATGACCTCTCCTGTAGATTTTTTGATGTTAGTTATTGCTCTTTTTTAGCTGAACAGATTTGGAGCGGTTGCATTTGTGGCTCAAATAAATATCCAATCTAAATTTGGTTCCCTGATAGCAATGGATGGATGATTCACCTCTCATAGGAATGATGGAACTTGGATCGTTGTGTCAATCACAGATAGTGGATTGGACATCTGGCCCCAAATAATAAAACTCTGCACCAAGAGATAGTATCATCTCCTTCCCTTAAATAACAATCCTCGTTTCTAGCTGGTATACGAATTTCATCTTCAATAATTGATCACTGTGACAGAAAATCGGTTGTTGGCAAAACATGTTTAAAATTATATTATTCAATCATTCTCATCTCAGAGACACTTTCCATCTGCTCCTCAAATCCAAAGCACATAACAAGACACAGTTTCATTCATGTAACAACTGATAGCCATTATTTTCTAAATGTACCTTATTTTTAAAAAGCAAAGGCTTCCTCTGAGTCCTATGTGGCCTATATTTTATACTTTGATGTTAAATTAAATACAGAGTCAATATGACATGCTGCTTTGGTGTAGTGCAAAATGGTATCAAGCTCATATTAACAAGGATGATGTCCTGGCCAAGATACACTGTCTATAAATCTGTTTATTTTGCACAGTGGAAATGAACAAAGAAAGATGCATAGTACAAGAAAGTCAATCAGTAGCCATATGAGAAAGCCTTCGGATGCTCTGTTCACCCCATTTCTGTCACCTAGAGATTTATCAAAGAAGGTGCCGTGTTCAAAGTTGTATTATGTGGGCCAAGTTGCATTTTCCTCCAAAGAAAATACCGATGACTAAGGGTTATGCAGATAAAATGGTTTTCTGTTTTCACTAAAGCGTATGGGGATCATGCATGACTAGAGAGAACATCCCATTGGCATCACTGCAGAGGTGATAGGTGTATCACCGGCCAACTGGCTTCTAAAAGAGAAAATGCCAGATTATTCTGCCATGATGCAGGCAAGATGTAATCATTCTGAAACCATGTGCATGGTTGAGTTCCATTTTTAGAGTTATTTGTTAATTGTAGACTAAATGGGCTGGAGATTCTAAGGGGAAAATCAAATGGTCTAATTAGATGGGAAGGTTGTACAGACTAAGGGAATAAACGGTGGACTGAGAGTTAGCTGATGCAAGTCCTGGGTCCTGCACTGTTGCTAACAAGCTCTAACCTTCATCAACTCATTTGACCTCTGTATCCTCATCTGTAGAGGAAGTTTGGCCAAATGATCCCTGAAGTCCCTTTTAATTCTAAGATTCTCTGGAGCAATAATCAGAATCTAATTGATCTCTAGATCTTAGTAAAAGAAACTCAATAATTTAGAACTACATTGCCTAATACAGTAGTCTCATGTGAATATTTAAATGGAAATATAAATTAATTAGGATTAAATGAAAATGAAAATCCAGTTCCTTGGTCATACTAGCTACAGTTCAAGTGTTAAATAGCCACATGTGGCTAGTGGCTACTGTATTAAATAGTGCAGATTATAAAACATTTCCATCATTGCAGAAAGCACTGATTTACAAAGACTGTTTTCCATCACCCAGAACCTGCTGGTGTTCTATAAATATTTGTGGAATGAATAAATGAGAGAATGAGACATGAATAAAGCCAATGCCAATACCAGTCTAACAAAGGGCTATCACCAAAAAATATCCAAAAAATTATGATGGACACTGAAAATAAAAATCAACTCCTATTCTATTCTTATATTCTTGGTGGTCATACCTGAAATAACATGTGCTGTCCTGCTTTTGCAATTTGAGAGGTAAGCTGGAAATGGAAAAGAAATAGAGACAGGCACCTAAAATGGTTAATTTTATGTGTCAGTTTGGATAGGGTGTATTACCCAGTTATTTAATCAAACACCAATCTAGGTGTTGCTGTAGAGATATTTTGCAAATGTGGTTAGCATCTACAATCAGCTGATGTTAAGTAAAGGAGATTAGAGAAAAGAGGCAAGATGGCGGCTTAGGAGGACGCTGGGCTCACCGCACGTCCTGCTGATCACTTAGATTCCATCTACACCTGCCTAAATAACCCAGAAAACCGCCAGAGGATTAGCAGAATGGAGTCGCCGGAGCCAAACGCAGACGAGAGGCCCACGGAAGAGGGTAGGAAGGGCGGCGAGGCGGTGCGCGCTCCACGGACTGGCGGGAGGGAGCCGGGGCGGAGGGGCGGCTCGCCGGCCAAGCAGAGCCCCCGAGTCTGGCTTGCAAAAGCGGAGGGGCCTGACGGACTGTGTTCCCACAACAAGCGCGACTTAGCGTCTGGGAGGTCATAAGTTAACAGCTCTGCTCGGAAAGCGGGAAGGCTGGAGGACAAAGGGAGGGAGAGCTGCTGAGCCCCCTGACGACAGAGCTCAGTTTGGTGGGGAACAAAGGCCCTCGCCAGCGCCATCTCCCCCGCCCATCCCCCAGCCAAAATCCCAAAGAGAACCAGTTCCTGCCAGGGAACTTGCTCCCTCCGTGCAAACACCCAACTCTGCGCTTCTGCGGAGCCAAACCTCCGGCAGCGGATCTGACTCCCTCCCGCTGCCACAGGGCCCCTCCTGAAGTGGATCACCTAAGGAGAAGCAAGCTAAGCCTGCCCCTCCTGCCCCCGTGCACCTTGCCTACCCACCCCAGCTAATACGCCAGATCCCCAGCATCACAAGCCTGGCAGGGTGCAAGTAGCCCAGACGAGCCACACCACCCCACAGTGAATCCCGCCCCTAGGAGAGGGGAAGAGAAGGCACACACCAGTCTGACTGTGGCCCCAGCAGTGGGCTGGGGGCAGACATCAGGTCTGACTGCGGCCCCGCCCACCAACTCCAGTTATACACCACAGCACAGGGGAAGTGCCCTGCAGGTCCTCACCACGCCAGGGACTATCCAAAATGACCAAGCGGAAGAATTCCCCTCAGAAGAATCTCCAGGAAATAACAACAGCTAATGAGCTGATCAAAAAGGATTTAAATAATATAACAGAAAGTGAATTCAGAATAATAGTCATAAAATTAATCGCTGGGCTTGAAAACAGTATACAGGACAGCAGAGAATCTCTTGCTACAGAGATCAAGGGACTAAGGAACAGTCACGAGGAGCTGAAAAACGCTCTAAACGAAATGCATAACAAAATGGAAACCACTACAGCTCGGCTTGAAGAGGCAGAGGAGAGAATAGGTGAACTAGAAGATAAGGCTATGGAAAAAGAGGAAGCTGAGAAAAAGAGAGATAAAAAAATCCAGGAGTATGAGGGGAAAATTAGAGAACTAAGTGATACACTAAAAAGAAATAATATACGCATAATTGGTATCCCAGAGGAGGAAGAGAGAGGGAAAGGTGCTGAAGGGGTACTTGAAGAAGTAATAGCTGAGAACTTCCCTGAACTGGGGAAGGAAAAAGGCATTGAAATCCAAGAGGCACAGAGAACGCCCTTCAGACGTAACTTGAATCGATCTGCACGACATATCATAGTGAAACTGGCAAAATACAAGGATAAAGAGAAAATTCTGAAAGCAGCAAGGGGTAAACGTGCCCTCACATATAAAGGGAGACCTATAAGACTCGTGACTGATCTCTCTTTTGAAACTTGGCAGGCCAGAAAGAATTGGCACGAGATTTTCAGGGTGCTAGACAGAAAAAATATGCAGCCAAGAATCCTTTATCCAGCAAGTCTGTCATTTAGAATAGAAGGAGAGATAAAGGTCTTCCCAAACAAACAAAAACTGAAGGAATTTGTCACCACTAAACCAGCCCTACAAGAGATCCTAAGGGGGACCCTGTGAGACAAAGTCCCAGAGACATCACTACAAGCATAAAACATACAGACATCACAATGACTCTAAACCCGTATCTTTCTATAATAACACTGAATGTAAATGGATTAAATGCGCCAACCAAAAGACATAGGGTATCAGAATGGATAAAAAAACAAGACCCATCTATTTGCTGTCTACAAGAGACTCATTTTAGACCTGAGGACACCTTTAGATTGAGAGTGAGGGGATGGAGAACTATTTATCATGCGACTGGAAGCCAAAAGAAAGCTGGAGTAGCCATACTTATATCAGACAAACTAGACTTTAAATTAAAGGCTGTAACAAGAGATGAAGAAGGCATTATATAATAATTACAGGGTCTATCCATCAGGAAGAGCTAACAATTATAAATGTCTATGCACCGAATACCGGAGCCCCCAAATATATAAAACAATTACTCATAAACATAAGCAACCTTATTGATAAGAATGTGGTAATTGCAGGGGACTTTAACACCCCACTTACAGAAATGGATAGATCATCTAGACACACGGTCAATAAAGAAACAAGGGCCCTGAATGAGACATTGGATCAGATGGACTTGACAGATATATTTAGAACTCTTCATCCCAAAGCAACAGAATATACTTTCTTCTCGAGTGCACATGGAACACTCTCCAAGATAGATCATATACTGGGTCACAAAACAGCCCTTCATAAGTTTACCAGAATTGAAATTATACCATGCTTACTTTCAGACCACAATGCTATGAAGCTTGAAATCAACCACAGGAAAAAGTCTGGAAAACCTCCAAAAGCATGGAGGTTAAAGAACACCCTACTAGCGAATGAGTGGGTCAACCAGGCAATTAGAGAAGAAATTAAAAAATATATGGAAACAAACGAAAATGAAAATACAACAATCCAAATGCTTTGGGACGCAGCAAAGGCAGTCCTGAGAGGAAAATACATTGCAATCCAGGCCTATCTCAAGAAACAAGAAAAATCCCAAATACAAAATCTAACAGCACACCTAAAGGAACTAGAAACAGAACAGCAAAGGCAGCCTAAACCCAGCAGAAGAAGAGAAATCATAAAGATCAGAGCAGAAATAAACAATATAGAATCTAAAAAAACTGTAGAGCAGATCAACGAAACCAAGAGTTGGTTTTTTGAAAAAATAAACAAAATTGACAAACCTCTAGCCAGGCTTCTCAAAAAGAAAAGGGAGATGACCCAAATAGATAAAATCATGAATGAAAATGGAATTATTACAACCAATCCCTCAGAGATACAAACAATTATCAGGGAATACTATGAAAAATTATATGCCAACAAATTGGACAACCTGGAAGAAATGGACAAATTCCTGAACACCCACACTCTTCCAAAACTCAATCAGGAGGAAATAGAAAGCTTGACCAGACCCATAACCAGCGAAGAAATTGAATCGGTTATCAAAAATCTCCCAACATGGGGGGCCTGGGTGGCGCAGTCGGTTAAGCGTCCGACTTCAGCCAGGTCACGATCTCGCGGTCCGTGAGTTCGAGCCCCGCGTCAGGCTCTGGGCTGATGGCTCAGAGCCTGGAGCTTGTTTCCGATTCTGTGTCTCCCTCTCTCTCTGCCCCTCCCCCGTTCATGCTCTGTCTCTCTCTGTCCCAAAAATAAATAAATGTTGAAAAAAAAAAAATTAAAAAAAAAAAAATCTCCCAACAAATAAGAGTCCAGGACCAGATGGCTTCCCAGGGGAGTTCTACCAGACGTTTAAAGCAGAGATAATACCTATCCTTCTCAAGCTATTCCAAGAAATAGAAAGGGAAGGAAAACTGCCAGACTCATTCTATGAAGCCAGTATTACTTTGATTCCTAAACCAGACAGAGACCCAGTAAAAAAAGAGAACTACAGGCCAATATCCCTGATGAATATGGATGCAAAAATTCTCAATAAGATACTAGCAAATCGAATTCAACGGCATATAAAAAGAATTATTCACCATGATCAAGTGGGATTCATTCCTGGGATGCAGGGCTGGTTCAACATTCGCAAATCAATCAACATGATACATCACATTAACAAAAAAAGAGAGAAGAACCATATGATCCTGTCAATCGATGCAGAAAAGGCCTTCGACAAAATCCAGCACCCTTTCTTAATAAAAACCCTTGAGAAAGTCGGGATAGAAGGAACATACTTAAAGATCGTAAAAGCCATTTATGAAAAGCCCACAGCTAACATCATCCTCAACGGGGAAAAACTGAGAGCTTTTTCCCTGAGATCAGGAACACGACAAGGATGCCCACTCTCACCGCTGCTGTTTAACATAGTGCTGGAAGTTCTAGCATCAGCAATCAGACAACAAAAGGAAATCAAAGGCATCAAAATTGGCAAAGATGAAGTCAAGCTTTCGCTTTTTGCAGATGACATGATATTATACATGGAAAATCCGATAGACTCCACCAAAAGTCTGCTAGAACTGATACAGGAATTCAGCAAAGTTGCAGGATACAAAATCAATGTACAGAAATCAATTGCATTCTTATACACTAACAATGAAGCAACAGAAAGACAAATAAAGAAACTGATCCCATTCACAATTGCACCAAGAAGCATAAAATACCTAGGAATAAATATAACCAAAGATGTAAAGGATCTGTATGCTGAAAACTATAGAAAGCTTATGAAGGAAATTGAAGAAGATTTAAAGAAATGGAAAGACATTCCCTGCTCATGGATTGGAAAAATAAATATTGTCAAAATGTCAATACTACCCAAAGCTATCTACACATTCAATGCAATCCCAATCAAAATTGCACCAGCATTCTTCTCGAAACTAGAACAAGCAATCCTAAAATACATATGGAACCACAAAAGGCCCCGAATAACCAAAGGAATTGTGAAGAAGAAGACCAAAGCGGGAGGCATCACAATCCCAGACTTTAGCCTCTACTACAAAGCTGTCATCATCAAGACAGCATGGTATTGGCACCAAAACAGACACATAGACCAATGGAATAGAATAGAAACCCCTGAACTAGACCCACAAACGTATGGCCAACTCATCTTTGACAAAGCAGGAAAGAACATCCAATGGAAAAAAGACAGCCTCTTTAACAAATGGTGCTGGGAGAACTGGACAGCAACACGCAGAAGGTTGAAACTAGACCACTTTCTCACACCATTCACAAAAATAAACTCAAAATGGATAAAGGACCTAAATGTGAGACAGGAAACCATCAAAACCTTAGAGGAGAAAGCAGGAAAAGACCTCTCTGACCTCAGCCGTAGCAATCTCTTACTCGACACATCCCCAAAGGCAAGGGAATTAAAAGCAAAAGTGAATTACTGGGACCTTATGAAGATAAAAAGCTTCTGCACAGCAAAGGAAACAACCAACAAAACTAAAAGGCAACCAACGGAATGGGAAAAGATATTCGCAAATGACATATTGGACAAAGGGCTAGTATCCAAAATCTATAAAGAGCTCACCAAACTCCACACCCGAAAAACAAATAACCCAGTGAAGAAATGGGCAGAAAACATGAAGAGACACTTCTCTAAAGAAGACATCCGGATGGCCAACAGGCACATGAAAAGATGTTCAGTGTCGCTCCTTATCAGGGAAATACAAATCAAAACCTACTCAGGTATCACCTCACGCCAGTCAGAGTGGCCAAAATGAACAAATCAGGAGACTATAGATGCTGGAGAGGATGTGGAGAAACGGGAACCCTCTTGCACTGTTGGTGGGAATGCAAATTGGTGCAGCCGCTCTGGAAAGCAGTGTGGAGGTTCCTCAGAAAATTAAAAATAGACCTACCCTATGACCCAGCAATAGCACTGCTAGGAATTTATCCAAGGGATATAGGAGTACTGATGCATAGGGCCACTTGCACCCCAATGTTCATAGCAGCACTCTCAACAATAGCCAAATTATGGAAAGAGCCTAAATGTCCATCAACTGATGAATGGATAAAGAAATTGTGGTTTATATACACAATGGAATATTACGTGGCAATGAGAAAAAATGAAATATGGCCTTTTGTAGCAACGTGGATGGAACTGGAGAGTGTGATGCTAAGTGAAATAAGCCATACAGAGAAAGACAGATACCATATGGTTTCACTCTTATGTGGATCCTGAGAAACTTAACAGGAACCCATGGGGGAGGGGAAGGAAAAAAAAAAAGAGGTTAGAATGGGAGAGAGCCAAAGCATAAGAGACTGTTAAAAACTGAGAACAAACTGAGGGTTGATGGGGGGTGGGAGGGAGGAAAGGGTGGGTGATGGGTATTGAGGAGGGCACCTTTTGGGATGAGCACTGGGTGTTGTATGGAAACCAATTTGTCAATAAATTTCATAAAAAATAAATAAATTAATTAAATAAATAAATAAATAAATAAATAAAAAAGTAAAGGAGATTACACTCAGTAATATGGATGGTCCTTATACAATCAGTTGAAAGGCCTTAAGAGTAAAAACTGAGATTTTTCCAGAGAAGAAGTTTTGCCTTGAAACTGCAACATAGAAATTCTCCCTCAGTTTCCTGCCCTACAGATTTCATATTTTCCAGCCACCACAACTGTATGAACTAGTTCCTTAAAATAAAACATGCATCTCTATATATTATATATTATTATTAAATAATCACATCTGATTATTTAATATTTAACCCACTTCCTGGTACCACAATCTATATCAGGGACAAATGATATTTAGCCTGCAGGGATCTAGTTTGTAATTATTTTGGTAAAATTTATAGAAAGTCTATCCAGTTGACATTCCTTATAAACTAGTGGCTCTCACAAGGTCCCATTTGTTTTTTACTGCAAAACTTTTTTCAAGATACCCCAAATGATGATGTGTGGTGGCCAGGTTCTCTTTCCTTTTAGTTGAACTTTCCTAGACTTAGGATGGGAGGCTCTTGCTTCTCTGTCTCCTGTGATATGAATACACTCATTTTTCTTCAATTGAAATATATATTTCTTATTGAGAAAAGCAGTATTGAAATGAAAGCTAGGGTTCTGGTGTGAGACACTGTGTAATATTTGTCAAGTTACTTAATCACTTAATACCTCAGGAATGCCTGCGTGGCTCAGTTGTTTGAGTATCTGACTCTTGATTTTGGCTCAGGTCATGATCCCAGGGTCGTGGGACTGAGCCCCATGTTTGGCTCTGTGCTGAGCATGGAGTTTACTTAAGATTCTCTCTCTCTCTCTCTCTCTCTCTCCTGCCCCTCTCCCACACTCTTGCACTCTCTTTCTCTCTAAACAACAAAAACCACTCAACATCTCATTTTAAAAGAAGGGAATGTGACATTTTAGCTGATATTTGAACAAAAGAAAGGGTCATTCAGTGATCTTGATGGGGAGAGAGGGGATGTGGGCAACTACTGACCCAGACAAAAGAATCAGCAGGTGCAAAGACCCTCTGGAGAGAACAAAGACTGTTCAAGAAGAAAACAAAAATGGTTTCGCTGGAGGCATCCCATACCTGAAAGTTTATGAGGAAAGATACATATCTTACACTTTGTGTTAAGCTGCTTCTACGTCTAGCATGGTGACTCAATTTGCTGATAAGTTGATTTTCTCTACTAGAACTTTATTCCCAAGTATAACCTATTTTCTGATATTCCTAATTCTATGCAATCATTTTCCACTCTCTATGCATCCGAGTTTCTTTCACTCCCCATTTGGTTTTTCTGGTTTCCAGAATTTAATGGAAACCTATTATGACAGTGCCTCAAAAGCATTATACATTTTTACCTTTTACCCCAGAAGCCAATTATCCTTCCCATTCGTTACTCTGCTCAGAACTCCCTCCAATTCATCTCTCCCCTTTGCTGCTGAGCTAACGAAATGGAACAGCCCTTTTTATAAGAACAGTATTACCAAAGACCATCGGGACAATCTCCTCAATATGCTGTGACTTGGTGTTGTTTTGTGTGTGTGTGCCCCATCCTAGTCTGTTTATTTTCTGTTACTGAATCCCATTACAAACATAAATATGCTTTTCTGCCTGCTACTTCCATGCCATGCTTGCAGCCAGCTTTCTAGGATTTTCCTTGCTCACTTACTGTTTCAGACATTGTCTCCACAGGTGGTGTTGCCCTTTTTTGAATTGCATCTCAACTTCAATTCTGTCCATACTTTTTGCTATTTTATTTCTGCAGGCACTTCTCAATTATTTCTGTATTCAGTAGTGTCTTAAGGAATCCAGCCAACTGTGAGAACTTAATCCTAAATGAATAGACTCAGAGATTCTTAACTGTGATGTTCCCAAGGCAAAATTCCACTAGAAAACCTACTTTTTCTGAGATGAGTTGGAAGCCAAAGGCAGAACATTTGCAAACAGTCCCAAATGCCCTGGCCCATGAGCCTGGAGGCCTGCATTTGAGCTGGGTCTCACTCTACATTCTATGAGGTCTTGAACTGGCCATCTCCCCTCTCTGGTGCTGTTTCATCTTTTATAAAACAAGGGCTAGAACTATTAGTGGTTTCCAAACCTTCTTTTAGCACTGGAAACTTTTTTTAAAAGCACATTTATATTAATTCCAGTTGAACTCAGTGGACAAAAATGTCAGTGTTGGAATCTGGAGTTGAGCTCTCTCAGTCTTTCTACCTGCTCACACCCTTGATATTCCTCCATGGATCCCTGGGAACCCTCAAAATACAATTTACAGACTCTTGGACTAGATGACTCTGTAGGTCCATTTCTACTCTTTGGGTCCATAAGTAATAAGTTGTACCCCCAGGGGGAAGGAATGTGCAGAAATGAATACAAGAAGGAACTAAAAAACAGAGTATAGAAGAATACAATTAGTGTTAGTTGAGGGTCTATTATTTCCAGGCATTGGTAAGACTGAGAAGTGGTCACAAGATCTTTACTAATAAAAGAAGATTCGGATGAATTCCCAGCGGAAGTTTATACTATTAACATATATCTATGCCAAAAGATAACCCAAACATCTCTGACATGAAACCAAAATTATATCTCAAATATAATTGATTTTCCACATCTTTTTTTCCTTAATTACAGTATGCCATCCATCCCTTCCCACAAGAGCATAACCGAGAATCAGGGTCCATGTGATATATTCAGTAGCAGTTTACCCCTGACACAGGTTTGGGGTAAGGAGGAAGCCATATTCTTTCCGGAGAATCTGATTCCATATAAAGGCAAAGGTTAAAGTAGGACAGATATTTATGTATTTATTGTTAGTTAATGTTTGTTTATATCTATTTTCCAAATATTAGGTGCCAAATACTATTCTGAGCAATTTACAGTATTAATTCAATAACTTGTGCACATGCTCCTTGGAGGCTGGAAGTGTGTCAGAGTATGGTTTGCAGAAACCTGGGAGAAGAATTTTCCTTGACTGGAAGGTTAGATGAATCATAAGTCAGGGACAGGATACTGGCATTAGAAGCATCCAGTTGCCCCAGGCCTAGATGGAACCAGTTGTGTTCCATTTATCAACTAAAGCAGAAGTGTGGGATGATAGCAAGTAGGATTCATTCCTCACTGCAACTCCAATCATTTGGAAGCAACAACCTGGACATTTTCTAAGAATTATTCATCTAGGCTCAGCAAGAAGTGCCTTTATTGATATAGCAGTATCTGCCACGCACAGCAATGAAGAAAGTAATGCTCTCCTGATGTATTCACCAAACCCAGCACTTCTGCAGAGAAGGCAAGTTCTTCCTAGCCATGCAAAAGAGCAAAATTCAAACACCATCAGTGCAGAAGAGAGACTATAATATCAAGACTGCACTCTCTCCTTTGCAGAATCCCCAGCCACAACTCCAACCATAACAGCTGGTGTAAGAAAACAAAATGATGAACAAATGAGCCCAAAAATGTGCAAAGGAAGAGTTGAGAGCTGTTGCTGTCTCTACAACAGCCTAACATGTCAGCTCATCATACCCTTAGGAGAAATGTCCCTGACCAATCTTCTCCCAATGAGGCCTGACCTCCTGTTCTGTGATACTGCAGGTTTTTATACATTTACTTTGTAGTACTAAGCACAGCTTGTAATTACTTAAATTTATGGTCAGTTGAAAATCTTACATGCCTCCCACCAGATGATGAGCTCCATGAAGACTGAAACTCTGTTTTGCATCATTCACATCCAGTATCCACCTCACTTCCCAGCAAGCAGCAGGCCCTCAATAAATATTGAATATGTGACTACGTGAATGAATGAAGCAATAGAATCTTGGAAAGGCTTATTGACAGGTTTTGCCTGTCTTACTCTCCCATGGGCATCATTTGTACAATGTTGTTGTTTTAAAATGCACTTTGCAATTAACTCAGTTTGGGAGATGAGGAAAGCAGAATGAATGTCAAGTTTGTTTATATCAAGCAAGTACCATTCTACGAAAAAATAAGCACATTTTTCTAACAATAAATCCTGTCCTCAAGAAAGTTTTACTCCCTAATGTTACTAAAAGTTATTTTAATAGGATTTTAATAGGATAAAACTGTGCAACAAATGAAGAGTAGTCCCCCCGCCCCCACCACTAGCAATGACCAAACTTCAGAAGTGTATCAGCCAATATAATTCCTGCATCTAATATAATAACTTTGAGAGCTATGGGCCATCAAGGAGCAATGGGAGAGTGTGTGTGTGTGTGTGTGTGTGTGTGTCTGTCTGTCTCTCTCTCTCTCGATAAATAAACTAAAAACAAGTTTTAAAGGGGTGTCTAGGTGGATCAGTAGGTTAAGTGTCTTACTCTTGATTTAGGCTCAGGCCATGATCTCAAGGTTTGTGGGTTCAAGCCCCGCATCCAGCTCTGCGCTGAGAGCATGGAGCCTGCTTGGGATATTCTCTCTCTCTCTCTCTCTCTCTCAAAAACTAAATAAACTAAAAAAAAAAAAAACTAAGAAAAAAAAGAGCAATGGGAGAGAAATAGCTTAGAAGAAAGCCATCTCAAGACCAGATAGGACTTGGTAAGAATGGGGGGCACATTCAGCTTATTTGGTTGAATATTCAAACCCCATCTCAACTCCCTGAATTTTCTTTTAAAATAAGCTGCTGAAGTTATGGGTCTAGAAGCTGTCAAGCCATGATCTAAGAGGAGTCACGGACATAGTCATCACCAGATATTTTCATTCCAAGAGAAGGAGGATACCTAGGTGTGTCTTACCTCATGACTAAGGGAGGGAGATTAAAGGAGAAAGAAAGTTATCTATCAAACTCAAGAAAGCTGAGTTCCATCCTTTTTTAAGAGCCTGATAGTAAGAGCTTATTTCTATCAGCTCCTTGTAAGGATACATTAAGGAGGGCTGAACTGGGCCAATGGCTCACTCCTTGATGCCTTTAGCTAAATAGGGGACATCTGATATATCTTCCAGCAGAATGTAAGCAATACTAGGAGCAGAATAAGCCAGGCAACCTGTGAACGACACCAGTATTCAAATGTGTCTTGAAGTAAGTTGTTCTTGCTCCGGTCCCAGATGAAGAGACACAGCACAGATTGCACCAACACAGTGGAGCCTTGCTCAGGCAGCATCCATGGGGGCCTCACCTCAGTGTCTCCCAGGGACAACATGAAGAGCCCCCTCTAACTTGTGTCAGAGTCTCACCTGAAGAACACTTCTCTGTTTCCCAGGTTTAGCTTCTTGTCCTGTCTTCATAGACTCAGCCCTGCTTCTCTGTCTAATCTATCTCTTTAGGTGTAGGCATGAACAGGCACTCAGGAAATGTTTGTTAAATGAGTGAATATTCACATCGTCGTTCTAGGTCAGCTACATATTTGCAAAATGAAAATGTGGAGTCTCATTTAAAATTCAAGCAAGAAAGTGTTGTTAAGAGTACTAAGGTACAAAGCTTTCCCTTTTTTCCATATCTTCTCTCTCAACTTGTCATGATGTGTTTTTATTTGATGCTTCATTTGTTCTTAGGAAGAAAAATTAAAAATATAAGTTATTAGCTGAACTTTACTGTCTATAGCATGCAGTGAGTCTTAAGTGCAAATATAAGAGCACTTAGTTCATGTGTGGAATCACTGAAATTGCACAATTTTTATTTCATAGCTCATAAAAGCATTTGTTTTTTATTCTTACCAGAACAGTGGAAACATCATGCAAAACTAACTGAACTGTTTTTATTTTACTCCTTGTTATAATTATTTTTTTTTTAATTTTATTTATTTTGAGAGAGAGATCACAAATGGGAGAGGGGTGGGGGGTGGGGGTGAGAGAGAATCCCAAGCAGGCTCAATGCGATCTGAGCAGAGCCTGAGGGACTAGATCTCATGAACTGTGAGATCATGACCTGAGCCAAAATCAAGAGTCGGATGCTTAACCAACTGAACCACCCAGGAACTCCTCACTTCTTGTTATAATTCTACCAGTACTCTCTACCTTGGGCTCATAGGTGATTAAGGATAGTAAGGAAACTGAAAAGCAAGTGAACAGTGCGTTGTCCTATCTCTCCTTTTTTTTCTAGGTTTTCATTTCAGCATAAGTGATTGGCTAATATAAGGAGATAAATAAGCAAGAAAAGCTGTAATAGGATTCCTTGGTCCTTTACGTTTCTTTGAACACCACTGCCTGTCCCTAAGAATCATAGTGAAGACCCTGTGAGCAATTACTCTAAGTCTCTCCAATGTACACAGTGTATGAGTGATTGGATCAGCCTTCAAAGTACCACCACATCTAGTTTCAGCAGAATTGTTTTCACATAGCCCATAGAAATACCCTGATTTTATTACCTTGTAAGATGTGTCTGTGTGGCTAGAGGTAAAGAGGAGAAAGACAATGAGGGAAATAACATGAGATATTTCTGTGGTCAATTCTTATCCATCATATTTATAGTCCCAAGGGTTCTAAACTGATTAAACACAAATAAAACTCCTAACCACTGTGGCTTTGTGGGGTTCTACAGGGTTCATTTCCCTTACCACCAAGATAATTCAATTCAACAAATATTTATTGAATTTTACCATATGCTTGCTGTGTCAATGCCAAGACCAGCTAAGGAGGCAGGGCAGAAGCTGAAAGCCGGCTGTAATTCAAGATTTTCTTCCTGGGAACTACATGGATATTTAGCAAAATGGAATAAAAACCTTCTGAAAAGTAAAAGAAAGATTCTGTATAGAAAACCAGAGTCCCTATTTTCAGTGTGTGCACAATTGCACACTTCCTCACCCTGAAATTGGCTTTGTCAGTCGTCTTTCAAGATAAATTACAGAAAGAAAAGGGACTAGGGGCATGTTAAGGAATTTCAGCTTTCTGTCTCTTGGACTCATTGAAGCTAGAGAGGTTCCATCAGGAATTGGTGGTTGCAAATTCTGGGCAGACTGATGTGATTTACCTTGAGGGCAAGTGGTCAGGCTTCTGCTGAGCTGAAGGGACTCTGTCGACCTAATTGCAAAAAAAAAAAAAAAAAAAAAAAAAAAAAGATGTTTTCAGATTAATGGTAAACCAAATCTGGCTTTTCTGTGTTCTAGAAGTGAAGAAAGGATTTTGAAAGAAACAGTTCATTCATCCACTCATCCTAGAAATATTTCTGAGTAGCTACTCTATATGTCAAGCATTGAGTTGGGTATTGCAACAAAACTATAAATAAGACATTGGTTGTTCCCAGATGCTACTCTCAGCCTAGTGGGGAAAAAAAATCACATAAAAGGCAAATGCAATACAATGTGACAAGGATATAGAGCTAAGTATGGGTGTTATGAGACATCTTAGATGCTTGCACAAAATCATCCCCCCACCCCCACTGCCCATTCAGTAGCTTCTGGCACAGGGTGGGTGTTTAAGAAATATTCGGTGGATGCATGAGTGAATAAGTGAAGACAAACTTCTCAGAGGACTTCATAGGTGAAGTTAGTCTTTAAAAAATGTATTTGGAGTGATCAAGATTGTTCCATGCAGAAAGTACAAGTGCAAAATCCCAGGTGCAAAAGATAGCAAGGCATGTCCACAAAAGTCCAAAGAGATAACTGTGGCCAGACTGTAGGGTGTGAGAAGAGGGAGGTGAAAGATTTGCCTGCAGAAGTCAGCAAGAGTCGGGTGAGAAGGAGCTTTATATTTCATCTACGGGTATTGGACTCTATACAAAGGGAAATGTGAGCCCTTGAGAGGTTGGAAGCAAGAAAGGAATGTGATCAGATTTGTATTTTAGGAACCACTCTGGCTGCAGTATGACTATGAACTTTTAAAGTAGGGGCCCACCATTGGAGTGTATTGGCCAAAATGTTACAAGTGGCACAGCTGTCCAATTTCCTTCCCCTAACCCTCTTCCTATGAACCAGAGTGCTCTTTTCTGAGGTGAAGCCCTAGCGGTAGTATTCACCTTCTTTCAGCAGGATTAAGCCTCCTGACTCTTCCTGGATTACTCACAGTTGTGAGTTCCCAGAAAGATATAAAAGAACTTCATAAGGGTGATCCTGGGGACTCTCGGGTTGCCAGTCAGGAACCAAGTAAACAGCCCCATCCTTCCAACAAAATCTTTGGGAAATGGAGTGTCTGATTACAATCAATCCTCTATTTTTTACATCAAATGCAAGGAACATTCTAAACAGAGGTATGACTTGACTCAGTTCATGTATAAGGAAAACAGTTCCAGACTTGTCAGGTTAGCCATCATCCCTTATCCAAAATCCTCAGACTCTCTTGTTGTTACTTTGTTCTTTACGCTTGCCCACAAATACCTTAATCTTTTTTCTTATGTATCCACAAGAACATTTAAATTGTCTTTGACACCCTGGTACAATTATCCGACAGAAGCTCCTTATAACTAAGGGCACACATTTAAAGTTAGACTACCTAAGTTCAATTCCTGGACCTAACACTTATTAGCTATATGACTTTGAACAAGATAATTCAACTCTCTGAGTCTCCATTCTCTCAGCTGTAAAATGGGGATAATAATAGTTCTTGTCTGCTAGGGTCATCCTGAGAATTAAATTGGTCAATTCATAAGAGCCCTTTAGAACAGTGCCAGTCACATAAGAAGGACTCAAGAAGTGAAAGCTATTATGCTGTTGATGGTATTTGTCCAGATAAGAATCTCAGGTTTTTGTCTACCTCTTTTTGTACATACTCATATGTCTCATAACATTTTAAAGACAGTTTTAAAATAAGTTGCATCAGGTTTTAATAACTATAATTGTACTTCTCACATTCAGAAACAACTTGCAATTCCATTTAATGTAGACATCAATAATGAAATCTCTAGAGGGTGAGTGATTTCTACAAATTTTTATTCATTACAGAGAGATGAGTAGGTATAATGGTGAGAAGAATTGGTTAGCAGATCAGAAAGAACATGGGTTTCAATCCTCTCTCTGCTGAGTACTATGAATAATAGAATCATCTTAAGAAATTTAACTAACCTCTGGTGTTCCCTCTCTGTAAAAACAGCAATGTTGTGAGTGCTTAATAATAGAGTATATACAAACTTCCTGGCCCATAGCAACTGCTCAATAAATAGAAGTTATCATTATTTTTTAAACTTACTAAAGAGCCAAGGGGAAAATGCCGATTTTGTAGCCTAAGCCATTTCTCTTTCTCGGTTGTATGCATATTTGTTCCTGAAACAGGATGAATTCCCAAAACATCATCAAAGGACAGATTTAAGAGGCACCTGGGTGGCTCAGTTGGTTAAGCATCCAACTCTTGATTTCAGCTCCAGTTTCACAATCTCATGAATCATGAGATCGAGCCCTGCGTCGGGCTCTGCAACTGACAACACAGAGCCTGTTTGGGATTTTCTCTCTCTCTCTCTCTCAAAATAAATAAAGTTTTTTAAAAAGGAAAGATTTTAACATTGAAAAAATAATAATAAATCTCTTTGGGGTTGATATTAGTTGTTTCACATAGCTCAGAGCCATTTTGTCTAACATGAACCTTTACAATAGTATCAGGAAGGAGTTAAACACCCTTAATCCCAAAATTCCTAGGTTATTATTTCACAAGAAGAGGAATCAAAGTCAAATTCACATGAAGACTCTCTTCTTCATGAGTCCATGTGGCAAGATGTGCTTCATTGTAAGTAACTTATAGAGAAGCCAGTTATGTCTCTAGGAAAGACTGTATAAGAATCAGAGATTCTCATGAGCTTGAACTTCCCAACCTGCCCACTTTGGAGCAAAGCATTCACACCTAGAGAAAGACTGAATGCAGGGATTTACAAAACATAAGAAGGACCAAGGAGCCAAAACTTTCCCTGGGAAAGGTAGCTTCCTAAGTGGTCAAGAATGGAATTTCTAGAGAATGCATCTTGGCTTGACCAAGGCTATACAAGGGAGATTGTTGCGGAGATACTTATTAGGTGAAAAGAGAGATGGTACATCACCTTGGATCACCCTGATGAAACTACAAGTCCTTCCCCATTTCTCTTTATGTGATGCAAGGGTCAAATTAGACATAGAAAGTCCTAAAGGCCCACCTGTACTGCTCAGAAATTCAGGAATCCATTCCTATTACACAACTTGGGGAAGAGTTACATGTTCTTCTGCCACACCCAGGCAAATGGGCCACCAGAGTTCTCCTTGTGGATGACTTGGGAAGAAATTCTGACTGCCAGACTCCATAAGCATGAGGCATTAGGATAAAATTGCTTTATTATTCCCCCCTTCTCCACTTTTCCCCCTTCCCCAATAGATTTGGGAGAACCCTAGATAAAGAGAGTTCAGCTATACTTCATTGCCCTGAAGTTTCCTCTATTAAATAGATCCACTATGCTACTCTCAGAGAAGATTACAGCCAAAAATATCTTAAGTCTAGGGCAGAGTTCAGTATGTAAAGGCTGTATTACTTAGTCTTTGTGTTCTTGTTCTGGGACTGGCAAAGCCCAGAGGAACCATCTTGAAAGTGTCCTAAAGATAGAGACTTGGATGGAGCTGCAGGAGCCCACCAGAAACACCAAAGACATGGTTGACACTGTGAGTGTATTTATTAGTTAAGATAGCAAAGTTAGGCTGTGATGGAAGATTAATCCCAAATGTCAATGCTTAAAACAATAAAGGTTTATTTTTCATTCATACCACATACCCACTTCAGCCTTTGCCATTTTGTAGCTGTACCATCTGGAACAGTTACCTCTCTAAATGGCAGAAGAGAGGTGTCTTGGGTCGGGCTACCGGAGACAGATCAAGATGATTTCTATGCAGAATGCTTATCGGGCAGTAAACTTGGAATTAGCATCTACAAGAGAGACAGAAGTTGGTTGGGCAGAGAACTGTGATAGAATAACAACAAAGACCTTGGCTAATCCCATGGGAGTTCTGGAGCTTGAATGGTTGTTTAGAGTTGTCTCACCTTAAGACAAGGAGTCTAGGCCTTTATTATCCCTCACTGATCTTCTCCATTAATTCAGATTCCTGGACTCTACATTACTATTCTATACTATATATAGTATATTCTATACTATATATATTCTATACTATATTCTATACTATACTATATTCTATACTATATATTCTATACTATTCTATATTCTATACTATATTCTATACTACATACATTATATATTCTATACTATATTCTATACTATACTATATATACTATATTCTATATATATTCTATACTATATTATTTCTATTCTATGCTATACTCTATACTATATTCTATACTGTATTATTCTATACTATATTCTATACTACTATAGAATATATATTTTTCTATACTATACTATATTCTATAGTATAATAATATATACTATTATTCTAGACTATATATACTATATTATATACTATAGTATATTATTCTATACTACATATTTTATACTATATATATTCTATACTATACTATATATATACTATACTGTATTTTATAATATAGTATATTCTATACTATACATATTATTCTATACTATATTCTATTCTATACTATACTATAGTATATATACTATATATTCTATCCTATATATTCTATTCTGTACTATATATATATTATTCTATACTATATCCTATACTATATATAGTCTATATATATACTATATATATATATATACACACTATATTATTCTATACTATATACTATATTCTATACATATATTATACTATGGCATCCAGTTCTCTTCAAATTGCATATTCTCATATTTCACATCATCATAATAAACTTCCATGCCTGGACACCTGCTAATTGCCTCTTATTGGGTCTTTCAGATGGGTCTTCTTAACCACCCACCTGATTCAATTTCTGGTAACTGAAACCCTGAAACCCTGGGACTCAGCCAAGACCACTAAACTGGAACAAAAAGAAACAGATACTTTCTCAACTTCAAAATTCATTGAAAGCATATTTTCTGTGATCAGCTATTTTTCCCCTATTAATCACTTGATTCTTTCTCACTATCTTTGTATATACACCTTACTTTTCATCATTAGAGAGATATTACATACTTCATCTGGACAGTGCCCTGTGCTTTAAGGACCTGGGCCAATTATAATTAAAGCAGGATATGGATCACTGCATATATGGCATTAGTCCTTGGACACTAGGTAGCTATTAACCTACTTTAATAATTGACTGAGACTATTGATTCTTTAAATATAGCTATATGTTTCTATCTTAGTGGAACCAATTATAGTTTATAAGCCTATTGAAGAACAGCTGACTTCTCAAAACTATCTCAGGGAGATGAGAAATCATGAATGACCACTAAAAGACCTCTTAACCCCCTGGATGACTGAGGCTGGACTACTGTTTGAGTCCAGCTCAAACGTTCCATGAGTATTTCCACTGAAATAGTACCTAGAGATGGAGAGAGAGTATGTGAAAAGCAGGAAAAGCTATGGAATAAGCCTTCCCTATTATTTCACTCATAACTTTTTTGGGTCCCTGAGGAATTTGAGTCTGTCACCCGTGATATAATCACTCTAGCCAGTAATAAAATACAGATGGCTCTGCAGTTAAAAAATCAGTGACTTTGATGAAGATATTGAAGTAGGTATAATGAAACTGGACTAAATATTTGGGTAAAAACAGTTTTCTGCAAAGGCAAATATTTCTTAAACAAAACATAGTACCATGAACAAAATTTTAATGGGGTTTGTAAAATTCTATCAGATATAAGTTTAAGAAGTTAAGATCATTGATTTTGAAGCCAAAAGAGAAAGGAATTGCATCTTGTCTGTGCCACCTTCTGATTATGTTCCCTTGACTTCCATTTCCTCACCTTTAAAATAAAGATAATGATTCAGGGATGTGTATAATGTATACAAAGTGCCGAGCACAGCACCTGGAACAAATAAGGGCAAAGTAATTGGAGCTATTCATTCTGTCAGGATGTTTTCAGCTATAAATAACAGAAATTTCAACTCAAGGTAGTCTAAATAACAAGGAATTGAAATGGCTCCATAACTGGAAATCCAAAGTTGGGGTAGAGCTGACTTAACTGACTCTGTTTCTTTGTAGATATCTTAATTCTGTCCCTTGCCATGTGCCAACTTCATCCTCAGGCTGGTAGCTAAATGGCTGTCCAGTTGTGAGCCCCAAAATATTCAGAATAAAAGACCTGCATTTTTCTTTTTCTTTTTTTTTAACATTTTACCAAATGTATTTATTTATTTGTTTTAAAATTTTGTTAATGTTTATTTATTTTTGAAACAGAGACAGAGGGTGAGCAGGGGAGGGGCAGAGAGAGAGGGAGACACGGAATCTGAAGCATGGACCTGCATTTTTCTAAGACCTTTTCCAGAACCCTAACTTTTCTTCATGCCCCATTGGGTCAAATGTCTGTGCCATTTCCTTGCTGCTAGGGGAATGTTCTGATCTGATTGGCTTAGTCCTGTGTTCCTAAACCAATCACTAGCAAGGAGAATGTTACCATGAGTAGCTTAAAATAACAAAAGATCACTACTACAGTTGAGTAGTTCACCTGCGGCACAAGGGCTTCTTGGAGGAGGTGGTAGATAATCTGGACAAAATCAGGATTCTGTTATGAAGGAAGTGGATAATAAATGTTGTGTAGGTAACCGAAAATGCCCAAGAAAGGGAATTTGTAATTTGTGGAATTGAGGTCTTACTTAGACCTTTTTATGTACTAAGTAGTATAATATAATACAATATAATACAATATAATTAATATAATATAATATAATAATATATATAATATAATAATATTCACAATAGCCCTGTGAGGTGGGCTTTATGATACCCACTTTGCACACAAGGAACTGGGTGTCAGAGAAAAAAGCGTCATGGGTCACAAATCTAGAGACTCGTTAAGAGCCAGAGTTACACCTCTGTGACTCGTTCCTTTTCTGTACAATGAGAATAGCAAAGTACATATCTCATAGGGTTTTGTGAGGATTAATTTGAGTTCATACATGTGACATGCTTGGAAGAGTGCCTGACACACAGTAAGCAAGTTGTAAGCTCCCTCGTTGTCATAACTTCATTTCATAGAATCTAAGAGTCCATCAGTGGTAAGAAACTCCATTATTTTCCATTACTACCACTAAGAGGAAAGAAAGAAATGCTTCCGATTAAACTATAACCTAGGGCATTCTTATCACTTATAATTTTGTATTATATTTATCGGAAGAATTCTTTTGGCTTAATTAAACATAGATTCTTTTATCGTAAATCAACTTTGTGCACACATAAAAAGGAAAATGGAAGTGAAATAAATTGGTTAAGGTACTTCTAAAACCACTTCAAAACTCAGAATCCTAATCTTCACCACTTTCCAACTTGGAGTTATCAGTCAATATCCAACATATTCCACACAACAGCCTCTGTGCCAGAAAGAGTGCTGGTGATTAAGCCTTTCCTAAAATAACTTGTAATACTATGAAAAGCGTTTACTGAGGGTCAGACTAACATGGTTTTGTAATTATGTAGAGTTAATTTTCTTTGATCCAGCTCTAGAAGTATTGCCAATACTCAGGATAACAATTGGTTTATAGTAGTTAAGAGTTCTCTTCTCCAGTCTCCAGGATTTCCTTCCATGCTGTTGCCACCTATTCAGCATGTTGTGATGCTGACACCGTGAATGTATGTACGGGCAATTCTAACCTTGTCACAGCTGCTGCCTCCCTAAGACAGATTATAAAATGCCATGAACTGAAAGGTGTATCCCAGTTTCAGACATCTTAAAATATGAAAGATGTGAATCTTGCAGTTGGTGAAATATAATACTCTTATCCTTATAATTATCTTTATTCTTATTATTTTTTAATCATTGACATACAATGTTATACTAGTTTCAAGTGTACAACCTAGTGATTTGACAATTCTATCTACTATTCAGTGCTCACAATGATAAGTGTAGTCACTATCTGTCACCATACATTATCACATTAGTACTGACCACATTCCCTATGTTGTGCTTTTCATCCCCATGACTTTATTTATTTATAACTGGAAACTTGTACAGTCTAATCCCTCTTTCACCCATCACCCACCCGGCTCCTCTCTAGCAACCACCAGTTCTCTGTATTTATAAGTCTGTTTCTGTTTTGTTGTTGTTGTTGTTTGTTTTGTTTTTTAGATTCAAAGTGTAAGTGAAATCTGGTATTTTTCTTTCTCTGTCTGACTTATTTAACTTGGCATAATACTCTTTAGGTCCATCCATGTTCTCATGAACAGCAAAATTTCATTCTGTTTCAAGGCTGAATAATATTCCTGTGTGTGTGTGTTGTATATGTATGTATATATATACATATGTATATATATGCATGCGTGTGTGTATATATTACATCTTCTTTATTCATTCATCAATCAGTGGGCACTTGGGTTGCTTCTATATCTTGGCTATTGTAAATAATGCTGTGATAAACAGGGATGCATATATTTTTTAAGTTAGTATTTCTATTTTCTCTTTTTAGTGTTTATTTATTCTTGAGAAAGAGAGAGAACACAAGTAGGGGAGAGGTAGAGAGAGAGAGAGGGGGAGACATAGAATTTGAAGCAGGCTCCAGGCTCCAAGCTGTGAGCACAAAGCCTGATGCAGGGCTCAAACCCACGAACTGTGAGATCATGACCTTAGCCAAAGTCGAACACCTAGCCAACTGAGCCACCCAGGCACCCCCCATTTTCTTTGAATAAATACCCTATTAGTGGGATTACCAGATTGTATGGTATTTCTATTTTTTAATTATTTGAGGAATCTCCATACTGTTTTCCAGAGAGGCTGCACCAGTTTGCATTCCCACCAACAATGCATGACGTTTCCTTTTTCTCTGCATCCTCACCAGCACTTGTTATTTCTTGTGATTTTGATTCCAGCCATTCTGAGATGTGTCAGGTGATATCTCGTTATGGTTTTGATTTACATTTTCCTAATGATTAATGATGTTGAACATCTTTTCATATTTCTGTTGGCCATCTGTATTCTTTGGAAAAATGTTCAGCCTCTCTGCCCATTTTTAATCAGGTTATTTGTTTTTTGTTGTTGAATTGTATGAGTTCTTTGTATATTTTGGATACTAACTCCTTATGGAATATATCATTTGCAAATATCTTCTCCCCTTCAATAGGTTGCCTTTTAACTTTATTGATGGTTTCTTTTGCCTTATTGATGGTTTCCTTTTTAGTTTGATGTATTCCCAATAGTTGTGTTTTTTTTTTGCTTTTGTTTTATCTGTCTCCAAAGACTATAGCCCTTATTGTTAAACCCAAATCAGATGTCAGTAGCAACATAGTGCTAATGAAATAAACAAAAACTGAACACAAATTGTATTACACTTCACTCTTATGGAGAAAGTTAAGTTAATTAAAGGAAAGAGACACCAAAAAAGGTCACACTGGGAAAGTATCATGTTTTATTGATTAGAAATAATAAACACAGAGATTTACTTTGGCAAGCCATCCTAAGAAACTTTTTTTTCTTTTTCTTTTTAGAATAGGGCAAAGAATCAGAAACTTTGAAGTGCAAAAACTATTGAAATGTCCATCTAAGGCCATCCCTTTGTCATCATAGGCAAGAGCCTTGACATCTGTATTTTTAACAAGCTTCTCAGGAGATACTGAGGCTTAACGTGTGTAGAGTGAATAGACCACCAGTGGCCAATGCACAGTTAGGCAACTTACAGGAGCTCAGACAGGAGCCACTTAAAAGGGCACCCTAGTAAGAAGGGTGTCTGCCTTGATGCTTAGATTCATAAAGAGTTAATGGAGAAGGAAAAACATTGCTTCTCACATTTCCTTTTAAAACTTGCTCTGTTGGGGCTCTTGGGTGGCTCAGTCAGTTAGGCGTCCAACTTCCACTCAGGTCATGATCTCGCGGTTTGTGAGTTTGAGCCCCGTCTCGGGCTCTGTGCTGGCAGCTCCGAGCCTGGAGCCTGCTTTGGATTCTGTGTCTCCCTCTCTGTCTGCCCCTCTCCTGCTCATGCTCTGTCTCTCTCTGTCTCAAAAATAAATAAAACATTAAAAAAAAAACTTGGCTCTGTTAAAAACAAAAACTCCTTTCTGACTTACTGATTGTTATTTTAATGGCTGCTTCTTTGGTCGAAAATTGGTATTAGTTAAGAATACAGTCTCTTAAATGGAAAGACTCCTTTAGGAACCATAGACAAAACACACCTGTAGGTCAAGTCTGAAATTTCACAGGTGGGATGATGGATGGTGCCCGTGTCTGTGAGACACAATCGCCAACATTCCAGGATGCATGAGGGATAGACAGGTGGTCTCTTGAATGCTACCTCTTCTAATAGCTTTGCAGAGTTCAAAAACATCTTAGTAGTTCTTTAAAAGGCTTATAATTAGCTATGTCAGCTAAGACTATTTAGAACCGTAGAACATATCCTACCAAGAATTGTCACAAGAATACTACTTTTCTTTTTTAATGCCAAGATGTCCCTTCTAAAGATGTCACAAATGTCAAGGTTTCCTTTATTAATTTCTGCTGCACTTTGTTAATTTAGTTTGTCAGTCAGCCAGTCTGCCAGTATCTTTTACATTCCTACTCTTTGCCAGGCTCTATAATAAGTGCTGCCAAAAAGAAAAATGACTAACACTTGCCGCTCCTTCCTGAAGAGACCAGAGTCTAGTGGAGACAAATAAATAGATAATGACAGGAAGAGAATATGATGTGTAGTTTGATAGAAAGAAGCATAAGAGGCACAGAAGTAACTGAACCCAAACTTAAGAACTGGAATAAGTCTGTGTTGGAGGAAAGACCATTTGCTATGGTTAATTATAGCCTGGTTCTCCCTGGAAGTTCTCAGTCTATTTTTTTTCCTTTTCCTTAGGTAGTCAGAATACAAGACAGGGCGTGTGATAACTATGGCAGACAGCTTTGCAATTTTCTTCACTCCTCTTGATGAGTAACTCTATTTCTTATAATTCATTGTAGTTTAACTTTTTGAAGTACCAAGAAAAGGCAGAGGGAACTAGTTTCGTATCAGATTACTGTGTGTGTGTGTGTGTGTGTGTGTGTGTGTGTTGCCTTCCCAAAAGGGGGGGTTGGGGGGAAACAGTAGCTCTTCCATTTCAGTAAATACAGAAAAACAGACTTATTCCTTCTCTTGAGGTGTTTATTCAACGAGCAATGTTTGGAAATTGGTATCACCTGGATGCTTTGATAGGCCATGGTTGGGATAAACTTTATTTAGCATACTTATCCTGAATAGCAATTAGAAGCCAGCAGACTCTGGATGAAGAGCATACAGAGATTTTTTTTGTACTATTTTATTTTGTAACTTTTTAAGGCTAGAAATTATTTCAGATTGAAAAGTTTAAAATATATACGAAAAAGGAAACAAAGAAAAAAGGAAGGTAGCAGGATTTCACCAGGAAGGGGAAGGCAGAAAAAGGTAGTAAGAGAGGGAACTCAAGTAAGGGTATAGAGACATGAACCCACATGGTGTATCCAAGTATGTAGTTTAAAAGGCTGGAATATAAGATATCCAAGGCATAAGGGATAGGAAATAGCATGAGCAAATATGACTCTAAGGAGACAAGATCATAGAGGAACTTGTATACCATGCTAAGGTTTTTATTTGCATTTTGTAGGGTTCCAAACCCCAGTGAAGTGTTTGCAACAGAAAAGTGACTTGATTACATTTGCATTTTTAAAAGATCACTGGTGTCAATATGGAGATTTAATTGGAGGAAGATGAAGCCAAGGATGAGGCAACCAATAAGAAGGCTATTTAAATAATCCAGTAAAAGATTATGTGGAATTAGAAAATCATAAGACAACACAAATTATGATTCAAACATGATTAAAATTGCAGTTGAAACCACAGAGCACATATCACAATGGCATTTTATGAGATATCTCAATAGAAAGGAAAGTTTTTGGCATTCGAGCCCTTGAAACCACAAAGCACTGAGCTAATCATGATTTATTATAAAAATATGGAAGAGAGAAAAATATTTGTAAATCCTTTACTACAAAAAGTATACTAAATAAAAAGAATTATTCAGCCGCAGTGAAAAAAAAACTAAACCTATCGTACTCTATATATTGTTACTATAAAATTGAGATTATGGCCAGTTTGCTAAAAGGGGACAAGGATTTCCTGTAATACTTTGCTTTCTAATCACTAAGATTTGTAATTTTCTCCTTAATATAATCCTTAATTCTAAGTTGCTGCAAGTTTGTTTTGCATGTTTGTGATTAGATGTATTTTACTCACTATATGTTTGTTTACAGGAATTTGCACTTACTACATTATGAGGTAGAAAATTGAGTTTTCTCGTTGAAATTGTAGTTTACACTGACTTCTTTCTGGAATGCTTCTACTGTATAAGATGCATGAATTTTAAGTGTTGATCCTTGTTGTTGGCTTTTTTCCCTATAGACATATTTGAGAATAAAATCTGATGCATGATTCCACAACATTCATTCAAACCAGGTCTGTTTCTTCCACAATGACAAGAAGGCTAACCTAGAATTCAGATGGTCATGGAGAGAATCAGATGTAGTTAAGCAATGTTGTAGAGGCAGATAAATGGGTCCCACTCTTTATAAGATAATCAATGATGAAAGAGAGGGGGCTACTTCCCAGATTTCTGTCTTAAGTGATGAGGAATATAGCACTGTCATTAACCAAACTGCAGGAGAAAGAGCAGCTTCAAGAGATAAGTATCACTTCAGATATATTAAATTGAACATGCTTTAGTTACATTCAAAAGCATATTCAGCAGGTACTTGAAAATATGGATCTGAGTTTAGGAGAGACACTGGAGTTGGCAATAAAGATTTGAGGATTAACAATGTATTAGTGACAGCAATTGCTATGACACTGATGCCCATTGAAATAACAATCCTTTACATTTGTAGAGCATGTGACAATTTTTTAAGCACACTTACCATATAATATCTCATCTGAGGTAGTAGTTCAAAATTACTCCCATTTTACAGATGAATACACTAAAGACAAGATAGGTTAACAGTTGCCCAAATTCACAAGTCCACCTTAGACACAGATCCTCTAATTCTAGTACCAATGTTCTTTGTATTGTTCCATATTGACTTGATGAAATCATTGTGTGAAAATCTGTGGGAAGGACTGTGGCATTAAATACTATGCTCTCCAACTTGGGTAAACCTAATCATTCAGAAACAAATGTTGAATTCTCCATCGCACTAGAATTGTAACTAATTAAGCACACATAAACTTACACATGCTTAATTCTGAAAGTTCTGTAGGTATTTTTTACCATCCTCCCACAGTTGGGATCTGCTTCCTTCATGTACTTCTGGAAGTTTCCCACCCCTTGTCATGGGGGAAAAAGGAGACTTGGAATTAACTAAGTGCTATATTGCCCTCCACTTGCTCTCCTGCGGCAAGAAGAATTCACTTGTCCTATGCCATTTACCTTAATCCATAAACACATAGAGAGGACAGAATGAGTAAACTGTTGGATCCAACATGTCATTCTTAGGGACTCTTCACGAAGAGTTGATAGGGAATTTAGGTGGGCACAAAATCACAGACGAGCAGTGTCATCCACTGTGCCATTGAATTTGGCAATCTGAGTTACTCAGACCAGAATGTTCTCTAACCTAAAATATATCTCTTATGGAGAAACTGGTTAAAACTCATAAGTATGAGGTTATTTATTTTCTAGAGGGAAAGAGTTTTGAATATTTAAGGTGAAATGGTATTGAATGGGATGAATAGGATTTCAGAAGAAATTTTTTAAAGAATGTGGCCTACTTAAAGGCAAAAAGCAAGAACTATTTGTGGAGTGGAAAGAAGTAGTGAAGGACTCAGAAAAGGAAACAAAAGCAATGCTGCTAACAAAAAAAGCACTGGTCTTGGAAGTAGTGTGCACTCGACCGTGCAGAATTGCATCTACTTTAAAGTACAAAATGAACATTTTTCAAGTGGAGCCACAATAGTGGCTATTGAAATGCAGCAAAATGATCCAGAAATCAAAAGATATAAAGCAATCTCAGCAACTGAAATAAAGCTCCAGACACACTACTCCCAATCACACATAAATGTCAGACGCCATATATTTTATACCCAAAGATAGCATTAAATTTAATGGGAATTTTACATGCACAAAGACTCTGGAGTTCGGACACATGAAATGAAGATTTGAATTGCTAATTTTCAAGAATGGATCAGGGGGACCCCTATAAGCCTTGGAAAAGTAAGACTTGGGATTTGAGCAGTTTTTCTTTGGTGGGTGTAGATTGCTATTGGCTGAGTAAGATGTTCTCAGTTGGACTTCCCTTTCTATGTCCCTTTAATGTAGAGACTGACAAAGCATCTCATACAGATGGGTCCATAAAACATCTGGAAATAAATGAGGAAAATAAAATCAAAGGTAGGTGATGACAAAAAGAAAGAAGGAAAGAAAGAAAGAAAGAAAGAAAGAAAGAAAACTGCAGGGAAGAGTAAGGCATTATAAAGGAGAGTCAGACAAAGGACTTGAAATAAGTAAAGAATATAAACAATTGGACAATCTTTTTGTGTTGGTCTGGTAAATCTTATCCTTATTAGATATATGCTAGACATTAAGAAATAAATATTATCTCTTACAAAACACAAAAAGAGATAAGAATAAGTATATTCTAATAGTCAATATCATTTGGGATAGATTTCTTTTAATGCATTCACTATGTCTGCATTTTTCCAAATGAGCATGCTTATTTTTATGGGAAAATGTCTTATTTTAAATAGGCATGATTACTTTCTAAGAAAAATCTTACAGTTCAAGCATCACCAGCATCTATAATAATGGTATACCCCACAATTTAGGCCTACACAATATCCACATTGTTGAAAGAACTGAATACGAGATAGAAGATCTGGTTTCCAATTCCTATTGGAATTTCTATTACTAGCTGTGCAGTTTGGGCAAATCACTTTCATTCTCTAAGCCCCCACTTCCTAATAGATGAAACTTAGATGTTAATGGCCACCCACTCCATTCACAGAGTAGGAAGAATAAACAATAAAATGTATTTCCGACTACAATGACATCTACAAAGTGTTAGTGTGGTATAAACAATGCTAAAATGCACAGTAGATCAATTTCATCTACAAGAGTCACATTGTAATAATATTCACATTGTTTTTTTAATAATGTGCCATAATGTATTCTTCTCTTTAAAAATGCAAAAACACAAAAATCACATAGAAGGAAATGAAAGTTAACCATAAATATTACCATCTTAAAAAAAACTCCTGTTAATTTTTTAATATGTATTTTTATGGTGATATATGAATGTTGTGTCAGGCAGAGAATAGGTAGAAAAATGAATTCTGAGAAGGAGGATTGAAATAAAGAGAGTTAATGAAGGGACTGCTTTCAGAAGTATGGGCAGAGTTAAGGGATTAGACAGGGCATGGTGAGGCACACACAGCTAGAACAGGAACAGAGCTAGAACAGGAAGCTAATACCACCCTCTCTCTGGCTAAAGGCCACGGAGAGAAAAATACAGCTACCTGGCAGGAGCTGTGGTTACGGAGAACCATAAATTGATACAAAAGAGGGAAGAAATCAAACACTGGATCACTTTCTTTGCCAACCCTCCAATTTTACACTAATGCCTTCCATTGGCCAAAACCAATTCTAAGCCCTCTGATGAAGAAGCTCCCAAAATACCATCTATAAGAGTCAGTCTCTTCGGGCACACAACAAAGCAGTCAAGGATGGAAAGTCAATCTGATGGGAAGCTGATGGGAAAGTCAAGCAGAGAACAATTAGAATGTATATTAAAATGGAAAATAGTTGTATTTAGTTAGTTTTGTATATTAATCTTCCAGTTAACATTGTATCAATGACCATGTTCCCATATTACTTAAAGTCTTTCCTGTGGCATAATTTTCAATGACCTCAGAGCATTTTATCAACAGGATATATTGCAATTTATTGGAAATAATAAATTATTTCATTTTTCTCTTCTAAATATCCTATTTATATATCAATATTTTTTATTTATCTCAGAGTGATCTTATAACCTCTTGGATTTGGGATAACTTGATTAAAGATCTAAAGTTCTTGCTTGATGTGCCAAATTCTCTTCCAGCAAATACATGAGAGTGCCCATTTTAGTACAAACTCACCAATACTAGGAATTTTCATATTTTTAATTTTACCATTTCGATCAGCAAAGAAAAACCTATCCCATTTTAATTTGCATTTCTTTTATTAATAGTAATATTAAGCATGTTTTCAATTTTTTCTGTAGGAAACCAAGTTCCTGCCTTTTTCTGGTTCTTCTTTTACAAGGAATCATTTACAAGGACATTTGAAATAAGATGTTCTGCTATCAGTTTATTCTCTAGTTATTTTAAGTATATTTGTTTTATTGCCACAAATTATTTTCTACCATTTTTTTTAATTTCCAAGGCATAGGTTTTTAGGTGAAATTCCAATTTAAAAAATCTTTGAAGCTTAGAATTCCTTATTGTTTTGTAAATATAAAGTAATAATTTTGCTGCACCATCCACCATTGACATCTGGGATGAATTATTTCAAATTTAGGAAGACAGAATAGAGTGAAGATGGGTAGATGATTTGTCAAAGCCATTGAAATGATACTTTTTAATAACCTACTCTTCAGGTAAATAAACTAAGATCCCATGGCAGATTGGAGGAAACATGGCCACAATATTTGCTAACTACTCCCTTCTAAAGGTGAAGCATTTTTCCCCACCTCTTAAATCTGGGCTGGCCTTGTGTCTTGCTTTGACCGATAAATAGAATATGTCAGAAGTGATGTAGGGGCGCCTGGGTGGCGCAGTCGGTTAAGCCTCCGACTTCAGCCAGGTCACGATCTCGCAGTCCGTGAGTTCGAGCCCCGCGTCGGGCTCTGGGCTGATGGCTCAGAGCCTGGAGCCTGTTTCCGATTCTGTGTCTCCCTCTCTCTCTGCCCCTCCCCCGTTCATGCTCTGTCTCTCTCTGTCCCAAAAATAAATAAACGTTGAAAAAAAAATTAAAAAAAAAAAAAAAAAAAAAGAAGTGATGTTATGGGGATTCTAGAACCTGGGATTTAGGAGACTTTGCAGTTTCTGCTTTCACCCTCTTGGACCACTACTATGACCTAGCTACAGAAGGAAGCCTGTCCAGCTTAGCAGAGTAAGAGGCCATGTTAAAGGAGAACTGGGTGCCTTTGTCTGCAGCTGGTACCAATAATCAGGCTTCCAGCTCAGTCAGCCCTCCAGTTGAATGTAGCCATGCGAACAAGTTCAGGCAAAATCAGTAGTGGAATCACACAGCCAACACACAGTATTGTGAGAAAAAATAAATCATAGTTGTTTGAGTCACTAGAGTTTGTCGTGGACTGTTTCTCAGGAATGGTTAATAGATGCAGATCTCATAAGAGGATATGTTTCTGAACCACTGACTGCTTTCAGTTTTATCCTACAATACAGATGCAGGAAACAATAGAACATGAAAGCTTTCTCCTAGAAGTAAATGAAGAAACAGAATGTGAAAGAATCACATACAAGTTGATAAAAACCAAGATATGTTAGTTTTTGAGAGGAAGAGTTGATTAATAAAATTAAATTATATGTGTAAACCACATGACAACTAAAGGGTAAATCGACTTCCAGGGCATGTGTGAGCTTCTTTGGATCCATCCTCCCATGGAAAAGCCACGTTGCCAGTCTGTCCAGCTCTGGGCACCTGAGGTGCTTCAGGGCACAGAATGTAGCCACTGTGGAGAGACAAAGCTGGTAACCCATGGGTGTTCCTAGACCCACCATATTCTACAGCAGAAGTCTGAAGAATTCAAGAATTCTAAATTCATATCTGGTCTTCCAAGTTATAATGAAGGAATATTTACTAGGATAAGAAGACAAAAATTTTAAGTTTATTAACTTGACTTAAAACTAAAACATTCAGCTTTGTGTTACCTTGGCCTCTGCCACAGTCTTTTCCAGGGCTCCACAAGTGTTACAATTAGTCCTAACCCTCTAAACTGCAGTCCATTGATCCCTAAGGACACATCAATATATTCTTTCCCATCACATGTTCACTTTCGATTCTAATATTTTCATCATTTGAGTTTCAGTTGAACAAGTTTTGACTTAGCACTTGCTATGTGCTGAATAAAAGGTGGTGCATGATAATTACTGAAATAACTCTTTAGTTAAAAATAAATATCCCCAATATTTCAAATTTTGGAACACTATGAGATGGTATTGCAAATGCTGATGTAACTTTAAGCAATTTTGTTTGCTTTTTATAGCCTCATTTCTAATTCCTTTTTAATAAGTATCTGAAATGTAGTTGAGATTGTAGCTATTCATTATAGTTTTCTTTTACTGTGTGTATTTCCTTGTGTGTGTGTTTTAATGGGTTTTCTTTGCTCTGTAATAAAATAAAAAAGTAAAAAACACTCAAACAGTATACAAAACTGTGAAAGTATTCTGTGGCTAATTCCCTGAGCCAAGAAAGTAGCAAAATAGTTGGCAAGAAAGGGAGGATTCAAGAGATACTTGAGAAGAAAGTTACTTGATACTTGAGAGACAAGACCTGCATAGAAGGTGAGGGTTGAAGAGAAGAGAGAGAGGAAGAACCAAAAATGATGACCAGGCTTTGGGTTAGAGCATTAATAAGGTCATGTTGCTCATTGAGATGGGGAACACCATGAGTAGGGAAGCAACTAAGAAAATTAAGATACTAATTAAATGTCCAAATGCTGCATGTGGAGAATGGATGAGGTGGCAGAAAGTGCTATCGCAGTATGACTCTTCTTCTAATTGATTAAAGCCATGATCATCCCCATGTTAGAATAATCATCCTGTTTGGTCACTTTTAGCATGTCTATTTGGATATTAAGCCCATTTCTTGCTTTTATTTTGCCTGGTATTCCATTTAACTAGTAAAGCACTCATCCTACAACACTACAGACAGACTCCGAGGACTTGACTCCTAGAACCCCTGTTGGAAACACTACAGGGAATGAAAACTGGGTTCGAGTCTGGCTGACTGCTGTGCTTCCTATTAATGGATAGAAATGTAATATTCATTAAAAAGAATTCAGACTTCAATCGCTCTAATAATCATGAGCTTCTTTCATCAATGCATAATAGAACAAAAAGATTGATTTTCATTAGGAATGACTTTCAACATTTTTTTTTACTTCTTATATAAAAAATAAATCTGTTCAAAGTCTTATGAGGTCTAAGATATTTCTGGTCTGCTTGGAAACAGTAGGCAAGTTTTTATACAGTTGTTCTACTCTTCACCAGTGTAGCCAATTTAAAACATTCCATTATTTGGTGAAATTTAGCAGCCTAAAATTGCTTTCAGTTAAGAAGCCCCTCACTTCTCTCCTGCTTACAAAAATATTGTTTTTTAAAAGGACATTTAGTATGACTAGGACATTGTGTGCCTTCAAGTTTTTCCTATAGTGGGTTATGAGAGAAATGAGGAACAGGAAATAGTCATCAATAAAGTTACTCCATTGCCCATATAGAGTCCCCCAAAGTTAGAAAATGAATACTTAATATTTTCTAAGTGTCAATAAAATACTGAATATTTTCATCAGAATAAGACCTTGTCCATAGGCATCTGTATTTTCAGGGGGTCAAAGACATGTGAGTCCTCCAGAGTGCATGGCCGCTTTAGATTGTATAGACTTTCCTTGTGATTTTAAAATGGATTATTGTTAAATTTGAAAACCTGTCTACAGACTAAAAAGGGTAGAATTAAAAGGACCCAAAGAAATCATACAATTTGACTTGGTCAGTTACAGCATCACATTCTCCTGGCCATCGTGATTGATCTAAGGATGGACACATGACCCAAAGCAGTGTGACACCTGGAGACTGAAGCTGGGAGGGAATCACACATCCTGCCCTCTTCTGTTTATAAATGTTCCAAGTGTAGTGAATGAATGATGTTTGTTGGTGTGTACTAAAGTTTTATATATTGAATACATGGATGAAAAACTGAGGCCTAGAGAGATTGCATAGTTTTCCCAAAGTCACAGAGAGATGAAGTGATAGTAAGGACTCTATCAAAAGAGATTTTTCCCTTAAAAAGTGGCTGAAGCATGAAAATAGCCTATTGATTCGTATGACTAAAATCTAGCAGAGAAGGCTTCAGACACACTGGATTCAAGAGCTCAAAAGATGTCAAGGCTTGGCTTCTCTTTATCACTCAGCTTTGTCTTTCCAGGTCATTAGCTTCACCCACAGGCTCCACAAGGTGATCACTAGAAGTCTAGGCCAACCTCTTCCTATGGCCAAAAGTCCCAGAAAGGGAGGGTAAAAAAGCATGCAACTTTCTCAGGGGTCCTAGCACAAGCCTCATTGGGTCTCATTGACACTGACTGGGTCATGTGACCAGTCTTCGATCAACTGCTCTGGCTGGGAGATTGTGATATTCTGATTGGCCTACTCTGTGTCACATGCTCACTCTGAGCCAGTGAGAGTCAGCTCCATCTGAAGAGATGCATGGAAGAGAGCAGGGTCAGAGTGGTTCCTGAGGGAGAATCATTCCATTAACCAGAAAATACTGGATGGTTAAAAACTACAGATGCCTACTACAGCAGCCAAGCATTGTCTGGATCACCAACAATCACTTCGAGAAAGAAGCTATTTCCTCTACTCCTTTTTGCCTTATAATTAAAAATCTCTGAACAAGCTTTGAGAAAGAAAAAGCAATGAATAGAATAGGGAGACTCAATGGACTGAATACAAAAACAAGGTAACTTTCTAACCAGCTTTCTTATTCTTCCAGACCATTAGCACTGGGATAGGGGAGCAAGGGCCTCCCTTCTTGCACTCACTGCCCAGTTTTGATTTGGCTGCAGCCTCCTCAACACATTGCTGCTCCACTCAATCTGAGGCTGAGAGTTGGACATCCCATAGGTCTATGAGAGATAGAAAGAAGATGGTCCCCGTATTCCCAAGATAAAACTTTCTATGCTCTATGTTCTTGTGTTCTTGTGTTATATGTTCCACTGACATATGTTCTTATGTTCTATGCTCTTGTGTTATATGTTCCACTAACATACAAATTAACAGCTGAAAGCAGTGACTGAAGGTCTATTGAGAGCAAATAGGGGGCCCAAATGAAGTATCATATGGGGTGGTGGGATCCATCAGTGGCAAATTTCCTGGTTTTCTCAGTTTTACTGAGGAACCAGCCAGACCAGACTCTGCCAGGCATATTCATATTTATAACTGAAGGCACTATGTTCCACTATGTCTTCTGCAACCTCTGCTTCTGGACCCCAGATGATCTGCACATGGGATCATCTGCTAACCTGCTTCTTAAGGCTTGTATTAACCATGCAGACAAAACTGAGCTCCCTTTCCTCCTTGTTGGTTTCAACATCCCTAGAGAAGGAAATGATTGCCCCAACTTGCATCGTTTGTTCAACTGTAGCCTGAAAGTGAGGACGTGGGGAACAAAGTGGCTGCTCCCATGGTGACAGTTTAAATCAAGGGGAAGTGGGTCCAAAAACAATTGGGATGAGGAAAAAGCAGAAAATATAACAAGTGTCTAGGTCAGAGTGATTCCACTGCTCTGGCTGGGTGCTTCTATGGCTGCTGCCTGTGGAAAACTTTAAATCTTAGGCCAGGGCTATACCAAGGTATTCAGGGGCTTATAATTTGGTGTCCGTTCATTCATTTACTATAAAAAGAAAAATATTTTGCACCAAAATAAATCATATTCTTCCTTATTAAGTTCCAAATAAGGAATTTATTACATAGTTTTTAAATTCATTTCACTAATTTTTCTGTCAGTAAAAACTCACAGATGTTAGACACATTCTTGTTCAACATGGATGTATTTATGTATACACATAAACATAAGTTTTTAAACTTTATCTCCAGGTTTAACATCTTTCTCACTAACAGAAAATATCTTTCTTACTTTTCTGTAGCTCATAGTCTCCGATTTACTTTTATAATTTTTCTGAGCCAGATAACTTTTTAAGAGACAAATTAAAGTTCTTAAAATAAAATATGAAAATAAATATAAAACGCAACATAGTGAGGTCAAAATTAAACATACGTTCATATATGTAAAGACATTGAGTTTCTTCCTTTTCCAGAGTTAATCTAATTTTCCTAACAATCCCTTAGGTTATTGGATAATAGAGAAAAAACTTGAAATCAATTTGGTCTATTAAATTTACCTAACTCAATGAAATAAACAATCTCTTTACATGATCCAATCTTGTTCAGATAAAGTTCCTTCCCCTTTTGTATTTTTTTTTCCCTCCTCTTGCTCCTCTCCAAGATGGCAGGTGATTATTGAGGGGCTGGAAAAGAAGGGCCCATGTGGCCTCCCAGTGGTAGGGAGAGAAGGTATCATTTTCCTACACATAAACCCTTGCGTTCTTCTCTAGCTACCTTGATCACTAAAATACTGTAGTATCCTTTCGTTGCCTGGTGATGAGTCATCCTGCTGGTATCAAATGAAAAAAATCTGTGTGGAAGGTGCTCTTACTTTGATCAGTGTCCTCTGATTACCCCTGCCCAACTGCCCCCTCCTTAGTAATTGCTGATGTTGTGTGTACCTCTAAGATCTCACTGCAATTCCCAGCTGATTCCCAGGGAGAATGGTCTTCTTAACAGCAGTCAGCTGAAGGCTCACTCTACATCCCTCTGACATCCCTCCTGCTACACCCACCATCCAGTGCCATCAGCTACTTCCCACATCTCTCCGCAGAATCTGTGAGAATTTCTTGGTCTTCCACACTGTAGAGATGGAGTTCTCTCTCTGCGTAAATGCCCTTCATCAAGGATTTTATCCTGAGATGGCCACCACAGCTTGGTATAGGAGGAGCCATCATGAAAGCTGGTCTCTTCTCAACCTTATAAGAGAGAAGTTAAAGGTATGTCTACTTTTGGATCTTCTCCTCAACCCATCTAATACATCTCTGTTACAATTTCAACCCCGAAGAAGAAAGTCAGGACAAGTGTGTTGCAACTCCTATTGTGACTTACTTCGATTCCCTTGTCCTTTCATTTTTTTCTAATTGGGGCTCCTGGGTGGCTCAGTTGATTAAGCATCTGACTTCAGCTCAGGTCATGATCTCACAATTCGTGGGTTTGAGCCCTACATCGGGCTCTCTGCTATCAGCACAGAACCCACTTCAGATCCTCTGTCTCCCTGTCTGGCCCTCTCCCACTTGCACAAGCTCTCGCTCTCTCTCTCTCTCAAAAATAAACACTAAAAGATTTTTATTAGGGGGCTCCTGGGTGGTTCAGTCGGTTAAGCGTCTGACTTCAGCTCAGGTCATGATCTTATGGTCTGTGAATTCAAGCCCCACGTCGGGCTCTGTGCTGACAGCTCAGAGCCTGCAGGCTGCTTCAAATTCTGTGTCTCCGTCTCTTTCTGCCCATGCCCCCCCCCCTCTCTCTCTTTCTCTCTCAAAAATAAATAAACATTAAAAAATTTATTTTTATTTTTATTATAGTTGGCATACCAATGTTACATTAGTTTCAGGTGTACAACATAGTGATTTGAGAAGTTTATATGTTATGCTATACTCACCACCAGTACCATCTGTCATCATATAACACTATTATAATATCATTGACTATATTCCTTATGCTGTACCTTTTATTCCCATGACTTACTCCTTCCATAATTGAAAGCCTGTATCTCCCATTCCTCTTCACCCATTTTGCCCATCCACCCCAGCTGGTAACTATCAGTTTGTTCTCTGTATTCATAGGTCTTATTTTGCCTTGTTTGTTTGTTTATTCATCTGGTATTTTTACATTCCACATATGAATAAAATTATATGGTATTTGTCATTCTCAGTCTGACTTATTTCATTTAGCATAATACCCTCTAGACCCACCCCTGTTGTTGCAAATGGCATGATTATATCCTTTTCATGTCTGCATAATATTCCATTATGCATACACACACACACACACACCCCACATCTTTATCCATTCGTCTATTGATAAACACAGATTGTTTCCATATATTGGCTATTGTAAGTAATGCTGCAATAAATGTAGGGGTGCATATGTCTATTTGAATTAGTGTTTTTGCTTTCTTTGGGTAAATACCCAGTAATGGAATTATTAGATCATGTGGTATTTCTATTTTTAATTTTTTGAGAAAACCCCATACTCTCTTTGCAATGGCTGCACCAAGTTACATTCCCACAAACAGTGTACAAGGGTTCCTTTTTCCCCATATCCTCACCAACACTTATTTCTTGTCTTTTTTATTTTAGCCATTCTGACACGTGTAAGATGATATCTCATTGTGGGTTTGATTTGCATTTCCCTGATGATTAGTGATGCTGAGTATATTTATAACCTTTTTGTGTGTGTATGTTTTCTTTGGAAAAATGTCTCCTGGGGTCCCCTGCCCATTTTTAATTGGATTGCTTATTTTTTTTGGTATTGAATTTTGTAAGTTATTTATATATTTTGATATTAACCCCTTATCAGATATATCATTTGCAAATATTTTCTCCCATTCAGTGGGTTGCCTTTTTATTTTGTTGATGGTTTTCTTTGCTGTGCAGAAGCTTTTTATTTTGGCATAGTCCCAATAGTTTATTTTTGCTGCCGTTTCCCTTGCTTTAGGAGACATATCTAGAAAAATGTTGCTATAGCCAATGTCAGAGAAATTACTGCCTGTGTTCTTTACTAGGGTTTTTATAGGTTCAGGTCTCACAGTTAGGTCTTTAATTCATTTTGAATTTATTTTTGTGTACAGCATAAGAAAGTGGTCCAGTTTCATACTTTTACATGTAGCTGTCCAGTTTTCTCAGCACCATTTATTGAAGATATAGTCTTTCCCTATTGCATATTCTTATCTCTTTTGTCATAGATTAATTGACTATATAAGTATGGATTGATTTCTGGGCTTCTTATTCTGCTCCATCAATCTACATGTTTATTTCTGTGCCAGTAGCATACTGTTTTGATTACTACAGCTTTGTTGTGTATCTTGAAATCTAGAATTGGGATACTTCCAGCTTTTTCTTTCTCAAGAGTGCTTTGGCTATTCAGGGTCTTTTGTGGTTCCATGCAAATTTGGGAATTAATTGTTCTAGTTTTGAGAAAAATGCTATTGGTATTTTGATAAGGATTGCACTGAATCTGTAGACTGCTTTGGGTTGTATGGACATTTTAACAGCATTAATTCTTCCAATCCATGAGCATGGAATATTTTTCCATTTGTTTATGTCATCTTCAATTTCTTTCATCAATGTTATATAGTTTTCAGAATATAGGTCTTTCACCTTGTTGTTTAAGTTTATTCCTAGGTATTTTATTCTTTTTGGTGTAATGATAAATGAAATTGTTGTCTTAATTTCTCTTTCTGCTACTTCATTATTAGTGTGCAGAAACACTACCAATTTCTGGATGTTAGTTTTGTATCCTGCAACTTTATCAAATTCATATATTTCTTCTAGTAGCTTTTTGGTGGAGTCTTTGGGATTTTCTATGTATAGTATTATGTCATCTGCAAATAGTGACAGTTTAACTTCCTCTTTACCAATATGGATGCCTCTTATTTCTTCTTATTGTTTCTTTCCTGTGGCTAGGTCTTCCAGTACTATATTGAATAAAAGTGGTGAGAGTGGACATCCTTGTCTTGTTCCTGATCTTAGAGGGAAAACTCTGAGTTTTTCACCATTAAGTATGATGTCAGCTGTGGATTTTTCATATATGGCCTTTATTATGTTGAGGTATGTTCTTTCTAAACCCACTTTGTTGAGAGGTTTTATCGTGAATGGTGTTGTATTTTGTCAAATGCTTTTTCTACATCTGTTGAGATGATCATATGATTTTTATCCTTTGTTTTGTTGATGTGGTGCATCATGTTGATTGATTTGCAAATATTAAACCATCCTTACATTCTGGAATAAATCCCACTTGATCATGGTGAATGGCCCGTTTAAAGTATTGTTAAAAGGTTTGCCAATATTTTATTGAGAATTCTGCATCTATGTACATCAAGGATATGGGTCTATAGTTTTCTTTTTTTTGTGTTATCTTTGTCTGGTTTTGATATTAGTGTAATGCTGACCTCCTAAAATGTATTTAGAAGTTTTCCTTTGTCTTCTATTTTTTGGAATAGTTTAAAGATAATAAATATTAACTCTTCTTTATTTTTTTTAAAATTTTTTTTTTCAACGTTTTATTTTATTTTTTTTTTTTGGGACAGAGAGAGACAGAGCATTAACGGAGGAGGGGCAGAGAGAGAGGGAGACACAGAATTGGAAACAGGCTCCAGGCTCTGAGCCATCAGCCCAGAGCCTGACGCGGGGCTCGAACTCACAGACCGCAAGATCGTGACCTGGCTGAAGTCGGACGCTTAACCGACTGCGCCACCCAGGCGCCCCGACTCTTCTTTAAATGTTTGGTAGAATTCACCTGTGAATCCATTTGGTTCTGGATTTGAATTTTGGGGTCATATTTTGATGACTTATCCAATTTTGTTACTACTAATTCGTCCAGTCAACTTTCTATTTCTTTCTGATTCAGTCTTTGAAGATAGTATGTTTCTAGGAATTTTTCCATTTCTTCTACATTGTCCAGTTTGTTGGCATATAGTTTTTTGTAGTATTCCTTCCTAATCCTTTGTATTTCTGAGGTGTCGGTTGTGACTTCTATCTTGTTCCTGATTTTATTTATCTGGGTCCTTTCTTTTTTTTTCTTGATGAGTCTGGCTAAAGGTTTTTCAATTTTGTTTATCTTTTCAAAGAACCAGCTTTTGGTTTCATTGACTTTTTTTCTATTTATTTTTAGTCTCTCTGTCATTTATTACTGCTCTGATATTGATTATTTCCTTCCTTCTACTCACCTTGGGCTTTAGTTGTTCTTTCTCTAGTTCTTTTAGGTGAGAGGTTAGATTGTTTATTTTATATTTTTCTTGTTTCTTGAGGTATGCCCTATATCACTATATATTTCCCTCTTAGAACTGCTTTCACTGCGTCCCAAGGATTGTAGACCATTGTGTTTTCATTTTCATTAGTCTCCATGTACTTTTTCTTTTATTTTTCTTTGGTTATTTCATTGGTTTCCACATGTTTGTGTTTTTTTCAGAATTTTTTTCTTGTGATTGAGCTCTCATTTCATACATCATCAAAACAGATACATGGTATGATTTCAATCTTTTTTTTCTATTTTTATTGTATTCTTTTTATATATTTTTTTATTCTCAAGTTAGTTAACATACAGTATAGTCTTGGCTTCAGGAGTAAAATCCAGTGATTTATCCCTTATATGTAACACCCAGTGTTCATCCCAAAACGTACCCTCCTTAATTCCTATCACCCATTTTCCCCACCTTCTCACCACCATCAACCCTCAGTTTGTTCTCTGTGTTTAAGAGTCTCTTATGGTTTCCCTCCTTCTCTGTTTGTATCATATTTTTCCTTCCCTTCCCCTATGATCATCTGTTGACTTTTTCAAATTCCACATATGAATGAAATCATGTGGTATCTGTCTTTCTCTGACTGACTTATTTCACTTAGCATAATACCCTCCAGTTCCATCCATGTTGTTGCAAATGGCAAAATTTCATTCTTTTTCTTTGTTGAGTAGTATTCCATTGTGTGTGTGTGTGTGTATGTGTGTGTGTGTGTGTGTGTGTGTGTGTGTGTATATATACCCATATTCCTAATCCATTTGTCACTTGATGGACATTTGGGCTGTTTCCATAATTTAGCTATTGTTGATAGTACTGCTATAAACATATAAACATCGGGGTGCATGTGCCCCTCTGTGATTTCAGTCTTCTCAAATTTATTGAGGCTTGTTTTGTGTCCTAACATGTGATCTATCTTGGAGAATGTTCCATGTTATGTCCATTTGATCTAATATGTCATTCAAAGACACTGTTTTCTTATTGATGTTCTGCCTAGATTATCTTCCATTGATGTAAGTAAGGTGTTAAAATCTCCTAATATAATTGTATCACCATCAATTTTTCCCTCTATCTTTGTTAATATTTGCTTTATGTATTTAGGTGCTTCAGTGTTGGGTGCATAGAGACTTACAATTGTTATATCGATCTCTTTATCATTATGTAATGCTCATTTTTGTCACTTGCTACAGTGTTTCATTTTTTTTTAACTTTATTTATTCTGAGAGAGAAAGAGAGCATGAGCAGGAGGTGGGGGAAGAGAGAGAGAGAGAGAGAGAGAGAGAGAGAATCCCGACCAGGCTCCACATTGTTAGCACAGAGCCTGATGCAGGGCTTTATCCCACAAACCACAAGATCATGACCTGAGCTGAACCCAAGAGTCGATGCTCAACCAACTGAGCCACCCAGGCACCCCTACAGTGTTTGTTTTAAAGTCTGTTTTGTCTGATATAAGTATTACTACCCCTGCTTTTTTTTTCTTTAATTTGCTTGTTAAATGTTTTTCTATCCATCAATCTGTGTGTCTAAATCTGAGGTAAGTCTCTTACAGGCAGCAAGAGATAGGTCTTTTTTTTTTATCCATTCCTCCACCTCATTTCTTTTGGTTAGAGCAGTTAGGCCATTTACATTTAAAGTAATTATTAATAGGTATGTACTTATTATCATTTTGTTATTTTTGTTTGTTTGTTTCTTTTATAGTTCTCTCTTCCTTTCTCCTCTTACTCTCTTTTTTTTGTGATTGATGAGTTTCTGTAGCATTACATTTGTCTTTCTTTCTCTTTATTTTTTGTGTATCCATTATGGGTTTGGGGTTTATTATTACCATAAGGCTCATATATAAAATCCTAAGTATATAGCAGCCTATTTTAAGTTGATAGTCACTTATGTTCAAACATATTCTTAAAAAAAGACAAAGTCTTTCTTTTGTTTTTACTCCCTCTTCCACATTTTAATAATGCTGTCATAATTTACATATTTTTATAATAATTTTCTAATGTCAATTATGGCCTTTTATTTTCCACTTAAAGAAGTGTCTTTAGAATTTTTATGAGGCTGGTTTAGTGACATTCCCTTCTTCTTTTGACCATCAACTGAAAGTTGAACAAATTTCAATTTCTATATCCTTTTCTTTTCAAATCAGAACTTTCTCTACATTAGATCCTGTTCCTTCCCAAGGTAGAATTTTCTATCCTTCTTTCTCTGAGCTATAATGTCAGTTGGCTACCAGGAAATGAGAGATATGAGAATGAGGAATAAAAAACACACACGACTTAATATTTTCAAGATATTATCTCATATACATTTGTGTTTGCATCAGAGAAGGTCAGTGCTCTCAAGGATCCCTTTTTTTTTTCATTTGAAGTTTTGTCTACTTTGGAAGGAACTGGCCTGATTTATATTTTGCCTGTTCTATGAGGAGTCACATATGGAGTACTGGATAAAAGAAGCCATGCCACATTTCTGATTTATGTCTATGGTGTTTTCATGTCCTTTTATAAGTGGACGCCAAAGGAAAGTCCTCTGGCTGACCCTCCTTTACTCCAGCTTTGCCTAGATCATAACTTCTCTGATACAAGAGATTTAGCAATTGCTGAAGAAAAAAATAGACATTCTCCTTACTGTAGTAAAATGAATTGATAAAAGGAAGCATTTTGGAAAGAAAGTGAATAGCCATCCAAAGCATTTCTGCCAAGAAAAAAATACTTACAGATTTGTCTATTGATGGGATGCTCTAGCCCTTGATTACAATCTGGCTTGTATTGGTCTCTAAACACTTCCCATGAATTCACACTGTTGGGCATGAAAGGATTAAGCATTACATCATGAGCACCTATTGCCTGAACACCTCTAATGGTCCTACATAGAAAAGGTTCCACACCTTGCAAATGGAGGGACTGGGCACTGCCTCACCTCCCTCCACAGTTTCCTAGTTTTGACCCTAGCCTCATGACCACACCTGTGTGCCACTGTGCACACAGTGCACACTGTCTTCTCCTCTCCCACATCATTCCTTTCGCATATCATCCCTGCCATCGTTCTGCTAACTCCCTGTCCTACATCAGACCACGACCACATCTGTCCTTAAGTCCAGTTGCCTAGGTCCAGTGGCTTACTCTCAATATCTGCCTGCCTGATTTTGCTTGGTTCACTTTGTGGAAGGCCCAACTCTTTCCCAAGCTAAACCTCAATTTTAATGACTTCTATTTCTGGTGCACATGTGACTGGTTCAAGCACACAAGGAAAAGTGTGAAGGCAGGTGGGGGCCAAGGGCAAGAAATAGCCCAGTTCTATTCTCAATAACATAAAACCCTGCCACCGTATTCACACCACCTTGTAATGGTGCTCATGGTTGCTCTGATATTCTATATCATTCTAGTGTTCTGTACCAAGCACTCCAGTCTTGACTTGGCAGTTTAGATAAGAAGTATAAATTTCAACTAACAATGCATCCATTCAGTCAATGAAATACATGCAAATTCAAACTGTTGATGGATAAGTTACTCATCCTCTTGGATATCCCAACTCCTGTAAAGGTAACTCTCAGATAAAAGAATTGTACATCTTATTTTATTTCACTGCATCACATGAAATGAGGTCTTAGAGGCTCCACAGTAGGGTGATATTTTCTTCCCCCATAGATGGCCCAGTAAGTTTGGTTGAAGGAGTAACAAACCATTCTGTGAACTCTTCCACATAGCCCCGGACCTGATCTGTTTTCTCTCTATCCATGACACCTGTTCTTTCTGGTCCACCCACAGACTTTGTCCTTCATTTAGGTCTCCTTTTGTCTCTTTTACTTGGCTATCTCACATGATTCCAAGCTCAGCCCTGCTCGGATGACTCTCAAGGACTACACAAATGAAATGCCATTTGCTGATACTGCCTTCCAGATCACAGACAAAGCTGGTGGTTGAAAAATACCCAGGTCCTGCCAAGCATCTTCATGCCCCAGTGCAGCCCACAGCTTGGGCAGCTCAAATCTTGGCTTAGGACTTATAAAGAATTGTGCTAGTTGTTGCAACCTAGAAGAAGGTCATTATCCAAGTGTCTTTTTAATATTTTGCTATTATTCAAAGATGGAAATAATATTAGTTCCATGTTTAAAGTGGGAAATGCCTAGGATATGTTTTATGAACTGCTCAATGGCTTCTGAGGTTATCTTTATTTTAAACATGTTTCCAGGGTAAAGATAAAAAGACAAGAACTTGCCCTCTGAATTTTCTATAATGTACCACTTATCAGTTATAAAAAAGCTTATCTTGGTATGTTTGCACACATCTCTTTTTTTAACATTTATTTATCTTTGAGAGACAGAAACAGAGTGCAAGTGGGGGAGAGGCAGAGAGAAGGAGATACAGAATCCGAAGCAGGCTCCAGGCTCTGAGTTGTCAGCACAGACCCCAATGCGTGACTTGAACCCACGAACCGTGAGATCATGACCTGAGCCAAAGTCAGACACTTAACCGAATGAACCACCCAGCCCCCCCAGATTTATACACATCTTACCTGTGGTTTATGCTTGCATATATGCTCACATGTACAAGTGTGTGTGTGTGTGTGTGTGTGTGTGTGCATATCCTGCTCTGCCAAATATATGCTAATAGGTGATGGGTAGCTAGATGGTTTCTGGTTTTGCTCTTTGGACTTTAATCACTGAAAATCATCCTGGGGTTATAGTGAGTGCTTCTGAAAAAGGACTTTAATCATGAAAAACATGATCTGATTTAATTGACCAGAAAGCTCATCAATTTCTGCTGTTCCATCTATTGATTAATAACAAAACAATACTAGCTATCTGTGAGCAAAGGAGACTTACTGAGTAAAGCATGGTAAGTAAAAGTACTAAAAAAATCTTCTAATTCTTTACAGACCCAAAACCCCTCAATTGTCACTCAAAAATAGGGAAGGAAAAAAATAAAAGGCAGGCATAGAGAAAGGAATATGAACATGAAGTTCATTTGAAATATTTTCGTTCCCAAAATATATTTTGAACTAAGAGAACAAAAATTAAGGGGTGAGATACTGACCTACCAGGGGAAAATAAAACTACTCAGTGGTTTGATAAAGAAACAGGAATATTTTCCTTTAGAAAATTTCCTTCCACAGTTTTTGGCAGCTGGAAAACATATGTGATAAAACAAAGACATAACTGAGCCAACAGGGGATTTAAGTCTAATCAGATTTAGGAAAAGCCAAATTGTCTCTGGAGTGGAGACGGGGAAGGAAGAAGTTTTATAGAGCACAATGGGAGAAGATTATTTACTTCTCTCTGGAACATTGATGAGCTACCAGGTAATGAAATTTTTATTGCAATATTTACTACAAACTGGCTTTATTTCCTGCATCTATATTTTAGCTTTGCTGAGTACCTCTGCTGCCTTATCTTGTTTGGCATTGTGGTCCTTACAGTCTCTCCCATGCCATCCTCTCTTCCATTATTTCTCTTTCCAACCAGCACTATTACTATTCACTTGTCTTTTCCTTTGTTCATCAGTTTCTTAAGATGAAACTCTGAAATATTTCCCTGACTTTCTAGGTTGTTCCCACTCCTTCTTCCTTTCTTGCTGTCGGCATCTGAGCTTGAGGTAGACCCCTTTTCTGTGTATATCAGAATAGAACTACCTCTCCATTCCTGTCTCCCACCACTATTGCTGGATAGTGAGCTCTGGGCTCTGGAACAGCATCTCTAGCTGCTATTCTGATTTCAAACTGCATGTCCTGCTGACATGTTCAGTTCAACATATCCAAAACCAAACTCATTATCTCCCTCCCAAACCAGCTCCTCTTCCTAATTTCCCTGCTTCCAGTAAGCAGGCATCTACAGCTCGAAGTGTTTCTTCAACTCCCACATTCAATCAGTTGCTTCTGCACTGATTCTCATGCCTGTTCCTTTCTTCTCATCCCCTCTGCCCCCACACTAGTTCAGAGCCTCATCACTCTTTGCCTGGCCTACTGGGAAAACTACCCCATTGATCTCTCTGCCTCCACCCACTCCAGTCCATCCTACACACAGCTACCTGATTAATCATCCTGAAATACAGTCCCAATCTCCTTGTCCACCCCCAGTTATAAAACTTTAAAACACCTCACTGTCTTTGGAATTAAGCACAAACACTTCATCCTGCTACTCAAGTAACTTTACAGTGGAATTTTAACTCATCTGTTTAGATTTATCCATCACTGATGTCTATTGTCCAACTAAACCTATGTAACAAGGAAGAAATCAAGAAAGATCCAGAATTAATTAGGCTTTTGCCTAGAAGTTCAGGCATGCATATTATTCATGGGTAGGGGTTTGGGAAGGTCAGGAAGTGGCCTAAAGGCAAAGAGGATTGTCCAAGACAAGACCTGCCAATTTCATAGTTCTTTCCACAGCTCATTACTCTGTAAATAGTAGATGCTCCATGAATTCTTGCTAAGCAACTTGCTTTTACTGCATTTTAAGCTAGGATTTTACATTTGGACAAATCTCAACCAAAGAGCAGATGTTTTCTTATGCTTTTCTAAATCAGTGTAGCTTATTATTCTCAGTTTTCTGTTAATATAAACTCTGCTACAAATACATTCCCCAGGCTAGAACTCAGCTATATTTTTGATGGGAAAGAAGGAACAACTTTCATTGCAGCCAGATTTTTTTCTTTCATCTCTCAGCTAATAAAGCATCTATCCAGTCAATGAGAAGTCTGCAGAGTCAGAATGTATGTTAGTAATGCTGTTGGATATTTAGATTCCCATAAATATTATTCTAATACAACGGCAACAACAACAACAACAACAACAAATTCCCAGGGTTGTAAGTGTTCTGCAACATGAAAAAACTTTTTTACAGACTTTATAGACTTTTCTCTGCACACCTATTTTTTTAACCAGGCAAAGAAGGGGTTGGCAAATTTGTCTATAAATGGATTATTTAGTAAATATTTTAGGTTTGTGGGACATGTAATCTTTGTCTCATCCACTCAATTCTACCTTTATAGCATAAGAGCAGCCACAGACAGTCCATAAAGGTATGGGATGTCTGTGTTCCAATAAAATGTTAGTTATGGACACTGAAATTTGGATTTCATCTAATTTTTACGTGTTGAAAAATATCATTCTTATTCTGACTTTTTTGGCCATTTAAGAGTGGGAAAACATATTCCTATCTTATGAGCCATACAAAAAAAGGAAATGGGCTGGATTTGGCTCATGGGCCATAGAACTCCTAGTGTAGTGCTATCCTCATTCTATAGATGAGATTCTATAGCTCAAAAGTTTAAATAACTTGTCTGAAATTGCTCAATATGGCATCAGAATAATTAGTGAAAGTTTAGGCCACATTATGTGACCAGAATTCTAGTTTCCTCACTCTACAACAATGGCTCCCTGCATTTAGAAACATCTGAGTGGCTGCTCATTCCTCCAAGCAATGAACACTCCATCCAACATGAGGAAGAGTATCCGAAACAAGACAAAGAACCACAAAATTTCATCTTTCCCAAAGGGTGCATGAGCAGTCTCTGACATTTCCCCTTGAACTAAAGAACTCTTGTGTGGGTTTATATTGACAAGGACTCTCTCCTTGTCCAGGCTTTAGTCTGGTTCTTCTGAACACTCTTCCTGACTAGGCTTCATTCTTAGCCTGTAGTCCTTAGCCTCCTGTGCCCAGTTTTATAAAGAATTATTGTTATTATTATTAAAAGAAGAAGAAGGAGGGGGAGGAGGAAAAGGAAGAAGAAGAAGAAGAAGAAGAGGAGGAGGAGGAAGAGGAAGAAGAAGAAGAAGAAGAAGAAGAAGAGGAGGAGGAGAAGGGATGTTGTACTATGCACAGGACTTACCTATCCTCTTGGGATGAAGATAGTGCTCCCAAAGGAGGGAAAACACACATATCCATGCCCTACAAAATGGACTAGGTGGTAAAGGCACCATAGCACAGAGCCCTGACTTTGGCCAGAAGACTGTCTCCTCAAAATTACCACTGTGGTGGTAGAAAGTAAGCATTCGAAGGGGACAGCAGCAGGGGTGACTGGGAGAGTGCTCACCAGTTAATATCATGTTGGGTGACAGAGATGTGACCAGAGGAGGAAATTGGGAGACTAGGATTCCAGAAACACCCTGATCCTGAGGGTTTTTCTGGACAGTATAGATTTTATTGCCCTTGTTCATATGTTACACTATACTGTGAAAGCATGCTTTGGTGACATGAGCAAGTCACTGATATTCTTCACTTGACAGCTTATGTCAACAGAAACTAGGCTCTCTAGAGAGGAATGGACTCCCAGACTGTAGACTCTTCACATACAAAGAATTAATTTCTTGAAACGTGTCTTGCTTGGTCCCCAGATTACTACCAGTTGTGGTCATGGAATTATTATAGAAGTCAGAACTAGTCAGATCACCTGGAAAAGCATCTAGATTATTCAAGTCTACAGATCTCCCTTCATTTGTTTCAGTCTTAATTTTAGAATATTTTTCTTGACTCAATCTAAGATGGTGGCACTACTGCCACTAACTCATTTTATTATCCGCTTCTACTTTGGGCTGAAGCCCTTTACAGGGTGTATCACCAGGACCATCTCTGCCTAGCAGATGTCTAAAAAGCATGTTGTTTTCCTTCTTCTTAGCACTTAGCTGTTCCTACTTCACATTTCAGAGCTTTTGGTGAAGATACCATCTTCCAAGAAACTATTCAAATATGAAAAATAATCCTCCAAAAACAGGTTTCCCTAGACTATACTCTCAGCCTTTTCTGTTTTAAAGACTTTACCTTCCTGCTAATAGCAAACTTGTGTCAAGTAGCACAGATATAAATTTTTAAAGTTCAGGAAATGAGTTCTAACCAATAAAGATCTTAGTGACATTCAGTGACCGATATCAGGACAGTGCACTATTGTGCAGTGCCAGTTCATAGAGACTGGCAATATTATTTTAATAAGGAAAAATTCTTGAATGTGTTTCAAGAAAGAATAAGTGGATTTGGGTGACAGGGTTATGTGTAGGTGAACATGAGTCTGGGAATGGAGAGGAGTGGAGATGGTGTGATCCTTCTGTTGTGTCCACAAGGTCCTCTAATTAACCTTGAGTTTGCTTTCATCTGTGTCTCTCTGGACCTAAATGCTATCAACTCATTGGGAAAACTGAGGCGGTTGCTAGAATCCCCTGACTTTTTATTTCTGGCACAGATCTGACAAGAGATTGGTTTTCCCCTGTGTTGACCCTTCATCTTTTCTCTTGGTCAGAGTTTTATACTTGACTCTCATCTGCCCCAACTCACACTTGGACCCAAAGCCTGTTCTCCTCCAGACAGGCCCACCCCTCACCCTCAGTTGCAGAAGGGTCTGGTCAGACTCCTGCCCTCCATTGCACTCATTGGTTCCCTCCTTACCTAAGAATTTGCAACCTTCTCCTATCAGGTAACTGAGGTGTGAACATTCTTGTCCATCTAACTTAGACTATATTAGGGCCTGAGGGCAGGCACCAGTCTTTTTTTAAGTGATAGTACTACAGATGTTCAATAAATACAAATTTTAAAAAGCTTTTAATTGCATTGTGCTCTTATTCCCCCATCTGGTAAGTTGCTGGTGATGCTTACAGGAAAAAGGAAACACTAACATTCTACCTGTTTGAAGGAAAATTGAAGCAACAGGTAGGAAGTCAACACAATAGGGCTTTAGATTATACATGGATTAACTGACCTACATTTTAACAATACATGTAGAAGTCCTCCACTGTGCTTCCTAATACCTTAGTACTCTGTGCTCTATGCCCTGCCTGAAGGATGTTTATATGGACAATTCCTACACACACATTCATTTTAGTGACCGTTACATTTTTTCCCATTATTTCATCACTCCCTGTGAGATATTGAAATAATCACAATAAGTTCTGTTGAACAGGAACTCAAATGATGACCCCATTAGGGTGAGAATACACACAATATAGGAAGGAAATACTAATTGGAGAAATGGCAAACAAGGAATGTAGATTTTAAGTGACATTTGGAATCTAAATCAAAATGACATCCTAAAGGATTTGGAGAGGGGGCCTGCTGGTCCTGTGATTGCTGTTGCTGATGTTAGAAGTCATGCTATGCAGCCCAGCAACTGCTGCTGTCTTTGGGGGAGCCAATTTAGGATTTGCTTCAGTAGCTGTAATTTAAGAGTAAGGGCATTGGGATTTGAGGCTGAGCACTCCACAAGCATAAAACCAAGGAGATTTCTACCCACATTGCAGAACCTATGGGCTCCCACCACAGCTTTTCTATTCTCTGTCATCTTTTTGCAATTAGAGAACAGACCAAGTAGAAGGAAATGATCACCTACTAGACCCATCTGAAAATTATCAGCTCTGAGCTCCTGTGTTAGCTCTCTGAGCTTTTCTCCCTGGAGAAGGACTGGTAACTGGGCATTTCCAAGCACTGATTGAATCTCATTATCGCCAAAGTGGTTCTGTAGTTCAATTTTATCCACCCCATTTCACAGATGGCCAAATTAAGGTCCGGTGAGGTTAAGTAGCTGGTACAGTCTCATAGCAACTGAATTTCAAAGTCCTTGAGCTAGAGATTAAGGTCTGCCCTTTTTATCCCAGAAGCCATTTTCTCTCCCTCTCATCAAAATATTGTGACAGAATCAGAGTTAAATAAAAAAATGTGGTATGAGTCTTAGGGCTCTGAATAAAATGCGCTGCAGAATCCATGTGAGATTTGGTAGCTAATGCTTTTTATCAAACTATTGAAAACAGACTCTTCTGACTCTGGCTAGTTCTGGGATAAAACTATTTCCCTTATCCTCTGCAATCCTTTACCATTTTTGTGAAGTACCTCATATCTAAATAATATTTCATATAGCTCTGACAATATTAACCCTTTCCCTCCATTATTCTAGTCTCACCATGATGAAGAAGAAAACATTTCTTACCAGTCACAGCTTAGAAACTTGTTGAGTGCTGTTCAGTGCAGTAAGGCAGAGATTTCGGTATCCCTCTGTCTGCTTGAACATTGAGGATGATGAACTGAATACTATTAAAAATTTCACATCATTTGCTCTTATCAGTTACCTCACCTCCAAAATAAGCTTCCAACCACATTTGTGAAGTTCCACAGAGTTGCCTGAAGGTTAGATTTGATGGTATATGAATGTGATTTAGCAGCACTAAGTTAAATCTGGCAAACATTAAGTGTCTGTTCAATGTTGGCTATTATTTTTTTTTGTTAAAAAATATCCATACCTATAATGAATCTTTAGTGTAATACAGTAGAAAGAGAATAAAGTTAGAGTTAATGCAGAGACTTGGGCTCTAGATGTGGATCTACCATTGATGGCTCATTTGTGTGTCTCCAAAAGACCTCCTTCCTCTCTCTCATGTGGGTACCAATACTTGTTCAGTTTCCTCAAATTTATAGGAAGAATCAAATATGCTCATAGTTTTCAAGTACATTTTGAAACATTAAAAATCTATGCATGCAAGTGTGAGTAATTATTCCAGTCACTCTCATCACTAAGTCACTGCTATTGATAACAATGAGTTCATTGCCTTCAAATGGAACTGTGTGAGTCATGGTAGGGAGAATGTAGCAAACTCTGGCTTCAGAATTAAAATGGAGTTCAATCCCAGTTCTACTGCTGATTTGGTTTTGAGACCTTGGAAAAGTCATTGGCATCTTGGATCCTTGATTTATTCCACATTTATTCAGTGGGTCTAAGAAAGCCTTTAATAACAGAGGTTTCCATGACGGCTAGGTTAGGGGTAAGACTCAGCCATCCCAGAATATGGATTAGGCAACACTACCTCTGTTTTCTTTCTGTGTCCTCTATTCACATCAGGCAGAGAGAAAACTTGAATCCAGTCTGTAACTTGGGCTTCAATATACGTAGACATGATTCTCTGACTGGATCCGTTTGGATGGAAGTCAGATTATAGGAAATGAATATTGAAAGAGAGAAGAATCTTAATAAGTGAAGAAGAATCACTACCAAGCACAACTAACCACTGAGTGAAAGAGGGTTAACACACCCTTTATTCTCCTGAAATGAAATTCAGAGCTAATAGAACCAGGCTATACATACAATGGGTTTTTTTAAGTCATTAATGGCTTACCTATAACGTGAAGGAGAAATAAGAAGGAAAGTAATTTATAATAAGATCATTTGCACTTTAGAAAATAAAAGCTGGGAGGTGATAACACTAGGAGAGTAAATGAAATAAGCAGAAGTTTATACTTTTGCATCCAATCCCGCCAGTACAACCCAGTTGACTCACAAATCTGTAACATTGGCACTCCACCCATCATCAGTGGTGCTGCTGTTGGTGATGTGATTTTCTGAAATAAACAGTCCTGATGATGTTCCGAACAAGACAAAATGTAATGTTTTCTCAATTTGTACAGTAGTTGTACTCTTAGAAAAATCAGTGTGTGTTAAATCTGTGCCCCCAAATAGTATCATAGTGCTAAAAATATATATATTTTGTCCCTAGGCTTAGATAATGATAGATAGTCTTTCTTCGTGTAATAAATGTCTAGGTGGACATTCCAGAGTTAGTGGGTACAGGGCAATTCATTTGGGGCAGAACTGTCCCGCACATTACAGGATTTCTAGTATCACTGCCCCAGTTCATTAAGAGCTTCCCTGGTCATTGTAATGGCCAAAACAGTGCCTTAAACTTCAAAAACACTCCCTAGGGGCTGGCACCATACCCATTGAGAACTACTGACCCAGTCAGTCAGTACAGTCTTAACAAAACAATAAACTGTAGTAATCAAGTAACTTCATAATCTGTTCCTCTCTCTTGGCTCCTGTTTCATCCTAGAAATCCTAAACCTAAATCTCTTTCCGTCTCTAGCTGTAAATCAGAGTCTCCTTTTAGATTATGCTCTGACCACACTGAGATTCATATTTGGCAAGAATACTTTGCCTTTTCTCTGAATCTTTCACCTACAATTATCTGTTAATACAGAACCTAATGCATCCGTAATTTTAGACCCATTTCATAGAGAAGACTGAGTAAATGAATGCAGACAACTCACCCAAAGCCATGCCACAACCTGTCTGCTGAGATTGACTTGAACCCATCTCTCAGGTCTGACCCCTGGACCCTGTTTTCTTCCCTCTTCCCTCCATAGCCCTGTGGCTTCATTACCCTTTTAAAGGAGTGGGTGGGGGAGCAGGTAACACCTCAATTGCTATTTTGCTCTATGATAACTAACTGCTCCAGGAAGAAATCAGTGGTGGAGTAGGAGACTCCTCACATGGGTTTCCATCCATCCAAGCTCTTGACCTCCCTCCCTCATTTGCATGATTAATTACAACCTAGCTCTTAGAGAGAGCTGCTGGCCACCACCAGGGCTGCTGCTCCATTGAGAGCGAGTCTGTCGTTGAACCTGCTCTAGTGTTTGAGTGGATGATGAACACAACCCCAGATCTGACAAAGCAGGATTGGGCCACAGACTCATTAACCCCGGGACAAGCTGTGTGCCGTACTTCCTGTCTCCCTCCTTTGCAGAGATGTGGCAGGGAGTGTAATAAAAAGTAATGATGTGGAAGAGAGCATGCTGTTGCCTTCCATGGGTCAAGTCAGTACGATTTGTGCAAAGCCCTGACATTTTCACTCTTTTTTAGTACAAGAATACTGGGCTAAAAAAAAATAAAGTGCCCCCCTCCCCACTAAAAAAAGGAAAAAGAAGTAAAGGCACAAACCAGGGCCATTCGAAACGCTTTAAAATAGATCCTTTATGAACCATCCCAATATTTCATGAAGATTGCTTTTCAGAGTGAGAGGGGCAGCTTGTGGGGACTGCCACGCGGTGCCACCTCTGTGAGTGACAATGGACTTGCTCTTCTTAAACACTGTGGGCCATTCTCATGAGCAGCTATATATCAGCTTTCACTTTTGGAAAAGCCATTTTCTAATGGGGCAGGTGGGTTCTTGCTTATTCTGATAAAGAGACCTATCATTTCATGAAGTGATTCAAAGGATTTATTCAGTGTTTTAGAAGGAGAAGGGCACAGTGCCCACTTGGGAACACACATCAGGCCGTAGGTAAAGATGATGGCAGTTTATAAAAACACTTTCAATGCTTCCAAATGACTGATGTATTCCTGAGGGCTCTGAAAATGATAAGTGGAACTTTGCAGACTCCAAATTGTAATGATTGTGGCTGGGACCTCCTTAGATAGAAAATGAGTCTTTTAAAGGCTTGACTGCAGGGCTTATTCAGATGTTATCATCACCTAGATGATAGTCTAGCATCTGAATGCTAACAGAACATGCTATTTGCAACATTAGGAAAGTTAAATAATCTCTCCACTTATTTTCATGCCTTCATAAGGTTACTGGGAGAATTTTATAAGTTACAAATGGCTGACATGTGGACAACACTATGCAGTAACGATGAGGAAAGCTAAGACACCATTAGAGGCTGATTGATGTAGGGCAGACACAATAGAAATATGGCTCTAAACATTTTCATTTGAGGAGTATAAAGAAGCCTTACCTACCCTCCCTAGTTTGGGTTGTCATTATCAGTGATATTGTTAATAGCTTACAATTGCTTAGTGACATCTAGTTTAGAAAGCCCTCGTTTTAATCTTATTTAACTCACCCTAAAATTCTACGAAGTTATCTGTTATGATACTGATAGGTAAAAATCTCCCATCTTTAAATTAAGGCATATGTTTCTAAAATCCCCCCTTTTGAATTTTTAGCAAGACCAACATTGGTGGAAATTCAACATTGGCCATGAAGGTAGCACATTATGATCAAGATTTATTTCTCTGTTTACTATGCTCATGCTCACCCTATAAAAGAAATGGAACTGAGATTGTTTTTTAATCCAATAGGGAATGTTCCAAGGGCAATGATCTTAGAATAACACAGTCTTATTTTTAGCCATGAACATTATGTTTTTAGGCTGAAGATTTATTGCATTCATTCATTCAACAAATACTTGTTGAGCACCCATGCCAGGCACCTTGCCAGGCAGTAGGGACACAATGGTCAACATTTTTGTTCAAATATCCACAATATATTGTACCATTATACTAAACCAGACAGAAAAAGAAGGTTAAGAAAAATAAGGTCAGGCTGTTTTAAAGATATTGAAAATAAACCTAATCAGCAGGATCTAGTGATAAATGAAGCCATTCAACAGAAGGCTGCAATACATAAAGTGTTACCGTAATAGGTACATAAAGATGCATTTTTTAACAAGGTGGCAACTAAAGCATTTGAAATAAAATGGCAGGGATATAGGAAGGGAACATGAGAAAAGAAAATATCTTGATGCCATTCTAGACTTCTCTCTTCTTCCCCTAACCCCTGACCCAGCCAGCCAATCCTTGTTCCAATGATCGTCCATGTATTGGCCTCCTGACCTCAAATCTGGTGAACGCATTCAACCCATTCTTTCCAGCTTAGTCAATCACACTGAACATATGTAATATGGCCATCCTTGGAAAGAGTGATCTGCCAAGGTCAAACGAGCCCTGAATATCTGTGGCCAGCAGATCCACTTTCAGATCATGATCTTTTTGATTTCTTGGCTATAAAGGTAATTAAGGACTATATATAGTACTTTTCAGGGTCATCCTACATATTAGACATGTCAGTTACCCTGAGACTGTGCCAGATCACAATCCTCAGAAGGGCTCTCAGCTTCTAAACTTCCTGGACCATGTTGGACCCAAAGACACATTTACAAATATTTGCATACCATTGCCCCTAGTTTAGGGAGGAATTGGGGATCCAATCCAGGACCCTGTCACTCAATACCCTTGTGGTGTCAAGCAGATTATTTCACCTAGCTCGGCCTCTTTTTCCTCATCTATAAAGCAGATAAATCTCTGCTACCCTAAGACCATCACGAAGATTAAATATGGTGATCCTTGGGAGAGTGCTTTTACCGGAACTTGGCATTCAGGAGTTTGCCAGACATGAGTATAGTACCTATCCCCCCACATCCCCTCTGGAGAGAAACTGGCTCCCTACAGCCCCCTACTATCTAATGTCTATGTTGGTGATCTGAGCCCCCACCTTCTACTCATCCACAAGGACATAGTCACCTGACCCAAAAACAGGCAATGCATAGGCTAGTCACCAACCATGACCAATTGGCCTGGCTCAAAAACAAACAAATTAGCAAGTTGGGCTGATGAAATTCCTTTCTTTGGAATTTAGATTTAAAGAAAGGGAAAGCTGAACCAGTTAACAAGGAAGAAGACAAAGTTAAAAGGAAGCTAAATGTTTTGGTGGTACGTCAAGGCAAAATTATGGGTCGACATAACTTATGAGCAAAGCAGAAAATACGTAGAGTGGAAGCCGAGAAAGGCAGCTGTAGAAAGAGGAGAACAAAGCAGACATGCAAAAAAAGAGAAAGACTTTGAGGAAAGGGCACAACTTTCTCTCAGTTCTCAAGCTTTCTGATCTGATTCTATTTCTGGTCTATGGGAATCCTTAAAAGAATAGCCCTTTTTATTGAGATAACTCGGGTAGAGCAAAAGAGATCTGATGAGTCCCTTGATAAATGTTAGTTCCCTTGCCTTATTTACTTACCTTTTTAGTTATTTGTCCTGTCGTTTATTTATTCAGTCATCCATTCATTAATTTATTAAGTTAAATAATTTTTTGACTACCTACTCTGTGCCAGATACATCCTATCACCATATTTGTGCTAAGAGCTGAATTTGTGTCTTGCGGGAATGATAGATTATATGTATCTAGGCATTGACGAGGGAGATGAGAAACACATAGGAGTGACTGGAATGGTGAAGGTGATATTTGGTGAATTAGTGGAAGGCTCATTGAACTGCTCAATGAAGGAACTGCCCTCTCTAATTCAGCTCGGCCCAGCTAGTTCAAGCATCAGCCCCAGACCCAGAGCAAACAACAGGCTAAGATCTGAAATTGCTCCTTTTATGCCTCTCCCAACATGCCCAACCTCACAGGGTGCAGGGGAGGGATCTTGCACAACATCTCCGCCTGATCCTGCCCTCTATGGCTCATGAAATGTGTTTCTTTTTCCCCTGCTCATTCCCAAGCCTCTCTCGTATACCATCATCTGTCACAGGGATGTTGACAGCTCAGAATAAACCAGCTTTAATTCTATGGGTTATTTTCCTCTGTCAGCTTGAAAAAAGAAAAAAAAGGAAAAGAAGTCTGCTCTCCTTGAAGGAAGGTAAAGAACCAGAGGCATAAAGAGACAATGTCAGAGATCTCGGGGCAGTCAGCTTGTCTGAAGGGTTCTGTAAGCTCAGGTTCACATTAGTGTCCAAATGTTAAACAAACAAACAGATGGCTTGTCTCGTGGATGTTTATTAGTTTCACGGCTCTGCACTGGCCGTGTTTTAAAAGCACTGCTGCTGAGAACAGAGTATACATCATGCTTCTACACTGCAGATGTCTGGAGTCAGCCCATCTAGGTCAGGGACTCCAACCTGGTTCTTCAGAAAGGGGAGTGGGAGTAGGTAGCCTGTTTTCAGTATTTCCAAAGCCTAACAGATACTGCCTATGTATCCACAATAAGACAGAACAAGCCGCCAAAGCATCCAACCTCTTCAGTTCTGGCTGGGATGGTATTAGCTCAGGCTGGTTGTGTTTGTCACTTCCCACTAACATGACTTGGCCATCAGGGGCCTCTCTGCTTCATACCAAATAGGCAATAAACTCAGTTGTTTGATTAAATAAAGATAATTTGTTGCATAGGTGAAAATCTTTCAAATACTGGATGGAGACGATGAAAGGTGAGGTTGGCAGGGAGACAGATGGGAATAATCTCCCAAGACTTTATTGCTAGAGCATTTCAGCTTTTCTGCATTCAGGCCGTGAAAAGTACCCTCAAGGGGTTCCTGCAGTGGAAACACTCAGACTTTCCTGTAGGGGAAGAGTGAGGTTAATGGTTCATACTCTTACCCTCCGGCCTGTTTTAAAAGGTCAAATCGTAACACCATCAAGGCCGGGCTGGGTCCCAATCAGATTGCTGAAAGGCTGAATCTTTTAAAAGAGGAAAGAGGGTGAAGAATGGAATATTGTCAGTAGGGAAATGTATTCCTGGCAGGCCACGAAGTGTTAAATCCGCTGTTGGATTCTCTGCCTCATATTTGTTTAATGCATCTTGCTGATGGAGCCATCAGGAGCCAGGCAGCAACAGCACGCAATTACCAGCTGGTCCCGAGGTGGAGGGAGCCTTCCCAACAGTAGATGGCAGCACAAGCCTGTGTTTGAAGCAGAAGCTCCGCTCTAGGGCAGCAGCATCCCACCCGCCCCAAGGGGTTTTTATTCCCCTTGAATTTTAACCAATTGTGTTGCATCTTTTGTCTCCAAAAGGACAGAAATAGGTTTCCTCTCTCTCTCTAATTGATTTTAAGTTTCCTTTTGTTCTAGCTCTGCTAAAAAGAGGAAAGAGCCCTATTTCAAGGGTTGACCTGCTTGAAACTTCTATTAAGTGGGCCAAATAATTATACCCCAAAGACAAACCTGTTCTGTGCAAACTACTCAGGAGCAACGCCTGTGCTAGTTAACCCACTGACATGCCTCTGGGGAGCAGCCATCTGCCCTGGGGGTGTTTTGGCCTTCTATTCCAAACCCCAATTGTTTGTTAAACAAGAATCTTCTGCTGTTACCAACCCCCCAAGACTGCTTAGCATATTTTAAAAGGGGATAAATTTGCCCTTTGGCTTCAAGGCCCCATTCCTCGATTCTCAATTGCCTATTTTCAAGTAATAATATCACCTATTGAGGACAAATATCCTCAAGTGTGCATTCAGTTATTTGTTCAATAAATAAGCAATATTACCATTCTCACAGTCTTCCTTCCATGACTGCCTGTTGCTCATGACAGCAGCCCCCAAAAGCAATGATAAGTCCCCAGCCATGGCTCTCTCCAGCTTCCGGAGAAGATGTGTGCCTGTGACTACACTCTGCTTAAAGCACTCTTCTCCATCCCTTCACTTGGCTAATGTCACTACGTTCTCCACTTCTCAATCTATCACTTTCTTTGGTAGCTCTGTCAATCGTCAAGGTCAAGTCCAGATAAGATACCTTCCATAACACCCTGAACTGGCATCATTATCATCTTTTTAACATCATATAGTAGCTACATGTTGATGAATCAGTATCTATCCCCCTCCCCAAAGAATATAAGCTTCTCAAGTGCAATCAATGGCTTACTTTACCCTATAGTCCGTAGCATGAAGGTGCTTAATCAATACTTCTTGAATTAGATAATCGTAGAACTAAAAACATAGTGAAACTTGTAAACTTACTTTTTCTTTCTGCATATATTTTAAGAAATATTTTTATTTTGGTTACCAATTTTCAGCCTTTACATTTATTCTCTTACCTCCTAATTTTGTATTCTTTTATGTAAATGTAATTATATATGCAATGCAATGTGAAGTCTAGCTTGCCTACAATTACTTTAGGAGAATCTGCTGTGACCTTTATCCTTCTGTGGTGAATTAAGAACAATTGTGTTGTGGCGCTTGCTTTAAAAGATCCAGTCGCCACGGACATCTGGCTAGGGGGCAGATCTAGATGGTATCGCCTAATTTTGCCAGTTTAAAATTACAGAGTCATCAGACCATTTAAAAAGCAGCAAACTTTAAAATTGATAATAATAAAGTGGCCAACATCTAATTTGGAGACTTAAAAAGTCTCAGCGTCTGTATTTTTTACCCTGCTTTGCCACAAGGGAGGGTCAATAGTTTACCTTCCTAAAATGATTGCCGTTAAAAACAAACCAAAAAAAAAGGCATACATCTTAGGGGAAGCTCTCAGCCTTGGGCTCTGGGCCCTACAAGTCGAGGTGGGATAGATTGCTCTGGCCTGGATCCTGAGGCTATGGACCTTAGGATGGGAATGTTCTCCTAGAGCTTTGATGCTTCTGGCGAATACATTGGAGGTAAGAAGATAAATGGGCCTTGAGAATCGAGCAATTAAGGATAAAGGTCCTGACTGCTAGATTTGGTAACTCGGTTTAGCAGATACAGTGTGAACTGGCGAGGGCCGGGGAGGTGGGCGTGGGGGTGAGGGGTGGGGAGGTGATCCTCAGGGTGTTTACAGCTCAGGCCCCTAGTGCCGTGGGCTCCATACTGCAGCTGCCTGCTGAGTGACTCTGAGGAACGAAAGGTGGGTTCTGTTCGTTGTTTGGTGTTTTCTTATTTAAGCTAAGGTCTCCACTGCACGCTGGCCTGAGATACAGAATACCCTCTTGTACGAAGGACCACACGGTGGTGCTACCGGCTTGCCTTCGGTTGAGTTTGAGTTGTGCTCAGTTTCAAACGCCCTCCCCCACCCCACCCCACCCCCACCCCCCACAACCCGGGGCTGTCATGGGAGTCATGAGAATAGAGCCCCAGTTTCCCTGCCCTTGGAATGCAGCTTGAGTGAGCAGGGAGAGGGGAGAAAAAAGATTATTTTGCTAGCTCTGGTGTGCTGCAAGGCATTGTATTTTTCCATTTAAAAATGACGTGGTGAACTCTGAGGTATCTGAGAATCAGTGGGGTGCGGTGGCAGTGTTTGAACCACAGAGGCAGGGACTTAGGTTTGAATATTTCTCTGCCAACTTTGTGAGACCTGGGGCAAAGCATTTAGCCTTTCAATTTCCTTATCAGCAAAACTGATAAATATGCCTCACTTACAAGATTAGAGGAGGGTTTTAAAAATAACAAACGTCCACCTCCAACATTGGATGAATCTCAAAAGCACCATGTCAAGTCAGTCAACAAAAGGTCACATTTTGTGGCTCCACTAGGTGGCTGAGTCAGTTAAGCCTCCGACTTCAGCTCAGGTCACTATCTCGTGGTTTGTGAGTTCGAGCCCTGAGTCCACAGCTCAGAGCCTGGAGCTGCTTCGGATTCTGTGTCTCCCTCTCTCTCTGCCCCTCCCCCGCTCACACTGTCTCTCTCTGTCAAAAATAAATAAACGTTAAAAAAAATTTTATAGTGTATATCCAGAATAGGCAATGGCATGGAGACAGAAAGGAGGTGAGTGGCTACCAGAGGTTGAGCAGATGGAGCGAGTGGGAAGGGACTGCTAATGCGTAGGGGTTTCTTTTGGAGGTAATGAAAATGTTCTAAAATGAGATCATGATGCAGGTTGCACAGTTCTGTGAATATACAAAGTGAATTGTGCACTTCTAAAAAAATCAGCTCTCTTGTATGTGAATTGTATCTCAATAAAACTTTTTATTTTGTTTTTTAATGTTTTATTTCTTTTTGAAAAAGAGAGCATGAGCAGCGTAGGGGCAGAGAGAGATCAGGGTGGGGGTGGAGGGACAGAGGATCCAAAGCGGGCTCCGTCCTGTCAGCACAGAGCCCATTGTAGGACTCGAACTCATGAACTGAGAGATCATGACCTGAGCCTGTCTGTTTTCGACCAACTGAGCCACCCAGGGGCCCCACAATAAAACTTTAAGAACATTAAGAAAAACTGTGTCGAGTATGTGTATGTGGCACATAATAGGTGCTAATAAATATCCTTAATTCCTCTTTTTTCACTGGGTTTTTCAATTTTTTATTTTTTTTTAATTGAGGTGTAATTGACCTATCACATCGTGTGGGTTTCAGGTATGCAACATAGTGATTCAATACTTGCACATATTGTAAAATGACTAGTCAAAGCCACCTCCTTGTGTAGTTATAATTCTGTATCCTGAAACTTGACTGAATTTATTAGTTCTAGCCATTTTGGGGTGGCATCTTTATGGTTTTCTCCGTATGATAACATGTCAGCAAAGAGTGGCATTTTTACATTTTCGTATCAAATTCAGATGCCTTTCTTTCTTTTTTTGTTGTTTTAACTTCTTTCCTGCCTAACTGCTCTGGCTAGGACTTTCACTAGGGTGACTAAAATTGTTGAGAGTGGGTATCCTTGTCATGTTCCTGATTTTATTTAATTTTTTTAATGTTTGTTTCTTTTTGAGAAAGAGACAGAGTGCAAGTGGGGGGAGGGGCTGAGAGAGAGGGAGACTTAGAGTCCAAAGCAGGCTCCAGGCTCTGAGCTGTCAGCAGAGCCTGATGAATGGCTCGAACTCATGAACCGCTGGATCATGACCTGAGCCAAAGTCAGACACTCAACCAACCCAGCCACCCAGGTGCCCCTTGTGTTCCTGATTTTAAAGGAAAAGTTTTCAGCTTTTCACCATTGAGTATGATGTTAGCTGTGGGTTTGTCGTATATGGTCCTTATTATGCTGAGGTATGTTCGCTCTATACCCACCTTGTTGAGTTTTTATCATAAATGGATTTTGAACTGTTATGGAAACAGGCTGGAACGCTGGAGGAAAAACCGAGCAGCACTCAGAGATCTTGGTGGATCGGAGATTTATTTAACACTGGCGGGCTCAGAGGAGACCATTTCTCCAAAGATCTGAGCCCTGAGCACAAACGTGGGAGGCAATTTATAGTCTGTTACCTCCGAATTCCGCATTAGTAGTAATTTGGCTCACTCAGCAAGCAGGGCAGGAAGAAGAACCTGGAAGAGGGGTCTCTAAGCTAGAAACTAGAGCTTGTTTTAGTCCCATCGGCCATCTTATGGTGCAGAACTTTACTTATTTTCCCAACAGAACAACTTACTTTTCCATATAATTGTGGATCCAATCTATTATTTTTTGAGAACTCTCATTCACTTGAATTTCAATATATTGTTTTGTTTTCAACGGGGGGATTATAATTAGAAAATATGGAGAATTGTGTAAATCACTAAGTCATTGGAATGTGTCACAGTATCATCTGTATTATGGTTTTCTGTAGGGGAAAATTGCCTGAGTATCACCGCTTACAGGGTCAAGTTTAAATACCCTTGTTGGCATTTGAGTTATTCTAAAACCTGGGCTTATTTTACCTACCACCTTTCTTGCCCAGTTAGTACTCTGCTCCCCCATCAGGTATGTCACTCACTTTTCCAGATTTATGCCAGTCTCCTCTCACTTTTGTGACTTATTCTGACCACCTGACTTAGGATGATGACCCTGGTATCTCTATTCATGCAGTTCCTGCTTAGCCACACAAATGCACTCAAGTCCCCTCTCTGTTAAGAAGTTTCTCCCCACCATTGAAACCCATGCTGATTCCCCAATTCCAAAATTCTTTTTAATGTTTATTCAGTTTTGAGAGAAAGAGACTGAGAAAGAAAGGGAAACAGAGCGGGGGAGAGAAAGAGACAGAAGGGGACACAGAATCTAAAGCAGGCTCCAGGCTCTGAACTTTCAGCTCTCACCACAGAGCCCAATGCAGGGCTGGAACCCATGAACTGTGAGATCATGACCTGAGCTGAAGTCGGACGCTTAACAGACTGAGCCACCCAGGAGCCCTCGATTCCCCATCTCTAAAAGCCTACCCTTGAGAGGATCTGTATCCAGGGACCATGACTTCTGAAATCAAGATCACAATGAGGTTAAAGTGGGCAATGCTAGGAAAACAGGCTTTATACTAACTGAAAGTATAAACTTTACATTCTGTTTTTTCTCTAATTATTTCTAGTTTATAAGCATATTCCTTCCAACCAAAACATAAGCTACTCAAAGAAAACTTTATGTTATATGTCTCTGATATCTTGCAAAGTTCCTGATGTGATCCTAGGAATACAGTTAACACTGCATAAATTGGTTTGTATAGAGTGGGTCACTCCATAAGCTACTGATTAATAATACAAAATTAATAATAAAAAATCTATTTCACCTATTCCAAGTCTCAGCCTTATCATAAGAGTTGGACCTAAGAATCCAAGAGATCCCAGGCCGCTGTCACTTCCTAATACAGGGAGGACTTTAGGCTAGCCCTTTAATAGGGATTCGGTGTTTCCCTGAGGGCAACACTCAAAGCAGGACTTTATTTTTATGTTTTTAATGTTTATTTATTTTTGAGAGAGAGAGAGTGAGCTGGGGAGGGACAGAGGATCTGAAGCAGGCTCTGTGCTGACAGCAGAGAGCCTGACATGAGGCTTAAATTCACCAACCATGAGATCATGACCTGAGCAGAAGTTGGACACTTAACTGACTGAGCCGCCCAGGCACCCAGAAGGCAGGACTTTAAAAGTAAGGAATGAAACTGCACTGGATTCTGGGGATCCAGACCAGACAGCCACTGAGAATAATTTTCCCCATCTCTGCCCCACATCGTATGTACTGAAAACCGTGTCTGATCTAGGCATTGGCCAAATAACCCTGCCTGTTAGTGGGATAGTCACTTAATTCTGCTCCATTTCCTGAGCATTCAACCAGAGGAAGATGTAAGTGCTATGCCTGTGTTTCTAGATAGCTCACAAATTAAAAACCAGAAGGTTTTCTGCAGTTTCCAAGGCAAAACCAGAAAAACTGAAAGATGACTGATAGGATTAATACATTTATTGGCATTAGGACATTGTTATTTTATTGCCAGTATCAGAGTGACATCATTTTTCATAAAGGCACCATAATTGCCTTTGAATGTCATAAAAGGTGAAATTCATTCTCATGGAAATTGAAGAGAACGTCGCGAAGCTTTAGTCAAAAGGAGACTAAATGATACAGATGATAAAATGTACTGGCTTTAAATTTCTGTCCATAAACTGGGAGTGAAACTACAGAGAATTAGGCTTGAGATGAAGACTGTAATATCCCCAAATTAGTTTAGGCATCCCTCTAATCTCATTTTTTCATGGTGCAAAACTATTCATTGGGAAATCTGTTTTCCTTCATTGGCCAGTATTTCAGCTGTCTACTGCCCGCGTGAAAATACTGAAGGGGGTGGGGGGGAGATGCTAATGGAAGTAAATCTTATTGGGAATGGCAGAAGCAACCACTTCTCACTAAGGCACAGAAGACCAAAGATACAAAGCAGCCAGTGTGTAAAAGTCCTTGGCTCAAAATATTTAGGCTCCCCTGTCAGAAATTCTTAAAGACAAATCCTAGAATCCATCACATACAAATTCCTTTTCCAACCAGCCGAAGTGATAAAGTCTGAGCAAGGCTTTTGAAATGCCTTGCTACTATGTTATACATCAAAGTGTTTTCCTTCCCTGACCCCTCCTCAACGTGAGCCCCACGAGAAATTCCTCCTGCTGCCAAGAGCCTTGGAAAAGCTTTACATTATTAATTTCTCCACGGATTCATCGTGTTTTGGAAAGCTCACCAGAAGCTGGGTACAGAGTTTGAGGGCAATAAAACAGTCAGGACAAATGGCAAACCTTTCAGTTTGGCACCATGGAATGTAGTGTGCATCTGTGCCTTCCTCTCTGTGTGGCTGGAAACTTCTCAAATCTGGTCCTCAGTTTACATTACTCAGGCAAATGGTCCTTTACTCTATAGGAGAACACCTTTAAGGAGAAAGGCAACATTACAGGCTTCTCAATTTTCTTGTGCAGAGATATTACTTGGGAATCCTGCCAAATGAATATTCTTATTCAGCAGGCCTGTGTCCAGGGTCTAAGACTCTGCATTTCTAATAAGCTCCCGGATACTGCTGATGATGCTGGTTCGTGGACCATACTTTGAAATGAAAGGTGTTAGCTCACCTTCTAAACCAGACCTGGCTTCCTGCAATGTAGCCAGTGTTTGCATTTGGCTTTATTAAAACAAATTTTAAATTAGTCCAGTTCACAATGTTTGTAAAAATAAAATCCAGTCCATTTCCATTGGGGGCCGGTATTGACAAGGCACTAAAATAGGTATTAATTAACCCAGGGAATGAGGTGGGTGGGCAAGGAAGAATCCTTTTATCTTTTACTTAAGCATTTTTCATGTTCACTTTCCAACTGTATATTTCGCTTCCTTGTTTAACGTAGTCGGTGCCAATTTTATCTTGCAGTTTTATTAAAAAGCACATCTTCGCTAAGTAAAAATCGGTCCCAGAGATGTCACTGTAGCCCCATGTGCATCAGGTACAAGGATTAGACTGAGCAAAGCTTTGCATGGCCTGTTTTATTTTGCTCACCCAGAAAGAATCTCATGTTCAGTTCCAACGCAGATGTCATTTGGGGTGATATTTTATAGAAATTCTAGTAATTAAACTCACTAAACTATAACCAGCTGGTGTTAACCCTCCTGTTAGGTCACAAATTGCTTCCTTCTCTTGTATGGGAAGATATGTAAGAGCCCCTGTGTTCTGAATTAGTTACAAGTGCTCAGGAAAATGACCTCAGAAGGCACAGCTCCACATGCAGAGTGACCAGAGAGGGATTTGTGTGTGTCTGTGTGTACTGTCTGTGGGCACATGTACATACACCGGCTACATGAGATAGAAAAAAACAGTAAAGCCTGAACTTCAGAAATATTAGCATCATTACCTAAGGGAAGCATCTTCCCCCACTGCCCCCAGGGGGCGGAGCAGGGAGGGGAGGGATAACCAAGTAGTTTAACAAAACACTTAGGTTCAGAGAAGGTCAGAAGAAATCCAGAGTCCATTTTAAAAGGCATTGTAGGGGCACCTCAGTGGCTCAGTCACTTAAGCATCTGACTCTTGATTTCAGCCCAGCTTATGATCTCATGGTTTGTTAGATCAAGCCCCATGTCAGGCTCCGTGCTGACAGTGCAAAGCCTGCCTGGGATTCTCTCTCTCCCTGTCTCTCTGCCCCTCCCCTGCTCACACACTCTCTCTTTCTCTCTCTCTCTCTCTTAGAATAAAATAAACTTAAAAAAAAAAACTGGCATTGTAGACACTGCCCTCTGCATCCCAGACAACATTTAAAAATTCTGTTTACTGAGCTCCTCCATATATGCATGCTAGTCATACACATAAGGAAGAGCCAACGGCTTAGTAAAATGAATGTCTTCATTCAGCTACTATTTACTGATGCCTTCCACTAGGAATACCATTACCATCAAGGGACCTCGTGGGTAGGAAAGAAACATTGTTCAAGGCCTCAACAATGTCTTCTTCTGTCCTCAGAGGTTAAAGCTTAGGGGATACATGAGTTACCATTGTATTACAGGTCTGTATGAGATAGTGGTAGACCTTAATGTGACATCAGGTGTCAAAAAAAATTCGTGAATACATTGGAACTTGCATTCCATAGAATGTGTAAAAGAAAGAAGTAGAGTTGATAAATATTTTCCCATTGGGATGTTTTTATTTAATAAAGACAAAAATAAAAATGCATATACATGATATATATATATATATATATATATATATATATCACATGCATATACATATATATTACACACACACACACATATATACATATATATATGTTTCTCACATATTTATTCCTTATTTTTATCTTCACTAGTGATTTGAGGTCAGGTCAGAGGTGAGATTCTCCATGAGTATTGGATCATTCCCCCAGATCTCTACCACCTTTGCACTTCTAGCACTGTCTGCTATTTAGCTGGCATGATCTTCCCCTTTTCAGTGGCAGTTTCATACTCGACAACCACACGTGAAGGTCCTAAAGGCCAGGAATGATGTTTAACCCTTCCTCAGAGACCCCTACAAGCCACCAGGGCAAAGTGCTTGTGGAGTGCTTGCAGTGACCACATACAGTCATCTTTTTAGTGTTATGGGGAAATTGTATCCAAACATACAGCAAATGGGAAAAGAAAATAATTCAGGTCACTTGAGACACAGTAGTTTAAGGTTGGCAAGAGCATCAGGCATTCCCCAAAATGAAGGATCACATAACCTCACCTTTCTGCAATGCAGTCTTAGGAGACTCACTGCAAGTTCATATACCTTTTAATACTTCCACTTCTAGGAATGTTTTATACTTATGGCCATGTATGCAATGATCTATGGACAAAGATATTCATTGCAGCATTGTTTTTGGTAGCATAATACTGAAAATTTACATTAGTGTAGGAATGATTAAATGAGTTTGGCATGTTCATCCAATAAAAGACCATGCAATCAAAAAAAAAAAAAAAAAGGAAATGAGTTCCAAGACGCACTGTTAAATTGAAAAGAAATCAAGGTACATTGCAGTGGACATCATTGATACATTTCAAAAGGAATGTATATGCATATAACTAGAAGTGCATAGAATCTCTTGTAAAAGATGTACAATAAACTAGAAACAATAATTGCCTCTCAGAAGGGAAACTTAGGAGTTAGAGAGCTTTAAATTATTGTGTGGACCTTTCTGAATAGTTTGCATGGTTTTTGCCCTGTATCCACATTGGGTTTTAAGATAAGTTTTATAGAATTATTACTCAGGAGAATAGAACATCCTTAGGGTATTTTGGACACCACAAAAGGAGCCACATCGGGCTACAAATAGTCCTGCAACACCCTGGTCGCCATTTCTTTGTTCTGCCTCAGGATGGCAGTCTAGTTCTTCCATACTTTCATGACTCCAGTGAAAATTTAATTTGGATTGCCTCTGAATGTTCTCCGACTTCATCTGCAATGTCTGAGTCCACAGCGAATTCAATTATTAAGGAGCTACTTCCCCAGAAGGAAGACTTTGATTTTATTATATTTAATCCACCTGATCGTTTTCTTTCTCTCTCTTTTCAACTCTTGCCAGCACAGTTCTGCCTCCCCCACCACAGAATGCACAGCGAAAGTGGGGTTTTCCCCTTCCCAGCTGAATGGGTGGTCAGTTTCCAGAATCTTTCCATGGCTAAGGAATACCATTTAGACACCTTCCTTAGATGTATGTGCCTTATTTTCTCATTATTCTAAGTGGTGTTTTTATTTTTATTCTCTTCTTGACCATATTCCTTCAGTTCTGAATATTCTATACCCGTATGGTATTTTTCCCCCAATAGAATACTTTCTTCCAACAAACTTTTGTGTGAATATCCATAGGGTCAGCAAGGGCTTCTCTGGGTTAAGGGATTGGGGGGAGATGCTGACCCACACGCATGGTTTTTCTCCCCACTCCACACATGCCCCTTACTCTCCACTCTTTCCCCCACTCTATGGAAAATTTTGAAGTGTCACTAATGGATGCCTAAGTTTCCACTGTAGAATTTGAAAGCCTCTGTCTAGAGCAAGGAAACCCATCAACAAGGGAAACTCAAGCTCAAGATTAAAAAAAAAAAAGGGCAAAGAAGGAGAGGCAAAGTATTATGGTGAGCTAGAAAAAAATACAGCTGCAGGATTCAAGTCTTCTTGTCTGAGCTACAGAGAACACCTAAAAACATTTTGTGCACCAGCCTTCCAGGAAAACAGCAGCACATTAGTTGAAGGGCAGCTGAACATGTTACTACCTGCCAAAAAAACCTGTTATGTTTTTTAAGTGAAAATAAAAAGGGGTTTTAATTTTTTTATGATTCCAAGAAAATATATTATCAAAGAATTGTTGTCTTGACAGTAAAAATTTTTTTTCTTTCAACTGTGGTGCTAGAAGTCTCTGTAACTCTTGACAGGCTGTCCATCTCCAGTCCTAGGCAGGGTTAAGACAGCCATGGGGTTCTATCCTTTCAATGGACAGCCCCTGTCTGAGGTAGAAATATTTAACAGAAAGCACCAGGGCCTTGGGACCTACCTAAACTCATGTGCCCATGAACTTAGCCACATTCAGCCTCAGTTTCCCCCTTACAAAATGAGGCTAATGTTTGCAGGCAGCTTGGTATGATAGGAGCAGAGGGTCTGAAACCCAAATATGTTGTGTAAGTCATAACCACCCTGTGGCTCAATTTCCCCATCTACAAAGTAAGGCAAATACTAGTACCTCCCTCAAAGAGTTGTTAAAAAAATTCAATGAGTTATTTTTGTAAAGGACTTAAATACTACATAAGGATTTGTTAGATATCACTGTATAGTAGCATTATATAGTGATATTTAAGTTATACCAAAAAGTAATTAGAAGAGGAAGTGGTAAGTGCTATCAATCAGGTCTGGAGTTAAGATGTATTACAAATGTATGGGTCTCATAATAAGTCCTTCTATCCTCTGTGATATGATAATTTTAGTATTATTCATGTACCTACATTACTTCAATATCTTTGAAATACTTAAAAAAAATTAATTTCTCAGTACCAGATACGAGATACTGGTTAAGTTAATCCTACTGAATGTGTTCTCCCATAAAGTTAGGACAATAACCTCTTTCATTCTTTGCTCCCTTCCTAGCTTTTTATTTCTGGAAGGAAGCACTGTTTCTGAAGCATATAGGACAGCTAGCCATGTGCCCTTGGAAAATAATGTAATCTTTCTCACCCTACTTTCATCAGGATTGTACTAGATCTCCTGAAGTTCTTTTTCAGCAGCAAAGCCAGAGTCTGATATTTTGTTACCTTTTTTAGCTTAGAAAAATACAATGTATTATCTTACAGGTCTGTAGATTTGAAGTCCAACACGGGTCTCATCAGGCTAAAGCCCAGGTGATGGCAGAGCTGTGTTCATTTCTGGAAGCGCTGGGGGAGAATTCATTTCTTGCCTTTTCCTGCTTCCAGACGCTGGCCCTCATTTCTTGCTTCTGACCTTCCCACCTCTTCAAAGCCAGCCTCAGCTGATGCAGTGCTTTCACATCATCTCAGTCTGACCTCATCTTCTACTTTCTCTTTTCTTTTTCTTTTTTTTTTCTCTTTTTGTCTTTAAACTCCCCCATCCACCCACTATTTAACGGTGGTGAAATCATACAATATAAAAATAACCACTTTAAAATGAGCCGTGTAGTGGTGTTTGGTGCAATCATAGTTTTGCCATGGCCACTACTGTCTATTACCAAACATTTCAGCCTCCCAAAAGGAAATCCCATGCTAAATAAACAGTTGCTCCCCATATGCTGTTCTCTCTACCCTGTGACAACCATCAATCTAGTTTCTGTCTCTGTGGATTTACCTATTCTGGATATTTCATATAATCATACAGTATGTGACTGGCTGGCTTTTTGTGTCTGGCTTCTTTGACTTCATGATTTTGAGGTTCATCCATGCTTTCGCATGTATGTGCACTTAATTCCTTTTTATGGTTAAGTAATATTCCATTGTGTGATATACCACAATTTGTTCATTTGTTGGTAGACATTTGGGCTGTTTCACCTTTCAGCTACTGTAAATAGTGCTATTCTGAACATGTTTGTATATATATTTGAATACCTGTTTTTAATTTTTTTTTTTTTGATAGACATCAAGGAGTAGAATTGTTGGGTTGCATGGCAATACTACACTTAATTTTTTTTATTTTTTTTAACGTTTTATTTATTTTTGAGACAGGGAGAGACAGAGCATGATCAGGGGAGGGTCAGAGAGAGGGAGACACAGAATCGGAAACAGGCTCCAGGCTCTGAGCTGTCAGCACAGAGCCCGACGTGGGGCTCGAACTCACGGAATGCGAGATCATGACCCGAGCTGAAGTTGGACGCTCAACCGACTGAGCCACCCAGGCGCCCCTTAATTTTTTAAGGAACCACTAAACCATTTTCCACAGCAGCTGAGCCAAGTTACCCCTGATTTTAATACATCTCCAGAGAGCAAGAGTCCCTCCCTTTTGTGTAGCCGGCTTCTGATCCTACCTCCCACAATCACAGGGGTTCTTTTGACATGTACTAACACAGAAAGCAATATCCTACATGTGCAAAACTGCCAAAAATTCCTAGGAGATTGACAAGGCTTTCTAAGGAGATTTGGACCTTTAGAATCTTTGATAGAGCTGCTCTACAACAGACACATGCTCAAAATATGTTAGGTGTTTTGAAAGTGTGAGAAATAGTGTAAGGTCAAATGAGCCAGCTGGCTTGTAGAAGTTGAAAAACAAAACAGTGACAATTTCACAGTCTTCATAAAGTATTTCTTCACATCAGCCCTTTTATTCATTTAGCAAAAACATATTAACTGCCTGCTATTTACATAGCATTGTGCAGTGATTAAATAGCATGATCCCTGTTACCAGGGAACTCATGATGTAGATAGGAAAACAGATGGTAAGCAGATAATTGTGTGACACTGTGACATGTGCTAAGAACAGAGTGTAGACGAAGTGTTACCAGGGTGCAGAGGGAGGAGTTTATCGTGCCAAGAAGCTGAAAAAAGGCTTGATGGGAAAAGAGATTTTCAGCTTGACCAAAAAAAAAAAAAAAAAAAAAGAACAGGTATAGGAATGTGGTCTTCACACATAGGCTGAGGTGTAGGTGCTAAGCTCAAAGTTACAGAATTGCCAGACTTAGGGGATCCTTAAATAATCAAGTGGATCTAGAAATAATGGGTCTGTGAAGGGGAGTATGACAGGATGAAACTGAAAAGTAAATGTTTTTCTTATTACCAGGCAACAGTGAAGTGCCTACCACCAGCATGTGGTTATCCCCTTGGAAAGCAGCCCCCTCCTGACAGTGGGAGTCCTCTGGGCTATCAGTAGCCCACACGGACTTATCACTGCACCTGTGGGAACATATGATCTACTTCTGGGAGCATCCTTTAGAAGGTTTCAAGGCCTCGCAATGGTATTTTCTCTGAATTTCTAAATGCATTTGTCCAAATCATAGAAAACTCCGTAGTAGAATATAAAAACATAGACGTTTTGAATTAAACGGGCTGAGGTGACTGCTTTCCTTATCTGTAAAATGGGCCTCATGAAAATATTTGCCTTGTAGAGTTTTGACAGGATTAGATGACCACAATGTGCATACAGTTACTCATACAGTACTAAGCACATAGTAGCATTTATAAATGTAGCCTAATATTATTCTTAATAAGCTTTAGGGATTCAAACTGGTTTCTTACCTGGGAAAAACTGTATAATTCAACTTTCTCTGGGTCGGTTAGGGCCTCAGAAACTTTATCATTGAAATCCTGAGAAGATCTAGGTTTTGTTTTTTTTTTTCCTTAGGAAGCTTAAGGAGAAAAATCTGTGATTTCTGGGTCTTTGTGGAGCCCGAAATAGATTGCTTCTCTTGAGAGTTCTCTAAGAAGTATTCTCAGCTGAGAAAGCACACATCACTGTGATTATATTTCCTATGTCTCTTGGGCATTTCCCTAAAAAAAAAAAAAAAAAAAAAAAAGGTCAAGAATGACGAAGGGAGAGAACTCAAGCTTTTTTTTTTTTCAACGTTTATTTATTTATTATTTGGGGTGGGGGGGGACAGAGAGAGACAGAGCATGAATGCGGGAGGGGCAGAGGGAGAGGTAGACACAGAATCGGAAACAGGCTCCAGTGTTTGAGCCATCAGACCAGAGCCTGACGCGGGGCTCGAACTCACGGACCGTGAGATCGTGACCTGAGCTGAAGTCGGATGCTTAACCGACTGCGCCACCTAGGCGCCCCGAGAACTCAAGCTTTTAATAAGGATACTTTCCTATGGGTTAACAGAATTTCAAATATATTACACTAGTGTTTACTGTTCAAGGCCTCACAACTTTTTAGACTTTTACATTGCAGGTTACCTAAATAACTCAGCAAAAGTGAAACCTGCCTTCACGGCACCTTATCCTCAGGTGAATTTAAATTTTAAAAAATGGAGATTATCCTGACATGGCTTAAAGGCTTTTCTTTGAAATCGGTCACATGTAACAACTGTGTCCAGGCAGAAGTTTATTCCTTCCAGTATGACAAAGAGGACAGTCCAAAGAGATAGAGTTCACACACTGAGCATGCCTTGGCTTTACTCAAAAAAGACCTGGTAAGAACGGTGGAAATATTACTAAATTTACATGAAGAGAGATATGAGAGGCAACATAAACAGGTCACGGGAGCCATACCTGGGATTTGGAAATATGCCTGATCGATAATTAACAATCAATTTAGGAAAGCAGAAAATACTGTATGTATTTTTGACACGAAGAACATCTTTTCCTAATGAAAGATAATGGCTAATTTGCCCCAAATCTGACAACTTATTAGCCATTAGCAATCTATTGATGTATAACTGTATTTCCTCTGATAAACCAATGAACAACTCAGGATCATTTCTTCATTTGCTCCGTGGCTGTTTCTTAAGACTATAATCTACAGAAAATGTGCTCTGAAAATGTCTATGGCCTGCCCTTATTGAATGCTGCATTTTCATCACACCTACAAATGAGGCATAAGGTCTTTAGTTTAAAAACCAAACAAACCTTGCAACCTTTTGGAACTTCCATACTTTCAATCTTGCCATTATATTTGGAAAATCATCCCTTCCATCGTTTTAATAATTGGTTTCCAAGTGACTGCTCCAAGAATGAATTTTTCTTCAATGTCAAATGCTCTGACATTGGCCCGGGTCATTTTGAATCTGTTCACAGTGTTAGATGACTCCAAACAAACAAGAAAACTTTGTACAGAAGAAAAATTGTGTCTTAAAATTGGCTTTCTGTTCAATTCCAATAATTTGCTTGTTTATAATTATCTTTCTATTGCACTAGCTGTTTGTCTTTATGTGAGAGACACTGATCTTCATTAGCCATCACGGCAAGCAAAGGGAATATTAGAACTATTGATCCACTAGCAAAGCAACTGGGGGACGTGGGGGTATTATAATTATGGGTTGATGAATTAAAAAGCTTTCGCTTTAGTTTTCAAAGCAAGTCAAAGTGCTCCAAACAAAATAGTTTCTGTGGTTGTCTGTCTTTTTTTTTTGGGGGGGGGGGGGATTCACTCTGATGTCCTAACCTTGAAGGTTTATCCCTGAAACGAAATTTCTTATTATACTGCAATTCTCTTTTTTAAAAAATAAATAAATAAAACCCTGGGGCACCTGGGTGGCTCCGTCGGTTAAGTGTCCAACTCTTGATTTTGGCTCAGGTCGTGATATCACAGTTCATGAGTTCAAGCCCCATGTCAGGCTCTGTGCTGACAGCGCGGAGCCTGCTTGGGCTTTTCTCTCTCCCTCTCTTTCTCTGCCCCTCCCCTGCTGGTGTTCTCTCTCCTCCCTCTCTCTCTCAAAATAAACATTAAAAAAATAGTTTATTCGCCAGAAGCCACTGAAATCTCACAAGAAGAAGGTGAATAGGTTACCAGAATAGAGTGAGAGAATTTCCTATGGCAATTTCAAGGGCCTGAGTATCAAAAGTTGGTGATATGTGTGCCCTCTGACCAATAGAAAGGTTCACAATTAAGGTAAGTAAATCATTGGAATAGCACTATCTGTGAATAAATGGAGAAAACACTGAGTAATCTTGGGAGAGCCAAAGCACCATACCTTAGGAAATGGAAAATTTAAGCTCTGTGGCCACAGGACACCAAGCCCATTTTTAAAATGTTGGAAGTAGCAATTTTGCCCTTACTTGGACTTCCTGTGTGTTATCTCTAAATTAATGCATTTTCCATAGCACTTGGGTTGCTCAAGCCCCATGCCAGGCTCTGTGCTGACAGCTCAGAGCCTGGAGCCTGCTTCAGATTCTCTCTCTCTCTCTCTCTCTCTCTCTCTCTCTCTGCCCCTCCCCCACTCATGCTCTGTCTCTCTCAAAAATAAACATTAAAAAATTTTTTTTTAATCAATGCATTTTCCCACCCAATGTTGATTTCTTTTGCAGTAGGTTATGTGGGATAAGATAAAATAATAATGACATTATTTGCTCACTAGAAAGTAATATGTCACTAGCACAAATGAAAACTCATCCTGATTATCTTTCTGATAAGTTGAGACTAGCTTAACTTGTCCTTAACAGTGTCCTTCACTGTTATTTTAGACCAAGTTATCAATAATTGGATAGCCTCTATGAATTATATTTTTCTATGTTATTTATAAACATATATATCATATACAGTTTTCTTTTTTTTAATTTTTTAATGTTTATTTATTTTGGAGAGAGAGAGAGACAGGGCATGAGTGGGGGAGGGACAGAGAGGGAGGGAGACACAGAATCTAAAGCAGGCTCCAGGCTCTGAGCTGTGAGCACAGAACCTGACAAGGGGCTTGAACCCACAAACTGTGAGATCATGACCTGAGCCAAAGTTGGACACTTAACTGACTGAGCCACCCAGGCACCCCTACGGTTTTCTTTATATATGTCTATGACTATACATACTTACATGTACATATTGGTCATATTTATATCCTAGGTAATCCTTCTACCTGATGATTTAAGCTAAAAAGAAAGGACGAAGGGGCTCAGTGACTTTAGGTTATTCATAGGTTCAATTTTGGATGAATTGGGTTTTGTTTTTTTTTTTTACTTCACAAAAAGGACATCTCTCCTTATAATAGTCTTCCTAACTTAGTACTAGTTACAAAAATAAGAAACTGAATGTGTTAGGAAGATGCAGAGATCCATACATGTCAGAAAATCCTAGGAAAGCATTAAAGCTGCTTCCTTTTTTCCTGGTTTTTAGCTTTATTGAGTAATAATATACAAAAGAAAATTTCTTACATACATTTCTTACATACATCTTGATGAGGTTGGACATATGCACATACCCATTATTCCCAATTCCAAGGTTCCCAGTACCAGCAACCTTTTGGGATCCAGGGTGGGGGGATTAGTGTCATGTTTGTACTTCTCAAGGTTTTTCTGAACCAGTTCATCACATTTTTGTTATGTTCAGAGACTTCCAGGCAGTGGCAGAAGTGGTTTCTTACATAAAAGATGTGAAATTTTCTGAAGTCTTCTTTTTGTATCACTATCTAAACTTTTCATCTTAATTTGTATTTTTGTGCCTACTAATAGTTAAGCAACTATTAGTGATTGTGATACGAGATCAGATAAAAATCCTTGCCCTCCAGTGGATAACCATGTCCTCTAAAATTAATCTGCTTCCTCTGAGGCACCTTGGTGGCTCAGTTGGTTAAACATCCGACTCTTGATTTCAGCTCAAGTCATGATCTGAGTCATGAGATTGAGTGTGGAGCCTGCCTGGGATTCTCTCTCTCCTTCTCTCTCTCCATCTCCCTCTCTCTCTCAAAAATAAATAAGTAAACATTTTTTAAAGTAAAAAATAAGATTAAATTGAATTAATCTTCTTCCTCTTTCTTTGCCTTTCTTTTCCTCCAACGCCAACATATCAAACGATAGCCTCAAACTCACAGCATCCTTCAAGACCAAAATTTCTTTCTAAGGAAGTTAAATTCCTTGGGGGAAAAGGAAAAAACCACAACGATTTGCCGGATACTGTTTTAAATTTTTTGTAAATGTCTTATTTAAGCATGGCTAATCCTATCAAGTATTTCATACATGAACAAACAGGCTCAGAGATCTTGAGTGCCATACCAAAGGCCACACTGTAAAAGGCTCATTCAGGATTTGACCGGTTCTTTGTTAACTCCAAACACCTTACTCTTTCCCATAAATTACACTTTCTCCAAAGACAGTGGTAAAAGTGGGGTGGAATGGAAGGAGAAACCTATTCAGAAATGAAGTGAGAATTTTATTCTCTTGTTCCTAAACTAGAAATGATTGGTAGAAATCAGTGACATGGAGGAGTGTGATGCAGGACCCTGCCAGGCTTCAGCTGGTTCTCTAAAGTGCTGTCATTGATTTCTTCACTCAAGACTAATTTATTGGGCACCTAGTGAGAGCCCAGCTCTGTGACAGTCACCAATATAGCACAATGAACAAGAGGGCTACTCAGGAAAACCAAACAAGTAACAAACAAAAATATAGACAGAAATTAACAAAAATAGAAACAAAATAGTTGAGTGATCTGGGTTTCTCTGAGATGTTGACACTAAAGAATAGGAAGCAGAAAGCTGTAGGAAGAATTTCCTAGGCAGGGAGAACAGCAAATGCAAAGGCCCTAACACAAGAAAGAGCTTGATTTGGAAGAAATCAAATAGGCGCTAAACCTTACGAGCAGCCATCCTGGTGCTGGAGTGGCAGACAGGGGCTGACCAAGCGGGGTCTTTCAGCAAGTATGAGTGTCATTCCTGTCCCTACATTCTACTTTCTTCCCTCTGTTACTAGCCAAGTACAAAGCTTTTTTTTTTTTTTTTTTTTTTGGACAATGCCCTCAGTCAGGAAACACTGTGCTTTCATTCCAACACCTTCTGCAGAACAGAACCCTGAGTAACAATTGTGAGTGCTACTCAGGGAGAATGTTGACACACTTTGGGGCATCTTCTCTTTTCCTCACAACCAGAATATTAGTGTAGTCTAGTGGCTAAGTGCCTGGGCCGTGGTACCAATTGTACCTGGGCACAAATCAAAGTTCAGCGGCCTCACTTGGTGTGTGACCTCAGACGACAAGTCGTCTCATCTCTCTAGACCCCAGTTTCTTCATTTCAAAAAAAAAGGAACACCTCTCTCGCCGCACTCATGCTGTGAAAATTAAGCAAGGTTTAAGTGTGCAGATTGCGCAGCAGAGGGCCTCGCAGGCAATAAGCCCGTAGTGCAGCCCATCCTGTAACTGCCCCTGTCCCCACCCCCGCTGAGTCTGCATACAGGGGAAGGGAGAATCGGAGAGATAAAGCAACATGTCTAAGATCACCTATTTAGGAGAGGCTAAACCTCAAATTTTGGATACTTCATCTAAGTGCTTTTATCCCCTCTACCGCAGTGGATCAGTGCAAAGGGAAAGGAGGTTAATAAACCTGTTTCTGCCCTACGGGAGATGGCATCCTGTACAGCGAGAGGAAGGTCAATTTCTGGGAGCGTGGGATTAGTTTGGGCATTGATCTAAAAAGTCTTACACAAAAATGTCTTAAGGGCATACTTGCTTTCCATTAAGCATTTCTCTTAGCTGTTTCTGCTGAGCGAAGGAAGGAAAGAAAAAAAAAACATCCTGCCCCATGCTTTCTTAAAAGGAAAAAAACAAATGGAAGTCTGATGAAATTGTGTGGGTGCTCTTGACTTATCTTTATCCATCACCCTAAAATGTGCCCATATGGAAGATAAATAGTGTTATTCCATGGAATGCTTAGTACTAAGTTTCAAAAATGCTGACAAGTACTAATCCCAGTAAAATATATGGAAGTTAATTATAACTGAACCACACGGAAGTCAGCCAGGAGATCATAATCAAGAAGATTCACTGAATGAACACTTTGTTCTTCCTGTGAAGGAGACACAGTTCTCTCTCCTTGTGCCCTTCTGTGTCTTCCTTCTGCCTTACCTACATACCTCCTAAAATGTAACTCCATGCTGTGAACAAGCGTGCTGCAACCCTGAGAAGGCAAGGGAACGTTCTCAATGGCTCATGCCAGGGGACATTCTGAAAGCCCAGAGGCTGCAGATAGCCTGGTGCTATCTCTGTAACCTTAAGCCTGAGGCCATTCACTGCCATTTCTTCTCCTAAGAAGAGTATCCATCAGGCATTTGGCATCAAAGCATCTTTCCCTGAAATGTGATTAGCTTACAAGGTCACCAGAAGTTCAGGCAGGTACCCTTGCAAGTAAAACCTTATTAGTCAGATTCTAAGAGCCGTGGTTCTTGTAAAAAGGCAACTTAATTTTCTGCCCTAGAGAGATTGGATCAATCAGCCCTGAAGCAAAGAAAAGTACAGGCGAAGAGAATGTAAATGGAACTGGAAGTAGGTATTTGGGCTTCTGCTGCCCATTCCCTTCGGCTATCTGGGGAGAGAATAGTGATGTCACTGGCCCTAACTCACCATCAATTCATTTGTTCACTCACTCAAAATATATTTTATTATATGATTTTATTACATGATTGAGAGGGACTGTGGAGTCTCTCCCTACCTCTGAGCCATGCCAGAACAAGCCATTCTGCAAGATGAGTCTTCTATATGCAATGGCCCCTCAGCAAATGTTTAGTGCTCTCAGCGTACGCTTACTAGATGTATTTGGGGTCATGAAATTGAACACACACCCATGGATCCTTCCCTCAGGTCACAGTCTAGCATGGAGATAATACGTGCACAATAAGGATTATGTCGTGGTATGGCAAACGTAACTGCCATAAGGAAGGGGCAGGTGAAGAGCAACGAGTGATCTGAGGACAAAATTACACCTAACTTGGATAGGAAAGAGATCATAGAAAACCTTGTGAGAAAAAAAAGAAAAAAGTATTTAAGACAAGACCTTGGAAGGTAGGTAAGCATATTTCAAATTCAGAAGGCTTTTGATTTATAAGAGATCAAAGAATTACCTGAAAACTCCAAAAGAAAAATCAAATATATCAGAATAAAAAATGTGTAAAAATATTATTTCCCGAAGTTAAAAAATTAAAGACATTTAAAAAATTAAGTTAAGAAACATTTTTGTGTTTGCAGACTATTAAGGGAAATGACAATGATGTAAAGGTCTTTCTCTTCCAAATAACTAAGCAGTCTTATTGGATGAATAATACCTACCCAATAGCAGAGCAACTCATTATTTTAAAAACATTAATACAGGGCATCTGACCATGAGGAAAGATTTTGTGCTTGCATTATTAGACAATTGCATGTTTTACTGATAAGTGTACTTTTACCTGATGTTAAGCATAGATGGAAAATGAGAGGCAATCATTTTTTAAATATGCCAGCAGTTGGACCAAACTAGTAGTCTCTATCAAAAGAAAAAAACTCAAAGCCACCTGGAAGCACTTTGCAAAATTTCCAAGTTAGCCAGAATGATAATGTTTCTGTTTTCTGTGATAGTAAATGAAACCAGCTCCTTTGGTTAACCGTACAATCCAATAGGGTTCTCACATTTAGAAGAGGGAAATTAAAAGCTATTTGTTCTAACTGTCTTCTTCCCCTGTGCTGATGTTTGAGTCTTGCCTATAACATTCCTTGCACTGCGGCTGATTGCCAATTGAGTTTGGGTCATCTTGTGCCCAGCCTGTCTTCTTATCTGCCTGGCCCTGTTAGTGCTTGAAATCTTAGCCTTCTGAATAAGACCTGAAAGCACGGGTATGTCTGGAAGTCCTTTGAAGACATGTACTAGACCTACCTTAAGGACCGCACCTCCTTTATTCGCCCCTGCGAGTCATCTCATAGGCTTTAGCATTTTCTCAAACAATCTACTCAACATAGAGCATTTTTATATAAATCAATTCAATTTTAAAAGAATATGTTGAGCTTCAACTATTTCCAGGCATTGTGCTGATTATTAGGAAAATAAAATGGAGTAAGATGCATTCTGTCTTCTGGGGCCTCAGAGTCTTTATGGTAATTGTTGTATTTGTCTAGATCAAGGATCTGAAAACTTTTTCTTAAAGGACCAGAAGGAAAATATTTTAAAACAAAACCAATGCTAATATGTAGGTTCTTATATGATCATTTAAAGCTTAACCATGTTAAAATGTAAACAAATTGCTTACCTGTAAGCCATAAAACAAACAAACAAAAAACAAGTGGCTTTCCAGATTTGGCCCAAAGGCCAAAGTTCATGAACCTATGGTCTTGACCCGTGCTGCCCAAGACAGTGACCACTAGCCACCTGTGGCTGCTGAGTATTTGAGAAGTGGTAAATCCAAACCGAGTTGTGCTGGAAGGGTTAAACACACACAGGATTTTGATAACTTTGCATGAAAAACAAGAATGTAAAATATCGCCATACTTTTTCATATAATTATGAATTAATGTATATTCAAAAAAATTGGGGCGCCTGGGTGGCGCAGTCAGTTAAGCGTCCGACTTCAGCCAGGTCACGATCTCGCGGTCCATGAGTTCGAGCCCCGCGTCAGGCTCTGGGCTGATGGCTCAGAGCCTGGAGCCTGTTTCCGATTCTGTGTCTCCCTCTCTCTCTGCCCCTCCCCCGTTCATGCTCTGTCTCTCTCTGTCCCAAAAATAAATAAACGTTGAAAAAATTTAAAAAAAAAATTAACTCAAAAAATAGGTTTTTGGATATATTGTGTTAAAACATATAATTAAAATTAATTTCACCTATTTCTTTTCACTTTTCAAAATATGGCGACCAGAAATCTTATAATCATAATCATACAAGGGGCTGCTCACATTATGTTTCTATTGGACAGCGCTGATCTAGATAATGTCTCTGTTGGGTGGGAAGCCATAGTCCAAAATGAATTCATTTAAAACAATGACAAAACAAAACAAGCACTTCCTCTCTTCTGTATTCCACCATGCAACCAAGAATCTTTTAGCAAAGTCTTCCTTGGGAAGCCAATCAGATTTAGATTTCTCTCCGTCACTCAGTCACTCATGTATCATGTTGCTTTATTTTCTTCACAAGTATTTCTGAAATTGTAATATTTGTTTAATTCCTTCCTCACTCTCTGCCTCCCTGAGCTAGATGTCATTTCCACCAGAGAAGAGCCTTTTCTCACCCTTTTCACCACAGTCTTGGATCAAGTTAGCACTAACCTTTGCCTGGCTTCCCTTGGGTCTGAAACCACGTCAGGCACAGAGTAGGTGCTAAGTGAATATTTTTTTGAATGAAAGAACTATAAACATGGAAAATTTAAAACACGAGATGCTTTGAGGAAACTGAGAGAAAAACTAAGTGGCGGGGTGAGGAAGCATTCTAGTGTTTTTGTTTATTCAAGTATAAGTAACATGCAGTGCTCTGTTAGTTTCAGGTGCACAATGTAGTGATTCAACAATTCTATACATAACTCAGTGCTTCTCATAAGTGTACTCTTTAATCCCCATCACCTATTTCACCCATCCCCCTACCCACCTCCCTTCTGATAACTGCCAGTTTGTTCTCTATAGTAAAGAGCCTTTTTCTGTTTGTCTCCTTTTATCTTTGTTCATTTGTTTTGTTTCTTAAGTTCCACATATGAGTGAAATCATGTGGTATTTTCCTTCTCTTATTTCACTTAGCATTGTGCTCTCTAGATCCATCCATGTTGTTGCAAATGGAAAGATCTCGTTCTATTTTGTGGCTGAGTAATATTCCAGTGTGTGTGTGTGTGTGTGTGTGTGTGTGTGTGTGTGTGTGTGTGTGCTGAATATTCATAATTCACAACAGCCAGCACGTTCGGTTTCATGAAGGAAAACTTTATTAATTATAAGGAAAAGGGAATATAAGGAATTAAACAATTACAGTAAACATGAAGAGAAGTATAGAGAAGGACAAAGAAGACTTAATACATCAAATCGGGTGCTTACATCATCCAGCCTTCTGGCTGGGGAAGCCCCGCGGGGAGCAGCCAGGTTGGAGTCCTAATTCAGGGTCCTGGGTGGATTGTCCACCCCACAGGTGAGATTTCCAACTAGCTATTCCCGCCAAAACAGTATATATGCTACCCACGTGTGATTTATTAAGTTTGCCTAAGTGCAGTCCCAAGCAAGCTGTTTTTTCTCTGTTTCTCTTGTCATATGTCACAATCTTGTGGGCCTGGACATCTGGCCCATATTTCTCTTCCCTCCCTGATCCATTCCAGGGGGGCAGATTGGTCTGGTTCAGGGAGGTGAGGCAAGTTAATCCCTCTTGTCATCAGGAGCAGAAGGGGGCAGTTCTGATCCTGAGGCCAGATACAGAGTACAAGCTAACTAAGCCCCCCATGCTTGTGTATGTGCAGCTCTGGGTAGAAATGTATGAACAGCTTCTATAGAGAACAGTGTGTACCACATCTTCTTCATCCATCCATCTATTGATAGATACTTGGGTTCCTTCCATATTTTGGCTATGGTGAATAATGCTGTAATAAACATAGTGCATGCATATAGCTTTTCAAATCAGTGTTTTCATTCTAGTATTATTTAGTAGCTTCAGACACTGAAGCAAAGAGCTTATAAGCAGCTTGATAATAGAACACAAGATAAATCTAGCCCAAGGCACTTGCCCCTATTACTATGTTCTTTAACAATAATAATAATAATATTAGCGTTCTGTTGCATTTACTTCATGCCAGGCAGAATTCTAAGTACTTTTTGTATATTAAGTAATCTGCAAACAACCCTATGAGAGAGACATTATTATTACCTTCATTTTGTTGTAAGTAATGACTATAATAAATAATTTAACAAAACTAAATAATTGAGGCATAGAAAGTGAAGTGACTTACCCAAGGTCACTCAGTACGTTTCAGAGCCAGAGTATCAACTGAAGCATTCTGATTCTCTTTGTCATGTGACTGTACATTAAACCTCACATTTTTTTTCCTGATTTTATTGGTTACTCTATCCTGAACATACTTGAAGAGTATTACATGGAATAGATTAGAAATACCTTTTTAAAATCTATTTTAAAAGTTGATGGGAGTATTATTATAACGATGAACTATAAAACTTCAGAACAAATGGAGAAAAGAGCCTAACTGTTTCTTATTGTCTTAAGCATCTTCTCATAACAGGAAGAAAATGAGACAAGTATTTTCTGTTCAGCCTTAAGTGCATGGATACATTTTAATCTCTTGCCTTGTATACTCATCAGAGCAATTTTACCATTGGTTGTAAACTTTCTATGTAAACATATGTGCAACTTGTACTGTCTACAGATATTCCCTATTAAAATGATGGATATATCTGTTTTCAGTGACAAAACAGGCCACCAAAAGTGAAAACTAAACTGGCACATTTGAACAGTAGAAACCAGAAACTTGAGAGTCATTCATTTGCACACACCTCAGCCTCAACATTCAGCTGAGAAGGGCCTTGCCCCCTGCCCCTCTCTTCCCCCATTCAGTTGGGATAACCTGATTTTCCTCCCTCTGTGTGGCCCAGCACATCTGCAGTCTGATATCATGTCTGATGGTCAGAAGAAAGCATGTGTGAAACCCCTTAATTCAAAAAGCCTTTGGTTAACTATCAATTTCCATTTGCTGTTGGTATCCATTCATTCAATGAATACTGACTAAACATTTTGATGTGCATTACACTAGATCAGTTTCCTAGATTCTTATTCCCCAAACTATTTCTTGGGAACCTATCCCTTTTTTTTTTCCTTCAATATCCCAGATTGGATTTCTGGGTTCTTCTGCCTGGTCTAGACAGACAGCCTTGCATGGCTTCTCCAGGATTAGTCTGCCTCATTTAAGATGGTCTACACTCCCTTCTCTTGCTAATGTCTGCTCCTGATGCTTCTTATTCAAGTGCATTCATTGTCACTTCTCCTTCTTCTTCTCCAAAATCATTATATAACTAAGCACTTGTACCAGAGGTTGACCTACTAAACAAATACTTCTGCCAACTGATTCAATTAAATGACCCCATGGCTACCCCAAATGTATCTGTTTCTACAACACCAGTGAAATAACACATAATGCCAATTAGAATCATTTGAAGAGAAGAATGAGGCTTAAAGTTATCTTCTTTGTTTATTGTATTTAATGTTCATTTATTTATTGTTGGGGGAGGAGGAGGGAGGGAGAGCATGAGTGGGGGAGGGACAGAGAGAGAGAGGGAGAGAGAGAATCCCAAGCAGGCTCCACAGGGTTCAACTCATGAACCATGAGATTATGACCTGAGCCAAAGTCAGATGTTTAATCGACTGAGCCACCCAGGTGCCCCTCATCTTCTGTATTTAATACTTCCTACTTAATCCAAATTATTCTACTTTAAGCATGTGTCCCAAGAAACAGTAACCTTAAGAGAGGTACCACAAGAAAAAATGTTCTGCACAGGAAACCCCATAACCCACATTTCCTTCTGGTTTCGCAAACTGGTTTGACACAGGGCCCTTACTTTTTTTTTTTTTTATAATACCCATTAATGTCCCACTGAACCCACTTTGGGAAATGCAGCTTTCCCAAAAGGAGACAAAGATGAACCAGGTATATTTTCCACCTTCAAAAGAACTTGACCATGTCATGGAGCATAAAGATGCACAGCACAAAACGAGCAAAAAAAAGCACAGATGTGTGTATCTGTGTGTCTGTGCAGAGGGAAAGAAATACGTATGGGCTTCATTGTGAGTTTCATTGTGAGGTAATTGGCCTTTGTTGGAATGATGATGTTAGAGTCTGTGTCCTGAATCCATACCCGGTCTAGGACATATAAAGTTTGGGGATGGGAGTTTGTAAGAAATTTTATGGTTGGTAGATCCTCAGTTCTCCTGTTTATGCTCCACCTCACACCTCCTCATTCGCTCTCGTCACTCACTTCTGGTCCCTTTCATCTCCCCTAAGAAGAAGTTCCAGCTTTATCCCAAAATCTAGTTCTACCTCAGTATCTATATGGTCATAATACTAAACATTTATTTTGTTTTTTTTGTTTTTTTTTTCCATTATCAAAAATTTTAATAGGTTTCTTTTTCCTACAAAATGGTGTTCTTTCCATATATTTTCATTTTTTCTAATATATGAAATTTATTGACAAATTGGTTTCCATACAACACCCAGTGCTCATCCCAAAAGGTGCCCTCCTCAATACCCATCACCCACCCTCTCCTCCCTCCCGCCCCCCATCAACCCTCAGTTTGTTCTCAGTTTTTAACAGTCTCTTATGCTTTGGCTCTCTCCCACTCTAACCTCTTTTTTTTTTTTCCCTTCCCCACCCCCATGGGTTTCTGTTAAGCTAAACATTTATTTTGTAACCCATCCTCTTCTAGGCATTCATTTCACATTAAGCCTTAAAGGAACCTAAAAGACCATCTCATACTCATATTTTATAGGTTCAGCATAGTTATGCGACTTGGTCATATGTAAACAGCTAGGTCGTGGCAGGTGAGGGAGTAAGACTGAGTACACAAACTCCCAGCCAGAGAGCTGTGTTGGTTGCTGGGGGCCCATAAAATGTCCTCTCCCAGGATATCCCCCCACAAACAGAGTTCCCTCAACAAAGGGAAACGCCTCCCCCAAGGTTATGCCCCCCTGATAAAAGATACCAAGATCCAATCACCTTGCCTTAACTTGGGAGAATGCAAAGAACTGCCCATGGCATTTTCTGACGCTTCTGTTGCAACTGCATCACATTTAAACTTCACACTTTGCTAATTCTACTTCCCCCACTTCTGTACATGTGTTGTTCCCAAGCACACCCCTGAGAAAACTCATATATGTAACACTCCATCTCAGCTTCTGTTTTCAGAGAAGTGATGTAAAACAAGTTCAAAGCCTGTGCTATTGACCTTTATCGTAAACTACCTCTTCAAATCAAGTCTGTTGACTTTGTTCTCTTAACGCCAAAGAGATACTGTGAAATGTATCATGGAGTCTTGAAAAGGGGTAACTTCCAAACAGGGGATGAAAAAAATGTTCCCATGACATCCTCAAAAAGGTAGCATAATTTTGCATGAATTGTGGACCCTGCCATCAATTTTTCAAGGTAAATATTTTATGTTCTCTATTACAAAGCTGAGCAGAAAGCCTTCATCATGTCGGTTTACTCTTTCCAGCCTTCCCGGCAAATTAAACTGTTTGATGAACAGCCAGTACTTAGCAGCTTCTTCTTTATGGAGTTTTACAACATCTAGTTTGCCTGCACATCAGAAACTATTTAGATACAAATTGTTTCCCTGAAGAGTAACTGTGGAGTCCTGCACTCTCAGGGCACTAGGACTCTGTTAATATTCATTGAGTCCTATTATGATAAATAGGCACAAAGTTGCCATTCCCTAACCTTATAAAATCTGAATTGCAACAGAAATCACATAATAAAGACAGGAAAAAAGAGCACTCTGTCCATGTAGCCCTTGAAGGCTACTTCAAATACATCTACTCTTTCTAAAAATTTTCAGAAAATAATCGTTTATTTTTTCCTTCTCTCTTAGTATTTTTCAATAGGAAAGATTGATGATTTCTGGATTCCAGAAAGAATCCCATGATCTTCCAAACATCTCCCTCATTGACTTGAGTATATTCGCGATTTCACCATTAAAAATTCTTTTCTCGTGTCAGTCAAAGGTGGCCAAGGCAAGAGCAACCCTTTATACCATCTTAGTCCATTGCAGCTCATTATAACTGTGAGTGAGTTTACCAGCAGCTTTTAAACAGGGGACTTTGATTACTTGGGGTAAAGGAAAGGGGTAGGGAACCGGTTATAGCAGTTATTTGTTAAAGATACTTTACAGACATGATCTCATTTGATCCTCAGCTAACCCTGTAGTATCCCTATATTATTCTTTCTTTATTGGTGAGGAAACTAAGTTCTAAAGAAGCAGTAAATTGTCTAATGTTGCATTACTAGAAAGTATCAGACATGGGCTCCAGATGAGGTCCTGCCTAACTTAACTGCACCATCCTCTAAAAACGTTTGGCTTATTTATAAGGAGAGAAGGACATGTCATCAAAGCAGAAAAGTGAAGAACAAATAGGAACTGAGACATAAACAAATATTTGGCCTCCTAAGCATCATTGTACTAGGCTCTGGGGCTATTACACAATGTATGTCATGAAGTTGAAGGAGTCCTGGGGTAAAGGACTCCTTCCCAACAAACAGATAATTAGTCCCCATGAAGTAGAAAGGCCACGTCTTCTGCAAGCATAGCCAGAAACAGCTATAAATTCATTGAAACCTCTGGTGTCAGAGCTAGTCTACTCTGGATTATAGGTTCTTGGCCTTCTGATACGTCAGTCTTACCAGTAGTTTCCACAGCCTACACTCAGAGTTGGGCTGCCCTGTTGGGACTTTGGAGACAGGTACAGGGAGTAATCTAAACGTATCTGACATAAGTGCTCCACTCAGTAGGTCTCAGGATGTGGCTATAGCTTCATTCCCAAATATAATAGCATTTTGAGATTATTTACTGCTATAGCTATCCATAGTACCTCTTTCTACAACACCAACAACATTTAAGAGTTTGAAGTAGGAAATTTATTTCAAGGAACAACTTTAATTCTCCAAGTTCGATAGGGTCTTTATTAGTACTGTTGGATTTAGACAAAGTTGACCCAAGATCAGAAAAAATTTATACAAGGATGTATATTCATTAATCACAATTCAAGTACTAACATTTTCTCACCTTGGAATGACAGACATGGAGCTCACATAGTATCATATTGATTAAGAACATGGGTTTTGCAATCAGATACCCCTTGATTCAAGTCTCAGTTCTACAATTTACTAGTGTATGGCCTTAGACAAGTTAGTTAATCTCTCTATGCCTTAGTTTTTATAAGGATAAGTGGAGATCACTGGGTGGCCACAGGGCTGCCTTGAGAGTCAAGATGTAAAATTTAGTGTTTTATCTTTAATTCTCCCAACAAAACCATGAATTTGGAGGAAGGAATTGAAAGACATTTACCGTGAGGTTTTGCTCATCTGCCAAGTAAGCACGTGGCTATTCAGAAGGCAAATACCTTAGTTTGGCTAAAGGAATACTAAAATCACTTGGTTCACCTGCCTTCCAGCAAAAATCCAGGATGTTTAATTAAAGGGCATGTTTCCAACTCTGAAATCTCAGTTTACATCTTCCCAAAATAATCTACTTAAAAAAAAAAGGTGAGAGGAATATAGATTTTAATTTTTATGAAGCTAAAAAAATACATGTATAATTTTTCAGGAAACAAATGCCTCCAAAACCTATTTCACAACATAAACACAAATCATCTCCTATTCTAGAACAAAAAGGGGTTTTAATGGTCTATTTCTCTCTTACTTGTAGCAACATAAGCAAGAGTTTATCTACGCCATGAGACATATTGCCTCTGAGACCATGCACTCTAGCATAGACTTTAGAATTCAAATTACTTAACTCAAATCTCAGCTTTACCACTAACTAGCTGTGTGATGTTCCTTAACATCTCTGAACTCTGAGGTTCTCATCGTTAATCTGGAGATATTAACTCCCAATTACAGTAGACATGGCAGACTGTTGAGTTAGCAGACATTCTTCTACACTTCTTCTAAGGCAGAAGAGCCCTCCACCAAATAAAGAGGCCAAACATGGAAGATGCTGGTTTTGCTGGCTTTTCTCATAATTAAAAGGAAACAAGTCTCCTAAAATGTAAGAGGAAGTTCTGAAAATGTCTTCTGAGAGTAGGTTTCCCCTTCGCTAAAATGAGAGAAATACACAAGCAGAAAGAAACATCTTCCCTCTCTCCCTATTTTTGGAATAGCAAGGTGAGGGCATGATGCTTGGAGATACTGCAGCCATCTTGCAACCACGAGGGAGAAGTGAATAGAATCACAGTGAGGTAGACTCAGAAGCCCTAGCAATGTTGAACTGCTAAACCAACTCTGTAACTGCCTTTCCTAGGACTTTGAATTAAAAAAAAAAAAATTGTAATAATAAGCCACAATGGCTTAAGCCACCTTTGGTTATATTTTCTTTTAATTGCAGCACAAACATCCTAACTTCTATACTACTTTCTTAGAATTCCTGGGGGAAATAAGTAAGGTAGCCTAAGTGGAAGGTCTAAGATTAGTAGCACCTCTTGGTAACACTATCTTTGAAACTATTACTTTTCTTATAAAGCCAATTTCATTCTTCACAATAGTTCACCTAGTGATTCAACTACCTACTAGTTAATTATTTATCTCTCCTGAATCTGTTTGTTTACCCTTAAGTTGCAGTTGATAATGCTCACTTCATAGAGCTGCTTCCAGAAATATGCAAATTGGATGCAGCATCTATCACTACAAAGTGAAATGGTAAATCCTGATAAAGGCTCAGAATTTCATGAAGTTGGTGACATTATATTGGAAAACTGCTCAGGTTCTTTGCCAGACTATCCATAAATGAGGATTGGGTGAGTTAGACAAGTTAGCAGTTGAAGAAGAAAAAAAAATGCTTTTGTTAACAAGTGTTTCAAAAGAGAATGCCTCTAGGTAGAAATGTAAAATGTTGTAGCCGCTTTGGAAACCAGTCTGGGCATTCCTCAAAAGATTAAATGTAGAATTACCATATGACCCAGCAATTCCACATCTAGGTACATACTCAGGAAACAGGTATTCAAACAAATACTTGTACACGTATATTCATAGCTGCCCTATTCACAATAGCCAAAGGTGGAAACAATATAAATTTTCATGAATTGATAAGTGGAAAAACAACATGTGATATATACATACAACAGAATTTCAAACAATGGCATCAGGTGCTAATGCCTGTTACAATATGGATGAACCTTGAAAATATTATGCTAAGTGAAAGAAGTCAGTCACAAAATACCACATTGTATGATTCTATTTATATAAAATGTCCAGAATAGGCAATTCTATAGAAACAGAATGTAGGTTAATGGTTCCCTGGGGCCAGGGGTCAGGGGCAGAATGGGGCATGACAGCTAATGAGCATGGGGTTTACTTTCAAATAATAAAAATGTTCTAAAATTGATTGCAGTAATGGTTACACAGCTACTCTGTGAACATACAAACCTTGAATTGTATGCTTTAAATGGATGAATTGTATGACATGGGAGTGATATATTAATAACAGTTATTTGTACAAAGTGGGGGAGGGTGGCTCACAATACCAGAGGATTGGGAGGCCCTCAGAAGAATAGATCAACCCTGAATATTTTTACAAAAATGCCCATTTATAACCAAGTTGCTAAAAGCAAACTGTTTTTGTGTTATTACACAATTTACCCAGTAAAATTACAGCAAAAAGAAAACTAAAAACATTTGGTACATTCTTCATTCTAATTAGGGCAGATTCATAACCTTTACCATATTAAATGCAAAATGGAGCACCCTTATTCACATCATTTTTGGCTCTCTGTTGAAAGATAACATTCCAACCAAACCTTTTGATGATTGAATGATTAACTATTCTCCATGAAATGCTGGTACCTTGTGAAGGGGATTTGCTTTCAAAGCTCCTTTTCTGGTGCCAATAATCCTTGGATATGAAGGACTTCTGTCCACTGAGATGGGGAATTGCTTGTGGGTGTCATCCAAAGCCCCTTTACATTTGATGACTCATGTCAGAGAACTCAAAGATCCCAAGAGGAATGACTTTCTAACAAGTGTTATATACCCTCAGCTTAGTATATATTTCTCAGGACTTTCTCAAAGACTAGATATTATAGCAGAGCTATTTTGAAGAGGACTGAAAAAGATCCCCTGAAAATGTATCCTCCAGCCCCTTGTCTAGACAGGCTTATTCGACAATACCTATGTAACATTTTAAATAACATATCCCTTCACTGTGATAGGAATTTCAGCATGAAATCTCTGGAAAACAACACAGAGAATCTGTACGCAGATTGTAAAGGCAATTTCAAGGGCCACTGTGACCATGCCCTTGAACCGGATACGGGTGTATACACCCAAGATGGGAATGGGAATGAAACCCTGCTGAGTTTTGCTGCAGCTTAAATCCCACAAGTCATTTTTAATTTCCAATATTGCCCACCATGTGTCTGACTTAACGTTTATTTATTTCTGAGACAGAGAGAGACAGAGCATGAATGGGGGGGGGGGGGGAGGGTCAGAGAGAGAGGGAGACACAGAATCGGAAAAAGGCTCCAGGCTCAGAGCCATCAGCCCAGAGCTCGACGCGGGGCTCGAACTCATGGACCGTGAGATCGTGACCTGAGCTGAAGTCTGACACTTAACCAACTGAGCCACCCAGGCGCCCCCATGTGTCTGACTTAAACAAGATATCTAGTTGTCTCTTTAAACATATCTGTGTAAGGCCATGTTGGATAAAGTGCATCTTTTAACATGCAAATTCCAAAACTTTGACTTTAATGGAGGCATTCTTCTAAAATGACCAAAAATTAAGAAAGGAAAGAAAAGACTTGCAGAAAATGGCAAGAAAAGGCAGAGATGCCAAAATTCTTCCATTTGGCCTACTTGAAAGACATCACTCATCAATTGCAGCATGCTGCCATGAATTATTTTAAATAAATTCATAGGGACCTTTTGAGAATTAATAGTTCTCATCACTGCTTATGTTACCAAGATTCTAAAGAGACGGGAGGACAAGTAAAATGCTGGTTATTTTCACTTATCAAAATGCTACTCTTTAAGATGCAGATCGAATGTCATCCTTCCCGTGAAGCTCTGAATATCCACTCAGAATGGGTTTTCCCCTGTTCCCAAGTCCCATAGTGCCAACTTTCTCTACAGTACATTTTAAAATCAGCAGGATATAAAGTATACCTCAATAGACCATTCATCAGTGTTTGAGTCCTGGCTCTGCCACTTGTAGCTAACTGACCTAATTTTTCCTTTCAAATTAAATAATGACAACAATAATGACACATATTGAAACCTTAGAAAATACAAAGCCTCCTATGTAATATAGACTTATTAATCCTCACAACACCCTACAAGGTAGTTATGATTATGCTCCATTGTAAAGCTGAGGAAAATGGGTAGTTAAATAATCCATGGTAGCACATTTAATAAGCTAGTCTTCAAGCTTCAAGAAATATACATATTCCAATTCATTATCCTACCTTTTTCACTTCACTCGCCACTTAAGAGGTATTCAATAAATAGGGGCGCCTGGGAGGCACAGTCAGTTAAGCATCTGACTCTTGATTTCAGCTCAGGTCGTGATCTCACAGTTGATGAGTTTGAGCCCAGCATCAGACTCTGCACTGACAGCACAGAGTCTGCTTGGGATTCTCTCCCTCTCTCTCTCTCTGCCCCTCCCCTCTCGTGCATTCTCTCTCTCTCTCTCTCTCTCTCTCTCTCTCTCAAAATAAATAAAAATAAAACATTTAAAAAAAAGATGTACTCAATAAATAATAGTTCTTATTACATTTGTGCTGACAACACCAATTTGTTTACTGATTAACCATATACGCCCTGGTGAGAAATTTCAAAGACTATATTAAACACTGTGATCTTAGAGGGCCTGGGATTTACATATATTTTAGGCAGTCTGGACCTTGAAATTCAGACTCAGCAGCAAAAGAGCTGCAGCACAAAGTATCAAAGGCTATAAAATTCAGTTAAGATTACATATTCGTCATTTCTCTTTTCTTCTTGATGAAAATAAGGCCACTCTTCATAGACATGAGACACTTTTGATTATCACTTACTGTATGAGATCAAAGTTGATTAAAATGAGCATGACAAAACATTTCAAAATATTGCAATTTCACCATGCTAAAAAAAAATACCATGTATCAAGGGCAACATTTACTGAAACCTCATTATAAGTCCCATATTTTTATTCTAGATTTTTTTTTTTTAATTTAAAGACAAATTGCAAGAACTTCAGTTTTATGGGCATTTCAAAGCTGGTCAAGAATTCCAGAACTTTATTTTGAATAACCACTTAGGTCTGGAATACAACTTTTCAGCTCTCTTTTAAAGTCCTTGGGGTAAGGTTTGGATGTCAACTCAGGGCATGTAATTTGTAACAGAAAGAATTCCTTTGAGGGCTGCAAACCACTTGAGCTTGGCAACCTGGAGTTTATATATCTTATCTTGCTCTTGGCAATGGTCTAAGAAGACTAGCTTCCAAAAAAATAGTAAATGTGATCAAATTAGGAATTGACTCAGATGAAGCTAAACTTTCTCAATTGACAGCGACTTGCCTTAGATAATAATCCAGTAAATTAGACCAGTGGACAGCCTTTTACTAATAATGGGATGGAACATTTGATGCATGGAAGGAATGTAGTATAGTGACAGGAGCCCAGACTTTAGAAGAAAGCATACAGGAATCTGTACCCTGGTTTTGTATGTATTTGGACAGCTAATTAACATGCAATTATTATTTGTTGAGAGCTCAGCTAGTCTGGGCACTGTTTTGGGTACAAGGCCCTAAGAAACTACTCTCTAAGCTTCTGTTTCCTCATATAAAATAATTAAAGGAAAATGTAAGCAAAGCGCCTAGCAGAGATCCTGGAATACAGCAAGTGACAGAAAGTAGCTGATACGCTGTTATTGTTTCTATGGCAATAGAGGAATCTGACCTTCACAATTTGATTTTATTGCTTCTCCATCTCCCAAGCAATGTGGCTAATGCTCAATTTTATTATTTCAGAAATATGATCTTAGTCCAATTTTAAAATATAAATGTTCACATGAAAAAGGAAAAATTGATTTAGCTACCTGAATATATTTCACAATGCCATTAATTACCATCCTTTTAGAATGAGGCAGCTATTTGATGTGTTGCAACAATATTGTATCAAGATACTTTTAGTTGCAATTAAGAGAAAAACTTTGTTCATATAGCCTAAGCAAAAAGGAAAATTTATGAGCTCATATAACTGAGAAGTAGAGAGATAGTTCAGGCTTCAGGCACGACTGGATCCAGTTGCTTGATGATTTTACCAATGACTCCGTTTCTTTCCATTTCTACAGTCTGCTTTGAATGAACCTCACGAAACATGCCGCTTTTCATCTCAATATGGTTATCAGCCACACAAAGCTACACACGCCTTCTTCTTCACCCAATGAGCAAAGAGGAAGCTCCTTTACAGAAAGGTCCCAGCAAAATTTCCTCTTACCCTACTGGTTTAAATTGGGTCATCGGTCTAGCCCTAAAATGACACTTGTAACCAAGAATGTGGGAGAACCAGCTGATTGTCTTAGGCCAGTCAGAGACCACATCTGACACAGAAGAGGTGAAATTGCCCTCACACAGATTACATAGCTGAGATACTGAAGATTAGGAAATCTAATAAATTGAAAACGATGAAGGGAAAAATGAATTCTGGAGAAGGAATCCACAAGTGTTCCTACAGTAGCTAAGATTAAATGCTTATTCTATGCCACGAACAGTATACTAAGCACCATACGTTATCACATATCATTCTCATATTGAGCCAAAAGCCTCAAGAGGATAAATAACTTACCAAGTTCACACAGTGACTGTGGTGGAGTCAGCCACCCAACTCTAAAGTCCATTATACTTTTAAACCACTTGGAACAATTTCTGGCACAGAGCCCCCAACCAATATCAGCTTTGAGCAATAATCACTTGACTATTTCACTTTCTAAAACAATACAGTGATTTTTCCCCATTTTTTCACCTTCAATTGTAACATTAGAGTGTTGTATAAATAGAGCCAAAGAATTTGGATTAATATGCTACATTATAAATATTGTCATTTCTCAAGTCAACAGATGTTGAGATCTAGGCACAATGCTAAGAGCACTGGAGGAGATAAATATTTGCCCTTCATTTTAAATTTACAGTGTATACATTTCTATAACTCCTCATAATTGACAATGGAGTAATGCGGGGATTAGCTTGATTTGATCCTTACAACAAACCTGGTCAGAATCCCTATATGCCTGAACCAGACTGTCAAGGGTCAGGGCCCAAGTATGAGTGGACCAGCTGAAAATCATGGTAGTTTGTGCAGCTTCCCCCACTACTGTGCACCCCCACCTCACCGGCCCTACTCCTGACTCTAAGACCAGTGCTAATTTTAAGAAATGACAACTGTTGGGGCACCTGGGTGGCTCAGTCAGTTAAGCATCCAACTTCGGCTCAGGTCATGATCCCATGGTTCGTGAGTTCAAGCCCCACATCAGGCTCTGTGCTGACAGCTCAGAGCCTGGAGCCTGCTTCAGATTCTGTGTCTCCCTCTCTCTCTTTCCCTCCCCCGCTCATGCCCTGTTTGTCTCTGATCTCTCAAAAATGAATAAAAATGTTAAAAAATAAAAAAATAAGGGGCGCCTGGGTGGCACAGTCGGTTAAGCGTCCGACTTCAGCCAGGTCACGATCTCGCGGTCCATGAGTTCGAGCCCAGCGTCGGGCTCTGGGCTGATGGCTCGGAGCCTGGAGCCTGTTTCCGATTCTGTGTCTCCCTCTCTCTCTGCCCCTCCCCCGTTCATGTTCTGTCTCTCTCTGTCCCAAAAATAAATAAACGTTGGGAAAAAAAATTTAAAAAAAATAATAATAAATAATAAAATAATAAATTTTAAAAAAAAGAAATGACAACTGCTGTGCATAACACAAAAGTCAGAGCCAGCCCTGCTTGGGTCTGAGTCATAGTATTTAAAATAGAGCAACAAGTTCAAGCAGCTTGAAATGAATGGAAGGAGATATTCTTGGTGCTTTACTGCTTCTTTCTTCAGTAGGTATAAGCATGCCCCGCAAAGGACCACATTTTCCAAGGATCTTCCAGAGACCAAAGCATCCAGGGCCATCTTAGCTCACAGAGCAGAAATCTTCCCATGAATTACTCTTTCATGGACAGGAAACTTTTGGGAAAATACTTCTGTTGGTATATTCTCTCTGCTAAGAAAGTTCTCTATAATGATTTTCATATCCATCTATTATTTTTTCATTTCTGCTTGCTTTGTTTCATAATTTATTTTCCTTTTTATGGATATGAAACCTTAATTTATCTCTGAGCATCCTAAACATGCTAATTTTAAAGCCTATATCAATATAAACTATCATAGGATTCATGGTGTAAAATGTGGGAAATTTCATTTATTTTTTTTTTAATTTTTTTTCAATGTTTATTTATTTTGGGGACAGAGAGAGACAGAACATGAACGGGGGAGGGGCAGAGAGAGAGGGAGACACAGAATCGGAAGCAGGCTCCAGGCTCCGAGCCATCAGCCCAGAGCCCGACGCGGGGCTCGGGCTCACGGACCGTGAGATCGTGACCTGGCTGAAGTCGGACGCTTAACCGACTGTGCCACCCAGGCGCCCCAAAAGCTAGTTTTCTTCATATGCTTCTGAATTCATGTTTTCAGGCTTATTTTGAAAGCAAGTCTTTTGGTCTGAGTCTGGATTTGGGGTCTCTTTCTCTATGATCTGCGTGTAAACACACTCTCAACTGAGCTTCTGTGTATGTCTTTCTTGCTCTTGCTTTCTGTACTCACTTGTCTCTCTATATGCCCCTACGTACCTCCCTGCATGGTTATCCCAACATGCCCCCGGTCCAGAACCAGGTCTTTCAAGGGTTGGGAGGCTTGGAACGTATCTTAGTTTCCTAGGGCTTCTGTAATAATTACCACAGGCACAGTCCTTCAAACAAGTTTATTCTCTCACAGTTCTGGACACCAGACGCCTGAAGTCAAGGTGTTAGCAGGTCCTTGCTCTTTCTGAATGCTTTAGAAATGAATCCTTCCTTGCCTCTTGCTAGCATCTGGTGGCTTTGCTTACTGCCAGTTGAATCACTCCAATTTCTGTCTCTCTCCTCACATGGCCTTCTCTTCTGTGTGTCTCTGTGTGTTCTCCTCTTATAAGACATTTTGGTCGTTGGGTTTAGAAACTACCCTAAATCCAGGATGATTTCATCTCAACATCCTTACCTAATTACATCTGCAAAGACCTTAATTCCCAATAAGGTCATATCCTGAGGTTCTGGATGGCCATATATTTGGAGGAAGAGGGATCTTATTCAACCCACTACAGGTCATGGGCCCTATGACTACATTGAAAAGAACAAAGACACCAAGCTACCAAACTATTGGATGGTTCCATTCAGCTCCCAGCCACAAGGCTGTTTCTAGGTATCATGACCCAGACAGTAATGAACAGCATTTTTTCCAGCCCTTTTTTTTAATGCTCTGACAGCAATGTCTGTGTCATGGAGAGGATCCTCAGAGAGAACCCTCTCCCTTAAAGAAGCCAAATTCCTGACCATCACTGCCAGTTAAGAGCACAGTATACATTTACTCAAGTCTTACCACCTGTTCATGTTTCTGTTCCATTTTCAGTTCTTGAAGATGTTAGCCTTGTTTTTGAACCTAGCTATGTTTGTTAAGCTTTCCTTGTTTGCATTTTATCTCTCATTGCTATATGTTTGGGTACCTCAAAGCATCAGTTTATTACATCATCTTGATGGGTTTCCCCTTCAACTTTTTTTTAGACAACTATGTAAATCAAACAAAATAAGCATCTCACTTTGCAACCTCTGCTTAGCTCAGGTGTCCCAACTTTGACAAGTCTTCTCAGATACCATGGTCAGACAAAGTGGACCTCTTTGCTGTATATTCAGCTCCTTTGCAGCAGTGGCCTACAGATAGCATCATTTCCAGGTGCTTATCTCATGTTTAGACTATGAACCACTTGAGAGCAGACACCCTATTTTTCATAGTTATATCCCTAATATCTAGCACAATAGTGCCTCTTATATACTCACCGATTGAATGAATGAGCAGAGAGCCACATCAATAATTTCATAAGTCTTGGGTCCCATTTCATTACATATCTACCTTTTTCCTCATTCCAAAGAAATTCCTCCAGTAAATATTCCTCACTTTCAAACCACCACCTGGGGTGTTTTGCTATGTACCCTGACTAAAATAAAATTTCAAAGTCCTATTTTTAGATCAATTTCACTTGGCAATTATGTTTTGGTAAATAAATTTCATTCCCCTGTTCTGGTTTTAATTTGATGTAAAAACAGCTCAGAAACAATTTACCTTTTTTAAACTGCTTTAATTTTCTAATGGCTAAACATTATAACTGTTCATCATGCCCCCTGTAAATAATCTAGCAGCTGTGAACATTCTATACGCCCAACAAAGAAATATTTTTAATAGAGGACAGGGAAAATGTTGTAAATAATGAGAGTTGTTGTAAAAATTAATGTTTTTTGCATTTTATGGTTCATCTGCAATGAACTATAGATTACATTGTAAAGCATGCTCTGGGATCCCATCTCATAAAAACTATCACCAGAATAGCAGGCAAATTGTTCAGTTCCTCATCTTGTAACCCACTGCCCTCTGGTTGGTCACACTTCTGGAAGTGGATGGAAGTGTAGGAAGGAGCCTTATGAAGCCAATTTCATACCTGTAGACTTCTGTTTCTGGCAGTTCAATGTGCAAACAGGTTTTCAGAAACTGGGTTCACATATCATTCTGGTCACAAGCACCTTTAGAGATACAAACACCGTACATATTTTCTTTACTAAATTGGATTTTGAAGGATGAACTGATGCTTGAGCACACTTCCACCTTGAAGCACTCCAGGCTTTTCTGTTAAATCACTTTCTATTTAGGAAATAGCACAGATACTGGGGTTTTGGAGTTGGGCTGTGTTTCCATTTGTTTTGCACTTTTCTGCTGATGATAATGTGCCTTTCCAGATACACTTGAGTAGGGGCCATGGTACATGCAAACTTTCAAGGCTCCATGGCTACTGAATAAACGTACAGCTGCATGGTGTCTCACAAGCCTGTGTCTCATGGAACAGCATGCATGGTGGGGTGGGGCGTGGGGGTTGCCTGTGCACTCATGTGTAAGGGTGGTGGCCTAAGACCTCCTCAGGGTAAAGGTGCGGTTGCCCTCTCTGACCGAGGAGAGAGAAGAGAGAGAGAAACGGAGACAGAGACAGAGGGAGTTGGAAGTAGACAGGATCACCATGGCAAGATGTCCAGGACTAAAAGTCTGAGGCATTAAATTCTCACCCAGCTCACTGTCTGAGCCTGTTTCCTCCATGAAATGAGAGCTTTAGACAAGAGAGTTTCGAAGATCCCTTTCAGAACTAACATTTTGTGAGTCTATAAAGTATTTACAATCCATTGTACTTATTAGAAACTATTGTGTTTTGAAGATGTGAAGCCTTGGACACAGTGATGCCCCCCCGCCCCCGCCCCACCACATACCTCCGGTGTTCCCAGTGAGCAGTGTATCAGCCTTCCCCAACCCTAGGCTCTAGTTACAGTGTGAGTCTTAGCCAGAGGAGCACATAACAGTCGCCAGAAAAGGTTTCTAGAGAGACATATTACACGGCCTGCACTTCCAGATTTAAATTCCATAGCCAGAGAAGAAGAGAGGGCTTTGATATTATTGTAAGTGCAAGTTTGCTATATACTGCCAGTGGACAGTCACATCTAAGTGAAATGAAGTCTTTGCACCTTTGAGATGCCACAATGAATTTATTAAATAGAGGTAGAAATTTGGCCCTTAGTGGCCTATTTGGATACTTATCTAGCTCAAGAGCCCTTCATGTCTAAAACCCATGCTCTTTCTAATGAATTCTTGGCATTTCAGAAGCTCACCATAACCAAGCATCTCCCAACACTTTATAAACATCTATTAAACCTCACGTTGGGGCAGAAAAATTCATCACAGCCATCGCAGAGTGAGGCAGAATCAGTTTAGAGGCCGAGGTTTCTCTCCCAGGCAGCTCTGTGTCTGGTACACTCCTGGGTGTTTTGTCACTAGCATCTGAAGAGGCATTAGCCTGACTTTCCAAGGACTTACTAATTACAGATGGGAGCACACATCCATAAATGAAAGAAAGGAGAAAAAAAGAAAACAATCAGTAGCTTAACATTAGTTGTACTTCATTTTTGCAATCTTGCTCCATGATCAGGTTTGTAATTCATTTAAAGAAACCCCTTCTTGGGGCGCCTGGGTGGTGCAGTCGGTTAAGCGTCCGACTTCAGCCAGGTCACGATCTCGCGGTCCGTGAGTTCGAGCCCCGCGTCGGGCTCTGGGCTGATGGCTCAGAGCCTGGAGCCTGTTTCAGATTCTGTGTCTCCCTCTCTCTCTGCCCCTTCCCCGTTCATGCTCTGTCTCTCTCTGTCCCAAAAATAAATAAACGTTGAAAAAAAAATTTTTTTTAAAAAAAGAAACCCCTTCTTATAGAAGCTAAGACATATACATGTTATTTTCCATGGTCTCAAATAGGGATTATTCATGTTAAATTCTGAGGATCTACTTTGCTTTGGGGATGGATGGTAGGGGACTTCTTATTGAAGTATGGTATACAAACAAAAGAATTTATAAATCATAAATTTGCCATGTGATTCATTCTTAAAAACTGATCCATCTGTGTAATTAATTCTTATAAAGTGATCCTTCCTAGATCAAGGAACAGAATATTTCCAGGAGCTTGGAAGCCTCTCTCTTCATGCTTCCTGGAATCACCCTTCCACATAGCATTAGTTTTTTGCCCATGTTAACATGAACAAATAGAATCCTGTAGAATTTTAGGCTGTTCTGTGCCTGCTTTCTTTCAGCTGACAGTATGTTTATGAGATTCATCCATGTTGAAATGTGTACCTGTGTAGCTGTCATTTCTTTTTCATTGCTGTATAGTATTCCATCATGTGACTAGATCACAATGTATCCATTTGACTCTGCCTCAACATCTGGGTTGTTTCTGTCCTGAACAATGAAGCTATGAGCATTCCTCTTCATTCCTTTGGATACACGTACATACTCATATTTGTTGAGTCTATATCTAAATGTGGTATAAAATGGTCTTGGCACCTACATACGTTCAGACTTGGTAGATAGTGCCAACAGTGGTTACACAAATCAATTTAAATTCCTACAAGCAATTTATGAGAGGGCCTCCTGCTCCACACTCTCTCTGTTTTTTTACCCTTGAATCATTTCTGTGAATTTAGTTATATATATATTTTTTCTTTAAAAGTTTGGAAAATTCACCAGTGAAGCTATCTGGGCCTGAAGTTTGTTGTTTGCTTGTTTGTTGTTTGTTTGTTTAAGATTTTTTATTATAGATTCAATTTCTTTAATAGATATAGGAATGTTAAGATTTTATATTTCTTTTATCAGGTTTGAAAAATTATGATTTTCAAAAAATTTTTCCATTAAGTCTAAAAATTTTAAATTCATTGTTACTATACTTTTATAATATCTTCTTACTATCTTGATATCTTCTGTAGGTCCTCTACTAATGCCTCTTCTTATTCCTGCTATTCTAGTTTTCATTATTTTTAAAATATATATTGTTTTATTGAGATATAATTGACATACAATATTCGTTTCAGGTATACAACATAATGATTTGATATTTGTATATATTGCAAAGTGCCCATCACTGTACATATAGTTAACATCTGTCACCATACATAGTTACAATTTTTTTCTTATGATAAGAAATTTTAAGATCTACTCTCTTAGCAACTTTCAAATACACAATACAGTGTTGTTAACTATACTTACCATGCTGTACGTTATATCCTATGACTTACTTATTATATAACTGGAAGTTTCTACCTTTGGACTATCTTCACCCATTTTCCCCAACCCCCACCCTTGCCCCATCTGGGTTCTCTGTATCTATTAGTTCTGGGGTTTTTTAGGGGGGGTGGGAAGTTTAGTTTCCACATACAATCAAGATCATATTGTGTTTGTCTTTCTCTGTCTAACTTATTTCCCTTAGGATAATGCCCTCAACAATCCATTGTTACCACAAATAAAAAGACTTCATTATTTTTTTATGGCTGGATAATATTCCATTATTTATCCATTCATCCATGGATGGACATTTAGGTTGTTTCCATATGTTGGCTATTGTAAATAAAGCTGTGATGAACATGGGTGTGCATATATTTTTTTCAAGTTAGTGTTTATGTTTTCTTGGTATAAATACCTAAGAGTGGAATTACTGGACCATAGATTAGTTCCAGTTTTAATTGTTCTAGAAACCTTCAGACTTTTCCACAGTGGCTGGACCACTTTGCATTCCTACCACCAGTGTACAACAGCTTCTTTTTCTGCACATCCTCCCACTTGTAATTTTTTCTCTTTTTTGACAGTAGCCATTTTGACAGGTGATATCTCATTGTGGTTTTGATTTACATTCCCCTGATGATTAGGCTAATTAATTTTTTCTCATCAGTCAATTATTAATAAGATTTTCTGATAACTAAATTTTGACTTTGTTTCCTCAGTTGTGTGCCCGTTTTCTATTTCATTTATTTCTGCTCTAATTTATCATATCCCCTACTTAATTGTATCTTATTTGTCCTTTGTTTTCTTTAAAAAATTTTTTTTGAAATATTTATTTATTTTGGGGAGACAGAGAGACAGATGCAAGCAGGGGTGGGGCGGAAAGAGAGACAGAGACAGAGAGAGAGAGAGAGTCTGAATCAGGCTCCAGGCTCTGAGCTGTCAGCACAGAGCCTGACGCAGGGCTCAAACCCACAAAGCACGGGATCATGACCTGGGCTGAAGTCAGATGCTCAACTGACTGAGCCACCCAGGCACGCCTGTTTTCTAATTTCTTGAGTTAGAAAATGTATCACTAGTTTTAATCTTTTATCTTTTCTTCTTATATACATTGAAAGCTATTAATTTCTCTCCATCACTGCTATAGCTGCATTCTACAAGTTTTGATACGTTAGTGTGCAAATTATTCAGTTCAAACTATTTTATTATTTTCATTCTGTTGATCCATGAATGGTTTAAAAGTGTGTTTCTTAATTTCTAAACATTTGGATATTTTTATACTTCCTAGTTTTAAAATATAACTTAATTCCAAACTTGACAGAGAACATATGCTGCTGACTTAAATTATTTGAAATATGATGAGGCTTGCTCTATGTCCCAGAGTATGATGTTTTTCTAAATAACCCATGTGCACTTGAAAACAATGTATGTACTGAAGTTTTAGCTATAGCGTTAGTTATATACCATTTTATGTACTTTGATTTGATCAAGTCTATTAATTATATTACCCATATCTTCTATATCCTTACTGATTTTCTGTCTGTATATTCCATATTACCCATATCTTCTATATCCTTACTGATTTTCTGTCTGTATATTCCATCACTGAATTCTGTTAGTTATATACCATTTTATGTACTTTGATTGGATCAAGTCTATTAATTATATTACCCATATCTTCTATATCCTTACTGATTTTCTGTCTGTATATTCCATCAGTGAGAGAGAAACATATTAAAAATCTGCAACTACAATTATAGAGTTACCTCTCTTTTGGGTAATTCTTTATAGATTTTGAAGCTATATTATTAGATGCATTTACACTTAACATTGTTCCACTTTCCTGTTGAGTCAACCCTTTATCACCATGAAATATATTTCATTATCTCCTATATTGCTCTGCCTTAAAGTCTACTTCAATATAGATATAAACATACCAGATTTCTTCTGGTTAGTGTGGTATATGTTTTTCCATGCTTTTAAACTCAACCTATGTCTTGATTTCATATGTGGTTCTTGTAAACTAAATGTTTTTTTTTCTTTTCTGTTCCTTTCTTTTACTCAAATATGATAATTTTCATTTTTAATTGGTGCATTTTAGTTCATATGCAATTAGCTTTGTTACTAATATAGTTGAGGTTATTGTCAGTTATTTTGACATTTTCCCTCTGTTCCATCTGCTCTGTTTCTTTAGTGCTCCTTTCTGCATTCTCTGTATTAATCAAGTCTTTTTAATATTCTGTTGTGTCTCATGTCTCACTTATTAGCCACTTTGTCATGCTTTGTAATGTCATTCTCAGAGGGGTCACACTAAAAATTATAATATGCCTCCTTAACCTATTATAACATACTTTAAGTTGTTACCTTACCTACTGCCCAAACGACACAAGAAATGTCCAGAGCTTACATCCATTTTTCTCTTATGTTCTTTGTGCCATTGCTGTCATATATTTTACTTTTATTGATGTTATAAATTGCAAAAGACTTTATTGTTTCAGTCAGTCAATATTCATTATAATTACTCACATATTACCTTTTATTATATACTTCATTCCTTCCTATGCTCCCATGCTTCCATCTGGGATCATTTTCCTTGAGTAGGAAGAATTCTGTTTCTGGAACTGTGGGTCTGCTGCTGACAGTCTTCCAGCTTCAATTTGTCTGAAATTGTGTGTATTTTGCTTTCACTTTTTTCAGTAATATTTTGCTAGGTATGGCAGTGGAGGTTGATTTTTCTAGCACTTACAGATGTCATTCTATTGTTTTCTGGTTTCCATTATTTCCATTAGGAATTCAGCTATTAATTCTAATGTATTTTTCTCTCTCTGGCTGCTTTTAAGGTTTTCTTTTCAGATACATCATTTACAAATTTCTTCATTCAATAGATTACCTTTTTGTTTTGTTGATAGTGTCCTTTAGTGTGCAAACCTTTTTTATTTGGTGTAATCCCAGTAGTTTAATTTTGCTTTTGTTTTTCTTGTCAAAGGAAACATATCTAGAAAAACATTTTTACAGGCAATGTCAAAGAAATTACTGCCTGTGTTTTCTCCTAGGAATTTTATGTTTTCAGGTCTCACATTTAGGCCTTTAATCCATTTTGAGTTAATTTTTGTACATGGTGTGAGAAAGTAGTCCAGTTTTATTCTTTCGCAAATAATATATCTGATAAGGAGTTAATATCCAAAATATGTAACAAAATTATACAACTCAACACACAAAAAAACAAACAATCCAATTAGAAATGGGCAGAGGACATCAATAGACATTTTGCCAAAGAAGACATACAGATGGCCAATAGACACATGAAAAATGCTCACCATCACTAATCATCAGGGAAAGATGCTCACCATCACTAATTATCAGGGAAATGCAAATCAAAACCACAATGAAATATCACCTCACATCTGTCAGGGTGGCCTAAAAAGGAAGGAAGGGAGGGAGGGAGGGAGGGAGGAAGGAAGGAAAAACGAAAGAAAAAGAAGTGTCGACAAGGATGTGGAGAAAAAGGAACCCTCATGCACTGTTGGTGGAAATGCAAACTGGTGCAGCCACCATGAAAAACAGTATAGAGGTTTCTCAAAAAATTAAAAATAGAATTACCATATGATCTAGTAATTCTACTACTAGATATTTACCCAAAGAAAATGAAAGTACTAATTCAAAAAGATATATACACCTCTATGTTTATTTACATTATTTACAATAGCCAAGGTTGGAAACAACCTAAGTGTTCATCAATAGATGAAAGCATAAAGAAAAAGTGATACACATACACATACATGTACACAGTGGAATATTACTCTGCCATAAAAGGGAATAAGATTTTGCCATTTGCAACAACACATATAGATCTAGAAATTATAATGCTAAATGGAATAAGTTAGACAAAGATAAATACCGTATATTATCTCACTCATATATGGGATTTAAGAAACAAAACAAATGGGGGTGCCTGGGTGGCTCAGTCGGTTGAGCGTCCGACTTCGGCTAGGTCATGATCTCACAGCTCGTGAATTCAAGCCCCACGTTGGGCTCTGTGCTGACAGCTCAGAGTCTGGAGCCTGCTTCTGCTTCTGTGTCTCCTTCTCTCTCTGCCCCTAACCCACTCACATTCTGTCTCTGTCTTTCTCAAAAATAAATAAACATCGGGGCGCCTGGGTGGCGCAGTCGGTTAAGCGTCCGACTTCAGCCAGGTCACGATCTCGCGGTCCGTGAGTTCGAGCCCCGCGTCAGGCTCTGGGCTGATGGCTCAGAGCCTGGAGCCTGTTTCCGATTCTGTGTCTCCCTCTCTCTCTGCCCCTCCCCCGTTCATGCTCTGTCTCTCTCTGTCCCAAAAATAAATAAAACGTTGAAAAAAAAAATTTTTTTTAAATAAATAAATAAATAAATAAACATTAAAAAAGTTTTTTAAAAAAAGAAACAAAACAAATGAACAAAGAAAAAAGAGACAAAAAAACAGACTCCTAAATACAGAGAACAAACTGGTAGTTGCTAGGTGGGTGGGTAGCATGAACTAGGTGAAGGGGATTAAAAGTACACTTATCATCATGAGCACTGAGAAATGTATAGAATTGTTGAATCATATTGTACACCTGAAACTAATATAACACCTATATGTTAATTATACTTGGATTAAAAAAAAAGATTTTTCTCTTTGTCTTTGAATTTTAGCAATTTGACTCTAGTTTGCCAGGTGTGGTTTTCTTTGTTGTTTGTTGTTGTTGTTGTTGTTTGTTTGTCTGTTTTTCTTGGCATTTACTCAGGTTCTTGAATTAGAGGAGTAAAATCTTCTTAATCAGATTTGGGAAGTTCTTGGTCAATACTCTTCAAGTATTGTTTCTCTTCCATTTTATCTCCCTCCTCTTTGGGGAACTATCAATTGCTGTGTAGGCCTTTTGATTGTGTTCTCTCATTTCATGTTCTATTTTATTATTACTTCTTACATTGTCTTGCAAACTGAATATTTCCTGTTGGCATGTCTTTGAGTCTACAAGTCTTGTCTTATGTTATATCCAGTCTACTTTAAACTCATTTGATCAGTTCTGATTTCAGATACTGTGCTTTGCAGTTCTGAAAGGTCCATTTGACTCTTTTTTTTATAGATCTTGAATATCTGTTAATATTCTCCATATTTTCATGTATTTTTCATCTTCTATGTTTTAATATAATAATTGTGGTTATTCTAACATATTTAAATGTGAACTCCAACGTCTGGATTATCTCTGGGGTCTGACTCTATCTTTTCTCCAAATTATTGATCACCTTGCACGCTTTTTTGCATGTCAGCAATTTGTTTAGGCATGGTACATGCTTTGAATTACATTTTCTCCATCTCAAGAATGTTAAATTTGTTCTGGTGGACAGTAAAATTACAAATAAATCACCTTGACCTCTTTTAGGTTGTGTAAGTGGGAGTCTTAGGTTTTAGTTTTGCCCACATTCATTGGGCATTGTCCTTACTCCTAAAATGTGGGCTTTCCGTTGTGTCAACTGAAGTCCAAGGTGTTTCCAGGATTTCTCCACTCTTCCTGGATTTCGACTCCAAACTGTCTCTCCAGCCCTGTGCAGCCTCTGAAATATTTGCTCAGACCTAAGCCTCCCAACTATTCTCTGCTAAGCCTCTAGGAGCAGCACACTGTGCCCGTAGTTTAGGAGTAGGCCAAGGATTCAAGAGAATTATTTACTCAGATTTGGGGGACTTTTCTCCCTAATAATTTGGTTGCCTTTTCTCTGGGACCATGCTCCCAAGTCCCAGACACCTCGGCTGTCTAAAATTTCTATCTCTGTCTCCTTCATGTAGCAAGACCACAATTCTTTGCTTAGGCTCCATTTTCTTGCTCTGAAAATGGGAAACTTGCCATCAGAGAGAAAGCACCAGGAATGTGGGGATCACGTCTTATGCTTTCCTTCTCTCAAGGATTAAAGCTCTGTGTGCTGGTTGCTGTCCAATAGCCACAAATTGTTATTCTAGGTATTTTGTGCATCTCTTACATATGTTTGTAACAATAGGGTAAATCCAATACCAGCTAAGAGAAGTCTCTTCTCCTTAGGTATATGCCTATTAGCCTCTGCTTGGTTTCTGAGCTTCCGGGCCCACACATGCAGCCCTTTGTAACTAATAGATGCCTCATGGGGAAACTGCATACCAACTCTCAGGCTCACTTTTTTGGGACTGCCTTGGTCATCCTGCTCTCCCAGTTTTGTCTCCCCCATCCATATGACTGCCCCAGCTCTAGGATACCACCCTTTCTTAGCTTCTAAGCCTCATATTGCATACAGGCAAATGCTCTGAGGGGTTAAAATCATGACAAATTGAGGGCTTATGATGTATGTTCTTTCTCCATTGAATCTTGGCCCCATACTTCTGGTCACGGTCTGGCCACTTCTAGACATCAACATTTCCTTTGTTTTGTGCTTTAATTCAACTTTGATAGTTGTTCTCAGTGAAGGCTTAGCCTGATACAAGTGCCTCTGTCGTTGCAAAAATCCTCCGTTTGGATTTTCATTTTAACTTTCTACCAGAACCATTTTTTAGTTCTGGCCCTAGAGTGAAACTAAGCTAAAATCAAATCAAGGGAAGAGATGGCGTGACCGGTTTTTCTAAGTTTTGTCGCCTTGTTATTTTTGAATCCCCTCCTACATAATTTATACGTGCTTCACCTATAATATAGTTCATTGATGCAAGTAATTTCAATGCATTTTAGTCAAATAAATCTCCCCAGTGAAATATTCTTAGTTAATAACTAACACATAAAAAGCCAGAAGTATTTGCCAGAACTATAAATTTTAAGTTAATTTTACAGCTGTTGAAGAGCAGAATGTCCTCCCAGGTTGTAGACCCCGCACTGCCAGTCTTCAGGGCCACAGGACACTTACTATGGAATGAAACGGACCTTGATAAGCATCATCAAATGTGGCTCTCATGTTATCCTTTTTTTCACATTAGCAGTAGACCCTCGCATGATTCCCTCTGACTATAAATCAGAGGGAATATATCGTTCTAGTCAGGAAAAGTAATTTAAACTTCAATATTATGAATGTGTACTGACTAATATCAGCAAGAAAATAAAAGATAAACGGGCTGAATTTACATATCTATTGTTAAGCCAAATCTTTTATTTGGTTTAAAGATTAAGATTCACAACTGATGTCATGAATGATAAACGTGTGTCTGAGTTCTGGGAGTAAATTGGAAGAAAACAGAAAGTAAAGTAGTTCAGAATAGCACATGGAAGTGCGGGAAGACATCAAAAAGGATAGATTCTTGATAGAAGATAGTGGAATTAGTATTTGAAAGTAGAGGAAGTGTGAGGAAAATACTGACTCTTCTGGTATTCATTTATAAAGAGAAAAAGAGGAAGAAAAATTCTAACTACTGTGAGGTAAGGAAGACTCAAAAGTAGAATGATAAATATTAACTAAACAGGTCACCAGTGACATCCACCTCAACATTTCCCCTCAGGTGAAATATTCTGAAGGCTAGATTTCAGATCTATAGTATTTGAACAAATTTTTAGTGCACAGGCGCATAGGCACATACACCATAAAAGAATACACACAGCTCATTAACAAATTTTGTGTAGTTGTTTGGGTTTTAATAAAATTTTTATTGTAGAATGATTATAGATTCATAGCAAAGATAACAAAAAGTTCCTCACTTGGGGTATCTGTCACCAAGCTTGCCATATTGTTAACATCTTACATTGTCACAGTACATTTTCTAAAGCCAAGAAGCCAATGTAGTACATTGCTATTAACTAAACTTCAGGCTTTATTTTATTTCCCTGGTTTTCCTGTGACATTCTTTTTCTCTTTCAGGATGCCACACTGCATTTAATTGTGGTGTCACCTTAGGCTCATCTTGGTGTGGACAGTTTCTCAGTCTTTCCTTGTTTTGTGTGACTTTGACAGTTTTGAGAAGTATTGGTCAGATAAGTTGTAGAATGTCCCCTTAATTTGGGTTTGGCTGATGGTTTCTCATGATTAAACTCGGAGTTTTAGGATTCGTGGAAGAATACCACAGACACAAAGTGCCCTTATCATGTATCAAAGAGTACATGCCATCAATATGATTTATCATGGGGGATGTTGACCCTGAGCAGTTGGTTAGGAAGGGCTTGCCAGTTTCCTCCACTGGAGAGTTATATATATATTTCCCTCTGTGTATGCTATTCTTTGGAAGCCATCCTCAAGGGCAATGGGAGAAATTAGGCTCTATCTATTTAAAGGGGCAACAAATGACTTCAAAACGTAGATCTTAGGAATAAGCATGAAAGAACAAAAAAAAAAAAAAACAAACAAAAAACCCTACCTCTTTCACTCAGGTTTTGTAACAACTCCAAAACGAATTTATAGTATATCTTATTGCAGAACCCAAGTGAACAAAATCCTAAATGCCATAGTCTTAACTGCAGGAATTAGAAATTAGTTTTCAGTTCTTGCTATTCAACTGACTGGGTAGATGGCATAGTCCTAACATGGTAAATGCATGGGCATGCCATCCCCACTCTCATGGCAGACATCACTGACCAATGAAGGAATCTTTTCCAATTCTATCCAATGTAGCTTTGGAGCTCTTTCATTATTAACTGCACTGGTAGTAGATGTGTAAGTAGAAGCCTAACATCATTTCTTTTGTTTCCTGCACTGAAGAACACTGCTACAAACTCTACCATCATGCTTTCAGCAAATGTTTTAGTATTATTCAATGGTCTTTCTTGAGGAGCTAGAATTGCATAGGACATTCAGAGTTACTTGAATATCTTTATCCATCCCCTCTTCTGTGTTTAATTCAGCAAAAATATACAGTAATTCTAGAAAATCAACCAAGGTGATCCTGCTTGTTACCTACTTTTTATGCGTTCAAAAAAAATTTTTTGAATAGCTACTTTCTTCGGTGACTTGTATTAGGCTCTGGAGAAGACACAAAGTTTCCTGGGATAGTGCTGCTTCCCTCAAAGAATTATACTCTGCAGAAGGAGACATCTGCAAATCAGGGAATGCAATGAAAAGTCTGTATAAATGGCAGAGAGTATTATAAGCACTAGGAAGAAGGGGATCACTTCTCTCTAAGATAATCCAAAGGAAGCAGCACAAAAGGCAAGTATAGTTCCCAGTGCAAGTCTGGGTTTATCCATTCATTCTACAAATATTTATCAAATTCCAAGTATATGCCAGGGGCTTTATTGGAGAGTGGGGATTGTAGTGTGATAATAATAACAACAATAATATCAATAATTACTTTTAATCAGAGGTTTCTCTGTGCTGGATGAACAAAACTACAGGCATGGTCTTTGACAAGTGTTCTGAGAGGAGCATGCATAAGAGGCTAAGGAAGCAAAGAGGAAAATCATCTAAAAAATTTATGGGCAACAAAGGCAAAAACTCTAGCAGGTTTCCTAGAGGAGTGACTCTTTGGCCAAGTTTTAAAGGATGAATAGGAGGTAACTCTATGAATGGGACCAGAACACCACTTCAGAGAGGGAAGAGCTTGGGGGAAGCCTCCAAAGCCAGAGGCTGCATGGTATACCCTGAAAGAGATTTGGTGTGATAAGAGGAAAGGATGCTGCCCATGCAAAATGGCACTGGAGAGCCGGGCAGTGTATGGGAGGAAGAATGAAGACGAAGACCCATGCTTCATAGTACTTAACCCACCAGCTGACTGTGTAGCATAATGTAACAGTATTAAAAATGGAGGTTACATTCAAATATCTTCTAGTCACTGTCATGAGTTCCTTTGGATCATGATATTGCCTCCGGAATGCCCCTTGACTATGTTGCCCATCGAGATCACATCTGCATGGATGAGTTTGTCAGAGTAAGAGTATGCAAGGCAGAAAGCTGGTGGAGCCAGACGGGACAGAAAGATCCCAATGATGCAGAACATGGTCCTAGGGTGTAAATCTAAAACATGGACCTCAGCCCTAACTTAATAAAGTACCAAATGGGGACAGCTCAGTTTAAGTGTGCAGAAACAGAGCACCCACCAAAAAAAACAAGGTTTTTTTAAAATTTAAATAAATAAAAATATAGATCAAACTTTATGTAACTCACAGGAAATGTATTTCTATTTTATTTTATTTTATTTTATTTTAATTAATTAATACATTTATTTATTTATTTATTTATTTATTTATTTATTTATTTTGGTAGATGGTGGTGAGATGCCTGGATATGATGCTAATGAAATAGCTAACAGAACTTCTTATTGGTATTGACTTGAAAGAGGAATTCAAAGATTTCATAGGTGTGGGGTTTAATTTTTCTAAGTCCAGACTAGTAAATGTTTCTTTTAATCCTCTATTATTCACAGAACCCCCTGCCCATTATTAAAAAGACGCATTTCAGAAAGATATTCTACTGAAGAAGTTCTATACCATGACATGAATAGAAACTGGATCCTCTAACTTGGGCAATACTTATCCCATTTCTTACTCTAAGAGTTTATTTTGCTCCTACACCAATGTGCTATTGTTGGTGGGATATCATATTATGTCTTTTACTTAGAGACGTGTTTTCACATACAAGGACCGAACAGTGATAATATAAATCTGTAAAAGACTGGGTAATATATCGCTTTATCATCCTCCTTAGAAAATGTAAGGTGGTGAGATAAGAGGAATAAAGATATATGGAGTAGAGCAGTTTGATTTTTTCAAGTCTACACCTAGGCTTCATTATAACCAGTCTTTTTAAAACTAGAAAATGCTTATTTATAAGGACCTTCCTTACAAATTGTAGTGAAAAGCCACCTCACACTATCTGTCTGCTTATAAAATCCCCATCCAGGGCCTGCCTTGCCCTTCCCCCCCACCCACCCACCCCCACCCCCGCCAGCTTGCACTGTGTTTGCTGATGGCTGAGTAGGCGATCATTGCTTGTTAGGCAACTTTCTTGACTGGGGTATGACTGATTAATTCTCTTTGAACACCATACAAGATGAGCTGCTAATTTTGTTTGTTTTTAGGCCTATCTTCTGATGTAGTGATTGATTCCCACTGCAGATCATCAATGGAAATTGTTTTGATTCAGCTCTTAATTTGAATTTTAATTAAGTTTTCGATCCAGCTTCTGAAGTGTTCAATAAGTAGAATTGCCCTTTGTATCTAATCATCTGCTCATCAGGATGGGGTTTAAGCATGTCCTCCTCTGTCTTGGCCTGACTTCCTGTCCAGGAGTCTTTGGAGGCTCTTCCTGGATGGGGAGGCTTTGTTTACTCTTTTCCCTCCCCACCCACATTTCAGATTGTGGGTCAGTAGACACAATCCTCCTATCCCTGGTGCCCTGGGCTTATGCCAGTTAGATGGTAAATAAATAGTAGTTAAGCAAACAAATGAGTGGATGGATGAATGGATGACTAAACCCTGAGAAAAATTAAGAAGAAACTATCTATCAGATATTTCTCTGTTTATAGATAACCCTCCCTCACTCTACAACTACTAGATGATACAGTTAGACTTCTGGAACTATATGGTGGATGGGATATTTCCTACTGATGATGTTTTGACAAATCTCATTGGCTCCCTCATAGCACAACAAAGCAGAAAGTTGCTGACTCTCCAGAGTGTAAAACTCATCTCTGTTGGCTTTAGAAGTACATCCTTTCTTTTATTTTATAAAACCTCCACCAGCACACATTCCAAAGAATTTGAATTTTATAGAGTTAAATATAAAACTGTGTTCCTTAACAATCACACACACACACACACACACACACACACACACACAATCTCTTAAATCTATTTAGAATTCAGAAAAATCTGAGAGCATTTTTTACTTTTCAGATAGACGAAGAATAAAATATTGATTAATTTCCAGAGTAGGTGAGGATATTGGGAAATTGGCACTTCGATACATCGTTAGCAGGAGCATATTTTTTTTTTTTTCTTTTTTTTTTTTTTTATATTTTTTATGAAATTTATTGACAAATTGGTTTCCATACAACACCCAGTGCTCATCCCAAAAGGTGCCCTCCTCAATACCCATCACCCACCCTCCCCTCCCTCCCACCCTCCATCAACCCTCAGTTCTCGGTTTTTAACAGTCTCTTATGCTTTGGCTGTCTCCCACTCTAACCTTTTTTTTTTTTTTTTTTTCCTTCCCCTCCCCCATGGGTTCCTGGTAAGTTTCTCAGGATCCACATAAGAGAGAAACCATATGGTATCTGTCTTTCTCTGTATGGCTTATTTCACTTAGCATCACACTCTCCAGTTCCATCCACGTTGCTACAAAAGGCCATATTTCATTTTTTCTCATTGCCACGTAATATTCCATTGTGTATATAAACCACAATTTCTTTATCCATTCATCAGTTGATGGACATTTAGGCTCTTTCCATAATTTGGCTATTGTTGAGAGTGCTGCTATGAACATTGGGGTACAAGTGGCCCTATGCATCAGTACTCCTGTATCCCTTGGATAAATTCCTAGCAGTGCTATTGCTGGGTCATAGGGTAGGTCTATTTTTAATTTTCTGAGGAACCTCCACACTGCTTTCCAGAGTGGCTGCACCAATTTGCATTCCCACCAACAGTGCAAGAGGGTTCCCGTTTCTCCACATCCTCTCCAGCATCTATAGTCTCCTGATTTGTTCATTTTGGCCACTCTGACTGGCGTGAGGTGATACCTGAGTGTGGTTTTGATTTGTATTTCCCTGATAAGGAGCGACGCTGAACATCTTTTCATGTGTCTGTTGGCCATCCGGATGTCTTCTTTAGAGAAGTGTCTATTCATGTTTTCTGCCCATTTCTTCACTGGGTTATTTGTTTTTCGGGTGTGGAGTTTGGTGAGCTCTTTATAGATTTTGGATACTAGCCCTTTGTCCGATATGTCATTTGCGAATATCTTTTCCCATTCCGTTGGTTGCCTTTTAGTTTTGTTGGTTGTTTCCTTTGCTGTGCAGAAGCTTTTTATCTTCATAAGGTCCCAGTAATTCACTTTTGCTTTTAATTCCCTTGCCTTTGGGGATGTGTCGAGTAAGAGATTGCTACGGCTGAGGTCAGAGAGGTCTTTTCCTGCTTTCAGCAGGAGCATATTTTGATGCTCCATTTTTAAAGGACAGTTTGCCAATACTATCAAAATTGTCAAAGCACATACCCTGTGATTTAAGAATTTTACATACAGGAATTTATTCTCAATAAATACTTGTACAATTATATGTACAAGAAAATTTATTGCAACATTATTTAGCATAGTAAATAAAACTCCTATAAACAATTGTCTGTTATTAGGAGAAAGATTATATAAATTATGGCTTATCCCTGCAGCTGTCAAAAATAATGAGAATGATCTTGATGTACTGCTACCAAGAGATATGTCAAGTAGAAAATATTAAGTGTTACAAAACAGTACATACAGTATAATCCCCTTTGGGTTTAAAGAAAAACAGTTGTGTATGTGTGCTTTTATATGTCTAGAGAAATTCTAGGAAGATGCACAAGAAAAAATTAACGGGTACCTCAGGAAATAAAATGAGCAGTGGTAAAGTGCACTTTTTCTTTGAATTTTACCTTTCTGCACTTGAAATTCTTTAATGGGCATGTGTTACTTTTATAAATTAAAAACAAATTAGTAAAGAAAGACTTCTGTCTAAAATAATATACAGGTTAATTTTATAATTTTGGGGTGGAGAAGGCTTTTCTAAGCTACACATAAACCCAGAAATCATAAATGAAAAGATCAACAGATTTGACCACGTAAGTCTATTTTAAAATTTTAACAGCAAGTAAAAAAAAAAAACAAACAAACAAAACAACAACAACAACAACAACAAACATTAAAAGGTACTGTCTGGGGCTGGATGAAGGGGTTTTAGAGTTAATACCAAGGCTATAATTCACAAAAGAAAAAAAAAAAGATAAATTGGATTATATTGAGACTAAAAACATCCTTTGTGAAAGACTCAAATGAAGAGGATGAAAAGATTAGCTATAGACTTGGAGAAAACATCTGCAAAAAGAAGAAGAAGAAGAAGAAGAAGAAGAAGAAGAACAACAACAACAACAACAACAACAACAACAACAAACAACACCCTGCTGTCAGACTTGCCCACATTTTGTCCTTGATTTGCAACACTACTGATCATCTCATTTAGGTTAGGAGCCTGCTAAGAAGAGGTCATATCTCTTGTTATATTTATAAAGCATCAAGCATAGTGCATGCTGAAAACAATGTTAGTGGTTCATGGCTGATGCTTTTCTATTTGTTGCTTCTGCTTTTTGTTAAATGATGCAGATGCTGTTCAGAAATTCCTCCCGCCCTCCCAAATAAATCTTTAATGGTAACACAGATTTTAAGTGTCTGTTCCCCATTCAGTTGGTCAATTTATTGTGGCATTCAGGCATATTTATTGTGAATAATAGCAAACTCTGAGAACATACAATATGTAAGCCACAGTGCTGACTTTACATCTGTAAACAGTATGTTGAAAGACTTGGACTTCCATGTGGAGAACTAGTTATAGTACAGCCTCCACTGGTATAAAAAAGTGACCAAAATAGAGTGGTTTCAACGGGAAGGTTATATTTCTTGTTCAAGACAATGAAGAGGGGAACCACCCAAAGCTCCCAGGATAGATCTGCCATCCTCAACTCACGGACTCCAAGGTTCTTCAAAAAGAAGCCATTTCCCATCAAGCAGAGGAAGACAGGGAAGATTCATGGCAAGCAGCTTATCTTTCAGGATGGCGGATAAAAATACAACCACCAGAGCTAAAAAAAACTAAGCTGAATTTATTTCTTGTCAGGCAAAAGAGAGCCACAGTACTCAAAACCAAGTTCAGTGAGTTAAAAGTGAAAGGGTAGACCTAATGTATTTTGCCTCAATAAGGCAAGATTCTGAAGGGATCATTTGATTGATTAAGAAGAGGATTGTTAATCTCTTTCAGGATGGGTCCTTTCTCAGATTTAAATCACAAAAGCATGGGAAGAGTTCTCCGAAGTCCAAAATGGCATTGCAAGTCCATTGGCATGCACATTGGTCCTCACGAGCAGTTAAAACTCAAGGCGGGGGGTGGGGGGTGGGAGGAGTTATTACTAAAAGGAAGACAGGGAGACTGGCTGCTGAGGAACAATTATCAATGCCTCCGCATTGTGCCTTGCTCACCACCAAAGTATCCATGATCAATCACCCTTCTTCCAATTCACAGAATACCCCTTCCTTCTCCTAAGGAAATAGATCTAAACCCTGCCCAATTACTGCATCCGGCCCAGTTCCCAGAATCTCAAGGTGACATAGGGTAATCTGCATCAGGTCTGAGGGTGACTTCCATTGGTCCAGTGACTTTAACACCAGTAGACAAGTGACTTCCACCTCCCCATTTTCCAGGCCTCCACATAGCCAGTGGACCATGGTAGGGCAGGAACAGCAGATGCACAGTAGGAACTCCCATTTAGAAAAGAAAAGAATGGGGAACACTGTGGAGTTGATTTTTGGTTTCTTGTTTTGTTTTGTTTCGTTTTACATTCTGGGGTCCCTAGCACCGATGACACGCTGCCAAGCAGTAATTGTGAAGACCTCCTGCTCTGTCAAGGAAGTAGGTAGCCTTGATTGTGCTCTTTGGAAATGGCTCTCCTGTCTACTGCTGTCTGTGACCCTGGTTTTCCTCTCTGGAAGAGTCTTCCTTAGCCATTACTTTCTGTGGCCCCATCTGTAGATGTTGGAGGGTATGCTCTGCAAGATGACGCATCTTCTGCTTTTACAAGGTTTGGGAGCTCTATGGATTCTTCAGGGATGAGAAAATGCACAGGACTTTGTAAGCCAGTCTTGTGATTTCTTGCTCCCCAAACTCAGAAAGCTACCCACCTCTTGTTTTCTAGTCAGTTCCATGCAGGGCTGTGCGGGGTCTGGCTCACACCGGCTTGTGAGAGCATACTGTGTACATCTCTTCCCAACTCCACACGATCGATCTGTCACATCATATTAGTAGCTTAACATAGACTGTGGCAGTATTTACCCCATGAAAATCAGCAGACAATAAAAATCAAGGCTTTTTTAAACATAGAAGTGATTATTAAGTATTTACCAGCTGGTTTCATGTGGAAGTAATCGTACCCAAATTTCTTCTGAAAAACCTTACTAAAGCTGCCCCTCCCCCTTCTGTGTTAAGTTCTAGCTCAGCCCATCTTCCTCTCCCTTATTTCAGCAACTACAGGAAGTCCTGATTCCAGAGGCCATAACTACCTCCCTCTAGCTGAACAGTTTCAGTGGGACACCCTCAAAAAAGGCTGTGAATGAATCTTCTCTCCTGGTCTTTCAGGTACAGATAAAGTTGACTTTTCCAATCTTGCAGGCCCAAATTTCTAGACCTTTAATCTGGAGGACAGACTAAAGGCTGAGAAAGCTTCCTTAGCACACGTTCATTTCCTTTCATCTCCACTAACAAATTGGTGAATTCTCACCTGGGCTCCTTTCTTTCTTCTGAAATCCTTGGTAAAAGCAGCAAGAAGCAGTCAAGACACAGAGCCTACCTCTTTCTAATCACTTCCCTGAAGTTAAATGGTCTTCCCTCCATGTCACTACAGGTGACAGTTTTACCGAACATGTTCCCAAAGCATTACAGGAGGGTCATGAGGCTTCCAGCCTTAACATGTTTCTTGGTCACCTTCTACCTGACCACTAAGAAAGGACACATATTTTAGGGTTTTGTTATGATAGCAACACAGTTTTGGATGCTAACTTCTATAGTAAGCAGGGTACAGGTTAAGCTTTACAGCAAAGATACTGAGATATACAATGTCTTAAGTAAATACGGTTCATTTTTCTTATAATATACTATCCCAGAGCTAAGCAGTCTAATGCTGGTGGCACAGCTCTTCTATCCAGATTGTTTCATTAGTTGCCATTACCCATGCATAGGGAAAAGAAGATTTAAATAAAACAGACTGTTTTTAAGGCAGTGACCTAGAAGCTGCAGAGAGCACTTGTGCCCATACTCATTTGTCTAAACTTAAATGGCCACACTGAACTGCAGTGAGAGCTGGGGAATGTGGTCACTACTGGGCATCTATCTGATCAGCTCAAAGTTAGGGGGCTTATCACTAGTAAGAAAAACAGTTGGGATGGAAGCCTGTAAACTATTAGTGGTCCCTGTACAGGCCTAAATAGAAAACAAGATATTGTTTCTAGGTCTAGTTAAGCATCATAATTAAAATTCAAACATCCTTCGAGAGTTAAAGTGTTTCTTCTCCAGGGAGCTCAGGTCTGCTGAAAGTGGGAAATCTACATTGAGAAAAGAGTGCATGGTTGCCTTCTCTTTCTTTTCCTGGTGGTCCCATCTTAACCAGCTCAAAAACAGCAGTCCCTGATTCCTCCGTGGTTGAAGTCATTCACCTGTTGACTCACTTCCTTGCCTCAGTTCAACAAAAGGTCACAGATGCTACTTCGCTTATTTTGTGGGCAGCCTGCAGAAAGCAGGTCCCAGACCAGACCTCTAATTCAAGCCTGGTGCCTTGGACCGGTTTTTTAGCAAATTTATAAATTGTTCCCCAGTCACCTGAATCACGTGCCACCAGGCGTAGGAAGAATATTTCTGATGAGTAGAAGATGAGGTATAAAGGTGTAATTTGGCATGTTTCATGGGAAGGAGGAGGAAGTAAAAATTTTTTAGAAAAGTAATTGTGTAAGTGGATCTTTTCTCACTCAGCCATGCTTTTGCAGTGTCTGAAATGAGCAGTTATGGGATTTGAGCTAGTTTTTCACTAGGCTGCTTGCCTTATGGTAGGAAAGATCGTTTTCATTTAAACATTTATTTGCATGAATATCTCAGTTTACAGCTATCTCTCCTTATCTAGTAAATTTCAGAGGAGCTATTCAAAGGAAATCCAGGCTAAGTTTTCAAGCAGAATCTGTGATATAGGGAGAGGTATAAACCACACACAGTTTGCATTATAGAACCATCATTGTTATGGCAATGAGGCCATGTGCATTATTACTGTTAGAGTGGTATTTCGGCAATTTGTCTATCTGATTATTCCTCAAAAAGAGTATTAAGCAGTACAAGAATGCAATGCTCATTGTCTAAGGAAACAAGCCATGGGGGAGAGAAAGACTAATGTTCATTATCAGAAACCAACATCTTTCTGAATTTGATTCTTTGAAAACATAGAAAAATTTTCCAGAAAGACAAATTGCTTTGCCTGAAAGCTGTTGAAATAGGGAATATTATCAAAGGTCTCAAAAAAAAGAAACAAAGTTAGTGGCTTATGCCATAATGTGAGCTGTCATATCTTTCTCCTTACCCTATCTTCCAGTCCCTCTCCGAAGACTGATGACTATAGGACAAAAGAAGAAAGTGATATTGAATTTTGTAGAGAAGGTCAGTTGATTGAGAGATGTGGGAAATTTATATACATCCCCCACCACGGCTACTTTAATTTGATTTGTGTTTTCTACAGGGAATACCACTACAAATTTACTATCCTTTCAATATAACCAGTGATAATAATAGCTAACACATAAGTACTCACTATATGTGTCAACTTTTGTTCCAAGTAAATATATATATATATATATATATATATATATATATATATACACACACACACACACAACCTCATTTCATTTTCTTATTAATCCTGTGAGAGGTGGCAGATAATATTATCCCAATTTTCCAATTGTGCAAACAAGCACAGAAAGGTTAAGTAACTTGCTTAAGCTCTTCTAGCGAGTAACACTGGAGGTAGGATAAAACCCAGGGTCAGAGTCTATGCTTTTACTGACCATCCAATGCATCCTCTCTGACAATAGCAATAGTTATTATGGTAGATTATATTATTGTTCCTGACTATTCACTCCCTCTTCCCGTAAGAGAATTAAATGTACTCATTCATTGCCTTAAGATTTAGTGCCTTGGGGGAAGAAGTACACCTCCCTTTCCCATTAATGGCAGGGTTGGTCACATGACTGACTTTGGCCAATGGAATATCAGTCTGCCAAGTTCCCACAGATGCTTAAAGAAGCATCATGTGTTTCCTCCAGGTCTCTCAATCTCTCTCTTGCTCTCTCTCTCTCTGCTATGAATAAGATAGGTCCTACATAGATGCAGCGTCATCTAACTCGTAGCTCTTCACATATAACAGAGACTAGAATAAGTGTCTGTTGTCTTAATCCACTGAAATTTCAGGTTATTTGTTACTGCAACATAGCTGATTAATATAGTTAGCAATTCCTGAGTGCAAATAGGAGTTGAAATGAATTCTCTGGTCTTGCAGGTATAATACATTGTTGTTCAGAGTTCACAAGGCTAATTAGTGTGTATCTGAATAAGCCAAATATCTTCACATGTTTTATTAGGAAAATATCATTATCTTCACTTTATAAAGGGAAAAACTGATCTCAGCTTAAGTGTCTTGACCAAAATCACAGCATTAGTGTTACAAAGCCATCCCCAACCCTTATCGATCTTTGTGATTTCAAAGCACAAGTCTTTCTCATGATAGCACATCGCATCTCCTTCCAGGAAAGAGAAGATGTCAGAAAACCCATATTGCCTACAGAGAGTTTGTGACACTGGAGTCTGAAAACTCAGAACTTCCAGCCTACAACCAGCCTGAGCTAAGTTGCTGGATGTATCACAGAATTTGTTCTCTTTACTAACTTGAAAACCTCCAATTGTAAGTTATATTATTTAGAAAGAACTATCGCTTCCATTTCTACCTGGTTATGCTTTATAAACCTATATGCCACCATGAGAAAACCACTATATATTTTAACAATATTAATCATTTTCACTTATGGACTTTCGTTTATTTAGGTACCTACTTCTTACCCCCTGTGAATACTGAAAGACAAAGTATTACCTTTTGAAGATTATGAAATCCAATTGAATTTGATGGCTCAAAATTATAGAAGTGAAATGTACCTTGACCAACATAGAAATCAGAAAGTATCACACTCTTGTTAACTGCCAATATCCTGAGTGTACAATCTCCATGGCAACATGGAAGAAAATGTATGATTGGACAAACCTGCTTCATGGAGTATAGACTAGTGCAAATTAAATTAATTCCCCAGGCAATTTAAAAATCATACAGGAAAGTTATCTGGCTGTTCCTCAATTTTTTTATGCTAGCTTTTCATTATCTCCTCTCTTTTCTTCCATCTCCTTTTTCAATATAAGCTAAATTGGAACCACCAAGGTTTTAATAGGTTTTGTTTGTGTTTTTAAATTCAGACTACCATTTAAGACTGAGAAATCTTGAAAATGTATTCACTCTATATTTTTAAAAGTCCATTCCTTGACCCTCAGGGATTTTTATGTAAGTCACAATAATCTCTTGGTCCTTTCTATAATGCACACATTTACTTTTCTCTTGTGACAATGACAAGATGCAGCCATTCAGTACTCGTGAAGATATAAAAGTATCAGGCTGAACAGTTAGAAACATTCAAGGAGTGAGACTAGATTGCTGCTAATTATCCTGAATCTCCCTTTGGTGAATGAGTCAGGGACTCATTTCATTCAAATGTTTGGTCTTTGTAGTTCAGCGTGTGTGTAGGAGATGGGAAGCCAGCAGCAAAGTGTCTTCTGGGACTTAGTTTCATTGTCTTCATGGCCTTTGTTGTCATTGTTTTGTACCCAAGTAACAACATATTCTCCTCTCTTATTTCCTGGCAATTTTCTTCCATAATTGAGCGAGTATTTTACAAGAATCTGATGTCACCCTGGGAATATTGATATTCTCATTCTTATTTTATAAAGTAGGTTACCCAAGGCCAAATTCATCAGAATCTATATCTCCTTATAATTAATAGATCCTGGAGAACCCAAAATGTGACAGGCTAAGAGGCTGCCCATGACTGTGAATGCTGGAGAAGGAGGAGGAGGACCTCATTAAATATATGACAGACTAGTAGCATTGCCTTTAAGGTGAAACATATTCCCAGGGTGATGGCCTCATCCACTGCTTCTGCCCCTGGGGCTAGATGAACTTGGCAGGGGGGTGGGGGGGAAATGGGGCTGGAAGCTCCAACTGTCACCTCAAGGAGGTCTGAAAAAGACACAATCAAGGGTCAGTAGAGAGATATCAACGGTAGCAATGCGGAGTCCAGGAAAAAAAGTCCTATCTATTTAAGTAGCCATTGAACTAGAGCAAACCAGAGCCCACGCTGATCCCCTGTGCTCTCAACTGAAAAGTAAAGGTGATAAAATCCCAAACACCTAGTGTCTTCCTTCTCTTGCACACACACTTTCCACAGATTCCCAGGGATTCGTACCGAGCTCTCAGCTGCACCCTTAGTTCACTTCACCTTATTAAGAATTGAAACAGGGGCGCCTGGGTGGCGCAGTCGGTTGAGCGTCAGACTTCAGCCAGGTCACGATCTCGCTGTCCGTGAGTTCGAGCCCCGCATCAGGCTCTGGGCTGATGGCTCGGAGCCTGGAGCCTGTTTCCGATTCTGTGTCTCCCTCTCTCTGTGCCCCTCCCCCGTTCATGCTCTGTCTCTCTCTGTCCCAAAAATAAAAAAAAAAAAAAACGTTAAAAAAAAAAAAAGAATTGAAACAAACCACAAGAGACTCTTAATGATAGAGAATGAACTGAGGGTTGATGGAGGGAGGTGGGTGACGGATGGGCTAGATAGGTGATGGATATTAAGAATGAGCACCGGGTGTTGTATGTAAGTGATGACGCACTGGATTCTACTCCTGAAACCAGTATTGCACTGTGTGCTGGCTAACTAAAATTTAAATGAATAAATAAAATCAAAAACATTCCTAAGGAAGAACCTCTAATAAGGAGCTTTCATTGTAGTAGAAAGATGGTTAGTGACAAGAACTATTCAGGGATTTTTCTGCTCAAGTTTCACATAAAAAGAATAAACTGTTATTTAAGTCAAAATTGACTTGAGCCAGTGAACTTTTTTCTTTATTCCTTCTTTATTCCAATAGCAGACACTGCTGGAAGGGGGGTGGGAGTGGGAAGAGAAATGAAAGGGAAAGCTCCAGAAACGACTGTTTCAGAAGAAGCTGTAGCTTGGAATCAGAGTGAGTCAGCGAAAGATAAGCCCCTCAAAATCCGGGGAAGGTGTGAAATTCACAGGGATGAGGAATACAGTCAAATTCATTTAAAGCCCAAAGAACAGAATGACTTCAGCTGACATCTAGGTAGTAGGAAGATAAATCCAATATATCTTTTAAATAATCTAATGTATATCTTGGCTTGGAGGAGCAAATTTAAATTTTTTTTAATATTTGTTACTATGTTTACTTTTTTTCTTATTTGATTAGAAGGTTACCGGAGTATTAGCAAGATCTCCGAGTTTGGAATAAGCCATCCTTCGGTGTGCATTTTAGTTTTGACAATTACTTATCCTTTGGAGACCCTGTTTCTTCATTTCTAAAATAAAAGTACTATCCACTCGCATGGTTGTCTTAAAGATGTAAAATAAGAAATATAAAATATATAGCACATAGTAGAGTGTTGCAAAGAACTTCATGCTTTGGAATCCTGTTCAGTGTTTGCTGAGTTAACATATGTAAAGTATGTGAAGCACCTTACCCAACAAAGTGCTTGAGTAGGTTATAGAAAGATTTTGTGTAGGGGCACCTGGGTGGCTCAATTGGTTAAGCATCCAACACTTGGTTTTGGCTCAGGTCATGATCTCACAGTTCGTGAGTTTGAGCCCCGCATTGAACCTCGTGTCCAGCTCTACACCGACAGGGTAGAGCCTGCTTGGGGTGTTCTCTCTCTGTCTCTCTCTCTCTCTGCCCCTCCTGCCCTCTCTCTGTCTCGAAATAAATAAATAAACTTTAGAAAGAAAAAAAAGAAAGATTTCGTGTAGTGTCAGGCAATTTTGAAATTGAGAAAGTAAAATATAGACAGAGGTATTGATATTTTATTTTGGTTTCTGTGCCTGCTGTGTGAGCCTCTCTGACACCTTGCTCCATTATACACATCTTGGATTGATTCAGGTCTAGGAAACAGATTTTTCTCAGTCTGGCATCCAGGAACCCAGACACTCTGGGGGAGAGGTGCTACATACTGAGTGGATGAGCTTCCCAAAAGCACCCTGTGAGTCAAACATGGAATAGGAGCTCTGTGTTCCCCTTCACAAGAGGTTTTAAAACGCTTGTCTAAAGCCGTAAAAATAGTTCTAATTTGTTTTTCACTTGGTTCTCTCAAAAACCATTACTAAAGTCTGCTAAAATGCAGCAAACATCCTCTACTCAGCCGTGCTTTTGCTTCTTCTCTGAATTAACAGCAATCTTGGGTTTCAGTTCATTAGAATGTTCTGAATAGAGATAAATTAATTAATGGATTTAACAACCAGAATCAGCGTGCCCATACTTCAAAAGGATTGCACTTTCTTTATGCCTCCAATATCTCATTAGGAAAAACAGGTCAAATGGAGGCAAACTAATTCAACTCAATTTGTCTCCTTTCAGCTTCAGGTCTTCCAAGATTGTAAAAGCTTACACCTATACAGATCGAATTTCATGTAAATTTATTGAACTATCAAACTCCTTGAAAACTACACTGTAATGAATGCCTGAGTACATAATATGTTTAATTTATATAAAGGCTGCTTTCAGAAGGCCTTTAACAGTATCACAAAGATTATTAGTCCTCAGAACAATCTTTTGAAGTTGGGAAAGAGAATAAATTACCAAGACACAGGGTAGCCTTGAAAGAAATACTTTTCTCATTAAAAGGAAGCTCAGTAAATGGTACAGCTACGGTGGCAAGCACTTTGCAATTCCATAATCTAAATATACAATTACCATGTGACTCGGATATTCCATTCCTGCTTATATGCCCCAAAGACCTGAAAGCAGGTGTTCAAAAAAAAAAAAAAACCTCGTACATGGATATTCATAGCAGAACCTTCTCAATAGCCAAAAAGTGGACCCAAATTTCCATCAGCTAATGAATGGATAAACAAAATGTGGTATATCCATACAATGGAATATTATTCAGCCATAACGGGAATGAATATAGCATATGTTCATATATCCTATAATATGCAAGAAATCATTATGGAACTTTGAAGTCATTACGCTAAGTGAAAGAAGCCACACACAGAAAGCCACATATTGTATGATTCCATTTATGTGAAATATCCAGAATTGGCAAATCCATAGATACAGAAAGCAGATTAATGGTTTCCAGGGCCTGTGGGGTGGAAGAAATGAAGTGTGACTTCTCAATGGGTATGGGTTTCATTTTGAGGTGATGAAAATGTTCTGGAACTAGATAGGATGGCTGTACAACATTGTGAATGTACTAAACATCACTAATGGTCAGCTTTATGTTTATTCGTCCACAATTTTTCTAAAAGACCCTTTTTTTTTTTGAGTAAGTTTGATTCTCATGTTTCCAGAAGGGTAACACCACAAACCTGCCTGAAATCTTAGGGAGAATTTTAGACAGCCTCATGGTTCCTTTCAGATCTGTTGTTCCAGAGAAATAAATGAGGCTCAATTTAAGTTATTCTAGTTCCATGAAGTGAGCTTTCTCCTTCCAGGCCTGAAGATCTCCTAAGTGTTTTTGTTTTGTTTTGTTTTTTAACGTTTATTTATTTTTGAGAGAGAGAGAGAGAGACAGAGTCACCAGGAGAGAAGCAAAGGGCGCGGGGTGTGTGTGTGTGGGGGGGTGGACAGAGAACCTGAAGCAGGCTCCAGGCTCTGAGCTCTCAGCACAGAACCCGACGCAGGGCTCAAACGCACGAACCGCGAGATTATGACCTGAGCCAAAGTCAAACGTTCAACTGACTGAGCCACCCACACACCCCCAAGATCTCCTAAGTTTTTAAATAAACTTCCTGACCTCTCCCAGTCCTGATCCAATTTAGATAATTCCTAAATATAGGTATTATACAGAACATATATTAATACTACCACATATGTCATAACCGTTTGCTGGCTCATCTCCCTTCCCGACCGGACTCTACGTTCCTTGAGTCTTATGTCTTTTTCTGTGGTCCTTGCACTCTGCCTTGACACACAGGAGAGGTGTCAGAAATCACTCTACCTCGTGCATTAAAATGACAACCATACACTGCTGCCAAATTATCGACCTGGTAATGCACCAAATAATCCTCCATAGAACAGTATGTCAGTTTCCCTTCCAATGAACTGAAACCAGATCTTTGCAGGGCAGTGTTATACAAGAAAAGCAGTGCCTTTAGACATGGCTATGGTTATACTATTTCCTACCTGGTGATTAGATATATCAGGAGTGTCTACGGCCATACCACCCTGAACGGCCCGACCTTGTCTGATCTAGATATGTCGGGAGCAACATGAGATTTTTGTGACTTTAGTTGATCTTTCTTTAACTTTTAATTCTTTGAAAATGAATCAACTACTGGCTAAACATCATAAACTCAAACTACTCCCAGGCTATTGATGCTCATAAAATGTCATGACTTTAACGGCATGACTAGAGCAGGCATCAATAAGGACAGTTTTGTGAAGGTTCAGGGAGAATAAATGCTATGATGGGATAAAATCTACATGAATGTCTTGACATCACTGTAGAATGAGAAAGTTAAAACAGAGGTGGGGAAAAAGGAGATTACTGAAAAGAATTATGATAACTTTTTTTTTCAATATGGAGGAGGCATAGCTTTTATTGGTATAACCAAAGATTAGCCAACACACACACACAAAAATTGTCCTTATTTTTAGTTACTGCTCTGTAAGCCCTGCTGTTCAACTATCCTAAAGCCAAAGTCATCATTTCCGGCAGCCTTCATTGATCCTAATTGCCTTATGGTTAATGAGCCAATAAAATGAGTTAACTTATTCAGTTCCTAGACACCTATATTGCAAACAATTTGTCTTCGATGGTACACCAGAAATAGACTAGATTATTTTTTTGTTTTTATTGTTGTTAACTGTTAGAGATCCTGCAACTCAAAATTCAGCTTATTACTTGCAAATACTCAAGATTTAATATTTCGAGTACTGATCTTAACCTTGTGTCAACTGTTCACCCTGTCTTGTTTTTCTTCATTTCACTTTTTCATCTGTATCTTATTTTCTGCCTTTATATTGTATATATTTTTGGAGGTTGACATAAATCCTTTTAAAACAAGTTGTTTCTTATATATAAATAAAAGCCTCTCAACTATGTCTTAAATGAATGAGTAAATAAACAACTATACTTCATCCTTTTTTCTCCCTTTCTTTCCTTTTCTCCCTCCCTTTCTTTCCCTTTCTCCCTCCTTTTCTTTCTTTCTTTCTTTCTTTCTTCCTTTCTCTTTCTCTTTCTCTTTCTCTTTTTCTTTCTCTTTCTCTTTCTCTCTTTTTCCCTTCCTTCTTCCCTTCTTCCTTCCTTCCTTCTTTCCTCCTTTCCTTTATTCTCTACTAAGGACACTGAGGAAATCTTAGGAATATTCATTATTTAAGATAAGAGACATAAAGAGGAGAAGCATAAAACAAGTCACAACAATATGCAAGTATTAAGATCTTCCACCTTCTTTAAGACAAAAATAAAAAAGGAGATTTTCCTCACTTTAAATTTTCTTTAAAGTTGTGGAAACCTGCATTTCCCTCAGTTCCTCAAATATGATTGCTTCAACTTATGTAGAACTTTTCCAGATTCTACCCTCTGAGTTTCCTAAACAAGTAGACAGAAATTATCTCAAGTTACTTAGTATCTCAAATTACACACAGTATCTCAAATTACATACCGTATCTCAAAATACTTAGCTGGTTGTTTTAATGAACATATATAGTTGTTTTTATAATAACTGCTACATGACTAAAAGGAATCATTCACTGTCCCTTACTACTATGTTGTGTGTGGATACCTGTCTGTGGCCATCTACAAAAAGGAATCATTTGCCCCTATACTAAAATTGGCAAGAATGGAGGGATTTGAAAGAGTGAGTATAAGAGAACTCAAATTTTCCTTTGTTGTACAATGAAAGCTTCATGTCTAAAATCAACAAAAGAAAGAAGCATACTCACATTATTCAGAAGGCCAAAGAACTGAAAGTGGTTTTCTTTGGGGCAGTATGGGGTTGGGATAGGGATACCATTAGGGCACTGACAGTTTTTGTGTAAGACTTTATTATTTTTTAGGTATTATTTACATGTACTACCATAATAAAAGTTAAATTTTAAAGTATCATTAATAGCTACCCTTATTCCTAAAAATAGTCTGAAACCCAAAGGAGAGCATGAAAGACCTGTCATCTGTAGCAACCTCCGCTTGCTGTTCCAGCCCTGCTCCTTGACCCCTTACCCCTTCCTTCTAAGCTCCAACTATACTGAGCTTTTTTCACCTCCTCTTAGTAGATGATGACTTTGCTCACCTCGGGGACTTTCCTTGAGCCGTTGTTTCTGCCTAAAACTGTCTTCTCCTCCTCTTCCTTTCCCAGCCTTCTCTTGGCTGTGCTTCTGGAAGCTTTTCCTCTCCCATCACGTCTGGGTTAAACATGCTTCCTATTTACTCACTTCCTTAGCATACTGAATTTTCCCCTACCACAGCATGTATCTTCTATTATACCTTCCTGACTTATCTGCCCCCTCGTCTACAGTGTAAGCACAGTGAGAAGGAGAGCCTCATCTTTCGTGTTTATTGTCCTAAATTCAGCACCCAATGAGATATTTATTTCAAAGTGGATGCTCAACACATACCTAGAATAATGCCTGACACCTAGTAGACACAACAATAAGTTTGAAAGACAGGAAGAAAGGAAGAGAGGGAGGGAGAGAGAGAAAGAGAAAGAAAGAAACAAAGAACGTTTGGACTTTTAGATTCATGTTAATTGAACTTAAGGCAAAATGATAAGGTATAGAGAATTTAAATTTAGTATCCTTTTTTTTCCCTGTTCCCTTCTCATTTAATTGTTCACCATAGACACTCTGAAACCCAGTGTTTTCCCATCACCAACTGTGACAAATGAAAGTGGCTTCTCTGACAGAATTAGGTAGGTGGTAGGTTCCATAGGCATTTGGAGATCCTTGATGGAGTTAAAAATTTTTTAGAGTTTATATGAACAAAAATCGACTTGAATCGGGCAGAATCCAATCTAGCAAATAGACAGGAGCTCCGAGGAGCTATATAAAATGGAAGGCTTTTATAGGCAGAAGGCAGCGTGAACAAGGAAATCATACTGGACAAAAAAAAGTGGGTTGGTTATTGCAAAATCACTTTCTTTTCGGGGTTGGCAGAGGTCTATCAGGCTGATTACCTAATGGTGCTGATCAGGCGATTTCTGTCTCACTGGTTTAAGATTCCATTTCTGGGGGAGCTGAAACCAGAAGTCTCAGTTTGGTGACTTTGGGCTTAACATAGTTTCGGGCTTGTTGTCTTGTTTTTCTGTTTTGTTTTTGGTTTTTGGTTTTTTGGTTTTCTTGAGAGAACACTAGAGTGCAAGTGGGGGAGGGGCAGAGAGAGAGAGAGAAGACAGAATCCCAAGCAGGCTCTACTCAGCACTCAGCGCTGAGCCTGATGAAGGGCTCAATCTCACAAAGTGAGATCATGGCCCAGGCCAAAATCATGAGTCAGACACTTAACTGACTGAGCCACTCACGCACCATGTTGTCTTGTTTTTAACAAGTGTAAGAATGAGGAAGTGTCTTTGATGGTCAGAACATTCACTGTGGAATTCTAGAGTCTCCACAGGGTTCCAGAGGCTTGTTCCTCTGAGACAAGTCTCCCCCAGTATACTCTAATTGGTCTCCTATTTCAGAAGACGGGTTCTCACTAAAGGCATGTGTGAGGCACTTAAGCACCCAGATGATGTCTCTGGAGTCCTTTGCCCATAGTTTCTAATGATATGCAAGGTTGTAATCAGACCAACACATCATCCTGAACTTTATCCCAGGAGGTTGTTAGGTGTGTCAGGATGCTCCAGGTGCGAGGAACTGAAAGCCTAAATGAAAGTGGCTTAAACAATAGAATCCTATCATTGCTGCTGCCTCACAGGTCAAGACTAACCACAGGTAGGCAATCTGAGGGTTGGCTCAGCAGTTCAATGATGCCATCAGAGACACTGCTTCTTTTCATCTTCCTATCTTCCCATCCTCAAAGTGTCCGTATATCTCCCACATTAGTCACAGGGTGGCTGCAGCAGGTACAAGCTTTACACCCTCATGTGACAATGTTCCTAAGCAAGAAAGGAAGAAGGAGGACGAGAGCTTACCTCCTGTCTTTCCTTTTGTAAGAAAAACACGTGTTTCTCAGAAACCCTCCAGCAAACTTCCCCCCTTATGTCTTATTGGACAAAACTGGGTTCCATAGGCAACCTGAGTCCCCAGGGGGTCTGTGAAAAGTGAAGCTGGCATTCTCAGTCTCTGTCTTGGAATTGGGCTCTTCTAATAGGCAGGAAGGATGAGCAAAACGTCTGTTGGGTAGGCTGTTAGAATAATAGACACTACTTGAGAGTATTCTAATACTTCATGTGTATTAATCCATCAGATCTTCACAACAAGCCCATGGGGGTAGGTGTAATTATTACCATTTTACAGAGAAGCAGACTCAACTCGGAGATAGTAACAGAGCAAAGCAGTGAAGCCAAGATTCGAACTCCATTGTCTAGCTCCAGAGGCTGCTCTCCAAACTACACATAACACTGCTCTCAGCCTACAGTGCCTGCCACAGCAGGCAATCCACCAGGCTGCTTCTAAAATCTAACACATAAAAAGTCTGAGCAGTGCCTGTCTCCCTCTGAAGTGCAAATGTGACATTTCCCCTGGCTGCAGTCATGTATGGGTGAGAAGAGCAGAGAGGCTTCCCAGAGAGACAAGAATTGCTTCCTGTCATCATCAAGGCTGCAATAGCCAGGGCTGTGATCAGGGCAAGGGCTGGGGCCTGGAGAGTCCACTTCGTGGCCAGGGCCACTGATCGAGTCTGTGACCTACTGTGCCACCACCGGTATCAGAAAGCCTGGGCGAGGGAAGGTGAGTGATTGAAGAGTCCACTTCCCACAGGCAGGATTAGAACAGAATAGTTTCTATAAGTTCGAGTAATGTTTTACAGGCCACCTCCACTCTTCATTTTCGAATGTGACGGATGAGTCCCGTACAGAGTGGAGTTATTGTCTAAGAGCACCCAGCTAGTTTATGTAGAATGTGAGACCCAAAATAAGGGCTTTTTTATCAGGCAGACACAGACAACTTGCAGGCATGTCCTCAATGAAGCTGTCTTTGACTTAACTCTTGGCAAAAAGCATCCCTATACTTCATACATGCTTCTGTTATAATTTCTGTTCTACCTGCCTAGAATCATCGTGAGGATTAACTAAGCTAATATGCATGCAGTTCTCGGCATGGGGACTGGTACAGGAGTAGTGGCTCATATCACTGCTAGTTTCCTTATTATCCTTACAATCCATGGTTCCTCCTGCACTGGCCCCGACAGGGAAAGATGGCGGCGCCCTCACTCCTCAGGAAGAGGCGGAGTCTCCTGACCCTCAGCATTCATCCCAGCCAGGATCAGGAAGCAGCGAGAAGTATGCGGCCCTCTGAGAAGCGGTGCCTGTCTCAGAGTTCTATTGCCCAGCACTTGGTTCAGGTGAAACAAGAGGCTGCCAGACCCAGAGGGAGGCAGGGTGGCAAAGGTTCCACTCTAAGCCTATGCGTGTCTCTAATCCTCCCATAACCCTCGTTAATCACGTGACCGAGAGGCAGGGGGAAATGGCTGTGTTGGCGGCAGCAGCACCCAGAGCACCGAGACAGAAAGCAGCTGGCCCTGGAGGGCCTTGTGCCAGGCTCAGGGCCTGGAGGGACTCCGGCATTGATTGCAGCGGTAAATAAACAGAGCTGATGGCTGCACCGAGGGCCCATACCCTGCCAGAGAAGGGGCTGGGGGAGGAGGGATTCTTGTAATTACACTTGGTGTGGGCTCAGCCATCATGGGTTTACTGTGATCTGTCCCCAGATGGGAGCTCCAGAAACACCTGTTACAGCAGACGTCATTTGGCAAGCCAAACAAAACGTGGGTTCATCCAGGCCAACTGTAAAGGGATTTAATGCCTAACAACCTGTGCGAGGCTTCTAATTGTCATAATTAATTTGGCACCTCTTCACTGGTAGGTGCTAAACAAGTATCATTATTGTACTGGGAGAGCCCATTTCCTGCTAACATGGTTTTTCCCTCCATAATTAAAGCTGTGAGAAATTGTGTCATTTGAAAAAACTTAACACCACATTTTCCTCACTGAACTGTTTTGTTTTTAAGTTCCTCTTCTTCTGGCCCTCTCTCTTCACTCTTGGTATGAACATCTTACTTTCTTTGGCTTATCCACTTGCTGCTTCCCTGTTGCGTAATTTAGGCTATAATTATTTTCTCATTTTCCCCTCCAGCTGGCATTAGTTTGGTCCCTTTCACCTCGTATTTCCTTAAAATGTCACACTATTGCCCTAGCTTGTTTAAACACTCTGGAAAGCCAGGAAATGTAGCTGTTGTAGGCACATCCACATCCCTCGGAAAAGTGTCCCTGCTGCCTTTCCATGTGCCACAGCGGACAGGACCAGAATCCAGCAAGCTAACAACAAACAGATGAGTGCCACTGTAAAGAAAAAATATTAAAACAATGTGGCTTCTGCTACTTTAAAACAAACAAACAAAAACCAAATGATGTCATATGAGAGAATTCATTTTGCAAGGGGAAACAAAGCAAAAACCTGGAATAACGGTAGTGTCCCACATATCAGGCTCTCATTGATCTCCGTATGGCCAGCTGATATCCCAGGCCAGTTCCACCGGTTAGGGCTCCCCCAAACCAGAGGCTTTTGAAAAAAGTTTCTTATTCTGTTTCTGCATCTGTCACTCCTAAAAGATATAGTGATCCAAAGCTTATCACTAGAAGACTGGTAGAGGGAGGATAAGGGACAGAGAAGCAGTGACCAAAAACTTTACAATAAACTGATCAGCACTTTTATGTCTGAAAAAGTGGAAGACAGGGATCCATTATTTAGAAGCTCTTCTTTGGGAACCTGGGTGGCTCAGTCAGTTAAGCGTGGCTTCAGCTCAGGTCATGATCTCGTGGTTAGTGAGTTTGAGCCCAGCATGATGGGGCTCTGTGCTGACAGCTCAGAGCCTTGAGCCTGCTTCAGATTCTGTGTCTCCCTCTCTCTCTCTCTGCCCCTCTTCTGCTCATTCTCTCTCTCTCTCTCTCTCTCTCTCTCTCTCTCTCTCTCTCTCTCTCTAAGTTAAACAAACATTAAAGAAGTTCTCTTTTAAGTTTCTTTTGATTCCCGATAGGGTACATTACCAGTATAATTGAATTATTCACATGAAAACTAATCAGTATCAGCTTCTCTGTATTCCGTAAGGAACTTAACTCATAAAATGAATCATCTTGAATATTTTCTAAACACAAAATCACAATTTATGAATATTAACCTTAAAAATGTACTTGAGAATGACTGCTCCAATAAATTAGAATTTTTTTCAAAGAACAGATCACAAGGAATTCCACTCTTTCCCCAGAATTTCTGTAACTTTGAGGGAGAGACATATAGAAAATCTATTTTATGAAAATGATTTAAGAAATCAGTGTATATTTATCAGCCAAGAGCTTATATGGAGAATTTCTCAAGAAATCCAGAGATCAGATATCAGGATGCTACCCACTGCTTGCTGACAATGTCCTATAAGTTGAACATAGTAATACCTCAGTTTTACAGAGGGAAGAAATAAAGTACCAAAAGGCTTGAATGATTCACTTCTAGTGGGAAAAAAAAGTTAAGGACAAATGAAATGTGGTCCAGATAATCCTCAAATCCTCACACCCATAAAACAACTTGTGTTTGTTTTAAGAGAAAGACCATGTCCATTCTGTTCTCCTTTCTCTTCAACAACTAATTTTTATTTTTAAATAATAAAATTATATGTCTTGTAAATTAATATTTATTTTTACAGATAATGACCACTATGAATATCACTTAAATCTGCAACTATTTTTTTGTATTAACTTTATTTTTTGCATTACAGAGGCAATACTTTTTTAGGGATAAGATAGATATTCTAATTCAACATGAATCTTCTTAAGTCCTAAAAACTTAACAAAGGAATTGTGTTAGGAACCTTTGGGGTGCAAGCCATAAAAATCCAACTCAACTGACTTAGGCCAAAGGAGATTTTATTGGGAGGATATCACAGTATTTTCATGTGGGATTCAGGGCTGAGATTTTATGCAGCTCACCCCCAGGGACAAGGAAAATTGGCTCTTTCCCTCACTTTTGTGCACTCTGGTTCAGTTTCAACCTCCTTCACTAGAGCTGGCACTTTCTCACATGGTGGTCACCAGCAGCCTCCAAGCCCCCCACCCCATGGCCTCTACCATCAGGCAATACTCATCCACTTCTTTTGTTTTACTTCAAAAGCTCCTAGGACAAGCTGATCAATCTGCCTTGATCTGGGTGACTCTATCCAGGGAGGTGGGGCATCTGTATTGGCAGACTCTACCCTAAGGGTATGGTTAGAATCTAGGTGGACATAATTATCAAATAAAAAAGAGGCAGGGAAAGATACTGAGAGCTAACTGGACAGACAAACCAAGAATAATCAAGTAAAACAAAAACTTGCATGGATTCTAAAAGTTCAGGTAACGACAGAAAGTTAAGGTGGCACAAGACAGAATGCTAGAAATTGGCCTTAGGCATTCTTCAATATATTTTTCTTGCATTTCTATTTCCCAGTCAAAACTATGAATATATAACTCTTAAACTTGATAACACACCATTTTCTCTCTCCTTTCTCTCAAAGCGTCAGAATTGTTTTGGAGTCGTGTTACTTTTCGGGTTCAGATCTTCAAGTGTGCATATTCTTCTTTCAGGGTCACAACGTTCTCCTCAGGGCTTTGAGATTCGGATACAATTTACAGTTCATACCCTTTTTCAACTGCGACATTTTCGTGCTTAAATCCAGGAACGTTCTGGCCAGCTGGTGGTTTTGGAAATGCATTTCCAGCTAAAAGTTAGAAAAAGAATAAGGATTTTTATTAGCCTGAGATAACGGATCAAATGAAACTGCTTTCTGCACAGGAAAAATAAGGACTTTGTAGGAAAGGAAAATAAGATATCAAGAAAGATGTATTTCTCATCTTATTCTCCATTTCTGACTGTTTGGCCTGGCTATAAAACTGACTTTCTATGCGACAAGGTAAAATCCAGATATACAAATAGCTTTTGAAATGGCCTTGAAATGAAAACAAAAATAGCTGACGCACAAAGCTGTCCATATGAAAAATTCCTGTGCACGGACGGCTGTTTTCAAGCAATGGCGTGTGATCTGCAATGAAATCATTTATCTTTATGAGCTTTCTGAGCCACAGGATAGCTGCCCAGGGCCACCTGAGCTCTCAGGACCTGGGCCCATTTACTTGGGTACTTGTCATTTCAAGTTTTTAGGATTTTAAATGGTCACCCTGCTGAGCAAAACCATTTAACGACACCTTAGAGGCACATGTGCAGTTATATGTACTTATATAATCTAACAATTTTCACTCTAGAGTGAAATCTGTTATACAGCAAGACTGATTTATACCCTCCTCCAGTGGGGGTTTATGAAGGTCCTCATGTATTAAAAAATAAATCTCTAGGGCAGTTTACCTATAAGACTGCCCAACAAAGCTTAGTCCAACATAATCTTTATTTTGTGGTTGAAAACTAATAATTAAATGTTTGCAAATTTCTTCAATTAGGGCCTTGTTTAATACAGGAGGACCCTGTTCTTGGCTTAAAACCCTCAGCAACTCACCAACAGAACCACCCCAGGACAAACCAGCGTGTTCCATTAGTAAAAAGCAAATACTGGTCTCCCCCACCCCAATTTGCAAAGTAAAATCATTGGATAAAAATTTTTTTTCAGTTTCCTCTGCCATGGTTTTTTGTTTTTTTTTTTTTATTCTTCAGCACCTGGAACCACTTTTCTGATAGCGAGAGAATTCGCAAAGGACAAAGTAAATGAACATACAGCAGCTAAGAGTAACACAGTGAGCCACACAGAAAGCCCCTGCCCCTTGTCTCCAGGGAGCCTCAGGTCTCCAGTACCGCACAGGTGCTCTCCAGTCCTGCCCTAGTCTTCTAGCTTCATTTCCCGCACTTGTCTCCACACCAGCCCCCACTGCAGCTGGTCAGAAGTGTACCTTATGCACATACATATTTTGCCTACAATTTTAGGTATATGGAACTCCCAAAATTCAGACCCTAGAAATCAATGCATCCTAAGAAGACCAAACAACAAATAATAGCATAACTGACAAATAGCAACACGTCTCTAAATTAACTGAACCTGTTCACCATTGTTCCTTACACAAATACCACCCTAACACATGACACATGGACATATACATATGGTTGTGTGTGGATTCCTACAGAAATCTGGTAACAGCCTTTTATCAGAAACTGCTTCTTCTAGTGGTGATGGTGTTAAGGTAAAGCAACCAGACCCTTTTGCCTCTTCCTCATGACCAGTCATACACCTTGGTGAAATGGTTGATCAAGATGTTGACCATGGTCTAGAACCCAAGAACAGAATATCTGTGTATGTGTGAAAATTGCTGGCTTCTTTCTGGGAAAAAAAAAAAAAAACCCTTGATCTTTCATACCTGTGTATTTGTCATTCTGGGTTTTGTTTTTGTTTTTGTTTTCTTGGTACCGTTTCCAAGGTCTATAATAATAATTATGATAATAAAGAGGCGCCTGGGTGGCTCAGTAGGTTGAGCGTCAGACTTAGGCTCAGGTCATGATCTCACGGTTCGTGGGTTCCAGCCCCATGTCGGGCTCTGTGCTGACAGCTCAGAGCCTGGAGCCTGTTTCCGATTCTGTGCCTCCCTCTATCTTCCCCTTTCCCGCTCTTACTCTCTCTGTGTCTCTCAAAAAATGAATAAACGTTAAAAATTTTTTAAAAATAATAATTATCATAATAGCTGCTGAATAGTGCCTATGTTCTAGATGCTTATATAACATTATCTCATATAATCCTAATGGCAGTCCTATGAGGTTATTATCTCTATTTTATATACAAGTAAACTGAAACCCAAAGTTGCTCATTACCATTCCTGAAGTCCTAGACCCAGTAGGAACTAGAAGAGCATGTAAATGTTAATGCTGGGATTTGAACCCTCATCTATTTGGAATTTTATTCTCCACCTCCTCCCCACCCCCACAGGGAGCTTTCCATATGGCAGAAAAATATAGAACAAGTTGGAGGGGTTGGTCACTGGGGTCTTGGGTGTGTCTCTAGTAGACTCCGCCCCGGGCAGGTGCCATCACCCCGGGTCCCGAAGGCCCTCCTCGCTCCAGGCTGCCGCTGGGAGGTGGGTGCGTGAGCACCGAGTCAGGACGGAAGCCGGGGGCCGGCGCCAGAAGACCGACGGCCAGTGCCCAGCTCGACCTCGCTGCGCGCTCTCATCTCTTCCTCTCCGGGAAAAGCTCCCCGCGGCCTCTCAAGTCCTCAAATGGACCACAAGGCTCTGGTGCCCGAGGGGAGGAGGAAGGCGACGGTGTCCCCGAGAGCCGGTCGCCGACGCGCGCTCTCACCAGCTCGGCTCGCAGCCCGGCCAGGGCGCTCTAGACGCTCGGGTCTCTGCTCCTCCTGCGCCTCCGCTTCCGCCTCCGCCGGGGGGCGCCGGGAGCCCCCTCGCGGCACTGCCGGCTGGAAGGCGCCCGCCAGCAGCCGCATGAGGTCTTCCGGCAGCCGGCATGGGGGCGACAGGGGCCTCCTCCTGGCCGTCTGTGCGCTTACTGCCCCCGGGGGAGCCGCGCGTCGGGCAAGGGCCTCGGGGCCAAAGCCCAACACTGACTGGGACTCCGTGGGGTCCCCGGGAAGTCGCTTCTCTGCGGCTGCCGGAGTCCCCGGGGCCCATTCCAGAGGCGGCGGGGCCCATTCCAGGCATGTATTGGTAACCTTTGGTTTCCAAGTGCGAGAATTAGGGCGGGTGAGGGCGGGGACGGGGGTAACTAACAGAACCGACGGGACCGCTGGCAAGTGGGAAGCCGCTGTCGCTCAGCCCCTCGGAGGCGCTTCCTTTCTCCCAGACTCATCTCTGGCCTTCCTCCCATTTTAGCGGCAATCGGAGGAGGTGGTTCCCCGTAACTCCGCGAAGAGGTTGCAACTGGATCACTTCTTGCTCCTTGGAGTGTCTAAGAGGAAGACTTGTATCTCTCCAGGTAGGTGGAAGTTGAGGTGCAGACGGAAGGTTTGGGACCAAACGTAGAATATCTTGCCACAAAGTCTGCCCCAGTTGCCTTGATTACTGAATACTCCATTCCTGTAAAATACGTTTTTCTGACTTTTCTCCTGTCGGTTAGGCACTGTGGCCTGGTGTTGGGGGTTTAAAGTCTAATTAGGCCCGTAACCTCTCCACAGGTGTTGCTCACAGTCTGGGAAGTTGTCTCTCCGAGTTAGTAAGAATAGCCTTTCCACGTGCCCAACAGTGCAGAAAGCACTTGATATTCAGAAACTCTGTGCTCCTTTTTATATTTGACTTTCTGCCGCTTTCACGAAGTTTATGAAGGGGCTGAAATGAACCATGAAAATTCCTCTTACCCCAACATGTGTTGTCTCATAGTTCCCAATTCAGTGTAATCATGTGCTAGTATGACTTGTATGTCCTCTTTCAATGAGCATAATCAACTGCCTCATTTTGATCTAATGGAGAATTTCTAAAAAGGAACAATCAAAACCTTTGTGTTTTCACGAACACAGTCCCCCCACTCCCCTCCAAAAAATGTGGCAGAGATGTTCATACAGTACTCTTATCTTACTCATTTGTTCAGTAAAGATCTACAAGTGCCCTGCAACGATCTAGGTTCATGGTAGGCATTGAAGGCAATAAGAACTATTTTTTATTAGTGCTTACGATGTGCCAGGCACTTCTCATGTACTCATTTATTCTTCACAATAGTCCTGTGAGGGAGGTACTGTTAGTTTCTGCATTTTACAGATGAGGCATCTAAGGCAGAGGCTAAGCTGTGTGCCAAAGATCGCAATGCTGGTTAAATGGTCTAGTAGGGATTTGCACCTAGGAAGGCTGCTTTGTGCTGTAAACCACTGGACCACACCTAGGTATGCACACTGCCTCCTCAAGAGGGAAAAGTAGTTGCTCAATTTATACGTTGCATGAGGTTTTCAAACTCCCTATGCTCATAAAATTCAGCTCTACTAAAATGGTTTAAGGCTTTGACTAGATAAGGAGGAATTCAGATTACCAAATTAGCCTTTGCAGCTAATTTGCCAAATTCAACATCTTAACAATAGTTTACAATCTAAGCACAAATACCTATCATTGTATGTTGTTTCATAAAGATTCTCTAGAAATATTCGAAGATGGGATCTAGTGATGGGGATTGTGAAAATCCTTAAGGTCTGTGAGGAACCGACAGAGTATATAAATTTAGGGTATTTTTGTTTGGTGGGTTTTTTGTTTGTTATGGTGATAGGAAGCATAAGCACTGGTCAATGTACAGTATAAATGTTTAAAATGAGTTTTCTGCCATGATTTTTCACTTCTGTTTCCAGATCATTTACTTCAACAAGAACTTCAGGTAAGTTTGACTTACTTCAACAGCAAACGGAGCCTATTTGTTCAGTGTTAAGTATTGTACCATGAATAAGACACAGATTTTACCCTCCAGAAGCTAAAACCTGGAGGAGCAAATTCATTTATTCATTCTGCAATATTTAATCAATGTCTTATTATATACCAGGCATTATACAAGGTGCTCAGGCTGGAAAGGTAAACCAGAAAGACAAAATGGTATTTTAAAATAGACTGGAGTTATCAAAAATTAATAATTTCCTTCCATAGATTTTTTCAGCTACAGTGTATCTTGAATTTTACAATTTTTTTGGTAGAAGTGAATTGAAGCATTGGTGAGTTAGAGTGATTATAACATGCAGAGACATTTTAGTTAGGAAATGTAGTTATCCGTTGCTGTATTACAAATCACCCCCAAATTTATTGGCTTAAAGCAACAATAAATGTTTATTATCTCTCACATTTTCTGTGAGAAGAATTTGCAAAAAGCTAAGGTTATGATCTGAGACTTTCATAGCATGGTAGTCAAATGTCACCAAAACTGTGGTCATTTGAAGCTGGATGTGATTGGGGTTGGTGGATGATCTATGTGGAAGATGTATCACTCACATGGCAGGCATTGGTGCTGATGGTGAGCAGGTGATCTCATTCCTCTCCTTGGGAACCCTTTCCCAGAACTGCTTGAGTATCCTCATACTATGGTGCCCACCCTCCCTTAGAATAAGACAGATCAAGAATAAGCCAGATAGAAGCTCTTTGTTTCCTGAACTACATTTTTATGACTAGTCTTAGAAGTTACACATATTCACTTCCACCACTGTTTATTCTGTTTATTAGAATAAAGTCTTTAAGTCTGGACTACATTCAAATGGAGGGAAATTAGGCTCCACCTTTTCAAGTGTCTCAAAAACTTTGCAGATATATTTTTAATTTTCCATGGGAAAAATATATGCAAACGATTCAAATGACTGCTGACTTCGTGTTAGAAAAATTGAAAGCTAGAAGATATTAGGACAATACTTTTTAGATTTAGAAAGGAAAAATTCGGGCTACCTGGGTGACTCAGTTGGTTGAGCATCCAACTCTTGATTTCAGCTCAGGTCATGATCCCAGGGTCATGGGATCGAGCCCTGTCTTGGGCTTAATGCTGAGTGTGGAGCCTGCTTAAGATTCTCTCTCTCTCTCTCTCTCTCTCTCTCTCTCTCCCTCTCCCTCTCCCTCTCTCCCCCTCCCCCTCCCCCCTCCCTCCCTCCCCCCTCCCCCTCCCTCTCTCCCTTCACCCCCCCCGCCCCTCTCCCCTGCTCATGCTCTCTCTCTCTCTCAAAAAGAAGGGGCGCCTGGGTGACTCAGTTGATTAAGCATCCGACTTCGGCTCAGGTCATGATCTTGCAGTTTGTGAGTTCGAGCCCCACATTGGGCTCTGTGCTGTACAGCTCAGAACCTGGAGCCTGGTTCCAATTCTGTGTCTCCCTCTCTCTACCCCTCCCCTGTTCATGCTCTGTCTCTTAATAATAAATAAATGTTAAAAAAAAAATTTTAAAGAAAAAAGGAAAGATTTAACAGATATTTTTATATCCAGCAAAAATATCCTTCAAAGGCAAAATAAACATGTTTTGATGTAGCAGAAAATTTCTTACCAGTCTAACTGAAGGAAACACCCCAGGCTGAAGTAAAATGATAGGAGAGGAAAACTTAGACCTTTACAAAGGAAGGAGGAGCATAAGAAATTATAAATGTCTGTGTATATATATAAATGACTTTCGTTCCTGTTTTTCAAAAAATATATGACTTTACACCCAACGTGGGGCTCAGACTTATGACCCCAAGATCAAGGGTCACATGTTCCATCAATTGAGCTAGCCAGCCAAATTATGAAAACAGCCCATGTCCATCAATTGCTGAATGGATAAAGAAGTTGTGAGATATATAGATAGATTATAGATATAGATATAGATATAGATATAGATATTATGGATATAGATATTATGGATATATATCTCTATATATATGTATATGTATGTATGTATATATGTATCTATATACATATATATGTGTATATATATATATATACATATACAATGGAATATTACTCAGCCATAAAAAAGAATGAAATCTTACCATTTGCAATGAAGTAGACAGAGCTAGAAAGAACTAAGTGAAATAAGTCAGTGAGAGAAAGACAAATACCATATGATTTCACTCATATGTGGAATTTAAGAAACAAAACAATGGGCAAGGGGAAAACAAGAGGGAAGGGGGAAAACAAAGAAATAGGCTCTTAATTATAAAGAACAAACCCATGGTTACCTCTTGAGGATAAATGGAGCTATGTATTTTATGTGAAGTGGTATGGTATTGATCCTATGTGCACTGTAAAACATTAAGAGCATATATTTTATAGTCCAGAGCAACCACCAAAAAATAGTGCAAAGAGTTACAGCTAAAATACTGATAGAATGGGTATCTGTGTAGAAAATTTAAAAAAATCAACAGAAAAACTTCTGGAACTAAGAAGCAGTTACATCAAGTTGGCAGGATACAAGTAGAATATACAAAAGTTAATCACTTTCCTATATACCAGCAATGAACAAGTGGAATTTGAAATGTAAAGCACACATTACCACTTACATTAGCACCAAAAAAAAAAAAAAAAAGAGAGAGAGAGAGAGAAATACTTAGGTATAAATCTAACAAAATATGTACAAGATCTGTATCAGAAAAACTACAAAACTGAAAAAATGAAACTTAGCTAAATAAATGGAGAGATATTCTATGTTCCTGGACAGGAATACTCAATATTGACAAGATGCCAGTTCTTCGAACTTTATCTATAGATTCAATGCAATACCAAACAAAATCTCAGCAAATTATTTTGTGCATTCCAACAAACTGGTTCTAAGTTTATACAGAATTTCAGAATACCCAGAATAGCCAACATAATATTAAAGGAGAAGAGCATAATTTGAAGACTTATACTACCTGACTATAAGACTTAATATAAAGCTACAGTAATCAAAAGAGTGTGGTATTGACAAAAGAATGGACATATAGGTCAGTGGGACAGAACAGAGAGCCCATAAATACATCCACATAAATACAGGCAGCTGATCTTTGACAAAAGAGGAAAGACAACACAATGGAGAAAATGCAGCCTTTTCAATAAATAGTCCTGGAACAACTGGACATCCATATGCCAAAAAGAAGAAAAAAAAGAATCTAGACCTAGACTTACAACCTTCACAAAAATTAATTCAAAATGGATCATAGTCCTAAATGTAAAATGCAAACTATACTACTTTTAGAAGATAAAAGAAAATTTAGATGACTTTGGATATAGTGATGACTTTTTAGATATAATATCAAAGGCACAACCCATAAAAGAAATACTAACCTGAACTTCATTAAAATTAAAGAAACTTCTGCTTTGTGAAACACACTATCAAGAAAATGAGAAGACAAGCCACAGACTGGGAGAAAATATTTGCAAAATATGTATCTGATAAAAGTCTGTGATCCAAAATATGCAAATCACTCTTAAAATTCAACAATAAGAAAATAACCCAGTTAAAAAGTGGGTAAAAGACCTGGGCACCTCATCAAAGATACACAGAAAACAAGCATATAAGAAGATGCTCATTGCATGTCATTATGGAATTGCAAATTAAAACAGAATTGAGATATCAATATCCACTGATTAGAATGGCCAAAATCAAAAACACTGACAACACCAAATTCTGGCAAGCATGTGGTACAATAGGCACCTTCATTCATTGATGCTGGGAATGCAAAATGGTAAAGCCACTTTGGAAAATAGTTTGGCAATTTCCTACAAAACTGAGTGTACTCTTACCAGATAATCCACCAGTAATGCTCCTTAGTATTTGTATGAAGAAGTTAAAAATACATCCACACAAAAACCTGAACATAAATGTTTTTAGCAGCTTTCTTCATAATTGCCAATATTTGCGAACAGCCAAGATATCATATAGTAGGTAGATGGACAAATTGTGGTACACTCAGGTAATGGAATATTATTCAGCTAAAAAGAAATGAGCTATCAAGCCATGAAAAGACATAGAGGAACCTTAAATCCATATTGCTAATTGAAAGAACCCAATCTGAAAAGGGTGTATACTGTATAATTCCAATTCTATAACATTCTGGAAAAGGCAAAATTATGGAGACAGTAAACAGATCAGTGGTTGCAGGAGTTGGAGGGGGAGGGATGACTAGGCAGAGCATATTGACTTTTAGGGCAGTGAAACTATTCTGTATGATACTTCAATGGTGGATGCGTGTCATTATACCTTTGTCAAAATTCATAGAATGTATAACATCAAGAGTGAACCCTAATGTAAACTATGGGTTTTGGGTGATAATGATGTGTCAGTATAAGTTCATCAGTTGTAACAAATGTACCATTTTGGTGAAAGATGTTGATAGTGGGGAGTTTATGTAGCTGGAGAGAGGCAGGAGTACTAGAGACTCTTTGTACTTTTGGCTTAATTTGTGAATCTAAAACTGCTCTAAAAATAAAGTCTGTTTTTTTAAGCCATTAGGTAAACTAAAACGGTTTTCTAAAAACATTAAATTAATCCAAAATGAGGTAGGAAATGGGTTACAGAGAATCAAAACAGAAAGGGAACAAACATAAAACAAGTAAAATGATCTAAATTAGATCATATCAAAAATTACATTAAATATTAATGTACTAAATATTCCAACTAAAAGGTAGAGATGACAAAAGCAAGAAACAAATATATTCTTCCTAAAAGAGATGCAGTTTGTTTTTAATTACTTTTTTTACAGGGGAGATGCACTTTAGATACAAAGATACAACTTCTGTGTCTTGTAAAGATAGAGTAACATGAACTAGATTTATCCTCAATTCTGAAACAACCAAGAAACACAAAATATATGATAGAACAGACTTTATGACACTGGATATCAGGCAAAGAAGGACAGTGGTCCCTGAAGGAAGTTTTTGTGAGCATCCTTCTGAGCCTTGCTTACTGATTCCTCTCATCTTTGAGTTTTTTATATTTAGAATGTTTTCATGTTTTCTTCTTGTATCTCTTCTCTTTTCTTTCTCTCCTCACTGCATAGTGACTTCATCTTGTTTTATGGCTTTTATTACTATCTATATGGTATGCCAACATCTCAAACTTTTATCTTTAGGTCAGATCACTCTTCTAACTCTATCTTTACCCTTGGATTTTCAGCTTAATATATCTCACTCTTAAATCTTGGTTCCCCACATCCCTTATATATATTCTAATTTCAGTCCCCCATCCCCATAGAATGGAAATTCAATTCTGTCAGTTACTCAGAATACAAAATTTGGAATCACCCACAATTTACTTCTCCCTCTTTCACCCTACATGCAATTTATCAACATGGCTGTACTTTATGAAAGATCCCAAATCAAAGAGTGTCTAACTGCTACCATTCTAGACTAATCTTCCCACTCCCTGTTATCTAGACTATTGGCATAGGGTCTTACCCTACATAATTGCCCTTTTTTTTCTTCCCTACATTGTTCACCTTGAAGAAGATCATGCCACCTCATTCAAAATCTTCAGTGTGTTCCCATCTTAGAATAAAGTCCAATGTTCTGCCATAGCCTACAAGGTTCTTCCTAATTCACCCCATATGGCATTTCTTCCATTTCTCTGATCTCATCTCCTTCTTCTCTTTCCTTCACTTACTCCACCCCAGCCACCTGGTCTCTATGCTGTTCTCATCTCAGTGCTTTTGAATTTGTTGTTCCTTTTGCCTAGAATTCTCTTTTCCCAGTTATGTGGATGGCTAGTTCCCTTACTGTGTTCAGGTCTGTGCTCAAATATTGCCTCATCAGAGAGGCTTTCCCTGATCTAGTGTATATACATGCCTCCATTTTCGTCATTCTTTGTGTCTTTATCCTGCTTTTTCTCTCTTAACACACCAACTGTCATATATTTGTTTCCTATTCTATTGTTTATTTTCTCCTAATAGAACATAATCTCCATGAGAACAGATATTTTCTTGTTAACTATATCCCCCATGCCTAAAATGGTACCTACACTTAATAGGCACTACATAAAATTTTGTTAAGTGAATGAAAAAGAGAGAAGGAAAGAGAAAGAAAACAGCAGAATAGTGGGAAAGGAGGAAGGGGAAACAGAAGGAGGAAGGCACTGACTAGGCTAGCACCTGAAGCAAACATGTGTAAGTTAATGAAATTTTCCACAGTGAGTCCAAAATGGTAAGTCAGGCTTGCTTGAAAAGAGTACAGTATCTTCTAATGAAAAGAAAAAGAACTGGCCTTGAAGCATATTTTATCAGTGTACTTGTATAAAGTGGATCACATGATTCATTGAGAGGTCATGACATCAACTCCAAATGCAACAAGCTGTCAGTCTCTGAACTCAGCAGTCTCAGCCAACTTTCAGAAATCATGTAATATCTGGAATTATGTGGTCTGTATGTCTCTTTTTCATTTTTGCTTCTTAAGGACAGTTTCTGGATCTTCATCACCTTTTCTTCCTCTCTAGAAACTAGCACAATGTTAGCATAAAAGATACACGTAAATATTGGTTAAACTGATTGATATAGCAGGGGCAATTAACATTCATAGAGCATTTCTTAAGCATTAGATAGATGTGGACACAGATACAAGTACAGATGCAGATATATATGTGTATACACACACACACACACACACACAAATATAGATGTAGCATACAGATGCCCTACAGATATGGCACAGATACAGATAGGTATACAATTCATTTAATCACAAAAATTCTGTGTTAGATTGTTTTGTTTGTTTTGTTTTGTTTTGTTTTCAGATGGAAACCTGAGGTTCAAAGAAAGTAAGAAACTTGCCGAAGGTCACATAGTAGGCAGGGAAACAGCTGAGGTAGGATTTGACTCCAGGTCCAGGTGGCTCCAAGGGTTATGCTCTTTCCCTTATACCACATCAAGCCTTAAAACTCAGCTAAAGGAGGTTGAAAGTTAAATTTTGTTTATTCCTATTACCTAGACCAATCTTCCTTAGCTCCCTTCCTAATTCATGCAGAACAGCAGCCAAACAAAAGCCTGAAACTCCTTACACAAAAGCCCAATTGTCTCTCTGCATCTTCTTACATAAATTCATCATTTAATATCTACCTTTGTTGCAACTCATTTCTTATCTTTTTTTCCTGCCTGTTCACCTTTCCCTAGGAAACCTAGTCCCCAGTTCTTTTATGTGTTCTTTTTTTTTTAAATTTTTTTTTAACGTTTATTTATTTTTGAGACAGAGAGAGACAAAGCATGAACGGGGGAGGGTCAGAGAGAGGGAAACACAGAATCCGAAACAGGCTCCAGGCTCTGAGCTGTCAGCACAGAGCCCGACGCAGGGCTCGAACTCACGGACCGCGAGATCATGACCTGAGCCAAAGTCAGCCGCTCAACCGACTGAGCCACCCAGGTGCACCTTTTATGTGTTCTTTAGCTGTGCCTTAGGAACCTTAGATCTAATTCCACTTCTTTGCCTCGTCTTCAACCATCCCTTGACAATTATTCTTTTGAGCAATGGGCCCTGTGTTTTCCAACTGCAAACAGAATGTCTCTGAGTGCTCTGTGCAAAAAGAAAAAAAAAATATTTCTCTAGGCATCAGAGAGAGGAAATTTTCCTTATAAGGCTTAAAACAAATACTTGTAATTTTTTCAGTGAACAGTTTAGTGGCTTGAGCCATTTGAAAGTGTTTGGGGAACACAGTCATGTTGTCTTGCGGCTGGCAAAAATTCCTTATTGGTTATGGAATGTCCAAAATGTAGTCATTGTCTTTCTAGGACAGTTTTCTAGAACTCTGAAGTCAAATGCTGGTTTCAAATCCCTGTTTCACATTTTGCTAGCCACGTGACTTTGTATAAGCTGTCTGGGTTGATTTGTTCACAAGTAAAATGAGAATAATCTTTTCTTTCTCACTTGGTTGCTGAGTAGATTAAAGTACCCAAGAGTGCACTGAACCAAATAGGACCTTTATAAATGTGGTTCTTCCATCTGACATAAGGGATGTGAGTAGGGTTCTTGCCATAGGCACATGTTTCTGAACATTGCATCAATGAACATCACAGTACTATGTGATCTGAAAGATCCAGGAGAATTGGTGTTAGGATTACGAGGGAAACTGAATGAGGTCTGACCTACAACAGTGAAATTGAGTTGGACAATGCCCATTCCAGTGGGTTGGATGACCATTTTAAATTGTCAGTGATCATATAGGACACATTTAATCATGCCCATCGCATCTTCTAACTGTGTATGGTAAGTTGTGTTACTGTTCAAGATATTCTCTGTCTCTTATGTCAGGAAGATCATATTTCTCCACTCCACTGACCTCAAGCTTGGTCACAGGATTTGCTTAACTCAGTAAACTGTGAGCAGAAGGACATATGCAGTTTCCCAGTGACATCTTTGGTGCCATCACACAATCCACCTTTTCTTTTCCTTCAGTGTCTTAGGGCAGGCAGCTCCTTCATCCTGGGTCCTGAAATGAAGATAGCATCAAGCAGAGTGGAAGCTGGCCTGTCATGAATATATAGCTTGATTGAGAAATAAACATATGTAGTAATTCAAGGAGGTTAGGATGTTTGCTTTCTTGAAAGCCCTGGTATCAGTTTCTCTTTTTGATTTATTTCCTTTTCTGAAAGTAGTATGCAAAAGTAAGCATCCAGAAGACTGAGTTTTATCTAGTAAATAGAAGTTTTACTGAATAGTTTCTGTAGAGATGCACAGAAGCTTATTTGCCTCAAACAAGAAAAATCTAGTTCTTGGAAGGTACAAAGCATTTCTAGTATCTGTCCAAATACATTTGCTCTTTTATTAGATGAATTTAAATGACTTATGAAAGTCATGTATGAAATATAGATAACAGTAACTTTTTTATTGACAGAGAATATATTAAAGCTCATATTCAGGATACTGTATAATTTTAGACTGTCAGTTTATAGTCTGAAAAGAATATCACAACTTCATTTCTATAGCAAGTATAAAAAGAGATATGTTTCTTTTAATATAGGATTGGCTGTTTATCTTCTCTTCATGCTCTGTATCTTGAAGACATTTCAATTACAGCCTTTTTCTAAGATTCAACTAAACATGACACCAGAAAATCATAGAAACTAGAAAACTTACGGCACTTTTCTGTAGGGCCTCTTGTGTACTGTGACATTCAAGAGTTTTGAGACATAGAATAAATGTCAAATTTGTCCAAACAGCTTTAATAAATATATTTTAGAATAAGATATACAAGTTAACTATTTTCTTTGGCAATTTCAATTATAAGAATAGTTATTAGTACTCAAGAAGCAATATCTGCTGGAAAACATTGCTACCTCATTTTAAGATTTAATTTTCTTTTCAGTAAAATCAAAATATTATGGAATCATCATAAACGTTTGTTGAACTGTACTTAGTGCAACGCACCATTCAAAGAATACCCAAGCCAGGAAGTATGTTAACAAATGCATTCCTTTTGTAACTGATGACACAACTTGATTGAAATGGTGATAACTGACAGAAATGGTTTTAGTATTGGAGGTGGGCAGCCGTTAAAATGGTCTTTTGGAATGGGATGTTATTTATAAGATTAGATTTACAAAAAGAGTGAATTTTATCTCCTTTCTTGCTTGTTCTGAAGAAAGCCAGCTGTTGTACAGTGAGCTGATCTATGGAGAGGCCCATGTAGCAAGGAATAGAGGGAGGCCCCTGGTCAGGAGCCACTGAGAAACTGAAGTCTTCAATCCAGTAGCCATGAGGGACTGAATCTTGGCACAACCATGTGCATGAGCTTGAACGACAATCCTCCCCCAGTCAAGCCTCCAAATGACACTGTAGCTCCACCCAACACCTTGATTGCATCCTTACAAGAGAATACGAAATCCCTGAACACAGAAATTTCAAGATAATAAATATTTATTATTTTAAGCTTGTAAAGTTTAACTTTTTTAATTAAAAACAAACTTTATTGAGATGTGACTGACATGCAAAAAATTGAACATATTTAATGTGTACAACTTGATGAGTTTGGACTTAAGTATATGCTCATGAGACCATCACCACAATCTATGCCATAAACATATCCATCACCTCCAAAAATTTACTCCTTTCCTCTTTTATTATTTGTGATAAGAACACTTAACATATGATCTACTCTCATCAAAATTTTAAGTGTTTGGATTAATTATAGGATTAAGTTTGGATTAAGTATAGGATTATTAACTATAAGCTTTATGCTGTACAGTGGATCTTGAGGATTTATTCATCTTATATAAAGGAAACTGTGTATGCCATATACCCCATTGCCCACTCCTCTAGCCCCTGAACACCACCATTCTACTCTCTGTTTTTGAGTTTGACTATTTTAGGTTCCTCATAAGTGGTATTATGTAGAATATGTCCTTCTGTCTCCGGTTTATTTCACTTAGCATGATGTCTTCCAGGTTCATCTGTGGTAGGTTCATCTGTGTTGTCACAAATGGCAGGATTTTCTTCTCATGACTAAATAATATTCCTGTGTGTCTGTGTGTGTGTGTGTGTGTGTGTGTGTGTGTGTGTGTGTGTGTGTACACACTACATTTTTTTTTATCCATCTATCTATTAATGGGCATAAAGGTTGCTACCGTGTCTTGGCTATTGTGAATAATGCTGCAGTGAACATGGGAGTGCAGATATCACTTTCAGAGCCTGATTTAACTTCCTTTGTGTACATACCCAGAAGCGGGATTGCCAGATCATAATGTAGTTCTATTTTTAATTTTTTGAGGAACCTCCATTACTGTTTTTCCATAATGGCTATAACAATTTACATACCCACCAACAGTGTACAAGGGTTCCCTTTTTGCAACACTCCTGCCAACACTTGTTATCTTTGTTTTTGTTTTGATAATAGCCATCTTAACATGTGTGAAGTTTTATCTCATTGTGGTTTTGTTTGTATTTCCCTGAGGATTAGTGATGTTGAGCACCTTTTCATATTCTTGTTGGTCATTTGAATGTCTTCTTTGAAGAAATGTCTATTCACTTCCTTTGTTTATTTTTTAATTAGGCTATTTTGGCTTTTGCTGTTGAGTTGTATAAGTTCCTTATATTTTTTCAATATTAATCCTCTGTCAGATGTATAGTTTGCAAATATTTTCTCTGATTCCATAGGTTGTCTTTACATAGTGTTGATTGTTTTCTTTGCTGTGCAGAAGCTTTTCAGTTTGATGTAATCCCTTTTGTCTATTTTTGGTTTTCTTGCCAATGTTTCTGGTGTAATATCCAAGAAATCATTGCCAAGACCAATGTCAAGAAGCTTTGCCCCTATGTTTTCTTCTATGAGTTTTGTGGTTTCAGGTCTAACACTTAAGTCTTTAATCTATTTTGAATTAACTCTTGTGTATGGTGTAAAATAAGGGTCCAATTTTATTCTTTTACATGTAGATACCCAGTTTTCCCAACACCATTTATTGAAGAAACTATCCTTTCTCCATTATGCATTCTTGGCACCCTTGTTGAAGACAAGTTGTTCATTATCTACATGTTTATTTATAAGCTCTCTATCTGTTCCATCAATCTATATGTCTGCTTTTATATCAGTACCATACTGTTTTGATTATGTAGCTTTATAATATGTTTTGATATCAGGAAGTATGCCTCCAGCTTTGTTGTTCTTGCCCAAAATTGCTTTCGCTATTTTGGGTCTGTTGTGATTTAACATGAATGTTAGGATTTTTTTTCTTTTTCTCTAAAAAATGCTGTTGAGATTTTTTTTAATTCTAGTTAGTTAACATACATATAATATTCGTTTCAAGTGTACAATATAGTGACTTCAGCACTTCCATAAAACACCTTGTGCTCCTCACACGGCAAGTGCTCTCCTTAATCCCCATCACCTATCTTAGCCATCCCCCACCCAGCTTCCTTCTGGTAATCATCAGTTTGTTCTCTATAGTTGAGAGTCTGTTTTTTGGTTTGCCTCCCTCTCTTCCCCCCCCCCTTTGTTTTGTTTCTTAAACTCCACATATGAGTGAAATAATACGGAATTTGTTTTTCTCTGACTTATTTCGCTTAGCATAATGCTCTCTAGCTCTATCCATGTTGTGGCAAATGGCAAGATTTCATTCTTTTTTATGACTGAATAATATTCCATTATATATACATACATACCACATCTTCTTTATCCATGCATCAGTTGATGGACATTTGGGCTCTGTCCACAATTTGGCTATGGTAGATAATACTGCTATAAACATCAGGATGCATGTATCCCTTTGAATTAACATTTTTGTATTCTTTTGGTGAATACCTAAGAGTGCAATTGCCAGATGGTAAATTAGTTCTATTTTTAACTTTTTGAGGAAACTCTGTACTGTTTTTCCAGAGCAGCTATACCAGTTTGCATTCCACCAACAGTACAAGAGTATTCCCTTTCTCCACATCCTCACCAGCACTTATTATTTCTTGTATCATTGATTTTATACATTCTGACAGGTATGAAGTGATATCTCATTGTAGTTTTGATTTGTATTTGCCTGATGATGAGTGATGTTGATCATCTTTTCATGTGTCTGTTAGCCATCTCTGTGTCTTCTTTAGAAAAATGTCTATTCATGCCCACTTTTAATTGCATTATTTGTTTTTTGAGTGTTGAGTTTTATAAGTTTTTTATGTATTTTGGATACTAACTTTATTGGATATGTCATTTGCAAATATCTTCTCTCCTTCCATAGACTGCCTTTTAGTTTTATTTATTGTCTCTTTTGCTGTGCAGAAGCTTTTTACCTTAATGAGGTCCCAATAGTTTATTTTTGCTTTTGTTTCCCTTGCCTCCAGAGAGGCACCTAGAAAGAAGCTGCTACAACCAATGTCAAAGAGTTTACTGCCTGTGTTCTCCTCTAAGATTTTTATGGTCTGAATTGAAGTCTCACACTTAGGTCTCTCAACTATTTTGAATTTATTTTTGTGTGTGGTATAAGAAAGTGGTCCGATTTCATTCTTTTGCATGTTGCTTGCTTTCTAGTTTTCCCAAAACTGTTTGTTGAAGAGGCTATTTTTTTCCCATTAGAGACTCTTGCTTGCTTTGCTGAAGATTAATTGACCATATACTTGTGGGTGCTATTGGGATTTTGATAAAGATTGCATTGAGTCTATACATCATTTTAGGTTATATGGACTTTTTAACATACTGATTCTTCCAGTCCATAAACAAAGAATGTCTTCCCATTTATGTCTGTGTTCTTTAATATTTTCATCAGTGTTTTATACTTTTCAGTATACAGATATTTTACCTCCTTCATTTAGTTTATTGCTAAGTATTTTTTTATGCTATTGTAAATGGGAGTGTCTTCCAAATTTCTTTTTCAGATAGATCACTGTTACTGTATAGAAATGCAACTGATCTTTGTATGTTGATTTTGTATCCTGAAACTTTGCTGAATTCATTTATTAATTCAAGTAGTATTTTGTGTGTTTGTGGAGTCTTTAGAGTTTTCTACATATAAGGTCATGTCATATGCAAACAGATAATTTTACTTGTTCCTTTCCAGTTTGGATAATTTTCTTTCTTTTTCTCACCTAGTATCTCTGGCTAGGACTTCCAGTATGATGTTGAATAGAAGTGGTGAGAGTGGGCATCCCTGCCCTGTTCCATATTCTATAGGGAAGTGATCAGCTTTTCACCACTGAGTATCATGTTAGCTGTGGGCTTTTATATATGGCCTTTATTATGTTTAGGAAAGTTCTTCCTATACTTGATTTGTTGAGAGCTTTTATCATGGAAAGGTTTTAAATTTTGTCAGGTTTTATCTGTATCTATTGAAATGATCATGTAATTTTTATGCTTCATTCTATCAATGTGGTATACCATATTGATTGATTTGCATATATTGAACCATCCATGCTTCCCAGGGGTAAATCTGCTTGGCCATGGTATATAATCCTTTTAGTTTTCTCTTTAATTCCCCTTGCTAATATTGTGTTGAGGATTTTTGTATCCAGGTTCATCAGAGATATTCATCTATAATTTTCTTTTCACGTGGTATCTTTGTCTTGGTTTGACATCAGTGTGATTCTGACCTCATAAAATGAGTTTGGAAGTGTTCCTTTCTATATTTTGTAAGAGTTTAAGAAGGATTGGTATTCTTTAAACATTTAATAGAATTCATCTGTAAAGCCATATGATCCTGGGCTTTTCTTTGTTGGGAGGATTTTGATGACTAATTCAATCTCCGTATTTATTATTGGTCTGTTTTGGTTTTCTATTTCTTCTTGATTCAGTCTTGGCAGGTTGTATGTTTCTAGGAATATATCTGTTTCTCCTAGGTTGTCCAATTTTATGGCATATAATTCATATTTGCTTATGATCTTTTTTTATATCTGTGGTATTGGTTATGCAGTTTCTTCTTCCATTTCTCATTAATTTGTTTGAGTCTTCTCTAATTTTTTCTCATTCTAGCTAAGGATGTGTTGAATTTATCTTTTAAAGAAAGTAAATCTTAGTTTTGTTGATTTTTTCTATTCTCTTTCATTTTTCTGCTTTAATCCTTATTATTTCCTTCTTTATGTTAAATTTGGGCTTGATTTGTTCTTTTTTTAGTCTGTAAGGGTAAAAATTTAGGTTATTTCAATCTTCTTTTTTAAGGTAGGCATTTATCACTATCAGATTCCTTCTTAGAACTTATTTTGCTACATTTCCCAAGTTTGTATATGTTGTGTTGAGATATTTTCTCATTTCCTTTTTGATTTCTTCTTTGACCCATTGGATATTCAATAATATGTTAATTTATATGTGTTTCTGAGTTTTTCCATTTTCATATTGTTTTTTAAATTCTGGTTTCAATCCATTTTGGTCATAAAAGATGCTTGGAATTATATCAGTATTCTTAAATTTGTTAAGTCTTGTCTTATAATCTAGCATGTGATCTATTCTAAAGAATGTTCCATGTGAGCTTAAGAAGAATATATATTTAGAATGTTTCCTCTATATCAGTGAGGTCCATTTGGTTTGTTTTGTTCAGTTCTATTGCTATTGTTATATTCCTGTCTATTTCTCCCTTCAGATATGTCAGTATTTGCTTTAAGTATTTAGGTGCTCTAATGTTAGATTTATACATATCTGTAAGTGTTACATGTTCCTTTTGAACTGACTCTTTTATCATTGACTGATGACCTCTTTGTCTTTTGTGACAGGTTTTGACTTAAAGTCTATTTTATCTGATATAAGTATAACCATTCCTGCTCTATTTTGGTTATCCTTTGTATGGAATATCTTTTTCCATCCCTATACTTTCAGCATATGTGTTCTTAAACCTAGAGTGAGTCTTGTAGACTTCATATAATTGAATCTTATTTTTTCATCCCTTCAGCCATTATTTATCTTTTGATTGGTGACATAGAAAGTAATTATTGATTGGTAAGAACTTACTATTGTGATTTTATTCATTGTTTTTTGTATGTTTTGTAGTTCTTTTGTTCTCTTTCCCTCTTGCTGTCTTCTTTTATGATGTGATTATTTTTATTGTGCTATACTTTGATTTTTTTTCTCATGTTTTTTACGTCTATATAGGTTTTTTTATTTGTGGTTATCATAAGGCTTGCAAAAAACTTTTGGTTGTTATAACAATCTATCTTAAGCTGATAACAACTTCAATTGTATACAAAAAGTCCTACACTTTATTCCCAACCTATGTATGTTATTGATGTCATAATTTACTTTTTGTATTGTGTATCTATTAACAAATTGTTTGTGCTTATAGTTGTTAATATTTTGGTATTTTAACTCTTACATTAATGTTAAAAGTGATTTACACACCACTATTACATTATTCTCTGTTTGCCTATATATTTACCAGTACAATTTATAATTTCATAAGGTTTCATGTTGTTGTTTAACAACCTTGTTTCAACTTGAAGAACTCATTTTATTACCTCTTCTAAGGCAAGTCTTGTGGTGATGAACCTGTTCAGTTTTTGTTTGCCTAGGAAAGGTTTTACCACTCCTTTAGTTTTAAAAGAGAGTTTTGTTGGATATAACAATTCATTTCTTTCAGCATTTTGAATGTATCATTCCATTTTTTCCTGGCCTGCAAGGTTTCTGCTGAGAAATCTACTTATAGTCTTATGGGGATTCCTTTGTATGTGACTAGTAATTTTCCCCTGGCTGCTTTCAAAATTCTCTTTGTCTTCAACTTCTGACAGTTTCGCTATAATGTTTCTCATTATAGACCTCTTTAGGTTCAACCTATTTGGAACCTTTGTGCTTCATCAATACAAATGACTATTTCCCTCCTCAGATTTTATGATTTTCAGCCATTACTGTTTAAAATAAGCTTTCTGTCCCTTTCTCTTCACCTCTGGGAATCCCATGATAGGTATCTTTGTTTTTTGATGTTGTCCTATAAGTTGTATAGGCTTTCTTTACTCTTTTTTATTCTTTTTTCCTTTGTGCTTCTGACTAGATAATTTCAAATAACTCTTGCTTTGAGTTTGCTGTTTCTTATGATTGATCCAGTTTGCCATTGAAGATATTTATTGCATTTTTTCCATTCAATCTTTGTATTGTTCGGGTCCAGAATTTTGTTTTTTATGCTGTCTGTATCTTTGCTGAACTTCTCATTTTGTTCATGTATTAATTTCCTGTTTTTATTTATCTGTTTTTTTCTTGTAGCTTACTGCGCTCCTTTAAGAATTTATTTTGAGAGTCACTTGGGTGGCTCAGTTGATTAAGCATCTGACTCTTGATTTCATTCAAAAGAAATCAATTTTTTAAGTTTATTTATTTTGAGAGAGAGAGAGAGAGCACGCACACACGAGTGTAAGTGGAGAGGGACAGGGAGAGAGGGAGAGAGAGTATCCAAGCAGGCTCAGTGCTGTCAGGATAGAGCCAGACATGGCGCTTGATTTCATGACCATGAGATCATGACTTGAGCCAAAGTCCAGTTGGATGCTTAACCAACTAAGCCACACAGGTGCCCTGAGAAATTAATTTTTAAGTCTTCTCCTGCCTTTATATTTCTTTTTTCCCAGCCAGAACCCCATGGTAAATTTGTTTCTCTAACTCATATCAGCACCATCTAGCGTTCTATACTCTGGGTCTTCTGCCAGCCCGACCCTGTCAGTCCTAACCCTAATTTAATCTATTTGTCCATTGTCTTCACTCCTGTTCCTAAGCAGTCAAGTACTGCCATGTGCCCATGTTCATCATAAATACATGATTCCCAGCCTCAGCTGTCTTTTCCATATTGTTCAATAATCCTTTAATTCACTCCATTTTGGCCATCTCAAATCCCTCACAAAAACTATTCTGGACTCTGAACACCACTCACCTTCTCTTTCTGCCTCCATTCCAATCATCCTACATATAAAGTTTTTTTTTATTTTTTTTAACATTTATTTATTTTTTTGGGAAAGAGCACAAGTGGGGGAGGGACAGAGAGAGAGGGAGACACAGAATCTGAAGCAGGCTCAAATCAAAAAGACTTGATTGCTAGAGTTCCAACAGACATTTCGGGACCATGATATTCCTTTGAAGATAGGAACCACACTCAGTATCAGAACACCGAAGGCATCCTATTCCCAAAACATTGTGGAGTCGTAACATCTGCCCAGGACTGTTCAATTTTAACAACAGATATATGCTACATTACTTGTATTATAAAAATAATAGGGATGAAGAAAAAGAAAGAGAAGCCAATCACAATCCATTCTATAACTCCCTGGGATTTCTTTACACAGAGTTCTACCTCAGTAATATTGGAGGTAGCTTGTAAAGAATGCTTATGCAGTAGTCTGAATGCATCAGTGTACTGCATTAAAATAGAGTCTAAAAGTTCAGATTCATTGTTTTGACATCTCATTGTCATTTCTTATTAGGGCTTAAATGTTATATAGAGACATAAAATGTAAAATATTAAGCTATTCATTATCCTGTATTTTTTCCTTGCTTCTAGAATTGGTCCCAAATTTACATCTTTTAAATAGTTATGTTCCAGAAACTTGGCAGCTATATGCTACAAGACTGCCTTTCCATTGAATCACTTCTCTTTGGCATAGACACCAATATAAACAATAGGAGAGGTTTACCTGACTTGGAAAACTCAGCCAAAGTACTGTGGGGTTGGTAGGAAATGTATGTAAATGCATCCTTTGTGGACTATTGGTAAATGCAGGAAGCCAGTAGAAACCTTCAGTCATATCAATGCCAAGCATACAATGGATCCATTGTTTAATCCAAACACAGACACCCACAATATTTACATGAATTTTTTTAAGAATACCAAGTATACTCTGTATGTCCATCTGCACAAGAATATTTTCATAATGCTCCTTTACCATTAATCAAAAGGAGTTGGGGAACCCCAACACCTGAGATTCTCTTCTTAAACCTCTGAATAGAGAGGGAAACATAACTTCTTCCTTTTTTATTATATTCTTTTTAGAATCTATCCTGATTGATAAATAATATCAAATATACAGACCCTAAACATAAGATTATAACCAAAAAAAGTATTCCTTTTCATCAATATGCTACTAAACATTAAATTAAAATTAAATATCATTAATATTAAATGTTTAAGAAAACATTACATTTCTAGTAGGAAAAACAAGGTAACATTTAACTACAACTTAACCTAGCAGTACTCATAGATCAATAAAACCAAGTGGAGTTTACCGGGAGCACATAAGATTTCTCCATTTCTCCATTGGGCAGAAAAAGGCCATTGTTTTCTACCAAGAGACCACTTCCATCTGACCTGTGTCAAGTTAATCAGAAAGAGAATCAGAATTTCTAAAAGAATTCTATTAGTCACTCTTTTCCCTCTTATTGGATAGAGAAATGAAGGGCATTGCTCCTTATACCTCATTTACACATCAGTATTACTTTTTATGGAATCTCTCTATTAAAGGAACAGTTAATAGAGTCATCACCATCATAACCATACTGACAACTTCTGGCAGACACAGAATAGAAAAACACTTAATAAATGATGATGCATATAACAGAAAAAAAAAAGAGTCTGGACATAAGAAGAAACAATTTGTACTTCAACTTACAGTTTGTTGTTTTGAAAAAAACACCAGGGCTATCAAGTAGAGGCTTGGTTTCTATGCAGTATTGAAGTAGACTAGCATCTAAACTCATGTGCACCAATTCATACTGATTTTAATGTTTATGGAGGTAAAGGGCAGAGCATCAACATTCATTCAACGTTCAAGTGTTTTGGAGCACTTATTATTTGCCAGGCACAGTGCTCTAGATGCTAGTGTGGACATTTTTCTTGTCACTGTTGGTTTTGTTTTTGTTTTTGTTTTGTTTTGTTTTTACATTAATTAGGTTGTCCTTACTAACCTTTTATTTCCTTCCATCCCTTCAAATCCACACGATAAAAATTTCTCAGTCTTGAAAAATAGTAATGCTCAAAATTAACTTACATACCTGAAACTACTCCACTAATAAAACAAAAACAACAGCATCTCTCTTGCTTTAAATTCATCTAATGATTAGACTCTAAAGTTTTCAAAGAGACCTGGCATCTTGGTTGACTTATTAATTTATTTGGCTACAGGTACACTCACATTGCTTAGGACAGGTAAGTGCTAAATGTGAACTAAGAGAATGAAAAGTGAGTACCTGGAGTGGATTCTACTTGTTTGCTATTTTAGGTTAAAGTCAGACTATGTAAATACCCACTTTTTTAAAACTTGTTTTTTAAATAACAGAAAAATTATTAAAGAAAAAATGTAATATCAAAATTAGAAAAAGAGAAAAGTGACTTCTGAGACATGATTCTTTGAATGAGGAAGAAAGGAATTAGTAACTAAAAAATATGCTGATAGAAATACCATGTCTAGAATTACAGAATCTGTGGTTTAGTCACCCATAGCTCTGTGACGCAGCTCTCTATAAAACAGTGAAGTGAAGGGAGTAGGGAACTAGAAATCTACAGATGTGGACTCTTTATTCACTGAATTTTGACTTCTCTTTATCCTGTTTGTTCCTTTTCTACAAACTATATTTGCTGCTCCTGGAACACTTCTCAGGCATTTTCATTCCTCCACGCCTTTGCACATGTGCTGTTCCTGTGTGTGGAATGCCCTTCTCACCTTACCCAGCTATTATGATGAGTCTTCAAATTCTCTGAGCAGGAATACAACCTCCCTCTTGTGAGTTTCCACTGCTGTATCTGTAACTCCAACTTTTATTCCTTTTTATGCTAGATGCTCTTCCTTTGTTTTCCCCTTTAACCTGTGAGTTTATGATGAAGGCATCTTGTCTTATTCATGGGGTCTAGCGACTGTTCCATAATTGCTGCAGAAAGGATGGATGGATGGATGGATGGATGGATGGATGGATGGATGGATGTTAAACTATAGACTGAGATACGTTTCAGCTCTATAAGGTTCAGTGGATATCAGGTACCTAATAGAGAAAGTTGTGCATTTATGATTCTAGAATTACATAACTTCTTTTTAACCATGACATCAGACGAGGCCAGCTCACTTTTGCCAGCAGTAAGAAAGTTAACTGCAAAGTACAGAAAACAGTAGACTTGCTTACTGCTTTCCAGTGCCTTGGAGCCCCCTGCTGTCCAGAAAAATAAAAATAAATACTGCAACCTCCCCCCAGGCTAATGGTGTTAGACACTTTAACATAAACCTTAAAAACTTACTTTCACCATCTCTTATACCAGGTCATCATTATCAACTGCTTTTATTAAACATCTTCCTTAAGAATCACCCAAGTCTTCTTTATGAGTTTTCAGTTTTTATTATTTTTTAATTTTTTTATTTTTAAATTTTTTTATTAAAACATTTTTGTTTAATGTTTATTATTATTATTTGTTTTAATATATGAAATTTATTGTCAAATTGGTTTCCATACAACACCCAGTGCTCATCCCAAAAGGTGCCCTCCTCAATACCCATCACCCACCCTCTCCTCCCTCCCACCCCCCATCAACCCTCAGTTTGTTCTCAGTTTTTAACAGTCTCTTATGCTTTGGCTCTCTCCCACTCTAACCTCTTTTTTTTTCCTTCCCCTCCCCCATGGGTTCCTGTTAAGTTTCTCAGGATCCACATAAGAGTGAAACCATATGGTATCTGTCTTTTTCTAATGGTACCACCATGATCCACATCATCCTGGATCAAACCGTCCTTCCTCCTCATCCTCTTTCTCAGAAATCATGGTCATGTATTGAACTTTGCTATGTGTCGGGCACTGTACTAAGCTCCTCACATGCACTAAACATCATTTAATCTCTCAGTAGTCTCAATAGCCCTTATTGAGGACAAGCTATTATGTTTTTGTGAAAGGAAAACTGAGGCTTAAGATGGTTAAGTAACTTGTCTTAAGTTATAGATATGGCAGGGCCCAAAGCTGGGATTTGAACCAGGAATTCTGGCTGCAGAGCTCTTAAGCAGGTGTTCCCTTCCAACCCACTGCTTCTGCATCCAGCCTGAGTCCTCCTTTTAAAGCCCTGTGCTACTACAGTTCAGGTCCTTATTATATCACACCTGAACCATGACAAAAGTCCTGGCTGTGCTCCTCCCCTCTTGCTTCATTCTGCTGACATCTGATATTTCACCATTAGTGTTATCAATTTGGTTAACTGGTTTCCTAACATCCGAGAAGTATCCACTCTTTCTAGAATTGCTGGACTTTTGACCTTTAAAGTCCTAAAGCCATGTTTCAAGTCTAAGAGACTTACTTGATCTCTCTTTCCCATCTTGTCATGAGTCTGCTCAACAGACTTCTTGTTGTCTTCTAATGCTGACAGCACTACCTCAACTTCTGTGTTCTTCCACCAAAGCTGGGTTACCAATGGCATAATAACTGGAAGAGTTGGTTTTGGAGACACATGGGTTTGAGCCCCTGCTTAGCTAGCTACCTATTAATTGCATTATGTTGAACAAGACTTACCATCTAGCCTAATGTGGTAATAGAACTGAATATTTAAAATGTTTTCCCCCAAGTCATTGTGCAGATAATACAAAATGAATTTTAATAATTCCATTGTTTTACACTCTTAATACTCTCTTCCCCAAAAAACTTTGAAATAATAATACCTATAATTAATTGACTACCTAACTTGTAACAATAGCATTTACTAGGTGTTTTGTGAAGGGTAAGATATGAGCATATGAAATAATCATTAGATAAGTGAATGTTGTAAGAGCAAATACAAATTAACATTAATGATAATTTGTTTTTGAATTATTAAAATGTTTTACTAGTAACATACATTAGTAAATGCATGCTAGTTGAATATAAATTGAGTCGTTGTTCACTTTGCTTATTTTTAACCTAAAATCTTTCAGCAGATAATTTCAAACAAGTGACTGGCACACACATTTGAGCATTTTGATTTGATTTGATTTCTATAGAAGATACATTTCAGTGCACTTGAGTATGCAGAATCCATTCTCCTTCCTCCCCCAGTTGTCTCCTCTTTCCCATCATATACACTAAGATGTTTTAAACTTTCTCACCTCTAGCCACGTACAGATGTGGGGGATAGGAAAGAAGAGAATAGGTAGAGGACAAAAGTGGTCTGAACGTCACAGATTGCAGAGTCCTTTCCTGGCTGCTGATAAAGATTTACTTTAGAGGCAAAAACCAACCTGAGAAGACCTCATTGATTCTAAGGTTGCTCAAACATATTGTAATGAAATGGCTAATACTGAATCTAGCTCTTCCATCTCTGGATGTCTATTTTAAAGTACGTTTGGCTAAAATTTATACCTGACTTTTATTTTCTTACAGAATTACTCCAAAGAAAAAGGTATTGAATGAAGAGAATATTGGACAAAGATCCAATATACATGTGAAAACTGTGTGTGTTTGTTTGATGATTATTTTGCGAAATATCTTCTTGGTGAGCAGGTTGCAGGAATGGGAACTTGAAAAGTAGAGCTGAATGTTCCATAATTTGGAACTTGCTTGGAAGCTTAAAGTCAAATATCATTTGGTAATTTTTTTCGTCAAAAAATATATAAAAAATAATGTGAGCTTTGGATGATGTTTACCACTCAACGCTGATACCTATTCATCACTAATACCCCGACCTGCTTCCAGAAAGAGGCAGCTTATGAAGTTGAACATTTCCATTGATGGCACTGTGATAAATTTGTGATGGTAGCTCACTGGCTTCTACGAAAATACAAAGAGAGGGCTACTAAGGCAGATTGGATGAGGATCGGGAAATTGGAGAAATTGCCAAGAAAAGTCAAGGCCAAAAGAGAAAGACAAGGCCAATCATGAAGGCTTCTCTCTGTCCTATCAGGAGTATAACATAAATAGGTAGGATACAGAAAATACCTGAATTAATAATCAGAAACCAACTATGTCTGCAACTTTGAATAATCCTCAAACAGGCAAGGAGCAACATATGTAAGTTTCCAGTGGTTAGAAATGTCTTTCCTCAACATCAGTATTGTGTCCTAATCATGAAACCTATGCATCTAGAGCCCCAAGGAAGCTCCATCCTCAAAGAACAGGAATGCTGTTTTTACTTGTTCGGCCTCTTAGTATACTTCACCAAGGAGAGAGACATTGGGTGATCTCTTTTCAAAAGATCTTCAACAGGGATTTTTTATTTTCTAGGTAATTATAAGTTAATTAAAAAAAATGTTTCAAAGTATCTGGGTACCTTGCTTCTCAAGAAGGAGTTCATCAAGGTTTTATTTTAGTGATTCAAGGCTTTAGGTTGAAGCACTAAATATACATCTGAATAGAATAATGGGGAAGATTCTTCATTACAGCTTTTAGTAATCAAATAAGAAAATGTTATCTAGAAAGAAGTCAAGGTACAGCATGGTGACTATAGTTAACGATTCTGTGTTGCATATTTGAAAATTGCTGAGAGAGTAGATCTTAAAAGTTCTCATCGCAAGAAAATAAGTTGTAATTATGTACAGTAACAAATGTTAACTAGACTTCTGATCCTTTTACATATATGTGAATATTAAAAATTATGTTGTATACCTGAAACTAACATAATATTGTGTGTCAGTTATATCTCAATAAAAAAAGAAAAATTTTTTAAAAGTTAAGGCATAGGAAAAAGACTAAGGATGTAGGTATTAGATGAAACAATCAGAAAGCACTCCGTAAAAGAAAGGTTTATGACTCTGTATCTTTTTTTAAGTTTTCTGATAAAAGGTAATGTTCATTGAGGAAAGCTTGAAAAATACAGAGGGATAAATACCACTCAGTTTCACTACTTGGGCACGACTGCTGTTAATATTATGGTTTTCAAAGTTTCTTAACCTCTATGAGCTTTAGTTGCTTTATCTGTTAAATGAAGTTAATAATAGTACCAACCTCATAAGGTTATTCTGAGAATTAAATAGGTAAAACATGTGAAAGCTTAATGTTTGGTCAGAGTATGCACACACACAAAAGATTAGCTGTCATTATATTTCAATGCCTATCTCCATTATTTTTAATTTTGCAAATCGGAGTCATACTTACCTTTTGTTTCATATCATGATTTTTTTATTAAAATATTATGAACATCTTCCTAGGCCCTTAAAATTCTTTACAATGTATATATAATAGCTTTATAGTATAGTATTCTGTGCTGCAGAATACGTGGTTCTCAGGTGCAATTTTGCCCCCAGTGGACATTTTGAAAGTTTGATTGGCACATTTTGATTGGCACAACTGGGGAAAGTGAGCATCTAGGGTGCCGCTAAAAATCCTACAATGCACAGGAAAATCCCCCACAATTCTCCAGCCCCAAATTTCAAAAGTGCTGCGATTGAGAAACCTGAGAATATATCATGATTTTTTTAAAACAAGCCATTCTTATTAGACATTTAAATAAAATGCATTCGTATACATAACATTGGGATGAATACCCTAGTAATTACTACTTGCTGAGGCTGTTCTGTGGTGTGCATGATCATTTACTTTAAATTGCATCAACATAGCATGGGGCGGGGGTGGGGGGGGGAGAGAGGGGGAGGGGGGTTGCAGGCATGCAATTGGCAGTGTAATGCAAATTATCCCTAATCCACATTGTAGGGGCAATTAATTACTACCTCAAATGTGCTAAAAAGGATCCACATTTTAAGAGATTATTTGGTACTTAACATACTTTTTTCAATAGCTATACCGGGGGGTGTGTTAGTTAACATAAGCAGTATTAAAAATAATCTTTCATTTGTGTAATGGGTGGTTGCAACAGATGATTAAGAATTGGTTAATGTGTCCTTGAAATATGCTTATTGATATCTACACCAGAGGGTGTGTTAATTAGGTGGTATTAAAGAATAATTTTTATTGGTGTAATGACTGATATTTCCTATAAGTGACTGAGGAGGAATAACTTACAAGACACATCACTCTTGGATGCCTGAGATGTAGGAATAGGACAAGCTCAGGAGTCCAATGCCATTGGTAAAGTATTTGAGGACAAGAGTTCTTTTGGTCACTAGTCCCTCCGTCCATAACAGACCCTGAAGCCTATTAGACTCAACACTCATGTCCCTGCCTTTAGGCTATTGTTGTGTTAGCCTTTCAAGCAAGGTGCTCCTAACTGCACACAAACCAGAAAGTCAGTGTCTCTGAGAGAATTGCAGGTAGAATGTGTTCAATCTTGTTTGGGGGAAATATAACTAACACATCAAAAACATAATTTCCCTGAAATTATTGCTTAGGACAAAACTATCCTGAAACATACACACACACCTGGAGGTAAAACCCAAAAGACTGCTGTTTGGAAAAAAACTGGCCATATGGTCATCAGATAGATTTGAGTTAATCTAGATACTTCATGGATTTATGACTTGAGTCAAGTTACTGCTCTGAGCCTGTTTCCCTCATAAAACAAGGATCATAATACCACCAACTTTAGTGTAGTGTTTTGTGTTTTCATTGTGTTCTCTTTTGGGGGAAAAGGAGGTTAGTCTTTCTTTTGTTCTTTTAGTGGGAGTTAGCTTTTTTATTTGATTTCACTAGTTTACTCGGGAACCTGATATTCACATTTCTCTCCCACCCACCCTGTATTCAAGTGCAACACTTCTCGAATTCTCCCGCCCACCTTCTGGGATAATTCTAGAAAGAGCTCCTCAGACAGAGGGAAATAGATCCTGTTCTTTGCCCTCAGGAAAGATTATTTGCATTTTATAACTAGAAACACAAAAAGTATACAGTTCTCCAAAATCACAAAGGTAGTATGAGTATGTTAATGATGTATATGTATACATATGAAGAAGTATCAATATAGGTTCATCAGTTAAAACAAATGTACCACTCAGGTAGGGGGATATTCATAGTAGGAGAGGCTTGGAGGTGGGAGTGCAGAGGTAGGGGGTATATGGGAAATCTCTGTTACTTCCTGCTCAATTTGCTGTGAACTTAAAACTGCTCTAAAAATTATAGTCTATTTTTTTAAAATATAACTAATAACAATACTTTCATCATGGGCTTTGGGAAGAATGGAATGAGCTATCTATAGGGAAAGCTCTTAGTACAATGCCAGGCATATTATAACTGCTCAATGTTTATCATTGCTATTGTCATTGGGGAAAACATAAACAAGGCAATTGCTTAATTTGTACATGTATTTCCTGCATAATAATGAAATAATCTAAATACTTGGTTAAAAAAAGGAGAGGGACAAGGAGAAAGCAGGCAAAAACCTCTTTGATCTTGGCCACAGCAACTTCTCATTCAACACGTCTCTGGAGGCAAGGGAAACAAAAGGAAAAATGAACTATTGGGGCCTCATCAAAATAAAAAGCTTCTGCACAGCAAAGGAAACAATCAGCAAAACTAAAAGGCAACCGACGGAATAGGAGAAGATATTTGCAAATGACATATCAGATAAAGGGTTAGTATCCAAAATCTATAAAGAACTTATCAAACTCAACACCCAAAAAACAAATAATCCAGTGAAGAAATGGGCAAATGACATGAATAGCCACTTCTCCAAAGAAGACATCCAGATGGCCAACTGACACATGAAAAAATTCTCAACATCACTCATCATCAGGGAAATACAAATCAAAACCACAATGAGATACCACCTCACACCTGTCAGAATGGCTAACATTAACAACTCAGGCAACAACAGATGTAGGCGAGGATGTGGAGAAAGAGGATCTCTTTTGCATTGTTGGTGGGAATGCAAACTGGTGCAGCCACTCTGGAAAACAGGATGGAGGTTCCTCAAAAAACTAAAAATAGAACTACCCTACGACCCAGCAATTGCACTCCTAGGTATTTATCCAAGGGATACAGGTATGCTGTTTCAAAGGGTCACACCAATGTTCATAGCAGCATTCAACAATAGCCAAAGTATGGAAAGAGCCCAAATGTCCATTGATGGATGAATGGATAAAGAAGATGTGGTATATGTGTGTGTGTGTGTGTGTGTGTGTGTGTGTGTGTGTGTGTGTATGCAATATGCACACATACATACAATGGAGTATTACTTGGCAGTCAAAAAGAATGTAATCTTGCCATTTGCAACTATGTGGATGGAACTAGAGGGTATTATTGTAAGCGAAATTTGAGAAAGACAAATATCATATGACTTCACTCATATGAGGACTTTAAGACACAGAACAGATGAACATAAGGGAAGGGAAGCAAAAATAATATAAAAACAGGGAAGGGGACAAAACATAAGAGACTCTTAAATATGGAGAACAAACAGGGTTACTGGAGGGGTTATGGGAGAGGGGATGGGCTAAATGGGTAAGGGGAATTAAGGAATCTATTCCTGAAATCACTGTTGCACTATATCCTAATTTGGATGTAATTTTTTTTTTAATTAAAAAAAAAAAGGGAGAGGGAAACGATGTACTGTGTGAAGTACTTGGAACTACAATGCAGGCGTCCTATCTCAAACATTTAACAGTTCTTAATCCAGCAGACATTTCTTGCCCATTTGCTGTGTATAAGGCGCCCTGCTGGGCATGGGGAATACAAAGATGAGTGAGACCCAGCCAGCCCACACGGCTGGAGAATTGCAAACAAGTATGTGTGGTCAAGAGTCACAGGGAGGGGAGCCCACATCAGATCAATTTCATATTCAAACACTAACCATTTTAAATATCAAGGGAGAATAGATCTGACTCACAATAATAAGAAATGGAAAGAAAGCTCTGAAACTTTACTGAAGGATATAAAAGAAGGATAAATGGCTATTCACACTCCCTAAATTAATCCATAAAGTCAATGTAATCCAATTATGCCAGTGAATTGAGTTTTTTTAACTGAACCAGTTTTCAAGCTCAAACGTAATCATAAATTTGTGAAACTATCTAGAAAAAATTAAAGACTAGCCTTACCCAATATGCTGTGTTCCATCTTTTTTTAAAAAAGGCTGAAGCCACATGGATAGCCACATGGATTTATGCATAGTATGATTTGAGATGGGTAAAAAATGTTTCTCTCCTCTTCTGCTTCTTCTATCCTCCTTCTTTTTCTTCTCTTCCTCCTTTTTCCCCTTCTTCTCTTTCTCCTTCACCTCCTCCCCTGCCTCCCTCTTTTAATGTAGAAATATTTTTTGAACTTGGGCAGGTGATCCAGCAGACCAGTTTGAGGATCTGAAAACTGACCACCAAAGGTGTGTATGTATACACACACACACACACACACACACACACACACACATATATATATATATATATATATATATATATATATATTCCATTTGGAGACTAAGTTACTCGAATGAGGCACTGATGTGCCAAGCAAAGGAGTTTGCAATTTCTCCCATAGCCAGGGTTGCTCTACTTCCACACTGTTGACACTGAAAAATGTGGAGAAACTGTCTGTTGTTGCAAGGGAGGTTGTCCTCTGTAGTACATGGAAGACTGTGTAGCAGCATCCCTGGCCTTTAACCACTAGATGCACTAGCAGCACTGCCCTCCCAAATGCAATAACCAAAATGCCTCCAAAGATTGCCAGATTTTGGAGAGTAAAGTCACCCCTAGCTAAGCACAGTTGCCCTAAACAAAAGATAAGTCATTAAAGAGTTTAAAGGAATAAGACACAATAAAAATTGCAAGGTTGTTTTTATTGCATTTAGAAGCAATTGCAGGGCACCTGGGTGGTTCAAACAGTTAAGCGTCTGACTTCGGCTCAGGTCATGATCCTATGGTTCGTGAGTTTGAGCTCCACATTAGGCTCTGTGCCCACAGCTCAGAGCCTGGAGCCTGCTTCGGATTCTGTGTCTCCTTCTCTCTCTGCCTCTCCCCCACTCATGCTCTGTCTCTCTCTCTGTCTCTCAAAAATGAATAAACATTTTAAAAAATTTTAGAAACAATTGTAATGTTATTATGGGGGAAAGCCTAATACACTTTTTTTAATGTTGTTATTTATTTTTGAAGGAGAGAGAGCATGAGTGGGGGAGGGGCAGAAAGAGAAGGAGACACAGAATCTGAAGCAGGCTCCAGGCTCCAAGCTGTCAGCACAGAGCCCAATGTGGAGCTCGAACTCACGAACTGTGAGATCATGACCTGAGCCGAAGTCAGACGCTCAACCGACTGAGCCACCCAGGCGCCCCAAGCCTAATACATTTTTTAAAGAGGTGGTGCAAAAGGAGAATCTTTGGGGGCATTTGCCTGTCCAAAACCAAAACACGCTCTAAAGCTTTATTATTTAAACTGTGGTGCTGACCTAAGAATTGATAAAGAGGGGCATCTGGGTGGCTCAATTGGTTAAGCATCCCACTTTGGTTCAGGTCATGATCTCACAGTTTGTAAGTTCCAGCCCCATGTGGGGCTCTGTGCTGACAGTGCGGAGCCTGGAACCTGGAGCCTGCTTTGAGTTCTATGTCTCCCTCTCTCTCTGCCCCTCCCCTGATCACACTCTGTCTCTCTCTCTCTCCCTCTTTCTCTGTCTCAAAAATAAACATAAAAAATAAAAAGAATTGATAAAGAGATCTAAGAAATGGAACAAACCATCTAAAAACAGATTAATATTTAAAAAAATAGGGAAATACTCCCACATAATATGAAGATCTATTTGTGTAAATTGGTACAATCCTTGGAAAGCTACTGGTCTATATGAATCAGTTTAATAAAATGTTCATGTATTCTGGGACTGTATACTTATCAGAATACCGTGAAATTGTTACAAATGATAACATGGATACATGTTTATGATACATTGATAAATGAATAAAATACAGAATATGTGTGTGCATATTGAATAAAGAATGCAGTATACATTTTGAATGTGTATTCAGTATGAACATATTAAGTTAAAACTGTTTAGGAGAGTGTACAATATTATTTAGAGTGTTTTTCTTTAAGTAGTAAATATTTCATAGGATATTTTTCTGCTTTTGATTTCTCTTTATTTTGAAACTTTTTCTATAATGGGTGTGTGTCAATTAAGGGGAAATTTTGCAAAAAATTAGAAATTATAATTTAAAAATTGAATGGAAAATTGGCCATATACACATAGGTTTATTTCTGAGCTCTCTATTCTCTTCCACTGATCTGTGTGTCTATTTTTGTGCCGGTAACAACTATCAAAGTATTTTAATTACTACAGCTTTGCCATATGTCTTGAAATCTCGGGTTGTGATACCTCTAGCTTTGTTCTTCCTTTTCAAAACTGCTTTGCCTATTCAGGGTCTTTTGTGGTTCCATAGAAGTGTTAGGATTATTGGCTCTAGTTGTATGAAAAATGCTGTTGGTATTTTGATAGGGATTGCTTTGAGTAGTATGGACATTATAATAATATTGGTTTTTCCAACCCATGAGCATGGAATATCTTTCCATTAGTTTGTGTCATCTTCAACTTCTTTTATCAGTGTTTTATAGTTTTCAGAGTATAGGTCTTTCACCTCCTTGGTTAAGTCTATTCCTAGGTATTTTATTCTTTTTGGTACAATTGTAAATGGGATTATTTTCTTAACTTCTTTTTCTTCTACTTCATTATTAGTGGATAATAATGCAACAGATTTCTGTATATTAATTTTGTATCCTGCAACTTTACCAAACTCACTTCTGTATACAGTATCATGTCATGTGCAAGTGGTGAAACTTAACTTTTTCCTTACTTGATGCCTTTTATTTCTTTTTCTTCTCTGATTGCTGTGGGTAGGACTTCCAGTACTATGTTGAATAAAAATGATGAGAGTGGGAAAGCTCCCAGACTTTCACCACTGAGTATGAGGTTAGCTGTGGGTTTTTCATATATGACCTTTATTATTTTGAGTTGTGATAAAGAAGGCAAGAATATACAATGGGGAAAAGATAGTCTCTTCAACAAATGGTGTTGGGAAAACTGGATAGTTACATGCAAAAGAATAAAACTGGATCACTTTCTTACACCATACACAAAAATAGACTCAAAATGGATTAAGGACCTAAATGTGAGACCTAAATCCATAAAACTCCTAGAAGAAAACATAGGCAGTAACTTATTTGGCATAAGCCAGAGAAACATTTTTCTAGATATGCCTCCTCAGGCAAGGGAAATAAAAACAAAAATAAATAAGTGGAACTACACCAAAATAAAAAGCTTCTGCATGTTGGAGGAAACCACCAACAAAACAAAAAGGCAACCTATTGAATGGGAGGAGATATTTGTAAATGATATATCCAATAAGGGCTTAATATCCAAAGTATATAAAGAACTTATACAACCCAACATCAAAAAGAACCAAATAATCCAATTAAAAATGGGCAGAGGGCCTGAATAGACATTTTGCCAAAGAAAACATAGGAATAAATGGATGGCCAACAGACACAAGAAAAGATGCTCAACATCACTAATCATCAGGGAAATACAAATCAAAACCACAACGAGATATCACCTCACACCTGTCAGAATGGCTAAAATAAAAAAACACAAGAAATAACAAATGTTGGCAAAGATGTGGAGAAAAAGAAACACTCATGGGCTGTTCGTGGGGATGCACACTGGTGCAGCCACTGTGGAAAACAGTATGGAGGTTCCTCAAAAAATTAAGAAATAATTACCATATGATCCAGTAATTCAACAACTGGTATTTCCCCAAAGGGAAAAAAAAACACACTAATTTGAAAAGATATATGCACTGCTATATTTATTGCAGCATTATTTATGATAGCCAATATATGGAAACAACCCAAGTATCCATCGATAGAGGAATGGATAGAGATGATGTGGTATGTGTATGCACAAACACACACACACACACACACACACACACACACACACAAATGGAATATTACTCAGACATTAAAAGGATGAGAGCTTGCCATTTGCAACATGGATGGATCTAGAGGATATAATGCTAAGTGAAATCAGTCCAAGAAACATAAATTCCATATGATTTCACTCATGTATGGAATTTAAGAAACAAAGCAAATGAACAAACAGAAAAAAGAGACCAAAAAAAAAAAAAAAAAAAAAAAAAGGCCAGACTCTTAACTACAAAGAATAAATTGGTGGTTGCCAAAGGGAAGGTGGGTGGGAGAGGGGCGAGATAGATAAAGGAGATCATGAGTATACTTATCATAATGAGCACTGAGTAACATATAAAATTATTGAATCCTTATATCGTACACTGTATATTAATTATACTTTGATAAAAAAAAGAAAGGGGCACCTGGGTGGCTCAGTCAGTTGAGCATCCAATTCTTTATTTTGACTCAGGTCATGATCTCATGGTTGGTGAGATTGAGCCTCATGTCGGGCTCCAGGCTGACAGCATGGAGCCTGCTTGAAATTCCCTCTCTCTTCCTCTGTCCGTCTCACTCACTCACACTCTCTCTCAAATTAAATGTGTGTGTGTGTGTGTGTGTGTGTATACATACATAAAAATTTAAAAATAATAAGAATGTTCTGATTGGTTTGATAGTTGTATTTCTTATGGCAAATTAATAGGTGGCTCTTTTTGTTTGACAAATCAGAAAGCAAAAATGTGGCTCATATTTATGTAACCAGCTTGAGAGTCAAATAAACTTCCTATAGTACATTCTTTCCTCTAAACATAATACATAAACTTATTAATCAAGTGTGAACCTTTCTTCCAATGTCATCATTATAAATCGGCTCTGTCTTATACCTTAAAATTTTTCACCAGAATGGGAACATTTCTATTTAAATAAAAAAGCTATAACCCAAAGATCTTATTCTAGGAGTTGTTTAAATTTTTAAACACCTCTCAATGGATATTTATGAGTCTTGGACCAGAGAATCAATTTTTGTCTTTCTAGTAACTACTTGAGATTATGAAATTCAGTAGAAATATTTTATTATATTAATTAAGAAACATTGTAGGCACATGTTTAATAGTAATAGCAATCAAACAGTATTATTAATGAAGGGGTGGATGTAAAAAAAATGCTATTCCTCACTAAAACTTATCTTGATTCACTTTCTAAAAATAACTCAATATACTTTATTTCTCTGATACATTTATTACAATTTTCTGTGAATATCATTTAGCCTAGGTAGGATATTTCATTAATTAAGTATAAATTGTACCTTGTCAAAGCAGGAACTAATAAAGTTATGTGTAAGTATTAACATAACTGAGCATAAATGATGAAAATTAATCTAACCAAGATGCCAATCATAAAAATAAATTACATAGGTTGAAGAAAAATGTGAACATCAAATAAAAAAGAGGAATTGCATTCTAAATCTAAGGCAAGGTACATGGGTAGGGTTGACTTCCAGATAAAGACAGTTTTAGGTTCACAACTATAACCTGTCTTAACTTCAAACTAACAAATTTTAATTTAGTTTCTTATCCTGAGCTGCATCCATATGTCTCTATTTCATGATGAATACCATCAAGAATGACAATGCAGGATGAGTTAAACCATCATGAAGCTCCTCCTAGAATAAAACACCAGCAATGTGAAGGTAAAGAAGACAAATTAAGTCTAAAATTAATGCACAGGGACATCTGGGTGGCTCAGTCGGTTAAGTGTCCAACCAGCTCAGGTCGTGATCTTACAGTTCATGAGTTTGAAACGCGTGTCAGGCTCTGTGCTGACAGCTCGGAGCCTGGAGCCTGCTTCAGATTCTATGTCTCCCTCTCTCTCTGCCTCTTCCCTGTTCACACTCTGTCTCTCTCTCCTCCCCCCCCTAAAGTAAATAAACATTAAAAAATTTTTTTTGATAAAATTAATGCACATTACCAGCATCCCCAAAACACTGACTCATGAACAGGCCAAAGCAAACCCTTTGTTATATATTCTTCAATTTTCAATGTTTCCTGGATAACTCAGTAAGTATGGGATTTTTCCAACAGAAAACAAATGTCTCTCCAAGAAGCTATGAGTAAATAGTAGCAATAATAGTGCTAATAGTAAATTGTCAGGAGAAACATTCAATGAAGGCAAAAAAAAAAATACACTAGGTTATTTCTATTTCATTGTTTCCATTCATTTTTTAAATTGAAGAATAATTTCTTATATTAGTTTCAGGTGTGTAATATTCAGCAGTTCTATACATTACTACTTATTATGATAAGTGTACTGTTGATTTCCTTCACCTATTTCACCCATCCCCCTACCCACCTCACCTTCCATCTGGCAACCACCAATTTATTCTGTGTATTTAAGAGTCTGGTTTTTTTTGTTTCTTTTTTCTCTGTTCATTTTTTTTCTTAAGTTTCATACATGAGTCAAATCATATGGGATTTATCTTTCTCTGACTTACTTTACTTAACATTATTCCCTCTAGATCCATTCATTTTGTTGCAAATGGCAATATCTTATTCTTTTTTATGGCTGAGTAATATTCCATTATGCACACACATGCACACACAGAAACCCACAGTGATCTTTCTTATATTGTATTTTTCAATGCTCACAAACACCCTGTAAAATAGTCAGTTTGAACTATTCCCATTTTACAGATGAGGAAACTGAAGCAGAGAGAAGCCAAGTAATCTTATGTTGGAAGATGGACCAGATGGTGGGGGTGGAAATATGAAGCCAGGCAGTCTGACTCTAGAATCTACATTTAAAAGCACTATCTGCCTCACTTCACAATCTTCTCTTTTTTTTTAATAGCATTTCAATAGAATGTCATATAGTTACTGAAACTTCAGGTTTTTTTGAGTTTATTTATTTTGAGAGAGAGAGCAGGGGAGGGGCAGAGAGAGGGAGAGAGAGCGAGAGAGAGATTGAGAGAGAGAGAGGGAGAGAGAGAGTTCGAGCAGGCTCCACACTGTCAGAATGGAGCCCAATGCAGGGCTCGATCCCACAAACCATGAGACCACGACCTGAGCCAAAATCAAGAGTTGGTTGCTCAACCAACTGAGCCACCCAGGCTCCCCACTTCATGATCTTTTCTTAATGTCAAGGGGACTCTAATACTTTGAGAACAGACATATAACCTCTTCTATTGTACTATTGAGTCTTATCATTTTAACAATTGCCAATTTGTGTGAGTTGCTTCCATTTAGTGGCAACAATGAAAGTGAACCCAGAAATTGTGATGGCCACCAATTCTAAATTAACCATGTTACTACCATGGCCATCTGTGACATTGGCTACATGTTTGTACAGGTTCCTTCTTCATTACCAGGACTAAACTTCCTCCCTTGTCTACCTCACAACTCTCAAACCTTCAACACTCAGATTAAAAGAAATCAGTTGCCTATTTTAAAACGTGCTGATACTCCTGGGACAGTGCAATGAGTCACAACATCCTCAGGACTCCATAGCATCCCTGGAATTTTACTGATCTATCGCTCACTACATGAATTGTAGACAGTATTTGTACCTGCCTACATAAAAGCTTCATGGAGATAGGACCAGCATCTTATTTATCTTGGTCTTCCTTATCATACCAGTTATGTGCTTAAAAAAATATATAGGCTGTTTGGGGTGCCTGAGTGGCACAGTTGGTTAAGTATCCAACTTTGGCACAGGACAGGCACAGCACACTCATGGTTCATGAGTTCAAGCCCTGCATTGGGTGAGCTCAAGCCCGCTTCAGGCTCTGCACTCTCTCCCTCTCTCTCCCTCCATCTCTCTATCTCTGCCCCTTGTGGGATATTCTCTCTCTCTCTCTCTCTCTCTCTCTCTCTCTCTCTCTGTCTTTCTGCACTTCACTCACACTCTCTCTCTCAAAAATAAATAATAAATTGTATTTAATGTAGGCTGTTTCATGAATGTTGTAGAAACATAAAATCTAGTCCAATCTTATTTTTGCTGTTTGAATTCCTTGTACTACAATTCTTCTAGTGTATCTACTGAGGGCTATGTGAATGTGAGCATAGGGTCCAGTTGTTTTGTGAGTATTTAGCTCTGGGTATGAGGAAACTCAGGAATTGGGAAGAAAGTAAGTAAACATTAGGTATAAGATATTTTTATGTGTTTTTATGTAAAAAGTAATACTAGTTGTAGAAAAATATAATCACAAGACAAATCTGTAATGGCATCACATTACTTTAACATCTATATTCCATCTAATCTTTTTAATAGCTGTTCTTAAGCCATTAAAAAATGAAAAGGAATAATAATAAAGCCTCTTGAAAAAGTAAAATATTTTAGTTTAAATGATATGTTAAAAAGAGTAAAGGAAATGAGTAGTTACTAAAGACAGATATGGTGATCAATAGTAATTCCATTCATTCATTCATCAAATTACTATGACTTGGCATAGTATCCTGCACTGGTTAACCCCTGATAGATTAAACAGAACTGCAGAAAACATTTTCTCTTCTATCCAATAAGTTCACCCATGAAAAATTTCCAACCACCCACTGAGCAAAAACAAATTAGGGATAATCCATGCCTTAGGTGAATATATATACTAATCTCTTGTCAACCTGTGGGGTCTATCATCCTGGAAAATCATACTTTTGTCAAGCATTAGGTTGGCACAAACCAGGGTCTCATATAAAATAGGGAGTTATAATGATTGAAATGGCAATTTTAAATATATTCTTAAAAGAAGCAGCTTCCAAAACAAATCAGATCCATGGCATTAAAACCCAGACATATTAGGTAACACTTCTCATTAATCACCTTCTTCTGTTGTTCAGGATACATTGCTATGGTATCATTTTGCTAAGACAAAAATGATTTGTCCACAATTTTAATACCTTGCAGGTCTTTCAGGTCTTCATATGCTTGAACTAGCCCTTACTGGCTTGAAATGTAATGTGGTTAACACTTGCATTCTTGCTATTTGTTTCAACGTGCTCAGCAACATCTGCCTTATCATAAACGATCACAGTGCTTGAGGGCAAGGTTTTCCTGATCTCATATCTGTAGAGATGGAGCTTATACACACACACATACCACACACACACACACTTTCTGTCTGTAATATCCTCATTAATTATACACCTGTGATCTCCAAGAGTGAAGAGCTAAATTTGGGTTCATTAACAAGACTGAACTAAACCACATATTTTTTCATTAATGTTGTTTATATATACAAGACCTCATTAGCTTTGTAAAAAAAAAAATCAATGCCTAGTATGAGACAGAGCCCTATTTTGTAATGTTATTCCAAACCTGCCTCTGGGAAGAAATTAGCCCTCCTGAAAAAAATGGATAAGCATTTTCTCATGAGGTCTAATGGGTTTAAGACTTCTGAGAAAGCAATCATTCATCCACCCTCCCAGCTGACTCACTCAGTGACTATTACAAAACATTACTTTCTATGATTCAATATAGATTAGATAATCATCCCCTTTTCCTATAAGTGTCCTTACTTTCCAAGACTGAATCCTTGAGTTAAACTTCTAGATGCCTTTTTGCTTGTGTCTTGTTCATAATTAACTCCTCCAAAAACTTTTTTGAACATCTCCATTAGCATCATAGTTTACAAAAGAATCTTCTAGTAAAGAAGACAGTGAAATAAGTTGATAATTACAGCGCATTGTAATAATGCCACTTTATAAATCTATCCAGTGTGATAGATGGAGATGTGTTGAAAGTAGACTGGGACTGGGTTAACACAAGAGAAATTGAAGGTTGGAGAATTTCTGTGAATATTTCATAGACCACTTTTCATTCAATGTGTCTGTTTAATCATTAGTTACAAGATAGGTATCATTTCCTACCTATTTTTGCTAAAAGTACATTGTTTTACCTTTGTGACAGCTCACGCAAATCTTTTGGGAATGGCTTGGAATTTAACCACCATGGTAATGTCATTATTTATGAAAAAATATGTTACAAATTCTAACCAAAAAAAAAAAAAAATCCCAAGTTGACATTTGAAACAGAGCCAATTGGTAATTCAAGACTTCTTGCTATCTGTGTGGGAGAATATAAAATGATGAAAATAATTCTTAGATAAATTCAATGGGATTATGCTCAGCAAGATCATTCTCAAAAAAGCAACTCTGATTTTTGAGTTAAAGTCCTAGGTATTTGATAATAGGAAGGAGAATTTCAGCTGATGGACATGATAACATTAGTCACAGAATATAAATCTTCTGTTACAAATCAATCCATTGGCATTCTGGTGTGTGAATTAGTCTTTTGTAAGTTAGAAAAGTCTGTGTTAGGGGCAGCTGGATGGCTCAGTCAATTAAGTGTCTGACATCAGCTCAGGTCATGATCTCATGGTTCATGAGTTCAAGCTCTGTATTGGGCTCTGTGCTGACAGCTCAGAGCCTTGAGCCTGCTTCAGATTTTGTGTGTCTCTCTCTCTCTCTCTGCTCCCCCCCACCTCTCAAAAATAAACATTAAAAAAAAAAGTCTGTGTTAATGCTAAAGTTGAGTCCTTGTATATACACACAAGGTAACAGAATCAGTCCAAAGGCTTTAACTAGATATTGACTCTGTCCTTGGTGCTGTCCAGGTAATATTTCTTATTCGCTTCATTGTTTACTGTTAATGACTTGGATAAAGTTATAGCCAAAAAATTTCCAGAAGACACTGTTAACAAAATCAAAACTGAAAAAGACCTATATGAACTAAGATGAACCAAAAATTCACAAATAAGAAGTTAACTAAGAACAAATGTAGGAAACAATTGCACAAATCCAGGGAGATGTGACTTAACAGCAGCAGGTATAATAATAATTTTAAAAATCAGAGGGGCTTATTATGGGTTAAATGTAGGATACAGAAAAAAGGTCATATGAACTTAGCCTATTTTCAAATGCAACTAATATTTAGTAACTTCTTATTTTACACTATGTTTGGGTCTTCCATATTATCATTAAAGGTTTACAATGAGAAAGGGGATCAATCAGTTTTATTCTGTGACGGTCAGACTCCATTTGAAGAACAGTGCTATGTTTGGATCAAAAGGGGACAGTTTTGTATGTTGAATGGAATTGCATGTTTGGGCTTGCAAGTTTTTAGTGAAATAAATTCTCCATAGAAAATATCTAACAGTATTTATTATAGAAAGGTGTTTAATACAGAATTTCATGCTTACCATTTGCTGAATTCTAAAAAGTGAAATGGTTAATAGAACAGGGTGAACTTGTATGGGACATTGTTCAATTTTTACCATCTGAAGAGTGCTCCTGAAAAGTATCTCAACCTCAGGTGACTTCAGCTTGACAGTCTAATGGTTGAATCAACAATTTCTGATATTGGCTGATAGCTAATTTTTGTCTGCATCATATCTGTTAAAAAAAATTCACTTAACCCCATAGAGATATCTTCTTAAAGTCAAATAAAATGAGAATCACCTAATTAAATCAATGAGCAAACTTCAATCTTTGGCAAAACCAATCTCAGCATAGCAGCAAAGGTTTTTTTTCCATCAGGGAAAAGGACTTCCATTCAACACTGAATTTAGGACAAACTCTACAGAACTGGAGTTCCATGAACTATTAATTTAACAGATAAGAACTAACTCCCAGATGTTTCATGCTATTTAAAGTGAAAGATTCATTTGCCTCTGAGCTACACTCAGAAAACTTCAGATAGTAAAAGGCTTTTCAACATAAATGAACTAAGAAAATTACATGAAAGTCAATTTGCTTTCCTACTTGGAAACTTTCAACTTCTGGGATGAAAAAATGAGTACAATTTTCCATAAATTTATGGATCCAACTATGTGAATGCAAACACCAATAATATATCTTAATGGAAACATGGGAAGTTATTGCTGGCATCCTCTACTTCCCCATTAGAAAACCAAAAGACTGTCTGTTCTCCCATATTTCACAAAGTGGACTAGTTGGTCTCTATGGCCTGTTTTTGGAACAAGAATAATAAATGCAATCTGGGATGAGTTGTAAAACCACACTAGATGGGCTGGAATGGCACAATTTAAAGGAGACGCTGGGTTCTTAATCCCATCTTTAGGCTTCAGGCAGAGTTTTTATTTCCTTTTATTGGGAAAGACCTGCAGGATGCAGCAGAGACAACTGGCAAAACTAAATTTCCAAAAGCCAAGTACAACTGAGCACATGGTTATGGAGTCAGACAGACCTTGTTTCAGAGTGTGTCTGCCACTTACTATCAGATATTTAAACCTCCTTCCATCTCAGTTTCTCTAGCTGTGATATGGGATAAAAATATTACCTACAGCAGAATAAATAATATATAGATATCATAATATATGCATATAATATTTCTTGCTAGAAACTAAATAGTGCCATGTCTAATTTCACTCCCCACCTATCAAAGTTCCTTTAATATAGAAAATGCTGAAGAAATATCAGTGATTATCAATATCATTATTATAGTTATTGGCAAGAATTAACATTAGCCCAATGGTTACAATCAGTCTATGAACCTAGACTAAAGGTTTAAATACAACCTCCACTCTTTCCTAGTGACCTTGGATAAGTTACTAAACCTCTCTGCTATCAATTTCCTTGTCTATAAAATGGGGATGGCACTTAATCCATAAGCTTTTCATAAGGGTTAAATAAATTAACACCTAAAATGTGCTTAGATTCTCAACAAATGATATTGGAACAACTGGATATCCACATGCAAAAAAAAGGAGGAGGAAGAGGAAGGGGAGGAGAGGGTGAAGGGGGAGGATGAGGAAGACCAGGAAGACCTTACACTCTTCACAAAAATTAACTCAAAATGGGTCACAGACCTAAATGTAAAACACAAAACTATAAGAAAAATTAAATGACTTGAGTTTGTTGATGACTTTTTAGATAAAGCAACAAAGGCACAATCTGTGAAAGGAATAATTGATAAGCTAGACCTCTTTAAAATTAAAATTTTCTGGGGGATCTGTGCAGCTCAGTTGGTTAAGCCTCTGACTCTTGTTAGGCTCAGGTCATGATCTCATGGTTTGTGAGATGGAATCCTGCATGGGGCTCTCTACTGTCAGCACAGGGCCTGCTTGAGATTCTCTCTCCCTCTCCCTGTCTCTCTCTGCCCCTCCTGTCTCGTGCGTGCTCTCTCTCTATCTCAAAATAAATAAACATTTAAAAAAGTTAAAGTTTTCTGATCTGCCAGATATCAAGAAAATAAAAAGACAAACCACATAGTAGAAAATATTCTCAAAATACATATCTGTTAAAGGAATGTTATCCAAATTATACAAAGACCTTTTAAAGTCAACAATAAGCAAACTACCTTAACACACACCTTACCAAAGAAAATGCATGATGGCAAATAAGCATACAGAGAGATACTCCGTATCATATGTCATCAGGGAAATGCAAAGTAAAACAATGAGATACTACTATGCACATATTAAGATGGTCAAATCTATTGACAACACCAAATGCTGATGAGGATGTGGATCAACTTTCATTGCTGATAGGAATGCAAGGTGGTACAGGCATTTTGGAAGATAGCTGTGGCTTCTTACAAAACTAAACATATTCTGACCATAAAATCCAGCAATCATGCTCCTTGGCATTTACCCAAAGGAGTTAAAAACTTATGTCCACACAAAAATCTGTACACAGATGTTTACAGCAGCTTTATTTGCAATTGCCAAAACTTGGAAGCAGCCAAAATTTGCTTCAGTAGATGAATGGATAAATAAACTCTGGTATCTCCAGACAGTAGACTATTATACAACACTTTTTTTAATGTTTGTTTGTTTTGAGAGAGAGAAAGAGGGAGCATGAGCAGGGGAGAGAGAGAAGAGAAAGAAAATACCAAGCAGTTTCCTGTGCTGTCAGCACAGAGCCTGATGTGGGGCTGGGTCTCAGGAAATGTGAGATCATAACCTGAGCTGAAATCAAGAGTCAGATGCTGAACCACCCAGGTGCCCCTCAACACTTTTCGAAAAAGAGCTATCAAGCCATGAAAAGACATGGAGGAACTTTAAATATATATTACCAAGTGAAAGAAGCCAATCTGAAAAGGCTACATACTGTATGATCCCAACTGTATGACATTCTAGAAAAGGCAAAACTATGGAGACAGCAAAAAGATCAGGGGTTGCCAAGAGTTGAGAGAGGACGGATGAATAGGCAGAGCACAGAGGATTTTTAGGGCTGTGAAAATACCCTGTATGACACTATAATGGTGGATACATGAGAGAAGACATGTTGCTCTAGCTCATTGTAACACTGAGCATGTTTAGAGAACTTTGTTATGATCTGTGTTAGATCTCATTGTCAATTGTACATGTGACACTTGTCCTTCCACACTCACCCTTTTACAGTAATTCCTTTTTTTAAAATTTAATTGTTTTTCTATAAAAATTGTTACCAAGTGTAAACCATCCAATTTGTAACCACAGATAGAAATACAAACTACAGAGTAACTGAATCATCCTCTCATGATGTTTTGTAGCCATGAGAACTGAAGGGTCAAATGAAGCTCTTCATCTTCTTGATAAAATTGCTCAGGTCAGGGGTGCCTGGGTGGCTCTGTCGGTTAAGTGTCCGACTTCAGCTCAGGTCATGATCTCGCAGTTCGTGGGTTCAGGCTCTACGCTGACAGCTCAGAGCCTGGAGCCTGCTTCGGATTCTGTGTCTCCCTCTCTCTCTGCCCCTCCCCTGCGCTCACTCGCTCATGCTCGCCCTCTCTCTCTCTCAAAAATAAATAAACATTAAAAAAAATTTTTTTAATTACTCAGGTCTGGTGACTTCAGGGGTTCCCCAAACTGGCTTTGTCTCCCTTGTATTTCACAGAGTAGTAGAAAATATTAAAGATTATACATCATTTGCTTTCTAAACATGTTTTGACCTTGTATTTTCCTGGTTCTTCTCCTTCCTTTTTAATTTCTTTCTCTCTTACCCATTTTGCTGCCTTTTAGTCATTGTTCTGTGCTTCAACACCTGGTGTCTTTAAGGCTCTGGCTTCAGCAAGCAATTCTTCTTTTGGTTAATTCCTTTAATAATAGTCTAATCTACTCCCTTAGAAGATAGATGATATCCAAAAATATGCCTTTGCCTGTATCTTCCCATGAAGATTCTGGTGTCAAACAAGATATGTCCTTTTGGTTGTCTGGTTGTTAGACTCATATCTGGCATCAAAGACCTGTTTTAGCCTTAAAATACCCCAAACAAAGTCCTATTATGATAACACAAACTCTTATTACCAATAAATATTGGCCACCTTCCCAACTAACTATTCCATCAAAGGGAGTTTGCTTATGCTGGTCGCCATATCTGGACACTCATTTGCTTTTTCTTCCACCCACTTGTGCATCTAACAAGAGGCAGCTCCAGTCCAGTCCTTCTCCCTCCCTGAAAGTCTATTTCATATTCTTTTCACCCTTCTTCCAGCAAGGGTCCTGAGTACTATTGAGTCCATGGCTTATTCTCTCATTGTTTTATATACAGTAGTTCTTTTCTGTGCAACTAGATAATAAACTATTCTAAGGACTCAAGCCTAAATCCTCAGTTTTATTTCCAAAGCACAATAGCCCATTGCTAAACCTCTAATAGCAATGCAGTAAATAACTGGTGATTGACTTAGTATTATGATATGACTCTGACAGTAAGAGATACAGTCCCTTCCTTCATGTAGCTTACAATCTAGTCTGAAAACTAGATATTAAAATAGCAATTATTACCAATAATTATGTAACTAGAGTTGCAATTAATACTAAAATTGTCTCTAAGATCCAGTTTTAAATCACTACGTCTCTCTTCACTGAGTCTTTCTGCTCCCATATTCGTGAAGGGAGCTGTCTCTTCCAAATTTCAAGCTCAGATTTATTTTTAAAATTGTTTCACTCCTCTGACTCTGACTCTGTGGTTCTCAAACCTGGGTGATTTTGCCCCCAGGAGACATTTTGGCAATGCCTAGAGACATATTTGGTTGTAATTTAGGGAGGGAGAGGGAGATGTTACTGGCATCCGGTAGGTGGAGGCCAGAGATACTTCTAAAAATCCTAAGCACTGGACAGCTGCCATGACAAATAATTGTACAGCCCAAAATAACAATAATGCCAAGGCTGAGAACCTCTGCTCAAATGCTTTCTCTCTCAGATGTCTTCTGAGTAGTTTTCTTCTCAGCCCACCTTCCATGTGTTTTTCTTAATCTCTAGAGTTATACATGATTATAATGACCACACAATGGTTTTTACAATAAGATCTCTTTTGCCTCAGACAGAAACTAATATTCATAGAATATGTATATTATTTGTGAAGGTGGAGTATTTGTCATAGAAAGATAAATGTAAGTTGCTGTCTCCTACAGAAATGAGTTTATTTTCTCACTCTTAGCCTTCCATTGGAAATAGGTAGTATGTCAAAGACAGCCTGCTTATTATTCTCCATCCTTAAGACATGTTTCCATGATGCATCTGACAGCTTATACTCAGATTTTCTTCAGATATAATGACTGTACTATAATAAACCTGAAGCCTATCGTAAAAATCCCCTAAATGGTTGATTTAATCATGTAACCCATCAATTCTTCACACAAAAATGTTACATCAAAGATGCGTGTATTTTTAAATTTTTCATTGATAATATCTAAAACAAATAATTAAAAAAAAAACCAAACTACACATAACATCTTTAATAGCACAGAATGTTATCTAAAAGCACAATGGCTTCCAATAGATTGGTATCAGTTCTTTCATTTCAAGAAGCATATGTTAGTTTGAATCCTATTTAAATCTTGAATATCCTAGTTCAAAATACAAATAATACAGCAAACCAAGAGATTAATTACTTTAGAAATCTCTGAAGAAATTTCTACTTTGGAGTAAGTGTGAATCTCTGACAGAGACCTCATGTCTTCACTTCATGCAGCCACTCTGGTCTCCATACTGTTCCTTGAAACTTGCAGGGAAGCTTCTGTCTCAGAGATTTTCACCTTGTTCGCTCTCCCCAAAACCCACACGTCTCATCCTCTTACTCCCTTCACGTCTTCACATGTCACTTTCTTGGGGGGCCTTCCCTCACCCCCTCGGTACTCTCCGCGTTTCCTGCACTACTTTTCTCCACTGCGCTCGTCGCTGTCTAACATGCCATACATTTTACTCGTTTGTTACAGTAAGTATTCAATGAATGTGTGCTGCGTTCGTTTAGTAAATAAAAAGGAAGGAAAGATGAGGATGCCAGCAACATCCGTCCTGCTGGAGTGGATTTAGTAGGCATGGTCTGGCTCTGGAGCGCTATTTCTAGTGGCAGTTTGAACTCCAATCCAAAGCCAAGGTGGTGTGGTCATGGAACCAAGTGTCCCAACAATGCCTTCCTGATTTTTCAGCTTCCTGACAGTGGTAGAAGTTACTCTTCCTCAGTTGATATTCTGAGAGTCACTCTTGGAGACGCAGCTAGAGCCAGCCCTTCCCCACAATCTACCTCATTCACCTTAGATTATCCAGATGCTTCCTATTAGACACAACAGTATATCCCCATTTTACAACTAGGAAGCTGAACATCAGGAACACTAAAGAACAATAAGTCAAGCTTAAGTTTATATGATCCCACAAACGAAATGAACACTTCTAGATTCCTCTTTCAGTGACTCAGAATAGTTAAGATTTACTTGGTACCAGATATTCCTCCTCTTAATCCCTCAGCAACATCGATTTCTGGAACTGAGGAATATGTATATTCTTTCCAGAGGAATACGTATATTCTTTCCAGCCGCCCTTTGCCTGGAATAGTTTGCACCTGCTACTGATGCCTGTTAAGACTGCTCCCAAGAGGCAAGAAAATCTTGTATCTCAATATTTGAGTGTTTTTACACAATGATCCTGTATGGTATTTTTGTGGAATTTTCAGTGTATGTTGTACTGGGAAACTCCAATTAAGTCACAAAAATCATTTGGTATGGTTATGAAACATCCGTTGTGGGTTTACAGTGCATATTACAGATTCAAATCTTCTTGCAACTAAAAGTGGCTTGTTTTCCTTCTGTGATTACTCAGTTGATGACTTCTGTGATTTGGGACAATGAAAGACTGAGAATCTAGCTGTTGCTTCCTGTCTTTTGTACATTCTGTTGAACCAGCTAAACTGTTTTTGTGTCTACTTATCTTTCGTGGATCTGTGGAGTTTGCTTTTGAAACTGAAAACGTTTTTGGAGAAAAAAACCATCTCAGAAAAATATCATGGGGGAAATCCTCTCCATTATTTATATAATGTTTATACAAACAAGCCAAGGACAGGCTACTTCTCCGAAGAGACAAACTTGGTAAGAGAGGATTCCATAATATAGGAAGCAAATGAAGGAGAAGATATCAGAGGATGAATTTTTTCATAGATACTTGAAACTTAGTAATACAAGGTTGTCAAATAACGTGTTAACTATGTTATGGGGGGTGTTTGGTGGGGAAGGGGGGGTGGGAGAAAGGAGAAGGAGAGAGAGAATCTTAAGCAGTCTCCATACCCAGCACGGAGACTGACACAGGGCTCAATCTTACCACTGTGAGAGCATGACCTGAGCCAAAATCAAAAGTTGGACATTTAACCAACTGAATCACTCAGGTGACCACCTATATTGAATTTTTAATAAATTGGTTTTTTATGTTCACTTAAAGAGTTATTCCATGAGTGTTAAGAATTGGTCCAAGAAATTACAGAAGGAATGAACAGTCTTTCTAAAGTTGTAAGATAATAAGAAATTGTCATTATTAGTTAAAGTTATTAAAAGAAAAGAAATATTCTTTCTGCCATCAAAATCAACCATAAATCACCCCCTGCTTAAATAGAAATCAGACTCTCATAACAAAGAGAATGTGCCTGAAAGATGGCACTTTCATATTATTTAGCATAATAGTTTATTAGGTTTAAAAGAGAAGAGATAGAGAGGGGAGAGAGAAAGAATAAATTTTTTGCTACCATCAGGGGCACCTGGATGGCTCAACTGGATAAGCATCCGAGTTTGGCTCAGGTCACAATCTCGTGTTTGTGGGTTCAAGCCCCATGTCGAGCTCTGTGCTGACAGCTCAGAGCCTGGAGCCTGCTTTGGATTCTGTGTCCCCTTCTCTCTCTGCCCCTCCCCCTGCTCATTCTCTGTCTCTCACTCTCTCTCTCAAAAATAAACGTTAAGGAAAAAAATTTTTTAATCTTTCCTACCATCAGTATAAATTATATTTTTAAAAATGATTTTATATTAATGAATTCTATCACAAAAAAATTAGAAAAAGTTATCCTAAAAACATTTTATAGCAAAAATAAATAATAGGATAATTCTTAAAATGTACCAGGAAGGCTCAAAGCAGAGGAATTACCTTAAGTATATAGGGATTGGAGAAAGACCCTGCTACACAAGGTCAGGCATGTGTAGAGTGGAAAAGGAATCCCTAGGAAGGACAAGTTTCATATTTGGATATGTAGGAAAGGCCCAGAATATAAAGCATTAAATTTCACAGCCTGACACATTGCCACGCACCTGATAGCTCATTAAAATATTTGTCAAACGCAGTTTGATACCAATGATGTCTGCTGAGCATAGGTGCATATGACAACTCCTTTCTTCCTTCTTCTCGTCTTAAATAGTGAAGTGATACCTAGAGCAACAGATACCATGTTCCAACCATGAAGCCACAATATTTTAAGGATGAAAGAGCATAACTGTGAGGCTATCAAGGAACTTCTTCCACCAGATGGTTTGTCAAGTGAGATAATTAAATGTCTTATTCTTTATTCCTGAAACCACTGTTTTTTATTCCTTGTGGGGGGAGGGGGTCATTTATTACTTTCAGAAAAAAAAAATGCATTCTTAATTGATACACACCTAAAAGGAAAATTTTATCTTTTATCCTCAAAAATAGGCCCGGTCTGATTTCAAGACCCCTTTACCACAACACTCCCAGACAAAGAAACAAACAAAAAAGTCATCTGCTTGTTGATATCTGCAATTCTTCATTTAATGGAATACTTTATCTAGAACATGTGATATTGACTCATAATTGATTGTATAGCACCTGCTTTGGGCATTATCTTTGGGTCTGCTCCAAAAGAGAACTTCCTGTTTTGGGAACTTTTGGCTCACAAATTCAGATAATCCTCAACATATCTATTTTTTAATCATTACAGGTTTCCTGGTTCAGCTATTGCTAAGCTTTCGTACTCAAATTAATCGCATGGCTACCGTGCATTGCACACATAACACCTCTGAGGATTTTTCCTCATCAACCATATTTTTTCTGCATTCTTCCCTCAAATAGTCACAAAACACCCTTTGTGCCAGTTATCAATTTATTGTCTGTCAGCTCCAAATCCACCTTTCTTTGTCTTGCTTTGTGATACAGGGGCTGGACTAAGTGAACTTTTCCCGGTTGGCAGCTGGTGCAATGTTAGGCTTTGTCAGCAGGGGGCGTGGAAGAGACATTACTGGAGGAAGGGGCTGCACTTCCCGGTTCCTCTGTGCAGTTTTTGCTCCCCCACCCCCTAAAAGCAAGAAACCTAGGGGACGCCCAGGGGAGTTCACACTCCAGCAAGTTTTGCCAGAACCACTGCAAAGTGTCTAGCACCGCAGAGGGTGGCTTCCCAGTGAGTTTCCCCAACATTCCAGAACACTGATTACCACCTAGTTTCATTGGGGCCCCAGCAGGTGGTGGCAGGTGGTTTTCGGCTGGCCCTGACTGGTGACACCGCAGCAGATTTCTCTGCCATTAAGTAGGGCACAGCCACACCCTCTCCATCAGGGTCTGGATGTCATTGTTTGCTTCCTTTCAAGTTTTTTCCTTTCATAGGTATTGATCCTGAGCTGTAGAAGTTATTCCCTCTACCTACTATTCTTGTAATCTGAGTTCTCTTTATTGCTTAGTTGTTAATCCTCTGTTATTAGTTAACTATTTAATCCCTTAGTAGTTAATTCCATGAGATAAGTTTATTAGTTCATTATTAAATAGTAACACTTTATATTAAAATGTTCCACTCAAACTACTGAGCGATTTCTATCTCCTGGATAGATCCTGACTGACACATCATCTCTAGTTCACTCATAGGAATTCTGCATGGCATATCTTTATTTCACACAAAGGTCAGGAGTCTACTAACTTCCAAATATCAGTTGTAATGTCAGGCCAAATTTCCAAACCTGGAAATCCAGCACATTACATTTAATCAATATATATTATTTTGCAAAGGTCCAGGAAAAGGAAAGACTCAAAAACATTGAATTTCAGTTGTGGTGATCTTCCTTAAATTCATTAAGATTCATTTTAATTGTGGTCCAAGACAACATTTCGAATATCAGTCTGAGAATTAAATTGCACATCTAGGGGCACCTGGGTGGCTCAATTGGTTAAGCATCTGGCTGTTTGTTTCCAGCTCAAGTCATGATTGCAAGATTCATAGGATAAGCCCTGTGCCCGGTTCCACACTGCCAGTGTGGAGCCTGCTTGGAGTTCTCTCCCTCTCCCTTTATCTCTCCCTTCCCACTCCCAAAATAAATTTTTAAAAAATTGCACATCTACATATTTCAAGTTTGGGGGCGTGTTTGGGTATCAGAAATGGACTACTATTGCCTACAACTCAAGAATTTGAAATATTTTTTATTCCTGCTAATGAGACTATAGGCAAACTACATTTTTTAATCTACACTTGCAATCCATCCTACTGAATATCAGAACATTTGAGATCCTTAGGCTCTTCACTATCCTTTGTCAAAAATGACCAATTATAGAGAAAATATTTACAAATCACATATCTAATAAGAATCTATTATTCAGAATATGGTAAGAATTCATACAACTCAACAAAGAGACAAAATAACCAATTAAAAATGGACAAAGTGTTAGAATAGACATCCTTCAGAGAAGATATATAAATGGCCAACAAGGACATGAGAAAATGCCTAATGTCATTAGTCAGAAAAATGTCAATTAAAATCATAATGAGATACCATTTCATATCGACTCAGAATTTTTTAAATGCAACATAAAATAACTAGTGTTGGTAAGGATATTGAGAAACTGGAACTCTGATACATTGCTGGTAGGAATCTAAAATAGTACAGACACTGGAAAAGGGTTATGCTGTTCAGTAATTACCATGTGACTTAGCAATTCCACTCCTAGGCATATACCCAAAAGAATTGAAAACAAGCATTCAAACAAATGTACACAAATGTTCATAGCAACACTATTCACAATAGACAAAAGATAGAACCAATACAAATGTTCATCAGCTTATGAATGGATACACAAAATCTGGTATATCTGAAACATTGTTCAGCCATAAAAATGAGTGAAGTACAGACAACAATGTGAATGAGCCTAGAAAACATTATGCTAAGTTAAAGAATCAGGCAAAAAAAAGTCACATATTGTGTAATTCCATGTATATGAAATATCCAGAATAGGAAAATCCATAGATTAGTGGTTTCCAGGGGCTGGAGAGAAGAGGAAATAGGAAATAACTGCTGAATGGGTATGGGGTTCCTTTTTGGGGTGATGAGAATATTCTAGATAGTAGTGATGTCTATACACATTGTGAATGCACTACACTAAATGCCACTGAATTGTACACTACAAAATGGTTAAATGGTGAATTTTATATGTATTTTACCACAGTAAAAAGATAAATTATGAAAGGAGAGGAATTGGAGGTGGAAAACATAAACAATTCTTTCAAGAAGTTTTGTTCTAAAGGGAAAATGAGAGATGGTACAGTAGTTGAAAGGGGATGTGGAGGGACGAGTAAGTTTTTTAAACATTGGAAATCTTGCTGCTATGTAACAGTTATCAAATAGATGCTTATTGAATGGATGATTAGATGTAGGCAGAGCTTACCTGGGAATGAAAAGATGAAGACTGCCATTGATCTTCCAGATCCTTGACAGATGACATCATGATCCACCTTTGCCTCTGATACTCATAGCCTCACTTGCTAAAGAAATGAATCATGGCAGGAGAGAAGCAACATAAGGCATGGAAAACCATAGAGCCTAACTAATGCATTGCTTAAACTATCAAGTAGATTTCACCTCAGTTGATCTTCCTATAATGAGACAGTGGATAAAGGCTCTCTGCTTAACAACAAGGTATGTAAATGAGAAAACTTTTCAGTTTCCAATTGATGGTGAAAAAATTTGTCGAACTGAGTGTTTATACATAAGTGTACTTTAATAAATTCCAAGTGGTCAACAGCAAATGCCAGTTGAAAACCATTCTGTGAATCTTTGGAAATTTGCTTATTTAAGGTTAAAATTATTCACTTCTCAATCTCATTTTTTTTATTTTTTTAAAAATGTTCAATATTCTAAACATATGCAAAGATAAAGAATTTAAAGTGATCCTTTATATGCACTTCACCCAAATTTGACAACTGTCAGCTCAGAGCCAATCCTGTTTTATTTATAGCCTTACCCACTCCTCTTCCTCCTTCTTGGGGATTATTTTGTAATACATGCCAAACATCCTATCATTTAACATATAAACATTTTAGTATGAATCTCTAAAGGATAAGAATGCTCTTTAAAAATATAACTACAAGTGGAACAAGATGGCAACAGAGTAGGAGGACACTAGGCTCATCTCGTGTCATGAACACAACTAGATGACTATCAAATTATCCTAAATACCCCGGAAATTGACCTTAAGACAGAACAAATTCCACAACTAAAGGGATAGAAGAGGCCACATCGAAGATGGCAGGAAGATAGGATGTGGTTTAGGGAGAAATGGATCATAGGTGCTGCAAAGGGAAGGGAGCCATGGTCACAGAAAAGGGTGAGAGAGAGAGAGGAGCACATAGAACACACAAGAAGGATGCTTCCCCAAAGCCATTGGCTTGGAAAACAAGAGGGGCCGAATCTTGTGAGTTCATGAAACCATCAGGGCTTAAAGCCTGGAGTGTTAAAAGTTAGTGAGCTTGGCTGGGATAGACCCCTGAGGGCACTGTCCTGCTCCAAGAGAGAAGGCAGGCAAACAACAGGGGGAGGGGCTGGGACAGACAGTGTGAAAACAGCAATCTGAAGAATGCCTGGGGCACACAGTACGGATATTATTCACTAGTCTAGGAGATTCCCTGTGAGGCAGTTTTCACAGTGATTCCTCTCCTGGAACAAAAGACCGTCTGGTGCCATTTCACTCTCCTACCCCTCAGCGTAAACACAGAGCCACCCGCAGGAAGCAGCGCAGCTCCAACACAGGCTACCTAACTTGCTTACACCAAGTCCCACCCCACTGCGGTCTGGAGGGATGGCTCTTCTCAGTCAACTTTGCCTCAGTACCAGCATGGCAGACCCTTTCCCAAGAACACTAGTGATATGGAAACCTAACACAGGCTAAGGGCAAAGCACAAGCTAGCACATGACCACCACCACCACCCCCACCCCAGGTGGGATATGTATGATATTCCTCAGGCACTCCTGGCTGCCCAAGAACAAAGGAAAGGAAAGAAAACAAATGGTTAACTGATAGAGATCACAGGCACACAATACATGGGTCTCCATCAGTTTACAAATCTTAGTAAATTACAACAAAAAGGCAATCTTATCAATAGCCTAATCTCCAGAAACCTGTAGACTCAGTTTCCTGGAGCCCCAACATCACCCCTCCATAGTGATATAGGGAACAAAGGCAAGAAGGAAAATAGCAGGTAAAATTAAATTTCCTGATAACCTGCAGCCCATTGACAAATACTTGGGACTGGCAGAGTAGAACATTTCTCCAGGAATTCCCTACTCTCTTAATGTTAATGCTCTGCTAGAGGGAAAAACAACCTTACTTTGACAATAGCTAGACCTCTAATATCCTGTGAATCTTTAGCATATGAAAATCTCTTTGAAAACTTTCCCTTGACTTTACCTTCTCCAACTCCATAGTATATAACCTGTCACTCTTCACAACCCCAGTGCAGCTCTTTCTGCCTATGGGTCCTTTCCCATGATTTAACAAAATCACCTTTTTGCACCAAAGATGTCTTCAAGAATTCTTTCTTGGCTGTCCCCACCATCACCCCAAACCTCATCGCCAGCACAAAACCCTATCCACACCATGTCTCCTGACCAGAGTTCTACAGGGCCTCAGTTCTGGTGGAGTTGGTGTTGGATCTCATTTTACAAGCAGACCAGAGCACACCTAGTTAAAGTTGCCACATTTAGGCCAAGGACCAAACAATGCCCACTGCAGGCAAGAAGAGCCTCTGCAAATGAATGGCCTAAAGGATATAGAGCAGCCAAAACGCAACAGCAGAGCACATACAGTACACACTGGAGACACTCCATGAAGCACAGACCGCGGGTGCTACATGACCTCTTCTTCATAAAGCCATTACTTTTAGGAGCAGGAGGCAAAAAAGGCTTTTCTAGAAAACACACAGAAGAAGGCAGAGATTTAGCAAAATGCCAAGATGGGGGAATGTATCCCACATGAGAGAACAAGATAAGGTCACAGTCAGATATATAAGTGAAACAGATATAAGTAACATGCGTGATGAAGACTTTAAAGCAAGAATCATACGGATATTCATTGGGCTTGAGAAAAGAATGAAAGACAAGCATCCAACTCTTGATTTTGGCTCAGGTCATGATCTCACAGGTTCATGAGTTCGAGCCCCACATCAGGCTCTGTGTGCTAAACTAGCTGAGCCTGCTTGGGATTATCTGTCTCCTTCTCTCTCTGCCCCTCCCCCACTCATGCTTTCTCTGTCTCTCTCAAAGAAATTTTAAAAAAGAATCAAAGATAAAGAATGCAATAAACAAGATTGGAAACAGCTTGATGCAATGAACAGCAGGCTGGAAAAAATAGAGGAATGAATTAATGACCTAGAAGACAAAGTAATGGAAAATAATGAAGCTGAACAAAAGAGAGAAAGAAAAATTATGCAACATAAGAATAGACTTGACGAACTCAGTGACTCCATTAAAATATAATAACATTTGTATTATAGGAGACCCAGAAGAAGAAGAAAGAAAATGGGGCAGAAACTTTATCTCAAGAAATAACAGCAGAAAACATCTCAAATCTGGGGGAAGAAATAGCTATCCAGATCCTTGAGGCACAGAGAACTCCCATTAAGATCAACAAAAGCAGGCCAACACGAATTAAATTTACGAAATACAGTGATAAAGGAAAACCTTAAAAGCAGGAAGACAAAAGAAGGGCTTAACTTATAAGGGAAAACCCATAAGACTAGCTGGAGATTTCTCGACAGAAACTTGGCAAGCCAGTAGGTAGTGGCATGATATATTCAATGTGCTGAATGGGGAAAATCTGCAGGCAACAATACTCTATCCAGCAAGGCCATCATTCAGAATAGAAGAAGAGATAAAGAGTTTACCAGACAAACAAAAATTAAAGGATTTCGTGAGCCAGCCATGTAAGAAATATGAAAGGGGACTCTTTGAGTGCAAAGGAGAGACCAAAAGTAATAAAGGCAAGAAAGAATCAGTGAAAATCTGCAGAAACAACAACAAATCAAGTAATAAAATGGCACACAAAAAAGTATCTATCAATAATTACGTTGAATGTAAATGGACTAAACACTCCAATCAAAAGACATAGGGTGTCAGAATGGGTTAAAAAAAATAAAATTAAAATTAAATAAATAAAATAAAATAAAATAAAATAAAATAAAATAAAATAAACCCATCCATATGCTGCCTATAAGAGACTCACTTTAGACCTAAAGACACCTGCAGATTGAAAGTGAGGGGGTAGAGAAACATTTATCATGCAAATGGATGTAAAAAGAAAGTTGGAGTAGCAGTACTTATATTGGACAAACCAGATTTTTTGTTCTTGTTTTTATCCTTCTTTGGTATCAGGGTAGTACTGGCCTCATGGAATTATTTTGAATGTGTTTTCTCTGTTCCATTATATGTAAGATTTTGATAAAGATTACCATTAATTAAATGTTTATTAGAATTCACCAATGAACCCATGTAGTCTTGGGCTGTTCTTTGCTGGGAGATTTTTGATTCCTAATACAACATTCGTTCTTGTTATTGACCTAAGATAATTTCCCACCTCTTGGATTCAAGATTCATGATTCAATCTTGATAAATTGTGTATTTTTAGGAATTATCTGGGTTTTTTCCTAAGTTATCTGATTTGTTATTATATAATTATTTACAGTAATGTTATCATACTATGTTATTTCTGTGGTTATCTGTTGTATTGTTTTCTCTTCCATTTCTCATTTTGGTTTTTGAATCTTTTCCCTTTTTTTCTTAGTTAATGTAGGTAAAGCATTACCAATTTTATTTTTTTTTAAACTGGTGATTACTTTCAATATTATGTTATTGTTTATTCTGGTCCCTATTTATTTCTGATTTTTCTTTGTTATTCTTTTTCCCTGATAAATTTTAGCTAAGTTCCTTCTTTTTCTAGGTCCTTATGATGTAATGTTGTTTATATTAAATTTTTATCTTAATATAAGCATTTATAGCATAAATTTCTAACATTTGCTTCTGCTGCATCCCATAGATTTGAGAATAATGTGTTTTCTTTTTCTCTTATTTTGAGGCATTTTTTGATTTGCCATTTTATTTCTTATCTGGCTCATTGCTGGTGCAGTAGTGTACTGTTTAATATTTACAAATTAAATATTTAATATTTATTTACATTGTTGATTGTTCAGTATGTTTTTGTTGATCTTTAGTTTTGTACAATTGTGGTTGGAAAATACAATTGGTATGATTTCAGTCTTCTTAAATTTGTAATATGTTATTTCTCTTTGTATGTGATTTAACCAGAGGATTCTTCTTTGTGTACATGAAGAAAATGCATATTCTTTCTATTTTTCTTGGATAGAATGTTTTATACATATCTTTTAGAACCATCTATTCTGAAGTATGCCTCAAGTAAAAAATGTTCTTGTTGAAAAAAATTAACTGAGGGTACTCACTCAAAATAAAACATATCCGAGGTGGGTAGGGGGATAAGTGAAATAGGTGAAGGAGATTAAGAGTACACTCATCATGATGAGCACTGAATAATGATGTATAGAATTATTGAATCACTATATTGTATGCCTGAAACTTATATAACACTGTATGTTAACTATACTGAAATTAAAATAAAAACCTTAATAAAAAAGTGTTTTTAATTTTTAAAAAAGTAAATGGACAGAAAATATATATACCATACAAATAGTAACCATAAGAAGAGTGGAGTGGAATTAATTGCAGATAAAACAGAATTCAAGACAAAGATCATTATCAATGATAAAGACATTTTATAATGATAAAGGAATTTGTTGTTAGGAAGTTAAGTCTTATAACAGAGTTTTAAAATATATTAATTAAAAATTGATAGAAATAAAGGGAGAGATATTCAATTCCATAATTATAGCTTGAGATTTTAACATGCCTTATTGATAGAACAACTAGACAAAAAAAAAAAATCAGTAAAGACATAAAGCACCAGAACATTTTAAAAATGATAAAATAAAAATATAACCACAATACCGTTCCATATCTAAAATAAATAATTCTTTACTATCATCCTTTTGAACCTGACCTTCCATGAGCTAGTGGACAAAGAGTTTGTCCAGTTTTAAATGTATTTTTTTAATGTTTTTTTTATTTTTAAGACAGAGCATGAGCTGGGGAGGTACAGAGACGGAGGGAGACAGAGTATCTGAAGCTGACTCTACCGTCAGCAGAGAGCTCGATGTGGGGCCCAAACTCTTGAACTGTGAAATCATGACCTGAGCTGAAGTTGGACTCTCAGTCGACTGAGCCACCCAGATGCCCTGAGATTGCCCAGTTTTATTCTGCAACTTAAAATCCTATCAGTGGTTGAAGTAAAACTTAACATAAATTAAATCCAACTGATTCCAGACAAGAAGTACAGTGCATAAGAAAAGAGTTTTATATCAGATGCACCTTTGCCAATAAACGGTGATCAATTCTGGACCATCAAAAGAAGCAGTTATTGTTACCTATACTCCTATAATGCTAAGAAGGAAAAGGTGCTAGTGAGAAAACATCTCCCCGGAATAATCCATGACTGCTACACCTTCATAGTTCTACAGTATGTGCAGAGATTTCCCATATGGACTTGACATGCCAAAGAAAAATGCTGCTTGGTTTGGGAGATAGTATCTTGGAGAGAAATGTAATAGAGAGCTTTCTGGGGCTCAACAAATTCATCATGTACTAACAATTTCAGATAACATGAAATGCTGCCTTCCAAGGAAAACCATGAAGTATTGCCAGTGAACTTAAAGTCTAAAATAGGGAATTGCCAAGTCTTGGGATGAAACATGTAAATTTATTTCTTCACCATGAAGGTGGTTACTGGGAAAGCTAAAGGAAGATGCTGGAGAAACTGACCATGACTTTTGATTGATGGGTCCTGATTTTCTCCCTCATGATTTAAAATGGGTTGTTTTGTTTTTGTTTTTAAAATTTTTAATGTTTATTTTTCAGAGACAGAGCATGAGCAGGGGAGGGGAAGAGAGAGAGGGAGACACAGAATCCAAAGCAGGCTCCAGGCTCTGAGCTGTCAGCACAGAGCCTGACATGGAGCTCAGACTTATGAACTGTGAGATCATGACCTGAGCTGAAGTCAGACACTAATCCAACTGAGCCACTCAGGCACCCCTAAAATAGGTTTTTTAAAGAAAAATGGAATATATGACAAAGACTTGGAAGAACATATTTGGTGGAAGATTTATTATTTGCATGGCCAAAAAAATAATGAGGGGACAGGGTGCTTGAAAGTGAAGTTTATAGGTGACAAAATTCTTTCAATGAAATTATAAAACAGTACTCTATGAAAGACAACTAAATGATGTAACATATAAGACTGAGCTACTTGAAGTTAAAGACCAGACATTCATTTTTATATTCCTTGTATCTTATAAAGCACTTGAACCAGGTAAGTTCATTGTATCATTGTATCATTGTTTTGTATCATTGAGGATTAGATACCACTGCAAATAACAGAAAAAACAAAAATATCAAGACATGACTTTATTTCTAAGTTATAAGAAAGAATCCTGAAGATGGACATTGAGAGGTCACATGAGAGCTCTGTAAAGTTATCATGGGTCCAAACTTGTCCATCTCACTGCTCTACTATCCTTAGCATAACCCTTGTGCTCATGGTCCAAGATTACTGCTGGAGCACCAGCTATCATATCTACATTCCAAGCAGCAAAATGGAGGAAAAAGAAGTCTGGACTGCTTTTTTTTTTTTTTTTAATGTTTATTTATTTCTGACAGAGAGAGAAACAGAGCATGAGTGGGGGAGAGGCATAGAGAGAGGGAAACACAGAATCCGAAGCAGGCTGCAGGCTCTGAGATATCAGCATAGAGCCCTATGTGGGGCTCGAACTCACAGACCATGAGATCATGACCTGAGCAGAAGTCAGACACTTAACCAACTGAGCCACTCAAGTGCCCCGGGCTGCTGCTTTTAAAGAAATCTTTTAGGAACACTCACATATCACTGAGTAGAACATATTCACTTGGCCACACCTACATGCAAGGGAGTTTGGGAAATGTAATGTTTTACCTGGGGCTATGTGCCAAACTAAAGGAAAAGGGAAAGATATTGGGAAGTAGTTCTCAGTTTAGCATGGAACTCAATATAGATCTTTATTCTATATCAATAGGAAAGAGAAAATTATCAGATCCAACTACAATAATATTAAAATAGTAACTATGATTTACTGAGCTAGATGCTTTAGTTCATTTTGGGCAATGAACACCACAGCATGAGGCTATAGATACTATTTAGCCTAATTTTACAGATAAGAAAACTGAGTTTCAGAGAAGTTGAGCAACTTGCTGAAGGTCACACAGCTATGGAAAAGCCATGATATAAATCAAGGTCTACCTGGTTCCAAAGTCTGTTCTGTAAAAATCTTTGCTCCTTGATATGGTTCGTGTACCAGCAGCCTCGGAATTACCTGGAATCTTGCCCCCCCCGCCCCCACCAAAAAAAAAAAAAAAAAAAAGCAAACAAACAAAAAATAGAATTTTTGGACCCCACCCTAAACTGCCAAATGCAGATCTGCAATTTAACAAGTTCCTGAGCTGTAAATCTATTAAAGTTGGACAAGCATCATTCCCTGCCATTCTGCCATAAATATATCAGACCTCACTGATAATAAAGTTCGCCTTTATTCTTTAGGGAAAGAATTTCAGTCAGTTATATTTTAGTGTGAGTTTATATAATAATGTTAATTCCTCACATAGGATTAGCAGATAGGGGAATAATTTCCAAATAACATGGAAATTACATTAGTTCAAATATGATTCCTTTCCCCAGCACATTAACTTTTTGCCCCCATCAAGTTAATGCAAAGCAATTAACACAGTTGAGCACCTAGCCACAGAAAGCACAAGACTGTACATCACTCCCAATCACTTCAAGTCAGTCCTTGGCTCACTTTAGCCACATGCTGTGTCTCTAAAGTGCTTACTGCTGGAGTTTCCTTTATCTCTGTGCATTTTGTCCTTGCCTCTTAACGTAGCAGCTCCCACCTTCCCTTTCACCCCTTCCATCAAGCCACCTTCCCCATCTTTTTAGGAAAAGTACTCTATTTACCATGTTACGTCTTTGATGAATGGTAACTTAGTATGTCTTTTTTAAGTTTGCAAGGATTTTTCATTAAGATGTTAACATTTTTGATAGTTGTATAGGATTTAAGAGACCTACCCAGCTTAATTTTCTTCCAGTTTGCCCTATTATTTTTAGTAAGCAGTTTTGCTAAATGAAAGGAACAAAGTATATCGTGTTACAACAACACAAATGCCCACATTCTGCAATGATTAGAGGGGTTCAGAAGAAACACTATCCATCTACTTTTGGATAAATACCCGTTATTCTCAAAGGTGCAGCACAATGCACAGAAGAGATGATGGGCTTGAAGACAGAAGAAATGCATTAAAATAGTCACTGACAAAAATCCCCAGCTAAAGAGTTAAAACTGCTCTCAGCATTGAAATGCAGTTAGTATGATGAAAGTTTCTGAGACAAGTCCAAGTGATTAACATAGGCCCCTACCCAGCTTCTGCTTTTGCAGCTTCACCTGGTCTCAACCTCAGTTCTTGACAAACTCACAGCCTCACCTGGCCCACAGACCTACAGCATCCCTGGGCCTGCTCTGGCCTCTGGTGATTTTTCTTTGCTGACCCCTACCTGTCTGATCAGACCTTTTGTACACTTGGACAGAGAGATTTGCAGCCCCTCTCCAGTGTACGATACTGACTCAAACCCATATGCTCAAAGCATGGGGCTGTGAATGAAATCTACCATTTCTGTGGCTCACAAAGCTCTCTCTCACACACACCCCATTACCCGTTTACTTAATACCTCAGCACATTAAGAATTAATATTTCCATGTTTTGTCCTCAATCTTATATAATTTCTTATGTCTTCTTATATAATTTCTATGTCTCTTTATAATATTTTTGACTATGGTTGTCCTTAAAATGCATTCCTGCTTTGATCAAAATATTAAAGTCCCTTCTATTTTTAAATGTTTTTAAGCTTATTTATTTTGAGAGAGAGGGAGAAAGAGAGCGTGCACACACAGTGGGAAAAGCGTAGAGAGGAAAGACAGAATCCCAAGCAGGCTCTGCACCATTAGCACAGAACCGGAGGCAGGGCTCAAATTCACAAACCAAGTGATCCTGACCTGAGCCAAGATCAAGAGGCAGACACTTAACCAACTGTGCCACCCAGGTGCCCCTCCAGTCCCTTTTAAAGATAAAATGGATATTGTTGACATTAGAGGAAAAGCCAGAATATACGATTGTTTTCCCAGTTACTTTCTGTCCATTTCTCTGCTTAGTCCAGAATCTTAACGAGACTATTCACTCTAGATTTTCTTAAATAAAGTTTAGAAGTTTCATGCAACAAATATTTTATACTTTGATTTTTTTAATTTAAATAAAATTTTTAAAAATTCTGGTGCCACATGCTCAATACTCACCCATTACTAACATTGAAATACTCCTGAACATCTATCCATTTGCCTTATACCTCTCCTAATCGAATGCCTCCTACTTACCATATATATTTTTTATATTATAAAATAACCCTCCTTTTAAAATTTGGCAATTCAAAGGAATAAGTCTACAAAATTGTGTGTAAATCTTTAATTACCAATCAGTTGGTAATTTTTCTCTGTAACCATTTTTGTTTCACAGTAAGTCTCAGTTGTGTGTGTATGCATGTGTGTGTGCATGTCATTGTGAAATAAGAAAGAACACAGCTGCTTTCATAAACATATGCAGAACAGTGGCAGCCTCCAGTTCTTCAGACACTGGTTGTCCCAAATCACACAAGTCATCAACTGAATAATCAGAAAAGGAAAACAGGATATTTTCAACCAAAGAGGATGAAAGCCGATTTAAATTGGTCCTGTCATGGTTTCAGTCAAACAAATCTACAGTTATTAAAATTAACATGCAGAATCATCAAATAAGTATTGCCAGGTAAAGGAGATAGTGACTGCAGCTAAATTCTATAACAAGAAAAGTTAACTTGACATTCTGGTACAAGGAGATCAATGAATATGTCGATAGGATGGGACTTTAAGCCAGAACAGAACATAAACCTTGGTCAAAAGAATCAAATTCAGCAGATTTAGGTGACCAGGGCTGTATGTGAAGAAACTATATAAAAATCCGTGAAAGGGAAGGTGGGCTTCGGTGGAGATCTAATGAGTATAAAAATGGTTCAAGAGGAAAGAAGTGATAGTACGTTGGCAATTCAGTACTGGAGGGAAAGTGGGAGCGGAAGAAAAGTGAGAGAAGAGAAGGGGAGAGGGGGAGAGAGAGAGACATTTTCAAATATGGATTACAAGATGGACATAGAGTATAGTTAAGAGGGACATTTAAGAGTATCCAAGTATTTTCAATGTTCTTAAAACTTGAGTATCTGATAAATATTTGCCATACCTTGCTATTTCATTGCTCAGAAAGAAGGAACAAGAACAATAGCCACAATTTACTGAGTAATAACTCAGTTCCAAGCATTATGCTACATACTTTGAATATATGATCTCATTTAATTCTTTCAACAATCATGAAAATTATTATCCCCATACAGGCGGTAATTGGTAGGGCCATTTTGTAAAGCCCTCAAATTTTGGGCAGGGAGGGGATTTATTTTACAGTAATAACATTACCCTAAGTAATACAGAAGATCAGGGTAGATTCTCTTGAGGAAATAACTGTGGAACTAAGATTGTGGAAGATTAAGAATTAGACTAAGGGCATGGTCTCATGGTTTGTGAGTTCGAGCCCCATGTCTGGCTCTGTGCTGACAGCACTGTTTAATTAAATAAACATTTAAAAAAAAAAAAAAGACTGGGGGTGGGGGGTGGAAATACAAGACTATTCTAAGCACAAGGAACAGCCAGTGCAAAATTCTTGAGGCAGGAGTGAAACGCCCAGAGTCTAAGGGACCCCCAAAAACGAACCACCAGAGTCCAGAGTCAAAGCTAAGCAGCAAGGGTCATTTATTGCAGGTTCGAACCTGGACCTCCGCGCACTCGTTGCCGGTGACGACGAGAGGTCCTGAGAGAGGTTTTTACACCCCTTTTATAGACAGGTACAAACAAGTCATGGGGAAATCAGGAATTTCCCACAGTTACAGAGCTGCGATTGGTTGGTGTTTAAAGTTGGACACTTAACAGTATTCGATTGGTTCCTGCCTTTAGGTCAGACCACAACCGGGGGTACGGGTATGACAATGATTGATCAGGAATACACGGATGTGCCAAGCAACAATGATTGATCAGGAGTACACGGATGTGCCAAGTAACAATGGTTGATCAAGAATATACGGATGTGCCAGGCAATAATGATTGATCAGGAATACATGGGCATGCCAAGCAATTGTACAGAAGCGGAACAAGCTGGTTAAGCTTGGTTAGGTTTCAGTTTCCCATAACTTAAGCTTTTAAGTTTCAATTTTCTCAGGCCTCTCAGGAGTACTCATAGTGCATTTGATGATTTTAAAAGTGGAGTGACGGGGCACCTGGGTGGCTCAGTCGGTTAAGCGGCCGACTTCAGCTCAGGTCATGATCTCGCTGTCTGTGAGTTCGAGCCCCGCGTCAGGCTCTGGGCTGATGGCTCAGAGCCTGGAGCCTGTTTCCGATTCTGTGTCTCCCTCTCTTTCTGCCCCTCCCCCGTTCATGCTCTGTCTCTCTCTGTCTCAAAAAAAATAAATAAACATTAAAAAAAATTTAAAAAAAAAAAGTGGAGTGACTGGAGCACAGTGCAGGGGTGCAGGGGTGGTGCAGCGAGGAAGCTGGAGCAGGAGACAGGCTACATCAAGTATTCTGGCTAATAGCCTAAAAGCTATGGAAGAGTTTTTAAAGGGGAGGGGACTGTTCACACATGTGTTTTGCAAAGGTTCTTTTGGCTGCATTGCAAGGAATTGATTAATTGAAGAAGAACGAGAGTGGAAGTGGAGAGACCAGTTAAAGAAGCCAATGAGAGAATAGAAACTTGGTGAAATGGACAACAAACAAAAACAGAACAAAACTAACCTTTATATAACCTTCTTCCATCTGCTCTATGTCAGTGTATGGCTACCCAGTCTAGACCATATAATCCTTATAAGTAAGTTCCAAACCAGAGGAATCATCTTTGCAACTCCCTCTACCACAACTCCATAAGGAATCAGCTACCATTTCCTATTGGTTTTATTTCCTTAAAAACAAAACAAAACACACACACACAAACGAACACAAATTACACTTGGTCATTTACTCTAGTCCTCTCCAATATGCCTGGATGGTCTTTCTAAAATGCAGAATCCTCCATCAGTGTCCATATACATGACTTTCTTTTTTTTTTTCTTCTGTCCTTAGTTTGTTCTCTACCGCCACAGGACTTTTGTACATGCTGTTCTCTCTTCCTGGGACTCAACCTCAACATCCCAGCTGCAAAATTCCTCAAGAAAGACCTCTCTTCCACTCCCAACTGCCCTACTTTTGGGTCTCCTTGTATATTTGACATTTTTTGTGCCACAGGCATGTCTAAAAATTTAAAAATCCCTCCCTAGCTATACTGAAAGCTTCATGGAGGCAGGTTCTATCTCTGCTGTACCCCAACTATCTATAAATCTAGGTTGACTGAACCCTTAGATTTTATGGAGCTTGTTTAAGGGTTTTATGTTACTTTCGTCGCTACAGAGCCATTAAAATGAGTTTTTGTGTCGTGGCAAACGATAGCTCTTCCCTCTAAAACAAGTGCAAGAATAAAGGTAAAAGCCAGGGATTCACTTCACTGGCAAGCACTGCGCGTGCGCTATCTGCCAGGTTCTCAACCCTTGAAGACGCTCTGGCCAGAAAATCACCTTAGCGCCTGCTTAGTTCGGAGCTGCACAACCAGAGGGCGGGGTCCAAAGAGGAGGAAATGGTCACTGCGCCTGCGTCCGCTCCTTCTGGGTCCTAGGCTGGCTGCGCAGGCGCATATGTACCATTTTGACCGTAAACATCCTGCCGATTTGAACCGAGGATTTGGGCGGCAGGAAGAGCCGCGGCGTAACGGCAGCCATCTTGTTTGTTTGAGTGAATCGGAAAGGAGGCGGTGGCTGTGGCGGCGGCGGGAGCTGCTCCGAAGCTACACCTCACAGGGGCTCCCCCCCCCTTTCCCCGCCCCCTCCCCCGACCCTTTTCCCCTCCCCAGGCCACCCAGCCCGCCCAGCTCCCGGCGGAGTACAAGGTAAGATACTCGGCCGGCCCCTCTTATCCTCCGGCTCCCTCCCCCTACCCCTTCCCTGCTGTCCTGCCGTCCTGCCGTCTAGGAGCCGGGCTCGGGGAGGGGGGGTGGGGGGGGAGCGAGGGAGGAAAGCACTCGCCGTATCCCGGGACGGTGGCCGTGCTGCCACCCTCCGAGCCCTGGAACGGCAGCGCCGCCTGCCCAGGCCGCTTTCCCCGGGCCCGCCCTCGGCCAGGACCCGCGCAACCTGGGCCCGCATTATCGCTTGTCTGGTAACAAATGGTTCTGGTCCGTTCCAAGACCGAAAAAGCCGTTACTCCTCCAGTCCCTCGAGAGCCACATCTCCCCGAGGAGGCAGAGGAAACCTTGGGTCCTGGAGGGAAAGGAGGAGGTTTGAACGAGCCCGCTCTGGGACTGGGCCGCCTACTCGGGCAAAAATGGCTGTCTAGGAAGACGCGGGACGCGGGGCGGGCGGCGGTGGCGGGTCGGCGCCCGCGGTGGCAGCTCGGTGGGGCAACAACCGTCTGCCGAGCTTGGGTGCGGGGGGTCGGAGACGTGCGGGCACTGCCCTCGCGGGCGCTGTGGACCCATAGCACGGCGACGGGCCCCTCGCCAGGGATTGCTGCTGCTCCCCCTCCCCTTTTTTTAAGGAAATATTTTACGTTGGGAATATTACACACTGGACAGACCAATAGAAAACGAGACCAAGGGAAGTTGCTTCTGATTCTTAGGAAATTAGCATAATTGGTCCTCCCCACCCTACTTTTCTAATGATTAGGGATAGTGTTTTGTTAATTGATATAGAGACGCTTTGGGAAGGTGGTTTCTGACAAATGCTTGGTGTCTTTCTCCTTTCTGAGAAAGTCTTTGCGACTGATCTGCTGTAATAGAGTGGGGTGACACTATCTACTTGTGGTGCCAGACCTAGCGGCATTCTTTCAAATTTGAAAGAAGGAAACGCTGGAGGGTTTGTCTGCCCACCCTATGATTGTAACGCTGTCTTAAGGGTGCAAAACCGCGCTAGTGTTTTAATGATTTCTGGTAAAGGCTTATGTCTGTCAGCTTTCTTTGCAAGCGAAGTTTAATATTTGTTCTCATAATGCTGTTTAGAATCATCACTGAAATCCAGAAAAAAAATCTTTTTAAAAATGAATGCAAATGCCAATGAGCTGTGTGAATCGCCAGAATTTTAGAGACGGGCTGGAGAAGCTTTCCTAAGTTGTAGAATCTTTAAATTTATTTTTGTTTTTAATGTTGGAGGCAATTTACAATTATTTTTAGAAAGACACTGATGAGGACATATACCGTAACCAGTGATTAAATTATTTAACAGTTCGTAAATTGTTGAGGTGACAGCAGTGCATAACTAATGGACATAGTGCTTTTCATAAACAAGTCAGAATTACATTGGTAAAGAGTAACCTTAATAACTTTTTTGTTTATAAAGACGACACATTAGTACACTCTACAGTTGTTTTTCGCTTAGAGTGGTAGGTTTAAAGTATTCTTAAAATTATTTCTTTCCTGATGAATTTCTATTTATTGGAAGGCAAATATTCTGAAAAAAATTTATCTTTCATAGTTTGGTGCAGAAGGGAAATTTCTAATGTTTAAGAAATAAAGGTTTTGTGTATTTTGTTTAAATGTTGTGATGTCAGATTGTTAGGCATGATCATGCTTTTTATTTTCTGCTGTGAGATTTTTTTCAAATTTACTGTTTATTTACATCCCGGTAGGATTGTGCTAGTTTGCTGTTCTGTTTCATTCTCATAATCCTTTTTGGTTAACATCCTTATTTTATAGATGTGAAAGCTAAGACTCAGTTAAATAACTTTTAACCGTTACAGAACAACTCAGGAGGGAGCTGAATTTGAATCTAGGACCTTTTGATTGTAAAATTGTTGTTCAAAGAATGTTAGTAGCCGAAGGGTGGGGAGCTCTAGTGTGCAGGGTTGGAAATAACTTCTGTTCCTGAGACAGCCCCCAAACCTCCAGAGATCATCACATTCTTATCTGAGTTTTAGGTATAGATGTTTTCCAAGGTTAGTAAATCACTGAATTTCAACCTTCCAGATTTTTATAATTTGTGAAAATGGACCACACAGACTAAGCAGCTTGTTAATTAATGGCAAAGCAGGATTGTGTCTTGACTTACAATATAATAGTTTTTACTTTGGGTGATATTTGTGTGTGTTCCAAGTTAAAGTCGAACAGTACAAAAAGATAGGTGTCACTTTCCCAGCAGACCCGCTTTCCAAAGGTAACCAGTGTCATCAGTTTCATTTGTACACCACAGATAATTTATGTAAATGCATTAAATATATCTTACAGAGAGAGCCTTCCTTTAAAGAGTACATATATGTATATCATTGTTTAAGTCTGCATGGAATTCTGTTATATGGCTGTATTAATTTGTTAAAAGTCACTAATTAGCAGCCAGGTAAATTATTTCTAATGTTTTGCTGTTAAAAGACATGCTGGCAAGGCAACACAGTGTTGTGTTAGAGGTGTGAGCTCTGAAATTCAAGTTTCACTTGAATTAAATGCTAATGACCTTTGGCACATTGTCCATTTTCTCTGTTTCCTCATCTGTAAAATGGGCTGGTGCTTACCTCATATGACTGTCGTTAAAAGGATGGACACATCAGTTTTTAACATTTTTTGTTGTTATTATATATCTCAAGGTATGCCATTGGCATTATTACTGGAAGTGCAGTTTCTATTTCGAGTGTTTGAGATTTTCATAACATGTTGGCAAATTGCCCTTAAAAGAGGTTATCCCAATTTATACAACCATTGTCCTGCCCTGCTTTCTAACAGATGAGTGAAATATCATAATGACTAATATCATGGTAGAAACATTGCTTCTACATTGTAGAAACAAGGCTGTAATTTGCCTTTTTTTGTAAGATCATAAATTGTCATTTTTTCCACTTGTAAATATGTTCAAAAATACTGATTTGTCATTTCACTTTAGACTTAAATTACTTTTTAGGCTATATTGAAAAAAGTTTGCTGCTTTAGAAAAAAATGAGAAATCCTGACATTGCGTAAGCTGTCCTCTCAGACCAAATACAGGCTTTATGCTAAGATCTTTTACAAAGGATTAACAGACTTAGAATTTGCAACATTTACAGAGATTAATCAACTTTTTTTTAAATTAAAGTATGGTAATACTAAGAAAAAAGATTGTTCAAAAGATTGTACTTTATTTAGATATAAGCCAGTTGTTGATCTACCACTGTGCTGCAGACGTCCTATAGTTATTAGGGTGATTTCCTCTTGCTAATTGTTTCCCAGAATAACTTTCGCACCACTTTGCTTTAGTTACCCCATCCCATGCCAAGAAAGCATCTATTTAGGAATCTTTGCCTCCACATAACTGGGATATTTTAGGCATGGTACTCTGACTAGCAGCTTAAGTCCTGGCCATGAGTTACTGACACCTGTTGAAAAGTGCCAGTAGTTTTAATTTCTAAAATTTCCAGAATTTTTTACATATGTCAATTGTGAGATCACTTGCTGTATCTCATTTCCTTATTCATTAAGCACGTATTTAGTAGTTGTTATGAAGCAGGCGGTATTCTAAAATCTAAATATTAAGGAGATATTTGTTTGGAATACAGCTATCTTCTATAGTGAAAATTGGGACTTCTTGTGTATGACAGCAACTGTATTTCTAAGAACACATTGCCATATTGGATTTCTACAAAATCCTGTAGACTTTATTTATAGCGCTGTAGAGGCAGCTTAATTTTCAGGCTAACAAACATTAAGGCTTAAAGTAAAAGCATTGCTTTGCAACATAGGCTCTCTTTGATTATGGGAAGCATATTTGGAAATATAAAATACTGCTGAGCAGGATATAAGATACACTTGAGGAGTTAGTGTTTAATTCTGTAGTAGAGTGTTTAATCTGAATTCTTCCTACTTTTCACATTCCTTAGTCACATTTAAGAGAGTTCACAACATTGGGAAGTTGATGAAGCCTGTTTTTGTTTTTTGTTTATTGTTTTCTTTTGAAACAGTTTTCCTAGTGTGAATTAATAATGATCCTCTGGACACATCTGGTTCAGCGATTGAAAATTTCAGGACCCTTTGCCATTAAGTAATAGAAAAATGGAAAGGAGGCAAACCTGACTGAATTACTCTTGCACAACCACCCTCCACCCTTTCAAACTTTTTTGACAGGCATGAAATCTCTTGCCTATAATATGTTTAACTAATATATATTTCCTGTACAACACTGGAAAGAATGGATACAGTTGTTAATTCAAAATACAATAAGCAAAATTCTCATTATAAAATTTACAGATTCTCATTTTAAAATTTACAGTCTCTGCAAAAACTTGAAAATTTAGAGTTAACTTACTCTGGATATTTTTTTTAAGCTAATTCTAAATTTTACATTCCCACTGGCAGTGTATAAGAGGTGAAGCTTCTCTGTATCCTCACCCGCCTTTGATGTTGCCATTATTTTTTATTTTACGTTTTAATAATGTGCAGTAATATCTCGTGGGTCTAAATTTGCATTTTCTTAATGACTGGTGATGTTGAACATCTTTTCTTGTTCTTATTTACCTTTGGTATATCCTTTTCTGTGAAATTTCTCTTCATTTCTTTTGCCCATTTTCCAATTAGATTTTTTAAAGTTTATTTTGAGAGAGAGTGCTTGAGTGCACATGTGCAAGTGGGGGAGGGGCAAAGAGAGGGGGAGAGAATCTCAAGCAGGCTCCAGGGTGTCAGTGCACAGCCTAAGCGGGGCTCCAACTCAGGAAACTCTGAGATCATGACCTGAGCCGAAACCAAGAGTCAGACGCTTAACTGACTGAGCCACCCAGGCACCTCTCTAATTAGATTTTTTTATTTGTGTTTTTAGAATTCTTTATTCTGGATCTAGGTTCCTGTCAGATATGTCATTTTCAGTTTTTTCCCCATTTTGTATCTTTGCATTCTCAGTGAACTCTTTTATATAACAAAATTTCTTAATTTGATAAAGGCCAATTTATTGCCTTTTTTTCCTTTATGGGACATGTTTTTGGTGTCCTGTCCAAAAATTCTTCCCAAGGTTTAGGTACTAAAGGTTTTCCCCTCTGGTTTTTTTCTAAAAATTTTATAGTTTTACATTTAAGTCTGTGATTTATTTTAAATTATTTTTTTTTTTTTAAGCTTACTTATTTTGAGAGGGACAGCAGGGACAGAGAGTCTAGAGAATCCCAAGCAGGCTCTGCATAGCCAGCTTGCAGTCACGTGCAGAGCCCAACGCGGGGGTCAGACCCATGAAACCATGAGATCATGACCTGAGCCAAAATCGAGCATTGGACCTCAGCCAACTGAGCCACCCAGGCACCCCTGAATTACTGTTTATATAATGCATGAGGTTTGGATCAAGATTCATATTTTGTAGATGATATCCAATCACCATTTGCTGAAAAGACTGTCCTTTCCCCTTTGTCAAGCTTCTTCATCTTTGTGAAAAATCAGTTGGAGTTATTTATGTGGATTTATTTCTGGGTTTCTGTCCTGTTTCATTGGTGTGTGTGTGTGTGTGTGTGTGTGTGTGTGTGTGTGTGTGTTTTCTGCCACACAATGTTGACTATTGTAGCTGTTAGGTAAATCTCGAAATTGGTTAGACAAATTCATCCCACTGTATTCTTTTTTAAAAAAGTAGTTTTAGCTATTCTCGTTCCTTTGCCTTTCCAAAGAAATGTTACAAAAATCTTGTCAATGGCTATAAAAAAAAAAAAAAACCTCAAAAGGATTTCAATAGGCATGATGTTAAAGTTTCTTTTGAAACTAAACATACAGGGGCACCTGGGTGGCTCAGTTCAGCATCCCACTCTTGATTTCAGCTCAGGTCATTGATCTCATAGTTCCGGGGATCAAGCCCCACATTGGGCTCTGTGCTGACATCCTGGAGCCTGCTTGGGATTCTCTCTCTCCTTCTCTCTCTGCCCGTGTCCCGCTTGCATGCACATGCATGTGCTCTCTCAAAATAAACATGAAAAAAATAAATAAACATACACTTGTCGTGCTACCCAGCAATCATACTTCAGGACTTTTGCCCCAGAGAAATGAAAACTCTGTTCACTAAAAGTCTATATACACAGGTGTTTATAGCAGCTTTATTTGAAACAGCCTCAAACTGGAAACAACCAAATGTCCTTCGATAGGTGATTGACAAAGCAAATAGTGGTGTACCTCTCTATCCCATGGAATGCTACTCAGTGATCAAAAGGAACATACTATTGATAACTTGCAACAACTTGGGTGGATCTCAAAAAGAGTGTTAGACTGCTGAATCCAAAAAGTCACATACTATATGATTCTACTTATATGACCTTCTCAAAATGACCAAGTTAGAGATGAAGAAGAGTGGTGGTTGCTCGGACTTAGGAATGGTAGAGAGGAAGGAATGGGGGTGACAATTAAAAAGGATAGAGAGGAAGAGCTTTGTGTTGATGAACTAGTTTTGTATCTTATTCACTTGCAGTGGTGGTTACACAAATCTGCACATGTGATAAAATGGCATAGAACTATACATACACTTGCACCAATGTCAGTGTCCTGGTTTTGATACTGTATGTGAGATGTCACCATTGGGGGAAACTGGTTAAAGGGTAAGTGGGACCTCTCTACTATTTCTGGGACTCCTGTGAACCTATAATTATTTCAAGAGAAAAACTGTTGTAAAAATGTTTATGTACTTTTCATGTGCTATGGGTGTGCTTGAGTTTATTTCTGTAAAAACATGACTTGTATATCTTATTGTAGTCGTAGACATTTTAAAAAAAGAAATTCATCTGGCGAAATAGATTTTTTAAATCTTCTATGTAAGGGTAAATAAATAAAGGAAATATCAACACAGGAAATGAAGGAAACATACACAGTTAATGTACTCTATAAACTGGATTTTTTAGGGTGCCTTTTTTTTCCTTCTGTATCAACACATAGCTTGCTAAAAGAAAAATGTGCACTTGTATTTCCACTAAGACTATTTCAGTCATAAGATAAATGTTAACGCTGTATCATTGTCCTGATACAATGTCCTGTTAGTGTTTAAATTATAATTGGACAAGTGCTTTTCAAGTTCTTGAGTTGGAAAAACTATATATATAATGCTTTTTTAAGCCTCAACTTTTCTAAACTACTCACCTGTAAAGGTGGACCAACCCACCTACTTTTATCTGGTACAATATGAAATACTTGTTAGCACAGTACTTGTCATGAGGTAGCAATTATCCTATAAAGCATCTAGCTGAGAATCCATTGTTAATGGGGTTCTAAAAATGGAAATTTACACACTGTTTAATATCTGTTCCTGAGTATTCTTAGACATACTTTTCTTGCAATAAAGATTTTTTTTTTTTTTTTGGCCAGAGGCAGACTCTTTTCCACAGTCAGTGATCAGGGTAGGAATGGAATGAACACTTGATGGAACTTCAAAATGGAAAAGAGTTTTCTGGTGACAATTTTTACTTTAAAAAAAAATGGCCCTTTTATTTTGGGTATGAAAATGATTTGACTCTTTTGTCCTTTTTCTCTTCAGCTGCTATTTTGGGGTCTTTTTCTTGCCCTCTCAAAACTAACACAGTAGATTGTTTTCATAAATGCATACTGTACTTTCTTCTACCTTTCATGATTCCATATTAAAAAGAACAGGAAACTTTTATATTCATATTTCTTCTATGTCTTGATAAATGTTTGTTTTCATATGGTAGTTATATTAACTTTTTTTCCCTTTCAGATTTCCTCCTGTTTCATAATCAGCCGGAACAATGTTCTACGCACATTTTGTCCTCAGTAAGAGAGGGCCTCTGGCCAAAATTTGGCTAGCGGCCCATTGGGATAAGAAGCTAACCAAAGCCCATGTGTTTGAGTGTAATTTAGAGAGCAGTGTGGAGAGTATCATCTCACCAAAGGTATGTTTGTTGTTGATATTTTTATTCACTTTGTCGATTGTTTATTGATATGTGAAACAATTCTGTAAAACAGCTTTTTAGGTTTACGTCTTCTTTGGAGGCAAAGAAAAATTTCTAGATTACCCAGAGTTCCAGTTTGGTATGCTATTCCCTTTAAAAATTCTGTAAGTGCACAGATCTTTTCATTTGCCTGTTTTCATGGTAGATCAGTGTGAGATCAGGCACTACCCAAATATATTTCTAGATGTTTTTGTACTTAAACATATGTATAGGTGTTTCTAATTTGGGAATTTATAAAATATTCAAAATAAGGACCCTTTAATTAGAAACTGTTGTAGGGATCAGATCTAATTATCGTAGCCATCTCGTAAATAGTATCCATAACTCTTGTACCTCCTCAGCTCCACAGGCCTACTTGCTGTTTCTTAAAGATATCGAGCTTTTTCCCTGTCTCAGAACTTTTATGCTTGCTGTGCTCTTCTCCTAAATATTTAATTATTGTGTGTCTCCCACTAGCATGGAAGCCTCATGAATGTCCTTACCTTATCTGCCTTGTTTACAGCTCTGTTCCTAGAGGAGCTTTTATTAACATCCTGTGAAACTGTTCTGAGACAGTGGTTTTTACCCTTGGATTTCACAAACAGTGTAACTAGAAATAATCCATGTTTTTTTGTGTTGCCAAGAAAGGACCTTTACAACATACACAATTACATGTATTAACATCATTAACACTTTGTTGAGAAACAGATAACGTTGACTTCAAAATGTATAAGGGCTAATCTCAAAGGAAAAGTCCTTAAATATGATACAACACACACACACACACACACACACACACACACACACACACACAAACACGTTACGTCCGTGTTTTAAAGGTCCTTTTGTGGACCTTGTATTAACCCATATGCGCTCTAGTTGTCCTGTCGAGAAAATAGTCCAGATACAACTGTCTGGACCGCATTGAGAGCTACTCTTAGAATTGGCAGTTTGGATGATGCTGGCTGCCATGATGTGTTAAATAAATAAGGGTAGTTCTTTATTGCTGAAGAAGCAAGGGGATCTGAGATGAATAAAGCTGGGATCTAGAAAAGACTTGTTGAGAAAAGTCGTGTGGGAGAGGATATGTTTTAGGAGAGAAAAGTGAAAGTTTATATGTGTAATGAGAGCTAAATTACAGAGTTTCCACTTGTCTACAGAATTTTGGCTGGTTTTAGAGTTAAATTTGGTGGCATTTATTGGTTTTAAGGAAATTTCTATCATATTATTTCTAAGATGTAAAGTGAAAAATTATAAAATGAAAAGTTTACTAACAGGGGAATAGGTGACCTCTAGTCCTACCACCTAGAGAAAGTTTTAGTATTTTGGTATGCATTTAAAATGTGTGCATGTATTTTACACATAAGCATGTATACACAAACTGCATTATATGTTTTATAACAAGACTACATTCAGGAAAAGCTCTGTTCATAACTTTACCATCATTTTTCATGGTTGCATTGTATAGTGTCATGGTCTCTTATCCACAGAATTTAAATACAAAACATAGAAACAGGTCATTTGTGTATTCATATGTTCACTGTAGAACTACTAATGTAAATGATTATTGGAAACAGCTCGAATTAGATGATCCTGGGAATGTCTTAATATATGTCATATGCACTGTATTACCTTAATAATAAAAAATCTCTTAATTCTAAAACACTTTTGGCCCCAAGGATTTAACATAAAAGATTATAGACCTGTAATTCATTGTTTCGATTATACATGATTTATCTTACCAGTGTCTTTTTTAGATAATCTATAATTTTTCCTAATGTTTTGAATTTTAATTCCACTGGTCCTGTACTGCGCAACCATTAAAATTACAAAGATTTTTCTACTTGGTAGGACTACAGGTTTATTTTCCTCTTTTTAAAAAATAACCATTGAATAAACATTGCTTGCAAAATCTTTTGGTTACATCTGTGGGCTTTTTGTTGTTGTTGTTGTTGTTCATTTTTGAGAAAACACGAACCTGGAAGGGGCAGAGAGAGAGAGGGAGACACAGAATCTGAAGCCGGCTCCAGGCTCTGAGCTGTTAGCACAGAGCCAGACAAGGTACTTGAACTCACAAACCATGAGATCATAACCTGAGCCGAAGTTGGATGCTTAACCGACTGAGCCACCCAGATGCCCGCCTCTCTTTTTTTGACTCAAGATTGTTTACTATGTGAGGTTAGGATACATCAAAACCAGTCTTGCATTTTCATTGATCTTTTGTTCCCATCTGTAAATTTTTCCTTAGTGTTGATGTTTAGGAAGATAAATGATGGGCCAGGCGGTATATTTCTGATATGCATTAATAGTTTGCTCTGTGGGGAGATAGTACCAGTTTGCACTGCTGGTCTAATTGAGAATATGAGGTTTTCTACTTTTTATAGGTATGCTTACTGAGGGAAGTGAATGGAAAAAGGAGAAGTTGAGCTCTTTTCTTGAAATTGATATGTGTGACTAATCTTTAACACCCATAAGCAAATATTGAGGGTGATTTGGCTTAAAAGGATAACATTTTTTCATAGTATGTGCAGAGTACTTTGTACACCTTTAGAGACACTACAAAAGAATACAAGATAATCTGATATGTGAAGGTATGTAGCAGTTGCCACAAAGTAAAGCATACAGTTCAAGAATAATGTAAAAAACTGTGGAGGGTGTGAGAAAGAACAACTTACTTTAAAAACCATTTCTAAGTGGGTTTTTTTCAATGTTTATTTTGAGAGAGCATGTGTGAGTAGGGGAGGGGCAGAGCAAAGGAGAGAGAATTCCAGGCAGGCTCAGCCCTGTCGGCCCAGAGCCTGATGTGGGCCTCTGACTCATGAACCTCAGGAACCAAACTGAGATCATGACCCGAGTCAAAATCAGGAGTTGGATGCTCAACCGATTGAGCCACTTAGGCACCCGTCTAAGTGGGTTTTTATGATTGGTCTTGTTTTATTTTGATAGAATATATATTTCCACAGGTGTACTAACTCAAAAATGTCTGTTGTTTGCTCTTGTGCAGTTCTTGTGAGGGATTTTAGAACAAGCGTCAGACATACAGCTCAGTTGTAACCGTGTGGCTTCTGCCCCCTCACGACACTCCTCTGTTTGAACAGCCACTGGTAGCCTCTGTAGAGCTTTCCCTGGGTACATAACCTGTGTTCCATATTACACCTATACTCTTAACATGGGCTAGCTCAACAGCAAAAAGGGCCATACTTCATATTACCTACTTCTTTGCTAAACTCTGAACCAAACTCATCCAGAAAGAAATCTTTTGCCCAAACACCACCTTTTTAAAAAGTTTCCAGTTCTTTACAAGATAATGGCATGCAGTGGGTTTTAATTTTAAAATTAAAGGTAAAGGTGCGGTCAATATTAAATTTTCTAAGACCACATCATAAAAGTAGATTCTTTCTTTCCATTAGGAACAGTGTTTTAATTGGGTCTTTTCATATCAAGGATGATAAGTCCTGGATTTGATTACAAATTTTTAATTTTAGATATACTAAGAATAGCAGTAACTTTCGTAATTTATGTTGTAAGTCATGTGAAATTGCCATAAAGACAGAGCCTGAGAGTCCTTGTAAATGGAATCTTAGGCTGCTATAGACAGTACATATATAACTGAGAAATACAGTGTTTCATTTTATAAGTAACATTTTATAAGTAACATAAGTAACATACTAATTATATTTGAAGCAAATGATTAACAGCTTTCTTTGCTACCTTAGAATTTGAGATCTATGGTATGATTTGGAAAATAATCTGGGAAAGTTTGAGTTCCTGTTGTCTTGTTCTCAAAAACTTTTCCATATTCTAGCTAGAGGAATTGTGAATCATGCTGTTTAGTTGGGTGTTTACTGCGCTTTCTTTTCCCAACTACTGCATCTCATCCCACACAAGCATTGATTGAGATCTACCTTAAAAGGAAAAAAAAAAAAAAAAAAACAGGCTGAAGAGTGTATTTTCTTGTAAACAAAAAAAAAGATGGGTTACCATTACCTTTCAACTGTTATTATGCCTTCCAGTCAACTGATAAACTCAGTGAAAAAGGTCTTAAACAGTGAGGAAATTAACAGTCACTTAATTAGAAGTTTAGAGATAGGAAGATTCAGGTTTAGTTGAGTTCATTCAATGATGTCATTCATCTAAGGACTCACCAGTCTCCTGTTGGCTTCTTGTTCTTGTACTTACAGCCTCATGACTACAAGTAGCTCCAAACCCCACTGCTCACAACACAGGAGGGAAAAAAGAGGGAGGCATTCTTTTTCTTATTGGGAAAATCTCTCAGAAGCTGACATACTTTATACTTTTTCTTGTTGGTTAAACTGGGTTATGTGCCCACTCAAAAAGCATTAGCAAAGAGGAAAGAGACAGTTCTTCAAGGCTGAGAACATTCACTCCCCAGACAAAATAGAGTTCAGCTAGCTAGCAAGGAGCAATGGCTCTGGATTGGCAAACAAAAGCACCACACATTCCTTAATGTGCTTATGATGGCAGTCTGTGGGATGCCTTGGTACCTGCTGCATAGCTACCTTTGTGTCTGTGTTCACTCATGAATTGCTGCTAGTCTAGTCCTGGTCAATACAGATACTCGAAATTTACAGATAAAGGCACAAGTAAAATAATTATAGGTGATTTATAAGGTAACTTCAAATAAATGATTAAAAGTATGAAGAGAGAAAGTGAAAACTGCCCATCAATTGCACAGAATACAAGCTTTGAAGTATGATTACCTCTAAAACCAAAAAAATTAACTTTGTAAATTAGATCAATATTAATGTCTTACTCCTAGGTGAAGATGGCGCTCCGAACATCAGGACATCTCTTACTGGGAGTAGTTCGAATCTATCACAGAAAAGCCAAATATCTCCTTGCAGACTGTAATGAAGCATTCATTAAGATAAAGATGGCTTTTCGGCCAGGTATTGTTGACTTTTTTTTTTTTTTTTTTTAACCTTGGATTTTCTCATGCAGTATGAAAAATTGCAAAACCTATATTCTAGTTCCACTTGTTTTGTTCTAATATTAATACAGGGGAACCTTTCAAAAATAGGGCCAGGCTTGGAGAGGCAGTGGTTCAAGGGAAGAAACCCACTTCAGTCATACATATGGAATTATGGCAGTCACCCCTTTTTAAATGCCTTTTCATTATCTTACATAGAACTGAGAGTTGAAACGTTGAAAGCTGATTGTTACATGAATTTTTTAAATGTAACTTAAGAAAATCTTAGGATTTAAAATTTTTTTCCCAAATAATTTTAGCATATTCTTTTTTTTTTTTAATTTTTTTTTTTTTTCAGCGTTTATTTATTTTTGGGACAGAGAGAGACAGAGCATGAACGGGGGAGGGGCAGAGAGAGAGGGAGACACAGAATCGGAAACAGGCTCCAGGCTCTGAGCCATCAGCCCAGAGCCTGACGCGGGGCTCGAACCCACGGACCACGAGATCGTGACCTGGCTGAAGTCGGACGCTTAACCGACTGCGCCACCCAGGCGCCCCTAGCATATTCTTAAATTTCACTTTTAACTTGAGACTTTTATTAAACATTCTTTATAGTGTTTTGTTGTTTTAGGTAGTGATTGGCTCTAAAACTGGATTCTAGCAACCAAATTTGCATCTGCATAGATAATAATTATGATATTTATCTGAATTCATATGTCATTTTATAATTTTTAAAACAATGATGGAATTTTATTCTAATTAAAATAATGAAGAGATGCCTTATATGGTAGTTTTTACCGAAGTTATGTTTTACTACTTCAATTTATTTTAACATATGAACAGTGAAATTTTTGAGATCTAAGATTTTATATAAAAGCAAAATGTTTAGGTAGAGGCTATGGTTCTTGAATGATTTCTAACATGTAGATAATTGCATTTTGCTTAAGTAACCATGCTTTTTTATTTTTTCTTATTTAAAGCAATGCGTTTTTAGCATACACTGAAGAATATAAGGAAAACCAAAATAATGTAATCCCACTTACCCTAAAATAACCAACTCCTCTTGATATTTAGGGTGTTCCTTTCCAGTCATTCCCCTTCTTCATAAATGTCATGTTTATGAAGAAAACTGTTATTAATATTTATTTGTCATGTCCTTTTCAAGACTTACCACCTTAATGCATTAATAGTGCTTTGACTTTTTTTGGAATGCAAGTAATTTGGCTTATGAGTATAGAAAAACAAAAGTACTTGAGCTTTGGTTGTACTTTGCATACATTATCAATCTTTCAGGACTATAACCTTAGGAGATTATACTGACTTTACCTTCCTCTCATCCCTAGATAACCTGTGATATAACCAGGCCTTCAAGCTTACCATTTCCTTTCCAGGTGTTGTTGACCTACCTGAAGAAAATCGAGAAGCTGCTTACAATGCTATTACCTTACCTGAAGAATTTCATGACTTTGATCAGCCACTGCCTGACTTAGAGTATGTCTCTCCCTCTTTTAATTGTTGACTTGGTCTACAAATAACATTATTGGTTTCCAAATGTATAGTTTTCCATGGAATGTTATTTTTTTAACATTTATTTTCAAGAGACAGACACACACAGTGCAAGGGGGGAGGTGCAGAGAAAGGGGGTTACAGAATCGGAAGCAGGCTCCAGGCTCTGAGCTGTCAGTGCAGAGCCCAACGCGGGGCTTGAACCCACCAACACTGAGATCATGACCTGAGCTGAAGTTGGACGCTCAACCGACTGAGCCACCCAGGCGCCCCTTCCTTGGAATGTTTTGACACCAAATTAACATGAGGCTCAAATGTATAAGCTTTCAATTAGAATAATGTATAAATATGAAACATATAACCTAGAATTGTTTCTTCTGTAAGAAAACTGTACAGATGTCAACTTTAACAAAGCTAAGATAGGAGAATTCACATGTGCTTAGGCCAAAGCTTGTGTAAACAGTTTCCCAGGTTTGTGCTTTACATAAGGATATTAGTAAACATGAACTATTGGTTCATGATTTTTCTCTGGAGGTATATATTAAAGTCATCTATAGTTATCCTTTTTGCCAAGCTAACTTAAAGAGCAAGAAAGGGTCATTGTTACAACATCCAATTGAGAAAGTTGTACAGAGATGACCATTCTAGCATAATATTGTAGTATATTTCTCTTTTCTCAAGTCCTCAAAATCCAGCTGTTACCATGACAGGGAATGTGCCTATAACTTTCCATGTGATTTAGTAGCACAAGTGACAACCAGAAAACTCTTACACTACGCCCCATTTTTTTTTTTTTTTTGACAAATTTTTCTGCTTTGTAAAATGATCTATGACTCCTAATTCTGATTTATTTTTGTGTGTGTGTGAAATAATGCTAGGTGCTATCTAGCTCCTTTCCTGTTTTCTTTTTCCTCTTAAATTTCCATTTTTAAAAAATTTTTATCATGGAAATTTAACAGCCAAAAATTAGATTAGTATAATGAACCCCATGCACTGTTGTTTAATTTGAATATGTTGCCAGTTTTATTTCATATGTATTTCCCCAATTCAACCTCCAACGCACACTGGATTATTTTAAAGAATATAGATCTTCCTTTCTCTGTAAATACTTCAGTATGTATCTCTTTTGAGGTAAGGAATTTTCTTTTTTTTTTTTTTTATTTTTTTAACATTTAATTTTGAGAGAGAGAGAGAGTGAGCACAAATTGGGAAGAGGCAGAGAGGGAGGGAAACACAGAATCTGAAGCAGGCTCCAGGCTCTGAGCTGTCAGCACAGAGCCTGACATGGGGCTCGAACCCACGAACCGTGAGATCATGACCTGAGCCGAAGTCGGACACTTAACCGACTGAGCTACCCCGGCGCCCCAGGAATTTTCTAAATATATCCATAACAACATCCCATCTTAAAAATACAATATTTCTTTAATGTGATATCCAGTCAGCATTCAAATGTCCCCCGTTGACACATAGGCCTTTTTCCCCCCAGTTTAAGTTAGGGTCTGTACACATTCTGTAAGCTGCATTTGGTTGGTATGTTTTAGAAGTCTCTTGTGTTTTTATTGGCATTTGCTAAAAAAAAAAAAAAAAAAAAAAAAACAACCACAGATGTTTTGTTTTGAAGCATTTACATTCTGAATTTTCCTGATATTCTACATTGTTTAATGTTACATGTTTTTTATTTAATATTTTTTAAATAATAGAGATTATTTGTTAGAAGAAGAAAGTCTCAGAAAAGCTGGGTAGCTTCAGTGTTCGTAACACCTGTAAGTTTCACAACCCTGATGAAAACTCATGCCTGTCTAGACCATGCACTTCTGTTTTTCCTCTGTATACTCTATTACCTTATGTAGTGATTTCAGCATATTCTATTTTGCCTGCCGGTCACTTCTGATTTTTAAATAAGCATACGAAATAAATTCCAAATCACTGTTAAAATTCTTAAATTGTAGGGGTGCCTGGGTGGCTCAGTCAGTTAAGCATCCCAACTTTAGCTCAGGTTGGGATCTCACAGTTCACGATCTCACAGTTGATGGATTCGAGCCCCGCATCGGGCTCTGTGCTGACAGCTCAGAGCCTGGAGCCTGCTTCGGATTCTGTGTCTCCCTCTCTCTCTGCCCCTCCCCCACTCATGCTCTGTCTCTCTCCATCTCTCAAAAATGAATAAACGTTAAAAAAAAAACTAAAAAAGATTCTTTAATTGTATTTAGTATTCTATATTAAGACTTATAAACCATGATAACTTGTGTGCATGTTTTTTCCTTATAGAGAGAATTGGGATTTTATATATATATCTATAGATATAGATATAGATACACACACATATGTATGTATGTATACGCGTTACAGTAAGACTTGAGACTAAAATGTATTTGAAATTCTTTTAAAGTGACATAGATGTGGCCCAGCAGTTCAGCCTGAACCAGAGTAGAGTGGAAGAAATAACCATGAGAGAAGAAGTTGGGAACATCAGTATTCTACAAGAAAATGATTTTGGTAATAGAGAAACAGATCACTAGACACTAGCTAATGTTAGAATTATGTTGTTGCACTACTAGCAATTTGAAAAAGAAAACCCAGACATATGTTACATTTATGATGACAGAAAAAATTTTATCTCCTGTATTTTCATCAAAAAAAGAATTTGCCTTCCTACCAGTATATGAACCGTCATTTCCATTTATGCACCAAACTTGATTTCGTCTACTCCTGCCCCCATACACAGTGATAGAACCTATGTATGGATCTGTGTGAAAAGTTTGAATATTGAAGTAATACATTTAAACTAATCACTTTGGAACAATTTCATTATGTACCTACTATTCTTTTTGAATAGTGTTTAAAACAAGTTAGCGGAAGTATTTTCTTGATGAAAACACATTGTAACAAAATCTGAGTATTTATGCGACCTAACCTACATACATAGTTAAATTTACCTGATATATTTAAGATGATGTAAATATGGATCCTACTTTTGATTTGCTAGTCATGCCCCAGAATCAGTTTATGAAATATAAATGCTAAAGGTTTAAAGTTTAAACTAGATGTTTTAATACTCAAGACTTCCATAAGTAGATGTGGCATCACAATTATCATAAATTGTTAGGTGCTTTTATAACAGTGATGTTTGTAACTTTGTTTACCTTATCACTAAAATTTGTTCAGGCGACTTTGGAATGGATGATCGTGAGATAATGAGAGAAGGCAGCGCTTTTGAGGATGACGACATGTTAGTGAGCACTAGCGCCTCTAACCTCCTGTTAGAGCCTGAACAGAGCACCAGCAATCTGAATGAGAAAATTAACCATTTAGAATATGAAGACCAATATAAGGATGACAATTTTGGAGAAGGAAATGATGGTGGTATATTAGGTAGGTCACAACAAGGTGGTTATTTTAACGTTTCCTTGTTCAGTTGTGGTGTTTTAGAGCAGTCACTAATTTTATGCGTTAAGCAGCTCTTTGGGTACAGATGTGTGAATTGTGACCATTTGATTTCATTGAAGTTCTCTGAAACTAGCCTAAAAATATGATGTACCTGATTTTCTTAAAGGTGCTTGTCTCAGAGTGTTAAGGTTTACTAGTTCTTAAAACTTCTCTATTTGTGTTTGATATCTATATTAAGTAAATATGTTTTAAATAGAGATATGAACCAGAAAATCTAAATTAAGAATGAGAAATTTTTTTGTATATGGTTTTATACTTTCATATGCTACCTTGAAGAGAAACAGATGGAAGTTGAAGTTTTTTAATTTGGTTGATTTTCATATAATTGTATTTCCTAGTGATTAGCTATTCTTTTAGCATTTCTTTTTCAAGTTATAACTAAATTTCATTCCCTATTTCAGATGACAAACTTATAAGTAATAATGATGGTGGTATCTTTGACGATCCCCCTGCCCTGTCTGAGGCAGGTGTGATGTTGCCAGAACAGCCTGCACATGATGATATGGATGAGGATGATAACGTATCAAGTAAGCATTTCCTGTTCAGTGACCTGGACATGATTATATGGTAGCTAGAAAGGTATTTAATGTAGACGACCATAAACTAAAAGTTCCAGCTTTTAATGAATTGTAAATCTTCTTAAAAACAGTGCTTAGTTCTTATTCTCTTTCATGTTTAACTCTGTCCCTCCCCTTTTGTGGCCAGTAGGGTTCACGTCTGGAGCAACTCCTTCATAACTAGAAAAGTGTTGGTTATTGGTACCAGTGGGTTTATTTCAGTTTCTCAAGGGGATTTTGTCCTGCCATTTGTAGGAGATGTATTACATACCCAAGGCTTTTGTGACCAAATTTCTGTTTTTATAGTGGGTGGGCCTGATAGTCCTGATTCGGTGGATCCTGTTGAACCAATGCCAACTATGACTGATCAGACAACACTTGTTCCAAATGAGGAAGAAGCCTTTGCTTTGGAACCTATTGATATCACTGGTAAGCAAACAGACTTTTTCGACATATAAAATTTAGAATATAAGGTCCTAGTTCTGGCTGCTCTTCTCTAATCTGCTACTCTTGTTTTAGATAACTAAGCTTCTTTCTTTTTGTCAGGTATCTATTATAGAATCTTCAGTTATAATCCAGATATCTTACAGAATATCTGTACAGGTCGCTCTGAAATACAGAGAACACGTTTTTTGCTAACGTGTATCTTAGTCTTTGGGGGTTCCCAAAAAAGATCACAGGTAACAATTAGAAAACATTACAAGGCATTTTACAAGATTGATTACCTTCCAAAGTTCTATATTCTGTAGAGTTGGGCTACAATCTGGGAAAAGCTAAGCATATTCTTTTTTTATTTTTATTTTTTTAACTGGAAATGTGATTCTAAAATAAGCACTTTTAGTGCTTATTAAGAAACAAAGCCAAACATACTGGGGTGCTGTTTCTCAATAAAAGGGGCAATTTAAGATAGGTAAATTAGATGTGAAAGTAAAATTTCTAGATGGTTTATGGGTACTTTGGGGTGAATACTTGAAATTAGTTACACTATAATTCAAGATACAGCTATCACTTTTAAATAGAACAAGATAAACTTTTTTTCTACCTAAAACTAGAATTTGATCACCAAAAATTGCCTTGGGCTTCTGGTATATAAAGAGTGCTTGGTAGACATCTATTCATCTATTTAGAAACTGAAAATAGAACAAAGAACAAGTCTTTATCCCATGGAACTTAAGTACTAATTAGGGGAGCATGAGTAAGTACAATATGTACTGTATTAGTGACCGATTTTGTAGAGAGCTATAAATAAGGCAAAATAGGTACACCGCACAGGTTAAAATAGGATAATCAGAGGGCGCCTGAGTGGTTCGGTTGAGCATCCAACTTCGGCTCAGGTTGTAATCTTGCAGTTTGTGAGTTTGAGCCCCACATCAGGCTCGTTACCGTCAGCCTGTCAGCACAGAACCCACTTGGGATCCTCTGTCCCCCTCACTCTGCCTCTCCCCCCTGACTTGCACTCTCTAAAAAAATAGTAAAAAAATAATAATAATAATCAGGATTTGCAGTCTGTTTTAAGAACTTCAACTTTCAGAGACGGGAACTCAGTAGCTGGAGAATAAGTGTTGTACAGGGGCTGTCACTGTATAACATCTTTTTGAATCTTGAATTCTGAACTCCCTGAATGTTTTATACATAAAAATCAGTGGAGGTATAACATTTCTGACAGGATGTGATGTTGAGGAATTTGTAGCCTAAGAAATTGAGAGAATGCTGCCTACTTTGCTGAGTTTTTGGTAAGGATTACGAGTGAGTGTACAGGCAGGATGGAGAGTAGAGCTCCAGGTCCATCTGGGTGTGGGCTTTTGTTTTACTTCCTCAGTCTGCTTGTACAAGTGCCATATGTGAATTGTAACTTCTCCACTAAAAATCATAATAATTGCAACCATTTACAGAAGACTAAGTATTTTACAACTCCTATAAGTGGTGGCATTATTTCAAGTGAGAAAATAAAGGGATAAGCAAGATGAAGTTAACTTTTCTAAGTGGTCACTTGGGTAATAATAAATTACAAAACCCAGTTCTTGAGCCCAGATCTGAATCAAGTATGATAGGTTCCTTTTTACACTGTAAACCTACATGGGAAAAATATATTGACACTTGAATTATTTTACTCATTTTGTGCCTAAAGTCTATAAATATTCATTCAGCAAATTTTTATCAAGCACCTATTGTGTATGCCAGTCTCTATTCTACGTGGTACTGCAGAAACATCAGTTAAAACGGATTCTGCCCTCTTGATGTTTTTCTGCCAGGTGTATAGAAAAGCAGGGATACAATGAGACCAACTCTGGTGGCTCTTTATTTCATGATGGCCTCACAAGAAAATGACCTTATTTTCTTCTATCATTCCAGTCAAAGAAACAAAAGCCAAGAGGAAGAGGAAGCTGATTGTTGATAGTGTCAAAGAGTTGGATAGTAAGACCATTAGAGCCCAGCTCAGTGATTATTCTGATATTGTTACTACTTTGGATCTGGCACCACCCACCAAGAAATTGATGATGTGGAAAGAAACAGGGGGAGTGGAAAAACTCTTCTCCTTACCTGCTCAGCCTTTATGGAATAACAGACTACTGAAGGTAATAGAGTTTGCAGAATTTTTTTAAGTTAATTTTTAAAACTTTTGAATCATTTTTGATCAACTATTTTCAACTATATGGCACTTTTTTTTACTTAAATCACAATATACTGAACATAACCTTTCTGAAAGATTGTGTTGACACCTGCATTTCTAAAAGATGCAGAAGGAATTTTTTCTGTATGAAAAAGCTGCTGTGGTTTTTAATAATTCTCTCTCCTCAACCTCTCTCTGATAAATTACTAATTCTATTACCTTAGCATACACTGTACTTCAAGTCTACAATCCTTAGATACCGCTTTCAAGCCAAACCATGGCGTGGTTCTCCTTTTCCTGGAATAAAGAATTCTCTGATGGGGCTCCTGGGTGGCTCAGTCCACTGAGCGTCCAACACTTGGTTTCCACTCTGGTCACAATTTCATGGTTTGTGGGTTTGAGGCCTGCTTGGGATTCTCTCTCTTTGCCCTTCCCCTGCTTGTGCACTTGCTCACTCTCAAAACAAAACAAAACTATCTGGCTTTGAATTTATTTAATGAGAATTACTTTCATCTCTAGGCTCTTTTCTACTCATTTTAGGTTCCATACTATTCCAAAACAAGGTCCAAAAGTGGAGAATGCTGAGTGAAGCAGTACTATTAGACTGTTGTTCTAAAGTTGAAATATGCATAGAATTGATTTTACGATAGATGTTACTAAAAAGTATTTCAGAGCAGCAATGCTATTGTAAAATTTATTTATTGGAATCTGAGTGATGGAATTAGTTGGAAGAAAGTCTTTAAGGTATTTCTACTCTTTGACTTAGTGATCTCATTATTAGGAAAATTCCTAAGGAAGTAATTCAAAATATGGAAAAAAGCCGTTTCTGTGAGTATGGTCCATTACAGTGTTTGCAATAGAGCAACAACAAAATAGCAAAAAAATGGTTCAAATGTGGTATGTACACATGTGCATATATATCTCCACTCTGTGGAATATTAAATAGTTATTAAAAGTGATAGTATTATATGGAAATCTTATTAACTAAGTGAAAAAAAAAACAGTATGTAAAACCACTTGGTATGTTTCCAGTTAGAGTAAGTATATGAATATGAAAATAAACTGCAGGCAAACAAATTTAAAATTTTAGTGTTCTCTCCAGGTTACAGGATAGTGGATAATTTTTCTTTATTGATTTTTCTGAAATTGCTGTACTTAATAATTTGTTAACCTGTATTTAAAAATTAAGACGGAATGAAGTGTGGATTTAACATGAAGTAGAAATCATACAACTATATTAAAATGTACTTAATGGAAAATAGAAATGTCAGTGGTGGATTTTAATTTGATTTTTATTTTATAATTGAGATTTTTTTCTTTCCCTAGCTCTTTACACGCTGTCTTACACCACTAGTACCAGAAGATCTTAGAAAAAGGAGGAAAGGAGGAGAGGCTGATAATTTGGATGAATTCCTCAAAGAATTTGAAAATCCGGAGGTTCCCAGAGAGGACCAGCAGCAGCAGCACCAGCAGCGTGATGTTATCGGTATGTTCTGTTAGAATAGTTCCTTGATGACTTACCTGTATATTGGCAGAGTAGAAGAAATCAGGAACAAAGGGGTATACTCAAATTTTTGGACCTGGAAATACATTCCTTACTATAGCATTCGATTTCTTTGTTAAATATAAGCTTTCTGTTTTTGGAAAGGTTTAAAGTAGGACTGGCTGAGTAATCTTCTGCTAAAAGGATTATCCTGCATTGGGTTGGAGGTGGTGAAACTTGTCCTTTTAAGGCCCTTTTCCACCTTTAAATGTATTGACAACTTGAGTAATATTTGTCGGGGGGAGAGGTGGTAAAAATTTATTTGGCCTTCTTCATTAGAGAAAAAGTACTCTTAATATATTAATGTTAAAAGTAAATTCTCTAAAATATTATTAAAGACTCTATGATCCACATCTCCTCTTCATATGACCAATTGCAGATGAGCCCATTTTGGAAGAACCAAGCCGCCTCCAGGAGTCCGTGATGGAGACCAGCAGGACAAACTTGGATGACTCAGCCATGCCCCCACCACCTCCCCAGGGAGTGAAGCGAAAAGCAGGACAAATTGACCCAGAGCCTGTGATCCCTGTAAGTAAGCATATCAGTCATTAAGAATTTTAGATCCCTAGTAATAAGGTTATCTAAGGAGCTCTTATGAAGTATTAATGGCAGGGAATGGGTCTAGAGAGAAGGAATGACAACCGAAGATGTGAACACAGTGTGCCCTAAGTGGGAGAAGATATCTGGGAGTTTGAGCCTTTCTGACTCTTCTTGGATAGTTTTGTTTCAGAGGGGCCTAACATGACCGTCCTTGGTTAATGTGAAATCCTTGATTCTGAACTTGGGTCCAGTTTATTATTTATTTTTCTTTCTCAGACAATAGTCCAGGTGAATCTGACAGTTCTAGATTAAAGATGAAAATCATTATATAGAACCTGTTAAATTCTTTAAGTATCAAATATGTCATGAGTAAAGTGAACACAGGTTGTCACTTTTGTAATTAACACCTAGTTCCAGGTGTCTGACCAGTTTTTTAATAGGTTTTCTTCTCCTTGTCAGCAAGATTGAACAGTTTTTTCCAGTTTGACAGATACAAATGACATACGTATTACTTTACAGTATACAACATAATGATTTGATATTGTGGAATCATTTCCCAACACACATACATATATATATTGTTTTACATGATTTTTTTTTCTTGTCCTGAGAACTTGTAAGATCACCATACTGTGTATTAGATCTCCAGAACTTACAGCTGTTAGTTTATACTGTTGGACCATCTTCTTAACCTCTAGTAACTACTGTTGTACTCTTTTATGAATTAACCTTTTTTTATTCTACCTGTGAGAGTATACAGTATCTGTCTTTCTCTGACTTACTTCAAGTAGCATAATGCCTTTATAGTCCATGCATGTTGTTACAAAAGGCAGGATTTTCTTTCTCGTGGTAAATATTCCATAGTATATGTATCATATCTTTATCCATTAATGGACACGTTGTTTTCATGTCTTGGCTGTTATAAATAATGCTGCAGTGAACATGAGGGTGCAGGTAACTGTTGAAGGTGGTGATTTCATTTCTGTTGGATACCCAGAAGTGGAAGTGCTGTTCTAATCTTTTAAGGAACCTTCATACAGTTTTCCATAGTGGCTGTACCAACAGTGCACAAGGGTTTCTCTTTTGATGCTAGTCATTCTAACAGTGTGAGGGGGGATCCTTCATTGTGGTTTTGGTTTGCATTTCCTTGCTTCAAAGATGTTGAGCACCATTTCATGGACCTTTTGACCATCTCTAGGGCCTTTGGAAAATGTTTATTCACCTCCTGTGTCCATTTTTGAATCAAACTGGTTTTATTTTTGCTCTTGAATTGTGTGAATTCTTTATTAGGGATATTAACCCCTTATCAGATAAATGATCTGCAAAGATTTTTTTCCCATTCTATACACTGCCTTTTCCTTTTATCCATAGCATCCTTTGCAGAGCTTTTTAGTTTGATGTAGGTCTATTTGTGCTTTTATTGCCAAGACCTATTTTGAGGAGCTTACCCATCCTATGTTTTCTCCTAGTAGTTTTGTGGTTTCAGATCTTACATTCAAGTCTTTAATACATTTTGAGTTGATTTGTGTGTGTGGTGTAAGATAGGGGTCCAATTTTTCCAGAACCATTATTGAAATAAGATTTCCACATGGTAGGCTATATATACATGGGTTGATTCTTGGGCTCTCTATTCTGTTCCAGGTTCTTGTAGTATGAGACCGTTTTAGGCTATCTTATTAAATAATCAATATACTTGTCATGAAGTAATATCTGGCTATCCTTAAGTTCATGTAAGATAGGAAAACTAAAATAAGTATAAAGGGAGTAAGGTGTAGTGTGAGGCTCCCTAATCCTAAGTTTATAGAATAAACGAATCTGGGCAAAAGGATGATTTTTTATAACCTTAGGCTCTTGGTTCAGCCTCCATCAGGAGGTTTTGGCAGAAGATTCCTCTGCCAATTTTAAGAACTAGTTTCCTGTGCCCTCTGATGGTAGAGTTGTCAAGGAGAGCATCTTCCTGTATGAGCTCAGGAATGAGGGTGGAAACAGGTATCAAGAGAGTTACTCTAGTACTACTATCCTGGAGGAACTTGTTTTGTAATGTTCTTCACTGTTTACATTAAGCCTGTGAGAGGAAGGATATTCAAGAGATGGACTCAGAAAGATAGTCTCCTCATTCCTATAATTTGCTGCCAGTAAGAGCTCCAAGGCAAGCCCACGCTTAGTTGTAATAATCTTAAGACAGTTGTTTGTAGTAATGGTTGATAGTACAGGCTATTTAACGTTAAAGCCTTTTTGCGTTGCCTTAGAGTTAGTGGGTGGGTCTGTTTTGTATGGTTTTTCCTAAAATGCTACTAGACAAAGTTCTGGGGGTTTTCTGTTCCTAGTTTTTCTTGTGATTTACAACTTTATAGGTATTTGATGCCTAAAAAGTAAGTATAAGAACACAACACTTTTGTTATAATGGATTAATTTCTTCTGTACCCTAATGTTAAAGCTCTTTAAGAAGAACAGATCATCAAGTTTTGGTTTTAAGGAAGTATGGCAATATGACCCTTTCTTTCTACTGTTTCAGCCCCAGCAGGTAGAGCAGGTGGAAATCCCCCCTGTAGAGCTGCCCCCAGAAGAGCCTCCAAATATCTGTCAGTTAATTCCAGAGTTAGAACTTCTACCAGAGAAAGAGAAGGAGAAAGAGAAGGAGAAGGAAGATGATGAGGAGGAGGAGGTAAGGAAATATTGGAAAAGATCTGATGAATAAATTCCCATCCCAGATTTAGCAAAAATCTTAAAACAGCTCTCTTTTACTTCTCATATTAGAGCTAAGGTAATTGATGTTGAGCATCACAGTGATGAAAAATGTTCACACATAAAATTTAACCAAATTCTTAATGATCTGGATCATCATTAAGAATATCAAGTTTTATGCTCTGCTATACCTCCTTGTTTCCCTTGTGGGCTTTTGAAGGACACACGACTGCCCTCTCACTGATTTCTTAAAGTCTAGGTGGTTTGTACCTGCTTTTATTATCTTGTGGCCAATTCTTACTATTAGTGTCTGCCTCTGGTGTGACCTCGCTCTCTGTGGCCTGGAAATCACATAACCATTTTCCATGAGTTTTGTTTTCATTAGATTGGGGTGAGATGTGACTTGGCTAAAAGAAAGGTTTGAATGGCTTTATTTTTTTAAAAGAAGAGGTGCTTTGAGAATGGCTTTTCTTGGCTGTTTGGGGTCTTTCTGGACCTTTGAGGCTGTTCTAGGTAACTTAGGATTTATTATTTTGATGCTGTCAGATATTTTAAATTTACAATAAAAATGTTAATAAAATATCTTCCAGGAAGTTTAAATTTCTTCTAAGACTAAAGGTTATGGATTGGGTATATATTTTCATGAGTATCTGTATTTATAATTTATCATCATTATGCCAACCATAGATTTTATAACCATTTAGTGCTTGAGTACCACCTTTTTTTACAGTCAGGATTTAGCCCCAGAGCTGCTACTCTTTTATGCACTAATGTATGCCACATTATCTCAGACTCAGTGTTGAGTCAGTATTTAAAATTCTTGTGCATTTTATTATGTATGAAGTTGTAAACACCTGGTTCTTGGAAATGGGGTATGTAGTTCCAGCATAGCAGGTCTCAGCAGTCGCCCCATGCCAGCTTCACAGAAGACAGGTCTGTAGGTGACTGGGAACCAGGCAGCTCAAGTAAAATCAAGTATTAGCCCATTTCTTTTAAAACACTATCCAGACCAGTAGTACTTCCTCATCTGCTAATCTGTATGCTCTTTGGTACTAGTCCGCAAGGAGATGAGCTATATATTCAGTTAAGTTTTTGCTTACAGGTACAGAAGACTTTCTTCTGTAAGTTAGGCAAGTTCATACTAGACACATATTTTCTGTTACTCAATACACAATTTAAATTAGACCTTTCAGGATAAAGGAAATAATTCATTTTGCAGAACACTTTTCTCAGCTTTTTTATGTGTTGGGTGGGGTCATTTTCATTCAGGATGAAGATGCTTCTGGAGGTGATCAGGATCAAGAAGAAAGAAGATGGAATAAAAGGACTCAGCAGATGCTTCATGGTCTTCAGGTACGTGTGCCAGTCCAGACTTAGAAAGACTTGAGTGAAAACTTGACATTGCTCCCTCAAAAAGCAACATGCTATAAGCAGAAAGTCTACGTTTGTGACACTTTTTCCAGCACTACGTATTCCAATACATATGCCAAGAGTAAGCCTGGGCTGCCTCAGTCCATTAAGTGTCCAGCTCTTGATATCTGCTCAGGTCATAATCACACAGTTTGTGGGATCGAGCCCTGTGTCAGGCTCCACGCTGCCTCTCCCCTTCCAAACAAATAAGGCCTTAAAAAAGAAAGAGTAAGCCTGGAAAGCATCCAGGTGAACACTTTGCAGTGGTTATGCTGCAAAGGTAAACTGTGGTGGTGGCTTATAGAATTCCTCTGTGTGTCTGCTACTTTTTAGTGATCATTGAACGTATTTGTTGGATCATTATTTGAGCATCTGTGAAATACCAGGCATGTTGCTTAAGGTTTCCCAAAATAGAGTCAAAGGATCGAGAGATTTTAAAAATAAGCTGAGGGGTGCCTGGGTGGCTCAGTCAGTTAAACACCTGACTTTGGCTCAGAGCCTGCTTCGGATTCTGTGTCTCCCTCTGCCCCTCCCCCACTCATTCTCGGTCTCTCTCAAAGACATTAAAAAAAATAAGTTGAAATCTTAGGAAGAGTTAGTGCTCAGTTTTACTATCGTATCACATTTGCTTTTCCCCTTTACCTTCACTATTGAAAAAAGTCCACTCCCATCAGAATACATAGTATACTCTTCCTAGTATCCAAAATTAGCACTTTACTGGGGCTGTCGGTTCAGTGTCCAACTTCAGCTCAAGTCATGATCTCACGGCTCATAAGTTCTGAGCCCCACATCAGGCTGTGCTGACAGCTCAGGGCCTGGAGCCTGCTTCCAATTCTGTGTCTCCCTGTCTCTCTCTGCCCCTCCCCTGCTCATGCTCTGGCTCTCAAACATTAAAAAAAAAAAAAAAAAAAATAGCACTTTCCTGTGAGATTACTTTAATTCTTCCTTTGTTTTATTTCAGCGAGCTCTTGCTAAAACTGGAGCTGAATCTATCAGTTTGCTTGAGTTATGTCGAAACACAAACAGAAAGCAAGCTGCAGCAAAATTCTACAGTTTTTTGGTTCTTAAAAAGCAACAAGCTATCGAGCTGACACAGGAAGAACCATACAGTGACATCATTGCAACACCTGGACCAAGGTTCCACATTATTTGAGCAGCTAGAAGCATTATAGCTAGTGTTCATTTCACTAGTGTATACAAATTGCCCCCATGTGTAGGGCACACAAAACCCTTTGAGAAAATTTAGATTTTTGTCTGTACAAAGTCTCTGCCTTTTTCTTCATTTTCCAGTATTTTAAATTTATCAGTTTCATCTTCAAGGGAAACTGCTCATATGGATGTGTTTGTGTTCTGATGGAGAAACAAGCACACCCGAGGACCCAGAAGATCATTTTAACAGTTCAGAACAGTTGTGTGCAATATTGGCGCATGTGATGATGAGTAGCAGTTGAAAGTCGGGATTTTTATCTTAGTTCTCCATTATTGCAGTGGAAAGGAAAACATGTCAGGAAAAAAACGCTGGACAGTTTAAGAACTATGGTGTGAGTCTTTGACAGAAAGAAGTTGTCTTTTCCCACTAGTAACACTGGCAATCTTAACACCTATTTTTAGGGATGGTGCCCAAAACAAATTGTCCTCTTGAGATACATTTTAAAGTGTAATTCCGTAATGACCAAGAGGGCACGTGAAATTGTGCTATATATAAGTAAAACCCTTCGGCTACAAAATGATAGAACTTGGTTTAAAGTGTTCTATTTTGTAAGTCATTCCATTTGAAACTTTTTAATGAACCTGACTATCCTGAAATCTGTTGTTTTAGTGAGGCTCTAAAATGAGCCAAAGTAGACTTTTTAGAGTAGAATAAATATAAAAACATTTTATAACTTTCCAGAAGCTATAAATCAAAGTTTTAAAAAGATGTTTGGATATATTTGAGTATTCAGATCATGAAAATAGAAATTGCTATGCCAACTAAAAGGACAGACTGATGGGAAATTATACACCTGGTTGACTTAGCCCTTAAGCAGACAATGCTGTTAATAACTAATGGCTTCTCTGATATTTATTACAAGTTTTAGTACTGATCTTTTCCCAATGCTGCACACTCCTATGTTTGGAACTTTATTTTTAATGGCTTTGCAACAGAAATCCTATATCCGGTTTCCTGTAATTTAAGAAAAACATCCAAATAAAGGCTTTATTAACAGACCAGATAGCACCAGAAATTATGTGACTATTATGATTCTCAAAATATGTCTTAACTTTTTAGGGCAAAATTACACTGAAAGTTCTAGCTTAAATGTTGGCACTTTTGTGGAAAAAAAATCACTTTTCAAACTCAGACTTCAGTGTATACCCAATAATTTTAAATTATGTGAAATGTTTTAAATTAGTGAACTCGTAATTACTGTTTTGATGATTCAGTTTCTTGAGAATGGTAATTGTATAAAATTGCTATTGCAGCTTTATTTTCAATATGTGCCTGTAAACCATGGATTTTTCTCCCTTTGTAAAAAGTCATTGTAGATAATTGAATGTTTGATTATAGAAAGGTCATTAGTTTCTTGTTAACACATTTTGTTAGTCTGGTTTTGTTGCTTATCGGGTTTAATATTGTTCTTGAAAATAGTTGATGCTATGTTATGTATAACTTTTCTAATAAAAGTTGTGTTATAAGCTGTAAATTTTGGAGTATTGTTTTGTTGATGGTGTTCCCCAGGAAAATGTTAATTATGCCTCATCTTTTGTTTGCCTTCTCTAGAATAATTGTTCATACTGATAGTGAATTTTTCAAGAAGTCTTGGGTTAAAAAAATGAAAGATCAGTGTCTTTGTCAACAGAAGGGCCATATGATCTGAAACTTGGGTAGATATACAGTAATGATATATATTACATTGTAATGAAATTAAAATGAAAGTAACCAATGGCTAGTGCTGAGGAATCTTTGGGGCACAGATATATCCCTGTAACTGCTAAGTACCTGCAAATTATGACGTGCCTATTGGTATATGCCCTTGCAGCCCTAAACAAAGCTGATGAACTGGAGGCTTCCTGAGCCCATCTGAGAAGGCTACTGAAAGCCAGGGTATTCAGTAATTTGACATGTCCCTACCTGTGCACATTCAGCCTTACCCTGTTCCCAACTGTGAGCTTTAAGAAACTAAGATGGTTTAAGCCTTGCTAAATCTTAAGCATTAAATAGTTTACTGCTGTTTGTAATAGGAAAACCAGTGTTTACTAAGCACCTATTGTACTCAAACCCAAACATTCTTCAATTTGAGGCTCACCACCTATGGTAAAACAGACTAGGGGAAAATTATAACCTAATGTGAAAGTGATGGAGTCTAGAATACAGCATGCCAAAATATCTGGGAATGGTCCAGAAAACATCCCAGAAAATAAAAATCTTTTGGCCAACATTTAAAGGATGGAAAATAACTTAGATTTAGGGTCCAAGATGGCAACGTAGAAAGATCAACTCACCTCCTCCATGAACACACCAAATCTATGCCTATTTATAGGACCGTTGTTCCTGAAGAAGAGGGCTGGACGACACCTTCACAAGAGAGACCACATACAGAAGCAAGAGGCAGACAGGACAACAAGGGAATCAGATGCTATGAATGGTGATGGGAGGGATAGTACTGAGGGACTGACTGCAGATTCATCTGCCCCGGGGCACAGAAAAGGACCCGTGGTGTAAAAGAGCAACCAGTATATAAAAGATCCAGCCCTAGAACCCTGCCAAATGGTGGGAGAACTGCTGGAACTCTCTCTGGGTATGAGGGGTTTACATTCCCACTCTACCTTGATTAGGGGCACAGTCCCTGCACCATAGCCAGCCAGTTCCCTCAATGACCCCTGGGACATTTCTTACAACGAAATGTCCGCACACCTCTCCTGGATATCCTGGGGCACAGAAAAAGTTTGAAAGACCAGAAAATAAAAGATGCAGCCCCACAACTCCACTGAACAGCAAGGAAGCTGCTGGAACTCTCCCAAGTCAGAGAGGTTGTCAAAGCACCATGGTTTACGTTCCCCCCCTACACTTTGGTCAGAAGGGAAGGCCTGGGTGCCCTAGCCAGCTTACCACTTCGATGAGCCCCAGGCCCTTAACCTAGAGTAGTCCCAAAAACTAAATGAAACAGATAAGCAATATGCCTGATTAAGAGTTAAGTGATCATAAAAATGCTTTCTGGACTGGAGAAAAGAGTGGAAGAACTCAGAGTTGCAACAAAGAGGTAGAAAATATGAAAAAAGAGACAACTAGATTTGAATACAATAACAGTGAAAAGTACACTAGAGGGAATGAACAGATTAGCAGATGCAGAAGAATAGATTAGCAATCTAGAAAATGGGGTAATGGAAGTCAGCACCCAAGCTGAACAGCATAAAGAGTTTTTAAAAATAAAGATATGTTAAGTGATTTCTTGGACATCAACAGAACATTCACATTATAGAAATCCCAGAAGGAGAAGAGAGAGGAAAAGGAGGAAAACTAACTTAAATATGCAGCTGAAAATTTCACTAACCTAGGAAACAGATATCTGGTTCAGGAAGCAGTTCCAAACAAGATGAACCCAAGGAGATCCACACCACAACATGTAATAATTAAAATGTTAATGATTAAAGATAAAGAGAATTCTTTAAACAGTAAGAGAGAAGCAAAAGATTATATGCAAGAGAAACCCCATAAAGTTATCAGCTAAATTTTCAGCAGAAAATTTTCATGCCGGAAGGGAGTGGAATGATATATTCAAAGTGCTGGGAGGAAAAAACCTACAACCAAGAATGTTTGACCTAGCAAGATTCAGAATTGAAAGACAAAGACTTTCCCAGGTAAATATAAGTTAAAAGCACCTCACCACTAAACTGGCCTTAAAACAAATGTTAAAGGGACTTCTCTAAGAGGAAAAGTCCATAATTAGACATAATAAAAATATGAATAAAAAAGATATAAAAACATGACATACACATAAAAATGTGGAGAAGTGAGCAAAAAATTATTTTAGAATATGTTTGAAGCAAAATGACAATAACTTAATAGAGATTGCTACGTACTATGAAACTCATGGTAACCACAAACCCAAAACCAATAACAGATGCACAAAAAAATAAAGCCAAACATAACGCTACAGAAAGTCTTTTTTTTTTTTTTTTTTTTTATTTTTGGGACAGAGAGAGACAGAGCATGAACGGGGGAGGGGCAGAGAGAGAGAGGGAGACACAGAATCGGAAACAGGCTCCAGGCTCCAAGCCATCAGCCCAGAGCCTGATGCGGGCCTCGAACTCACGGACCGCGAGATCGTGACCTGGCTGAAGTCGGACGCTTAACCGACTGCGCCACCCAGGTGCCCCCAGAAAGTCATTTTTAAAAAAAGGCAAGAGACTACAAAAACAACCTGAAAACAATTAACAAAATGCCAATAAGTACACACCTAATAATGATTACTTTAAATGTAAGTGGTCTAAGTGCTCCATTCTAAAGACACAGAGTGGAATGGCTTAAAAACACAGGACCCATCTATGTGCTACCTACAGAAAGACCCACTTCGGACCCAAAGACATACAGACTGAATGTGAAGGTATGAAAAGATATTTCATACAGATGAAAGCAAAAAAAAAAAAAAAAAAAAAAAGCCAGGGTAGCAGGTCAGCAATACTTATATCAGGCAAAATACACATTAAGACAAAGATTGTAACAAGAGACTAAAGCCATTACCTAATGATAAAGGAGCCAATCCAATAAGAGGATATAACAAAAAATATCCACCCAACATTGGAACACCTAAATACATAAAGCAAATATTAACAGATATACAGAGAAATTACCAGTAATAACACAAGTAGGGGACTTTAATACTCCACATGTCCATGGACAGATTTTTCAGTCAGAAAATAAGGAAACTGTCTTTGAGTGACACATTAGACCAGACGGACCTAACATATATATAGAATATTCCATCCCAAAACAGAATATACATTTTTTTCTGTTGCATATGGAACATTCTCCTGGATAGATCATGTTAAGCCACAAAACAAGTCTCAGCAAATTTATATATGATCCAGACTAATGCCATATTGGACAGATCTACCATGAGGACCTTTCTGTGACCAAAAATATTCTCAAGTACAGCTCCTCCCACCCTGATTCTTTTCTTTTGCTTTACCACACCCTTAAGTACACACTCAGGGCATAATGTTCTTGATCTATTTTGGAGATAGGACTTACTAAATCCCACAGTATCCACCAGAAATTATTAGGATGGACAAATGACTTCAGTAAAGCTGCAGGAAACAATTAATATAGAGAAATCTGTTGCATTTCTATACACTAATACTGATGTAACAGAAAGAGAAATTAAGAAAACAATCCCATTTACAGTTGCATCAAGAAGAATGAAACACACAGGAATAGATTCAACTATGGAGGAGAAAAACCTATATTCTGAAAACTGTAGAACACTGATGAAAGAAATTGAGAATGACACAAATGGGAAGATATCCTGTGATAGTGGATTGGAAGAATACTGTTACAATGGATTAGAAAAATAGTATCATTACAATGTCTATATTACCCAAGCAATCTACAGATTCAATGCAATCCCTATCAAAATACCAACTAAAGAACTAAAACAATCTTCAAAGTTATATGGAAGCATGGAACACCTAAATAGCCAAAGCAATCTTGTCTTGTTCTTTTGAGAAGAACAAAACTAGAGATATCATAATTCCAGATTCTGAGATATATAACAAAGCTGTAGTAATCAAGATAGTATGGTACTGACATAAATACATAGACACATATATCTACAGAACAGAATAGCAAGCCCAGAAATAAACCCATCATTTTATGATCAATTAGTCTATGGCAAAAGAGGCAAGAATATACAATGGGAAAAAGATAGTCTCTTCAATAAATGGTGATGGGAAAACTGGACAGCTATATGAAATAAATTCAAACTGGACCGATTTTTTACATCATACACAAAAATAAACTCAAATGGATAAAGTCCTAAATGTAAAATCTGAAACTATAAAACTAGAAGAAAACATAGGTCGTAATCTCTTTGACATCAGCTTTAGCAAATTTTTCTAGATCTGTCTCCTTAGGCAAGGGAAAACAAAATTTAAAATAAACTATTAGACTCCACCAAACTAAAAAGACTTTGCATAGCAAAGGAAACCATCAACAAAACAAAAAGGCAACCTGCTGAATGGGAGAAGATGTTTCCAAATGACATATCCAAAAAAGGGTTAACATCTAAAATACATAAAGAATGAGAGGAGGGGCCAAGATGGTAGAACAGCATGGAAGGTTTTTTTGCATCTCTAGTCCCTGAAATGCAGCCATATCAACACTAAACCATCTTGCACACTGAGAAAACTGATTTGAGGATTAACACAACAATCTGTACAACCTGAACCACAGAACTCATCAGGTATATGGTGCAGAGAGATGAATGGGGGAGAGAGAAGCCATGGAGGATAGGGAGCTGTTTTTGCTTGTGGAGAGAGGACAGACACTGGGGGAGAGTATGGGAAAAGCACCTTCCACCCCGAAACCAGCTGGAGAAAAGTGGAAGAGTGGCAACAGTCGCAGGGATTGAACTAAAATGGGAGAAAGGAGAAAGGAGAGGGTTTAAATTCCATTAAGACTCTATAAACAGAGGAAGTGCAGAGTCTGAAACTCCACAGCTGGACACCTGGCAGTGCCCTGGTGGGAAGGGCAAAACTCCAGGTATGGAGAGGGAGGTCCAAGGAGTCCTTGGGCTACAATGAGAGTGGCAGTTCCCCTTCTGGGAAGACATTTGGTAGAGGCTGTGTGTGGCCTCCCCTCAAACAAAGGTCCCAGTGGACCCCAGAGAACAACCACATTTGCTGGTATTGGAACAAGGATGTTAAGGGGGAAGGCTGGTGCCAGATGTGTGTTGAGATTTACCATAATCCCTGAAGTGCTGCTGCTACATAATCATGCAAACTTTTTCTGGAGTGGCTGGCATCCAGCCGCAGTCTCTGGGCATGGATTGCCAGCAGCATGGTCTGGGGAATGTTGCTGGGGGCAGGTGGGCACCTGGTCATTGCTCAGCAAGACCCTCCCCCAGAGGGAGGGAGGTGCCGCCTGGCAGGCTGATGGCTTGGTCACAGACAATGTAGAAGTAGTGATGAGTGGACGGAAGCCGGAGAAAAAGGAGGGGTGCTTGATTGCCAGTTAGGGAGAGAACAGAGTTCTGAACTAGAGACTGGGTAGCTGGGTGGTGCCATTTTCACCCCTCCTGCATATGTGCATACATGCCTACACGTGCCACAACAATCCACCCCAGTAAGCCGAGCAGCACCCTCTAGTGGAGAATGAAGCCGTTACACTAAGCCGTGCCCAGCTAGGCCAACCTCACTCTTGAGGAACCCCACAAGTCTCCCCTCTGCTTAGTTTACAGACTATAAAGTGCTTCGTATTTTGACTTCTAGGGGAAACTGGATGGAAGTTCAATCGTATTTCATTCTGTTTGCTGATCCATCTATTCAATTTTTTTCTTTTTGTATTCTTGAATACAGAAAGAAAAAAATATTTTTACTTCCCATTTTTATTAAAAAGATTTTCCTTTAATTTTTTTCTACTATATTTTTTACTTTTTTGTAAATTTTTTAAATTCTAATTTACTTTCATCATTTCATTTTATTCTATTTATTGTATTCATTTTTTCAAATGAATTTTTTCCCTTTTTTTTCTTATCTTTCCCCAGATAAGGAACCAAATACACCTAGGATCTAGCATCCTTTATTTGATTTTTTTATGTTTTTTTCACTTTTTAATTTTAATTTTATTTTTATTGTTACTTTATTACTTCCTTCTCTTCCTTCAAAATGACTAAATGAAGGAATTCACCCCAGAAAAAAGAACAGGAAGAAATGACAGCCAGGGACTTACCACAGATACAAGCCAGATGTCTGAACCAGAATTTAGAATCACCATAATACTACTACTAGCTGGGGTTGAAAATAGATTAGAATCCCCTTCTGCAGAGATAAATGAAGTAAAAGCTAGTCAGGATGAAATAAAAAATGCTATAACTGAGTTGCAATTTCCAATGGATGCCACAGCGGTAAGGATGGATGAAGCAGAACAGCGAATCAGCCAAATAGAGAGCAAACTTATGGAGAATAATGAAACAGAAAAAAAGAGGGAGACTAAGGCAAAAGAGCACGACATAAGAATTAGAGAACTCAGTGACTTATTGAAAAGGAATAACATCAGAATCATAGGAGTCCCAGAAGATGAAGAGAGAAAAAGGGGTAGAAGGCCTATGTGAGCAAATCATGGCAGAAAACTTCCATAACCTGGGGTAAGACACAGACATCAAAACCCAGGAAGCACAGAGAACTCCCATTAGATTCAACAAAAACCAACCATCAACAAGGCATATCATAGTCAAATTCAGAAAATACTCAGGCCAGGAAAGAATCATGAAAGCAGCAAGGGAAACAAAAGTCTACAAGGGACTTAACCTACAAGGGAAGACAAATCAGGTTCACAGCAGACCTATCCACAGAAACTTGGCAGGCCAGCAAGGCTGTCATTCAAAATAGGAGAGATAAAGTTTCTGAGACAAAAATTAAAGGAGTTGGTGACTACTAAACCAGCCCTGCAAGAAATTTTAAGGGAGATTCTCTGAGGGGAGAAAAGAGGGGAAAAAAAAAAAAAAAGATCAAAAGCAACAAAGACTAGAAAGGACCAGAGAACACCACCAGAAACTCCACTCTACAGGCAACATAATGGCAGTAAATTCAAATCTCTCAGTACTCACTGTAAACATCAATGGACTAAGTGCTCCAAGAAAAATACATAGAGTAATGGAATGGATAAGAAAACAAGATCCATCTATATGTTGTTTTGTTCAAGAGATCCATTTTAGACCTAAAGACACCTTCAGATTGAAAGTAAGGGGATGGAGAACCATCTATCATGCTAATGGTCACCAAAAGAAAGCCAGAGTAGCCAGAGTAATATAAGACAATCTAGATTTTAAAATAAAGACTGTAACAAGAGATGATGAAGGGCATTATATCATAATTAAGGGATCTACCCCCTTAAGAAAATCTAACAATTATAAGCATTTATGCTCCAAATGTGGTAGCACCCAAATATATAAATCAATTAATTACACACATAAAGAAACTCATTGATAATAATACCATAATAATAGGGAGCTTCAGCATCCCACTTACAACAATGGACAGATCATCTAAACAGAAGATCAACAAGGAAACAATGACTTTGAATGATACACTGGACCAGATGGACTTAACAGATACATTCAGAACAGTTCATCATAAATCAGCAGAATACACATTTTTCTCAAGTGCATATGGAACATTCTCCAGAATAGATCACATACTGGGACACAAGTCAGCCTTCAACAAGTCCAAAAAGATTGAGATCATACTGTGCATATTTTCAGACCACAACACTATGAAAGCTGAAATCAACCACAAGAAAAAATTTGGAAAGATAAATACTTGGAGACTAAAGAACAGCCAACTAAAGAGTGAATGGGCTAACCAAGAAGTTAAAAAGGAATTTAAAAAGTACATGGAAGCCAATGAAAATGATAACATCACAGTCCAACCTCTGGGACACAGCAAAGGTAGTCATAAGAGGGAAGTATATAACAATCCAGACCTTCCTAAAGAAGGAAGAAAGGTCTCAGATATAAAACCTAACATTATACCTTACAGACCTGGAAAAAGAATAGTACATAAAACTGAAAACCAGCAGAAAACAGGAAATAATAAAGATTAGAGCAGAAATCAATGCTATCAAAATAAAACAAACAAACAAACAAAAAACAGTAGAACACATCAATGAAACCAGGAGCTGGTTCTTTGAAAGAATTAACAAAATTGATAAACTCTTAGCCAGTCTGATCAAAAAGAAAAAGGAAAGGACCCAAACAAATAAAATCAAGAAGGAAAGAGGAGAGATCACAACCAACATAGCAGAAATACAAACAATAAGAGAATATTATGAGCAATTATATGCCAATAAAATGGGCAATCTGGAAGAAATGGTCAAATTCCTAGAAACATATAAACTACCAAACTGAAACAGGAAGAAATAGAAAATTTGAACAGACCCATAACCAGCAAAGAAATCAAATTAGTAATCAAAAATCTCCCAGAAACAAGAGTCCAGGGCCAGATGGCTTTCCAGGAGAATTCTACCAAACATTTAAAGAAAAGTTAGCACCTATTCTTTTGAAGCTGTTCCAAAAAACAGAAATGGAAGGAAAACTTCCAAATGCATTCTCTGAAGCCAGCATTACCTTGATTCCAAAACCAGACAAAGACCCCACTAAAAAGGAGAACTACAGACCAATTTCCCTGATGAACATGGATGCAAAAATCCTCAGGAAGATACTAGCCAACTGGATCCAACAATATATTAAAGGAATTATTGGTTGTGGTGACAACCAATTGGGATTTATACCTGGGATGGAGGGCTGGTTCAATATTCAGAACGCAATCAATGTATAAAAAAAAGAACAAGAACCACATGATCCTCTCAATAGATTCAGAGAAAGCATTCGACAAAATACAGCATCCATATATGAAAGACCCACCAATAATATCCTCAATGGGGAAAAACTGAGAACTTTCTCTGTAAGGTCAGAAACACGACAGGGATGTCCACTCTCACCACTGTTGTTCAACATAGTATTGGAAGTCTTAGCCTCACCAATCAGAAAACACAAAAGAATAAAAGGCATCAAAACAGATAGGAGGAAGTCAGACTTTCACTCTTTGCAGATGACATGATACTCTACATGGAAAACCCAAAAGATTCCACCAAAAAACTGCTAGAACTGATCCATGAATTCAGCAAAGTTGCAGGATATAAAATCAATGCACAGAAATCCGTTTCATTCCTATACACCAATAATGAAGCAACAGAAAAAGAAATCCAGGAATTGATCCCATTTACAATTGCACCAAAAACCATGAAATACCTAGGAATAAACCTAACCAAAGAGGTGAAAAATCTGGACACTGAAAACTATAGAAAGCTTATGAAAGAAATTGAAGAAGACACAAAAAAATGGAAAAAGATTCCATGCTCCTGGATTGGAAGAACAAACTTTGTGAAAATGTCTGATACTACCCAAAGCAATCTACATATTCAATGCAATCCCTATCAAAATAACACCAGCATTCTTCACAGAGCTAGAACAAACAATCCTAAAATTTGTATGAAACCACAAAAGACCCTAAATAGCCAAAGCAATCTTGAAAAAGAAAACCAAAGATGGAGGCATCACAATCCTGGACTTCAAGATGTATTACAAAGCTATATTCATCAAGACAGTATGGTACTGGCACAAAAACAGACACATAGATCAATGGAAGAGAATACAGAACCTAGAACTAGACCCAAAAACGTATGGCCAACTAATCTTTCACAAAGCAGAAAAGAATACCCAATGGAATAAAGACAGTATCTTCAGCAAGTGGTGCTGGGAAAACTGGACAGCAACATGCAGAAAAATGAACTTGGACCACTTTCTTACACCATACACAAAAATAAACTCAAAATGGATGAAAGACCTCAATGTAAGACAGGAAGCCATCAAAATCCTCAAGGAGAAAGCAGGCAGAAACCTCTTTGATCTTGGCCACAGCAACTTCTTACTCAACACGTCTCCAGAGGCAAGGGAAACAAAAGCAAAAATGAACTATTGGGACCTCATCAAAATAAAAAGCTTCTGCACAGCGAAGGAAACAATCAGCAAAACTAAAAGGCAATTGACAGAATGGGAGAAGATATTTGCAAATGACATATCAAATAAGGTTAGTGTACAAAATCTATAAAGAGGTTAGCAAACTCAACACCCAGAAAACAAATAATCCAGTGAATGGACAAAAGACATGAATAGACATTTCTCCAAGGAAGACATCCAGATGGCTAACTGACGCATGCAAAATGCTCAACATCACTCATCATCAGGGAAATACAAATCAAAACCACAATGAGATACCACCTCACACCTGTCAGAATGGCTAACATTAACAACTCAGGCAACAACAGATGTTGGCAAGGATGCGGAGAAAGAGGAACTCTTTTGCATTGCTCATGGGAATGCAAACTGGCACAGCCACTCTGGAAAACAGTATGGAGGTTCCTCAGAAAATTAAAAATACATCTACTCTATGACCCAGCAATTACACTCCTAGGTATTTATCCAAGGGATACAGATATGCTGTTTCGAAGGGGCACATGCACCCCAATGTTTATAGCAGCACTATCAACAATAGCCAAAGTATGGAAAGAGCCCAAATGTCCATCGATGGATGAGTGGATAAAGATGTTGTGTGTGTGTACACACACACACACACACACACACACACACACACACAATGGAGTATTATTTGTCAATCAAAAAGAATGAAATCTTGCCATTTGCAACTATGTGGCTGGAAATGGAGGGTATTGTGCTAAGCGAAATTAGTTAGAGAAAGACAAATATCACATGACTTCACTCATATGAGGAATTTAAGATACAAAACAGATGAACAAAAAAATAATATAAAAACATGGAGGGGGACAAAATATAAGAAACTCTTAAATATAGAGAACAAACAGGGGGTTGCCGGAGGGGTTGTGTGAGGGGAATCAGCTAAATGGGTAAGGGGCTTTAAGGAATCTACTCCTGAAATCACTTTTGTGCTATGTGCTAACTAACTTGGATAGAAATTTAAAAATTAATTAAAATTTTAAAATAAAATAAATAAAATATATAAAGAACTTACACAACTCAACACCAAAAAAAACCCAATCCAATTAAAAAATGGGCATGAGGGGTACCTAGGTGGTTCTGTCAGTTAAGCATCCAACTCTTGATTTCAGCTAGGTCATGATCTCACAGTTCCTGGTATGGAGCCCCACATCAGGCTCTGTGCTGACAGGGTGGAGCCTACTTACGATTCTCTCTCTGCCTCTCTTTCTGCCCTTCCCTGTTCTCTCTCTCTCTCTCAAAATAAACATTTTTTTAATGTGTAGAGGACCTGAATATACATTTTCCAAAACATACAGATGGCCAACAGACAAATCACTCAGATGCTCAACATCAAAACCACAAAGAGATATTACCTCACACCTGTCAGAATGGCTTGAATCAAAAAGACAAGAAATAACAAGTGTTGGCAAGGATGTACAGAAAGGAGAACTCTCCTTCACTATTGGTGGGAATGTAAATTTGTGTAGCCACTGTGAAAAAACATTTGGAATTTCCTCAAAAAATTAAAAAATAGAGCTACTATATGAAACAGTAACTCCATTACTGGGTTTTTGTGCAAAGAAAATGGAAACACAATTCAAAAAGATATATGCATCCCTGTGTTTATTGCAGCTTTATAATAGCCAAGATATGGAAGCAACCCAAGTGTTCAATGATAGAGGAATAAAGAAGGTGTGGTGTGTATACACACACACACAGACACACACACAGTATTAGCCATAAAAAAGAATGAGGTCTTGCTATTTGTGACAACGTGGGTGGAATTAGTATTATGCGAAGTGAAGTAAGTCGGAGAAAGACAAATACCATATGATTTTACTTATATGTAGAATCTAAAAAACAAATGAATAAACAACCAACCTAAAAGCAGAAACAGGTCCATAAATACAGAGAACTGGTGGTTGCCAGAGGGGAGCATGTAGGGGCGTGGGAAAAATGGGTGAAAGACAGTAGGAGATACAAGCTTCCAGTTATACAATAAATAAGTCATGGGGAGAAAATGTACAGCATAAATATTGTCAATGGTATTGTAGTAGCATTACATGATGACGCATGGTAGCTACACTTATGGTGAGCATAGCATAAAAATAAACTTGTCAAATCATTATGTGGTACACCTGAAACTAATGTGTCAACTCCAGTACAATGGGAAATAAAAATTTTTAAATAATAATAAACACTTAAAAGATGGCTCAGCACAGTAAGTAAGTGAAATGGTTTGTTTTAGGTATAGCAGAACCATGAGTATGGGACTAAATACATGGAACCAAAATGCCTCAATGGAAACTTTGAGAGTAGAATCCTGTCTTGGCTTCTGTCCTCAAGCTTAGAGCTACCAAAAGGGTGCAGCAGAAAGACCAATGGCTCAAGGGTCTGGAAAACCAACTTCTAAAATTCATTTGATTATGGAGCCTAAAACTCAAGAAGCTTTATTCTCTACTTCTAAGATAAAATGAAAATCAAGTCTCACTGTCTCTAAGAGTTGTGAAAATCCTGTGAACTAGTTAAAAGCAATTAGAAAAGCCCCTAATCTTTATTATGAAGGAGATAACCCTTTGATTCAGGCAACTCAGGTGTCCATGCTTGAGCAAAACCCTTATTTTTTTCTTTCCAGGGTCACCTTGTGAGATGAACATCTTCACTTGATCTCTTCCATCAGTTGATCTCTTCATTCATGTCAGTTCACCTTGGGCATCTCCAATACCCGGTGATTCTATAATTTCAGTACATTCCCTTGTTACCACTACTTAGGTCTATGACAGCCTCATTCATTCACAAGATATGCAATGAATACTATCAACAATTCTCAAAATGTTAAAATGCTCATATAAATAGCACATGTGAAAGCTCTAGTTAACCCATTAATAAGGTAAATAGGATAGTAACTAAAATAAGAATTTTTAAAATGAGATTTTATGAAATAACTGATTTGAATACAAAGCTAGCTAATATTGTCAAGTTAAAGCAATAAACACTTGTGATATATCTGAGCCCTAATCAATTATGAATCAGTGCTGTCGAATGTAAGCCCCTTTATGTAATTTTAATTTTTCTAGTAGTCACATTGATGAAATTAATAACCCATTGAATCCAATATATCTCCAATACTTCAGAATGTAATTAGTTCTTAAGATTTATATTCCACTTTTTTTTTACTAAATCTTAAAAATCTAGCATGCATTTTACATTTATGAATTCATACTAGCCACAGTTCAAATGTTCAAATAGCCATATGTGACTAACAGCTACCATATTAGCACGGTTCAACATGACATTAAAAGTTTACAAAGTCTTAAGATAATTCCCCTAAATTTATTCAGGATGTTTACAGTTCAAGAATGCACAAAACAAATTTCTCTGATTTCATAGAGCTTACATTCTGGCATATAGACAAATAATGAAGAAACTTAAAATTGAATATGTTAGGACAGATACAGGTTGTAAAGATAGAGTGGTCAGAGGAGACCTCATTTAAAATGTGAAGTTCTGAGCAAAGAGAAAGTTGAAGGAGGGAAGAGAGATGAAGGGATGTACCGAAAAATGTTTCAGAAAGAGCCAACAGCTACAGCAAAGACTCTGACGTGTAAGTATGCCTGAGGTGTTTAAGATGAAGCAAGACCAGACAGTGATTGGAACAAAGTGAGTGGAGGAAAGTAATAGTAAATAAGGTGGGAGACATAAGAGGGACCAGAGCATGTACAGCCGAGGTTCTCCATCTTGCTGCCCTTGGCAATCAAACAGGGAACTTTAAAAAATACTGATGCCTGGGTCTTACTCCCCACAGAAATGTGTCTCCAGGTTCTTATTTCCCACTGAACACAAAATAGTTAAATGGATGCATGGATGGAATGGATTTGTAATGTAATGGATCTCCCACACACTCTTTGAGTAACATTGATGCTTCTGTAAGGTAAATCTTATTTACTGCGTGGATTAGAGTAACCCTGACATTCTGCCACTAGTACCCAAATTTGAGAACAATGGGTTAAATGAGAAGTAAACTGGTATTTGAAGTTAAATAGACCAGGGTTGCCATGAGACTCTACTTATTCAACTACAAATTTGGGCCATTGGTGCAGAACTTGAAACGTCTTGTGAGGATTATGTGAAATAAAAAGTGCCTAAAACAGTGGGCACTCAATAAGTAGTGGCTACTGTAAAAATGTTTCAAGCAAAGTATTCATATGAGAAAATGGAGTTTTCAGAATACAAATGTGACAGAGTGGAATGTAAAATAGGAGAATGAAGAGACTAAACGTCATTGTCAACACTAGGGGATCTGAGATGCCAGAGGAATCTGAAGGACGGTTGCCCTCTGACCATCCCTCTTTATCAGCACACCATTTTCTCTGCCTGCAGTGCACTTGATGAAGAGCAATCCTCAAAATCCTGCAAAGATGGTGACACAGGAGTTTCCTGAGTTCCCTTCATCCTAAAGATACACAAAACATACAGCTACACATGGAGAAATTTCCTTTAAAAGAAATCCAGAACCAGCCAAGCAACTCCTACACATTGGGTGAACAAAAACCAAAAAACCCACATCAAAATGGGCAGGAAAGTCTGAGTCAAGCCTCTCCACAAGCCCCACTCCCAGCATGGCTACATACAATCATGAAGGAACTCAACTCCTAGCTTCTTTCTGAAGAGAAAAGGGCTTGGACTCCACACCTACCACCAAAATTTTTAAGACTCTCACCTGAGAAACAGGCCCCAAAGTGCCTAACTCTGAAAGTTAATGGGGCTCACATCCATGAGACCAACAAGACTATGTCAAACAAAGAAGAAAATCTTAACAGCTGCATGAGTACTCAACCACAGTTATCTCCCAGGGTTCAGCACAAAGAAAGCAGGAAAAATCACCCATCTCCCCAGTCTTTCTCTGAAAGGTGTCTACTTTCATACTTTAAAAGCTGCTGCTAAGGGTCAGGCTTTTAATTTAGCACACATATGGGGGTTACTGTGATCCTCCCCAGAAGCCAGGGAAATCAGCAAATACCTCTCTTTATCTTCTCCCTCTAGCTCACTGTAAGTCAGTATCATTTTTTAAAATGTTTATTTATTTACTTTGAGAGAGAGAGGCAGAAAAAGAGAATCGCAAGGAGGCCCCTCACTGTCAGTGCAGAGCCCTATGCAGGGCTCAAACTCACAAACCATGAGATCATAACCTGAGCCAAAACCAAGAGTAAGATGCTTAACTGACTGAGCCACCCAGGCACCCCTGTAAGCCAGTGTCTTCTTGAAAAGGGTTTGTATACACATCAGTAGGTCCAGTACCTCCCCAAAATGGTTCTCGTATTGCCACAGCCAGTGAGCAGAACTGGCTGGTTCTGGTGCCCCCACAAAGGAGCACCATGGCTGCCACACCTAGTGAGCAGCCTCGGTTAGGTCAGGCACCCCCACATTCTCCCAAAGCGGGTCTCACCTGTTGGGAGGTGGACAGCAGGGCAAGCCACATAATCACTAGCATCTCCATAATAAAGCCAGGACTTGCAGTCAGTCATGCAGCAATCATGGCCCAGCCACAATAGGGTACATGTAGCCCCCACAGGAAACACTCCTGGAGTATCTGGCTCTGGTGATTAGGAGGGATTGTGCTTCTTAGTCCCAAAAGATACCTTCTACATAAGGCCACAACTTCAAGACCAGGAGACATGGCTGATCTACCTAATACAGTAAAACAAACACAGAGAGTCAGGCAAATGAGGAGACAGACAAATATGTTCAAAATGAAAGAACAGGATAAAACCTCACAAAAAGAACTAAATGAAATGGAAATAAGCAATTTATGTGACAAAGAGTTCAAAATAATGTTGTAAATATGCTCAGCACACTTGGGAGAAAAATGGATGAATACAGTGGGAACTTCAACAGAGACAGAAAATATATTTAAAAAAAATAAGAGCTGAAGAATACAATAACTGAAATAAAGAATATAAGAGAGTGTACCAACAACTGATTAGATACAGAAGAATGGATCACTGATTTGGAAGACAGAATAATGGAAATCACACAAGCTGACCAACAAAAGGAAAAAACATATACATGGAAAAGAAACTTCATAAGGCTATCAGTTGATTTTTCAGCAGGAACTGTGTAGGCCAGAAGGGAATGACACTATATATTCAAAGAGCTGAAAGAAAAAAAAAACAAAAAACAAAAACAAACCTACAACCAAGAATATTCTACCTGGCAAATTTACCTTTCTGAATTAAAGGAAAGATAAAAATTTCCTAGACAAACAAAAGTTAAAAGAGTTCATTATCACTCAACTAGCCTTACAAGAAAAGTTAAAGAGATGACCTTTTTAAGAGGAAAAGAAAAGGCTGTAACAGAATAAAATTATGAAAGGAAAAATTTTCACAAATGAAAATAAACATATAGTAGGAATGCCCGGTTGGCTCAGTTGGAAGAGCATGTGACTCTTAATCTTGAGGCCATGGGTTTGAGCCCTACATTGGGTGTAAAAAACATAAATAAAACTTTAAAAATAAGTAAGTAAACATATAGTAAAGGTAGTAGATCAATCACTTCTATAAGGTTAAAAGGCAAAAGTAGTCAATTCAATTACATCTAAAATTTTAGTTAAGGGATCAACAAAACAAAAAAGATGTAAAATATGACATCATATACATAATAAAACATGGAAAGGAGAGTAAAACTGTACTGCGCTTTTAGAATGTGGTCATTTTTTTGTTTTATTTTAGAGAGAGAGAGAGAAGGTGTGAGAGGGGGAGAAGGGGATGAAGAGAGAGGGAGAGAGGATCCCAGGCATGGGACTTGATCACCCGACCCTGGGATTTTGGCTTGACCTGAGCCAAAATCAAGAGTCAGAAGCTCAACCACCTGACCCACACAGGCACCCCTAGAATGTGATTTAATAGGCCGTTGACTTATTATAGACTGCTATACACTTAGGATGTTATATATGAACCTCATGGTAACCACAAACCAAAAAGCTGTAATAGATACACAAAAAATAAAGAGAAAGAAATCCAAGAATAACACTAAAGGAAGTCACCAATCACAAGGCAAGAGACCAAGAGAAGAAGAAAGGAACAGAGAACTGCATAACCAATCAGAAAACAATTAACAAAATGGCAAAAAGTACATACTAATAATTAATTTTCAATGTAAATGGCCTAAATCCTTCCATCAAAAACATAGGGGGACGGACTGGTTAAAAAAAATAAGACCTGGGTGACTGGGTGGCTCAGTCAGTTGAGCATCCGACTCTCGACTTCAGCTCAGGTCATGATCTCACAGTTTGTGAGTTTGTGCCCCACATCAGGCTCTGTGCAGTGTCAGCATGGAGCCTGCATGGGATTCTCTTTCTGCTTTCTCTCTACCCCTACCCCACTTGCACTCACTCTCTATTTCTCAAAATAAATAAACTTTTTTAAAAGTTTTAAAAATGAAAAATGAAAAGCAAGACCCATCTATATGCTATCTACAAAAGGCTCACTTCAGACCTAAAGACACATACTGACTGAAAATGAAGGGATAGAAAGATATTTCATGCAAATAGAAGAAAAATCAGACAAAATAGACTTTATATCAGACAAAATAGACTTCAAAACAAAGACTGCAACAAGAGACAAAGAAAGGCATTAAATAATGATAAAGGAGTCAGTCCAACAAGAGGATCTAACAATCATAATTATCTGTGTACCAAATATCTAAATATATTTAGATAATATATAAAAAGTATATATTAACAGACATAAAGGGAAACGTCAGTATTACAATAATGGTACTTTACTTACTTCCATCAATGGATAGGTCATCCAGACAGAAAATAAGGAAACAGCAACTTTGAACAACACATTAGACCAGATGGATTTAACAGATAAATATAAAACATTACATACAAAAATAGCAGAATACACATTTTTTTTCAAGCACACATGGAACATTCTCCAGAACAGATCACATCTTAGGCCACAAAATAAATCTCAATAAATTAATAAGATTGAAATCATAGCAAGCATCAAAACTGAACACAATGCTATGAATTTAGAAATAAGTTTAAAAAAATTTTTTAATCTTTATTTTTGAGAGAGAGAGAGAGAGAGAGAGTGAGAGAGAGAGAGTGGGGGAGGGGCACAGAGAGAGGGAGACACAGAATCTAAAGTAGGCTCCAGGCTCTGAGCTGTCAGCACAGAGCCCGAGGCGGGGCTCGAACTCATGAACCGTGAGATCATGACCTGAGGTGAAGTTGTATGCCCAACCAACTGAGCCACTTAGACACCCCTAGAAATAAGTTTTTTAAAACACAAACATGAGGACACACACAGACTAAAAGTGAAGGAATGGAAAAAGCTATTCCATGTAAATGGAAATTAAAAGAAAGCTGGGGTAACAGACATTATAATTAGAGACAAAGAAGGGCATTAAATACTGATAAACAGGTCAATCCAATAAGTGGATATAATATTGTAAATATTTATGTACCCAAGACAGAAACCCCTAAGTATATACAGCAAATATTAATAGACCTAAAGGGTGGACTAAATAGCAAAAAAGTAAATCCAGGGGACTTTAATGTCCTACTTTCATCAATGAATAAATTATTCAGACAGAAAATCAACAAGGAGGGGCACCTGGGTGGCTCAGTCCATTAAGCATCCAACTCTTGATTTTGGCTCAGGTCATGATCTCACGGGTTGTGAGATTGAGCCCTGCATCAGGCTCTGCACTGACAGTGTGGGATTCTCTCTCTCTGCCTCTGCCCCTCGCCTTCTCTCTCTCTCAAAATAAATAAGTGAACTGAAAGAAAGAAAGAAAGAAAGAAAGAAAGAAAGAAAGAAAATCAACAAGGAAACATCTGCTTTAAAGGGCATGTTAGACCACTTGGATTTAGGTATGTACTGAACATTCTATCAAAAAGCAGTAATACACATTTTTCTAATGTGCCCATGAAACATTCTCCGGGATACGTCATATGCTAGGTCACAAAACAAGTCTCAATAATTTTAAGAAGACTGAAATTGTATCGAGTATACAATGGTATGGAACTAAAACTGATTATAAGAATAAAACTGGAAAATTCACAGATAGGTGGAGATTAAACGACATGCTACCAAACAACCAGTGGGTCAAAGAAGATATCAAAAAGGAAATAAAAAATATCTTGAGACAAATGAACATTAAAATAAAACAAGCCAAAATTATAGGATGCAGCAAAAGCCATTTTAAGAGAGTTCACAGCAACAAATACCTGTATCAAGAAACAGAAAAAATATCAAACAAATAACCATTATTAAGGAACAAATAGAAGCAAAAACAAAGAGAAGAACAAATAAAGCCCAACGTTACTAGAAGGGAGGAAATAACAGATTGGAAAAGATTGATGTCATTAATATCTGAATGAACAGATAAACAAAATTGACAAACCTTCAGTTAGACTCACCAAGAAAAAAAGAGAGAGGGTTCAAATAAATATAATTAGAAATGTAAGAGGAGATGTTAGAACTAATACCAGATATACAAAGGATCACAAGAAAATACTATGAACGATTATATATCAAAAATTTGACAACCTGGAAGAAGTGGATAAATTCCTAGAAAGATACAACTTACCAAAACTGAACCATGAATAGAAAATCTAAACAGGCCAAATACTAGTAAAGACATTGAATAGGTAATCAAAAGCATCCCAACAGACAAAAGTCCAGGAATAGACAGCTTCCTTGGTGAATTCTACCAAACATTTAAGAAGAATTAATACCATTAATTCTTAAACTCTTCCAAAAAAGGGAAGAGGAGGGAACACTTGGAAATTCATTTACCAGGCCAGCATTATCATGATATGAAAACCAGACAAGGATACCACAAGAAGTTACAGGCCAATATCCCTGATGAACAGAGGTGCAAAAATCCTCAACAAAATATTAGCAAGCCAAATTCAACAATACATGAAAAGAATCATTCACCATAATCAAGTGGGATTTATTCCAGGGATTCAAGGACAGTTAAATATCCACAAATCGATTAGTGTGATACCCTTTATTAAAAAAAAATATATAAAAATCATATGATTATCTAAATAGATGTAGAAAAAGTATTTGACAAAATTCAAAATCTGTTCATGACAAAAAACTCTCAACAAAGTGAGTACAGAGCAAATGTACCTCAACATAATATAGATCATATATGACAAACCCACAGCTAACATCCTACTCAATGGTAAAAAAGTAAAAGCTTTTCCTCTAAGATCAGGAACAATAAAGCCCATTCTTGCCACTTTTGTTCAATCTAGTATCAGAAGACTTATCCAGTGCAATTAGGCAAGAAATAAAAAGGTAGCCAATTGGAAAGGCAGAAATAAGACTGTCACTATTTGCAGATGATATGCTATTATATATAGAATACCCTAAAAACTGCACCAAAACACTACTTGAACTAATAAGTAAATACGTATTATGGATAAAAAATCAATGTACAAAATATGTGACATTTCTATACACTAATAGCAAATTACCAGAGAAATTACAAAGCAATTTTATTTATAATCACATCAAAAAGAATACCTGAGGAATGAATTTAACCAAGGAATTAAAAGACCTGTGCAATGAAAACTATACTACATAGATTAAAGAAATTGAAGACAAAAATAAATGGAAATATATTCCATGCTCATGGATTAAAAGAGTCAATATTGTTAAAATGCCCATGTTACCCAAAGCAATTGACACATTCATTATCAAAATCCTAATAGTATTTTTCATGAAAATAGAAGGAATAATCTTGAAATTTGTATGGAACCACAAAGACCCTAAAAAGCCAAAGCAACCTGGGCAAAGAACAAAACTGGAAGTATCGTGCTACCTGATTTCAAGCTATACTACAAAGCTATAGTAAACAAAACAATCTAAAAACAGATGTGTAGATCAATGGAACAGAACAGAGAGCCTAGAAATAAACCCACGTTTTTATGATCAATTAATCTATGACAAAGGAGCAAAAAAATACTGTGTAGAAAGGGCAGTCACTTTAATAGATAGTGTTGGGAAAACTAGAAATCTACATGCAGAAGAATAAAACTAGACCACTATTTTATACCACACAAAAATTAACACAAAGTAGATTAAAGATGAATATATGGCATGAAACCATAAAACTCCTAGAAGAAAACATAGGTGGTGAATTCCTGACATCAGTATTTATACTGATTTTTTTTTAATGTTTATTTTTGAGAGACAGAGAGAGACAGCGCATGAGCAGGGGAGGGACAGAGAGAGAGGGAGACACAAAACCAAGCAGGTTCCAGGCTCCGAGCTGTCAGCAATGAGCCCCACGGGGGTGGGGGGGGGCCAAACCCACAAACCGTGAGATCACGACCTGAGCCAAAGTCAGTCGCTTAACTGACTGAGGCACCCAGGTGCCAAGGTACTGATTTTTGGGATCTGACACCAAAAGCAAAGGCAACTAAAGCAAAAATAAAAACTAAAAAGCTTTTAAACAGAAAAGGAAACCATCAACAAAATGAAAAGGCAACCTATCAAAAGGGAGAAAATATTTGTAAATCATATGTTTGACAAGGGGTTAATATAAAATAACTCACAAAAGTCAATAGCATTAAACCAGTCTGATTCATAAATGGACAGAGGGACTGAATAAACTTTTCCAAAGAAGAACTACAAATAGCTAACAAGTATATGAAAACGTGCTCAACATCTCTAATCAAGGAAGTAAAAATCAAAACCACCATGAAATATTACTTCACACCTGTTAGGTTGGCTATTACAAAATAAAAATTAAAAAAATACATAAGAAATAACAGGTGTTGGTGAAGATGTGGAAAAAGGGGACACTGTGCACTGTTGGTGAAAATATAAATTGGTGCAGCCACTATCAAAAACAGCATGTAGATTCCTCAAAAAATTAAAAATAGAACTACCATGTGATCCAGCAAATCCACTTCTGGGTATATATCCAAAGAAAATAAAAATACTAACTTGAAAAGATATATGTTCATTGCACCCTTATTTACAATAGCTAAGATAAGGAAACAACCTATGTGCCCATCCATGGATGATATATGGATAAAGAAAATGTGGTGTGTGTATATAATGGAATATTATGCAGCTGTAAAAAATGAAATATTGCCACTTATGGCAACATGAATGGACCTTGAGGGTAGTATGCTAAATGAAAAGGTCAGGCCCCAGAAAGACAAATATTGCATGAGCTCACTTGTAAGTGGAATCAGAGAACAAATTGGTGGTTGCTGGAGGTGGAGGGTTGAGGGGTAGGCAAAATAGATGAAGGGGATCAAAATGTACAAGCTTCCAGTTATATAATAAATATATCATGGAAAGTAATGTAAAACATGATGACTTGAGTTAAGAAAACTATATTAAATATTTGAAAGTTGCTAAGAGATATTAGATCTTAAAAGTTCTCATCACAAGAAAAAAATTTTTAACTATGTATAGTAACAGATGTTAACTAGTCTTTTTTGTGGTGATCATTTTGTAATATATATAGTTGAATCATTATGCACCTAAAACTAATATAAAGTTAGAGGCTAATTATACCTCAATAAAAATAATAATAGTAGTAGCTGAGGACTTTCTGAACCTGAGGAGAGAACTGGACGACCAAGCTCACAGAGCTAATAGCATGCTTTTATCTCAATGCAAAAAGACTTTAAGACATAGTATAATAAATATGTCAAAAATCAAAGATAAAGACTCCTAAAATGAATAGTCGAGGAAAAAAAGATAATAACCTACAAAGGAACTTCCATTAGGCTATCAGCAGATTAATCAGCAAAAACCCTAGGTGAGGAAAGAGTAAATGACAATTTCAAAGTGTTGAAAATAACATTTTCCAGCCAAGAATATTTTATCCACCAATGTTATCCTTCAGATATGAAGAAGAAAGATTTACCTAGACCAAAAAAAAAAAAAATCTGAGGCAGTTCATCACCACAAGACCTGCCTTCTAAGAGATGCTGAAATAAGTTCTTCAAGCTGAAATAAAAAGACTAATCAGTAACATGAAAACATATGAAAGCATATAACATCCTGGTAAAAGTAAATATACAACCAAACTCCAAAAACTCCAATTCCATAATAGGATAGTGTATTAACCACCTAACTATAGTATAAGAGTCCAAGGGAAGGCATATAAAAGAGTATAAAAAGAGTAAACAGTAACATCAAAAAAAGAGTAAATAGTAACATCAAAAATGCAAAGGGGAAGTAAAATAGTGAAACTTTTGTAGATGATTGAAATTAGATTGCTATCTGCTTAAAATGGACTGTTTTGCCTATGTAAGATGGGTCTTATGTGAGCTCATGGTAACCATGAGCTCAAAGTCTAGAGTAAAAGGACAAAAAATAAAGGGGAAACAGAGCATATCACCATGGAAAATCACCTATTCACAAAGGTAGACATAAACAAAGGGAATACTAAACAATGAAAATACAACATAACTAATAAACTATTAACAAGATGGCATTAGTAGGTCCCTACATACCTATAACTCTAAATGTAAATGGATTGAATTCACCAATCAAAATGTGCTGGAGGCATCATGCTTCCTCATTTCAAACTATATTACAAAGCTATAGTAATTAGAACAGTATGGTACTAGCATATAAACAAACACATTGGCCAATGAAACAGAATAGAGCTCAGAAATAAATCTACATGCATATGGTCAATTAATTTACAACCAAGGAGCCAAGAGCATATAATGGGAAAAGAATGGTCTTCAATAAATGGTTATTAGATAACTTGGAAGCCACATGCAAAAGAATTAAAATAGAGCCCTATCTCACACCATACACAAAAATAAACTGAAATTGAATCAATTCAAAAGACTTGAATTTAAGTCCTGAAACCATAAAACTTCTAGAAGAAAACATAGGGAATAAACTCCTTGACATCCATCTTGGCTATGACTTTGAATTTGACACCAAAAGCAAAGGTTAATAATGGGAAAACAACTACATCAAACTAAAAAGCTTTTGTGCAACAAAGAAAACCATCAACAAAATTAAAAGACAACATAAAGAATGGTAGAAAATACTTGCAAATTATATATCTGATAAGGGGTTAATATCCAAAATATATAAACAAGTCATACAACTCAACAGCAAAACAAATAATCCAGTTACAAAATGAATAGAGAAACTGAATAGACATTTTCTCAAAGAAGACATCCAAAGGCCAATGGGTACATAAATAGGTACTCAACATCTCTACTTACCAGGGAAATGCAGATCAAAATCACAATGAGATTTTTACCTCATACCTGCTATAATGGCTGTTATCAAAAAGATAACAGGTAACATGTGTGGTGAGGATATAGAGGAAAGGGAACTCGAGTGCACTGTTGATGGGAGTCTAAGTTGGTACAGCCATTATGGAAAACAGTATGGAGGTTCCTCAAGAAATTAAAAATAGAACTACCATGTGATCTAGCAATCCCACTGCTGAGCATATATCCAAAGAAAATGAAAATGTGAAGAGATAGCTGTGCACTCATGTTTATTGTAGTATTCACAAATACTACAATATGGAATAGTAGTATGACAATAGGAAAAATATGGAAACAACCTATGTGTCCACCAATGAATGAATAAGGAAAATATCGTTTCTTCCTTTCTCTCTTCCCCCTTCCTTTCCCTCTCCCCCTCCAGCCCACACATACACTGGAATATTATTTAATCACGAGGAAGAAGGAAAGCCTGCCTTTTGTGACAAATATGGATGGACCTTCGATGAATAATGCTAAGTAAGATAAATCAGATAAAGACAAATAATATATGATATCACTTATATGTAGAATATAAAAAATTAAACTCATAGAGAATAAAATAGTGGTTACCAGTGGCTAAGGGATGGTGGGAATAGGAAGATGCTGGTCAAAGAATAAAAACTTCCAGTTATAAGATGAATAAGTTCTGAGGATCTGATTTAAAGCATGATTATTGTAGTTAATAATACTGAATTATACACTTGAAAGTTTCTAAGAGTACAGATCTTAAATGTACTATAAAAAAGAAATGGTAATTATGTGATGAGATGGAGGTATGAGCTTATCCTATTGTGGCAATCATTTTGCAATACATAAGTGTATCAAATCAACATATTTGCAACTGAAACTTACACATTATTATTCATCAATTATATCTCAAAGCTGGGAGTGGAAGGATAAATGAAATGAATGAATGTTTATTGTAATTAATTACATTACATTTCTACCATCTTGGAAAGGAATCCTGGTTTTAAGATACCTTTTAAGGATCTTTTTCCAAATAATTAAATTATATAGTGCTAAATAATTGGAAATAATCACAAATTCTTAGAAGTTAGAAAGGGTCCTCAATAGTTGTTTGTGAGAGTCCTAACTCAAAAGTAGATGAGTCCTAACTCAAAAAGATACCATTTAGAAACCCTCCACCTATTAAACTTCTACAGTGGTATAACCTACTGGTTATTCATGAGAGGATATCAGATTAGACCTACTGGTAGAAAGATCACTGACTTCACAATCAGGCACACCTGGGTTTAAAGCCCAGTTATGTCACGAGTGTGGCAAACCTCTTCCTGTCTCTGAACCTCAGTTTCCTTATCTATAAAGTTTGATAGCAATACCTACACCTCATGAGTTTGTGAGGGTTAAATACTCTATGGATGCAAGAGGCATCAAGCCGGGCCAACAGATGGTACCCAGAAATTATAAGTATGTAATTATATCCTTCTGTACATTTCTCCTTTTATCATTTTACATTACCACTACAAGCAATTTCTATAAGACTCTTAAATCTCTCTTATAAAAATCATTAAAAAAAATCTCTCATAAAATTTGGAAGCCAAGGGACGAACATAGACAAGAAGCTACATTCCATAAGAGTGGGAAGCAAGCCCTGTATACATGAGCCCCGAAGGTGGAGTTGGGGCCCAAGGACAGTAGTGTATGAATGGGCCATTTTGAAAATAAGGAGCCACTTTTGACTACTTTTCTTGCCCTATAGTCTTGGTTTCATGTTGTTTCCTCTAAACACTCTGACATTATAGTCAACCAGCAAGTTCAACATAGCAACTTTTAAAATGGTGAGAAAACGTGGTTCTTATTTCAAGAACATGCTCCCAGGAGCATCTGTACCAGCTCTGTATTCCACCTGCTTTTCTTCTAACTGTGCTTGTTATGCATGCACATTTTTTGGCCAGCTAGGCTGGTAGTGGAAATGAATGAAATGGCCAGGTGTACAGCAATAGAGGATGAGAAGAGAGTGGTGGACTGGAGGGGAGATGGGAGGACAGTGTCTGAACTACCAACTTCTAGTTCAGAAAAGAAGATCTGACATGGCACATTCTAGGGTTTACCAAGAAAGGTCAGGAATCCCTATTCTTATGTGGACACTAGTGATTTTTAAATGCAACATAGGATTCAAAATTGTTTTCAATATCCCACCGGTCACACATCTGCAGACAGATCTAGCCCACTAGCCTCGGGTTTGTGGATTCTGCTGAGCTAAATGTGAAGATTGTAAGGGAAGCAATTTGGGACCACTCAAGTTAGTCTCCCAGGGCCCTTTTCTGAGTCACTGCTTCAAAGACCACAGGTTGACTGCTTCTTCTTTAAAGAATATGGTCGTATTTTTTCCCCAAAGTTTTTATTGGATTCTCCAGGTCCACAGGGAGAATTTTTACTTGACTTTATGCTTCAGGCTATGCTCTGCTAATACCTTATGTGATAGCTGTTGTATAGGCATTGTATAAGCACATAACCTAATGGAAATCTCTTCTTAGAATCAGGGCTAGAAAAATTTTAATTTAAAGACAAAAGTCTCATCCCCTCAAATCCCCAAAAGCCAAACAACAGTGATTCTCAGATGTTATGAATTCAAGAGTTTTGTGGGAGACTGAATCTGTAGGCTTTGGCCCAAGAATCTGCCTTTTAAACAAGCATTCCTGTGGTTCTGAGGCAGGCAATTCCCAAATGACATTTCCAGATATCACAATTTAGCCTTATCCTTAGAATTGCCTCTTCGAACACTTGGCCAGCATCTGGAGCCCCAACTGGTGGGAGGAAGAGCCCTCCATGATCAGCTATTATTTATGCTCTAGGATGATTAATTCTCAGTTGCCCAACAGCTGTTCAGCAGGAAATTCTCATACAATTCAAGGACGGAATTAAGCTCTCCAAGTTGAGCAAACTGGTATAGGGTTATTTCCACAGGCCATCTGGCCAAAGGAGTTTTCATGTCCCATTCTATTTATCCCAGCTGCCGAAAGTCTCCTCCATGCTAGGAAAATGAGTGAGGACCAACAGATGGATAATAATCATATCAATGGCAATAATGAACACCAATGAATTTTCTTTATCAAGTGAATTTGACCTAGTGGTTAAGGGAATAGGATTTGAATAAGGTAAAGGTGGGTTCACTGTCAGCTCTGCCTCTAACTAGGAACCATGATTAAGGTCTTAACTTCTCCAAGTCTTGGTTCCCTCCTGTGGAAAATGGTAAGTCTTCTGTAAGTCTTTTGTTATTAAATAACACAAAACAAGCAAAGCACATAGCATAGTGACTGGCCCATCGTAGCTGCTGTATTTTGATTAACTGTTACTCAGGCCAGACACATTTGGGTTCTTTACCCTGAGGAAGGTAGGATTTCAACTACCAGGTACATGGATATGAGCAAAATAGACATGGCTCCTGCTCTCATAAAGCTACTTTTTAGGTGACTGCAAGAGAATCGGGATGGTTTCTCTAAAGAAATAAACCTACCTTTGATTTGCCCAGAAAAATTGTTCTTCTCTATTTCCATGATATTTCATTTATACCTCTTTTAGGAAACCACAATATACTACAGTTTACCTGCTTATTTATCTTTCTTTTGACTACTTGACTATGAACTTTTAGAGGACTTGTCTGTAATTTTAGAACTCCTTAGGCCATTGAGTGACTAAGAGTTGGGATGTGTTCAATTCTTGTTGGATTCAGATTCACCAATGCTAAAGGAAGAAAATAACTCATCAAGCCAATGTCTATAGATGTTGGTCTTAAGGGTAGAATATGAATTCCTACGGTTTTTAAAGTCTCATTAGCTCGCCTTAGAAAACAAAGGGAGAATAATTTGTCTGCCAGTTTCCACCTTTCACTTGACAGAGGTTTGTTCCATGGGACATTGACTTCCCTTCTTGGGTCCACAGGCAGATTCTCCAGCCTCCCCTGCTTTAAAGAAGCCCCAAGGCAGCAGGCTAGAGGGCCTATTAGGGTTTGTCCTTGTAAAGTTGTTCAGAGCCCACCTAACAGAGGTGGTTGGATTGGAACAAGTAGCCAAAGGCTCCAGATTCAGCTAATACATTGACACACTTGGAGGAGAGCCCCTCAGAGTTTAAAGGAGTGGTAAAATACAGGAGAACACTTGGTTTGAGATTCTAAATCCTCATAATAATTTTTGGTGTGAAACTTTGCTTTCCAGGAAACAGAAGTATCCCTTTCTTCATGCTCTTTGAAAGGTAATGGCAGCTGATAAATCTTGAATTTCTTTCCCAAGCCATCCCAAATGTGATTAGAGGGACTCAGATGAAGTAACGGAAAATGCCACATTTTCTCTGTTAAAGATGTTGCCCATGAAATATTGTCCCCTACTTCACTCATCACGAGGAACACTAAATGAGGTCATGTGTGTGCATGCACACACTGCAGTCTGGGAAACTCCACAAATGTAAAACAACAACACAGATTCCTCAGGAAGAAGAGATACCACATTAGAGGAGAATAATGTTAGCCTTTAATCTGAAAGTCAATTTTAGCATGTAAGAGGATACCACATAGCTAAGGTTGATTTCCTGGGGTAACTACTCCAAGTTTTATGAACTTAAAGGTTTGGGGGAATTTCAGCACTTAAGGCTTTTCTTGAGGAGACTCTGGAGGCAGAAATAACTTTTCTACAATCTTTTCAAAACTTTGTCACAGTCAATGGTTTCCTTAAATACACCCAAAGAATAAAAGGAAGAGGTGTGTTTTCAATTTGACAAACATTTATTGAACACCAGACACTATGCTAGGTGCTACTAACATATAGAGACATAATCCTTGCAACTATCCCTTCAAAGACTTCAAGGCAGCAGTGATTGGCCTTTGAACTCAACTTTGAAGAATAAGTGAGATTTTCTTTGATAGATGAGCTACAGAGAAGAAGAGGGAAGCATGTTCCAGAAGGAAAGACTAGTACAGGCAAAGGCAAGGAGATACAAAGTAACAAGGTTGATTTGGAAGCTTGAACCTAACTAGGCACAGGACAGGACTAACTCTCAAGCTAATAAACAATCTTGCTGGACTTTCTACAGGTTCTAAGCTCAAAAGCCACCTAGAATTTGTCCTCTTTCAGCAGTCTTCTTATGTTTACCAACAAATACAGCCTCTCAAGAGCCTTTTGTGCTTTCATCTTTTAATCAGGTCATATGGGATTTTTATACCTCAACAAACCAGAGAGTAGAAAGCTGAAAAACGTTCCCAGACAATAACAAGTTTGCTTATGGAGTAAGACCACTTTTTGTAAGTCTTTCTAGTTCCAGCTGTTTATTTATGGTCTTCACAAGCCAGAAAAAACTTAATTGCCCCATCATGCCTTCCATGTGTCTGAGAGCTTGGATGATAAGAGCACTGGGCCCTGGAAAATCAGTTAGGAAAAGAAAGAGCCAGAGGAATCCAAAGTCTTCAGACTTTTCCCTGAGTTGCTTATAGAGGCATTCATGGTGAAGAGTAGCAAAAGAGGGAGGTCCTTGACAATAGGGGGTGAAGAGCAGTCACACAAACACTTAGTTTTCCTAGAATCTTTTGTTGATCCTGAGCCAAAGTTCAAGGCAGAAGGTCTTCGTAATGGTCCAAAGGTGACAAATAATTAATAGCTTAGGCACAGTTACCTTTGCTCTTAGGAGAATCACAAAGTTAATAGTAATAATAATAATAATAATAATAATAATATAATTTATTGCCCACTTAATGATAGTAATATACTTTTCATGACTACAATTTGTAGAACATTGTCTACGGGCCAGGCTCTACATGAAGCATATCAAATGCATTATCTCATTTATTCCTTTCAACATCTCTAGAAGGTAAATTATATTATTATTACTTCATCAACAGATGTGGAAGCTGAATATGGCCTAGACTATACTGGTCAGTGAAGATTTCGTTTGTTTGACATTTCACAGCTCAACTGTAGTTAAGTGAGACCATGTAACTAACATGTTCTGGCCAATGGAATATGTGCAAAGTGAAACACAGTTTTTTCAGAATTGAGCCCATGAGGGGCGGCTGGGTGGCTTACTCGGTTAGGCGACCGACTTCGGCCCAGGTCATGATCTCACAGTTTGTGAGTTTGAACCCTGCGTCAGGCTCTGTGCTGACAGCTCAGAGTCTGGAGCCTACTTCTGATTCTGTGTCTCCCTCTCTCTGCACCTCCCCTGCTCGTGCTGTCTCTCAAAAAATAAATAAATGTAAAACAAAAACAAAAACGAATTGAGCCCATGAAAAGCCCATATGTACTCCACCCCATTTCCTTCTCTTCCCCTGGACTCAGGTGATTAAGGAGGGCAGGAGTGCCACAGAAACTACTGGCTGTTGGAACCACCATCAAGCTGGTCCTGTGAGTGACTATGGGGAGCAGAGCCTTCTCATAGATCTGGGATATATATGTACCAAGAGCAAGAGATATGCCTTTATTGTATTAAGCCACTGAGATTTCAGTGTTAACTTATTACTGCTGCCTAACCTAGCCTATCTTGAGAATACAGTGAGGCCCTAAGAAGTTTAGTACTTACCCTAAGTAATAGATCTAGTCAAGTGATTGAGTTAAAACCAGAATCAAAATTCCTGATACCCAGGCAAGTCTTTCTACTACACAAATTCAAATCTGACTGTGGTAAAAACCATAGTTTCTATTGCATCATTTACCATGTGTGTAGGAATGACTCCAAAAACCTATCCATGAAAGACCCAGCCCATATGGGATGTCTTTCAAAAGCAGCTAATAGATTAGCTCTGACAGGGAAGGCTGGTTAGAGGCAGATGTGAAGACTGAATTCCCAAGCAGACCCTGCATGTGACAAAGCTGAAATTTCACAAAAATCAGAGTACAATCAGGGGGAATTGCTTAATAGCCTCACAATGTGACATGAATTTACCATAATTGGAGGCCTGGCCCTCAGGCTTACCCAATTTGGTCAGCAAACCTGATACAGATTCATTGCTCTGGGTTCAACTTGGAGTATCCAACCCACAGAACACTTAAGCCAGAAATCTAATATGTCAATTTATAATAAGAAATATGACTATCACATGACCTACAATGATTTTTTCTGTCTTAATTAATTAGCACATATTCACAGTTGACACGATTGATCACTCATTCATCCTTGAAACATATTCTTGACCTGGCTTCTGGGATATCTCACTCTCACTCTCTTGGCTGTTTGTTGGTTTTTCCTACCTCACTAGAAGCTCATTCTCAGATTCCTTTGTTGATTCCTCTTCACCTTCCCATCCTTAACATTGGAATGTCCCAAGGCTCAGCTCCATGAACTTCTCTTTTCATTCTGCACATTCCCCTGGTAATTTCTTCCAGTCTCCTAGCTTTAAATTGCATCCACATGCTGATGACTCTCAACTTCACATCTCCAGCTCTGACTTTAATCTTTAACTCTTGGCTGTCTGTTCAGTATCTCCACTGGGATATTAGAGGTCTCAAAATGAACATTTCCAAAACTAACCTCCAAATGAACATTTCCAAAGCTGACCTCTCTCTTTCTTCAGCAACAAACAAGCTCCTCCTGCAATTTCACCATCATTAACCCACAGCCTTAGACATCATCCTTAGGTCCCCTTGCCTCCTCAATTTCTCTCACACACTCCACTTCCTACCTTCCAAAAAGTTCTGTCTTCAAATATAGCGAGAATTCAACCAGTTTTTTTTTAACTACCCACATTGCTACTATCCAAGTCACCATCCTCTCTTTCCCTGGATCACTATAATAGCTTCCCAAATAGTTTTCTTTTCACCTTGGCCTACTTCCTCCCTCAAATTCTTCCCAACACAGAAGTCAGAGTGATTGTGTTAAAACCTTTCTCAGATCACATCACTCTTCTGTCTTCCCATCTCATTCAGAGAAACAGCATTTATTGTAATGACCTATCAGGTCCCATGTAAGTTCATTGTCCCCCATTACCTATCTGATCATGTTTCCTACGCCCTTCGCCTTGCTCGTTCTACTCTAGTCACTCTGGGCTTGTTAGGTCTAGAACAAGCGAGGCCCATCACGCTTCAGGAATATTATACTGTACACTTTCTTTGCCTAGAGTGTTCTTCCCTCATATGTCTCTCACTGTGTCACCTTCAAGTCTTTGCTAAATTGTGACCTTCTCAAAGAGGCCTCGCCTAATCACCCTACCAAAACTTGAAACACCTCCAGTACTTGTGATGCCATTCCTCTGCTTTATTTTTTCTATAGCACTCATGCACAATTGAAGTAATATGTAGTGTGTGTGTGTGTGTGTGTGTGTGTGTGTCCACTACAATCTACAATAAATGTAAGCTTCATGAGAACTGGAATTCCTGTTTCATCGATTCACCTCTGTATCTCTAAGACTAAAGCAAACAACCTTGCAACATAGTAGATATTTAGTATTTATCTTGAATGAATGATTATTCTATAGTAGATATATACTGCTGAACTATGTTCAGGAACTTGCTTGGTGAGTATGGATTTAAGCAAAGGAGGATATCTGATGAGTCAAATATTTTAATGACATCATTTTAAAACAGAGATATACCTGTCATTGGGACCAGAGTGTTACAGACTGTGTGGCCATGGATTGTGCATTGCCAAGGTTAGCTCTCCTTACCTCCATGGCTAGCGAAATAATTCTCCTGACAAACGAACATATACTTTTGTTCAAACATATTGTTGTCACTACTAGATATTAGCCAAAGCTTGCTTTGGTCTAGGAACTGTTCTGCCTCTTCTATAGGGTCACATTGCATCTTTTTTTGTGCTGATTGCATAATTTAACTCTCAAAGAACAACTCCACGTGAAATTCCCAATTTTGAAGTTTTTGAGAGCACTGCCCCTTTGTGAAGCAGGGAGTGTTCATGACTGAGTCTTTCTCTCTTCTTACACTGTGGACATCATTCATCACAAATATAATGTCAGCAATTTTATGATTGCCAAACCCAATGGTTATTTTTAGTCCCAATCTCATCTCTTTCTTTTCTGGATTTGATGCTATTTTGAAGCTCCCTTCTTTTTGAAGTTCTGAATCCCCTTGGCTACTGCGACCCCCACTCTCTCATTCTCCTCCTACCTCCCCATCCCCTCATCTATCTTCACTGATAAGTGGTTCCATCCTCAGATCACTGGTTGTCTTACTCTCAACAAAACAGAACTAAACAAAATTCAAAAATAAAATTAAAAGAGAAAAAAAATTCAGACATCATCAAGCAGCTACTTCATAAATATGAACCTTAGTGGCAAACATTTTTCCTCACCAAAAAAAAAATCGAAATTCATGTCCTACTCAGGTCAACTTTGTCTTAACAAAAATCGTGGCTAGAATTCTGATTCTCATTATAGGCTTCCTCCTAAGAGAAAAGTACCATAAATAGATTTTTTTTCTTGATCCTGGGGTGGGGGGAGAAATGGGTTAAAGAGAAATTCAATAACTAGGGGCCATATCAAAGAGGTTATCAGGAATAATATGTAAACTCCCATGCTATAGTAGAGAGGCAACTAATGAAAACCCAATGGAGAATCCAGAATAACCAGTATTGAAGAACTATAAAAGCCTCCCAAGTCAGGATGGACCCCAAAACATAGCACATAGTGTTTGTATCAGTTAGTTTTTTGTTGTGTAACAAACAACACAAAATATAATGGCTTAAGACAACAACCATTTATTTATTCACAATTTTGTGGGTCAGAAATTTGGGCTTGATTCAGTTGGGATGGCTCATATCTGTTCCAGGTGTTGTCATCTTTGCTTGCTCATGTTTTTGTAGTTAGCTGCTGGTTGATGGACTCATTTGATATTCAGTTGGCTATTGGTGGGGACAATGTATATAACTAGGCCATGTACTACTCATTATCTATCAGGCTAACCAAGGCTTAATAGGGTCCTAAAGTGAAGCAAGTGAGGGCAAGCCCCAATGCAAGCACACATTTCAAGATTATTCTTTGCATCGTGTTTATTATTGTCCCATTCACCAAAGCAGGTCAAATTGTTAAGCCCAGAGTCAGTGAGGGAGGGGACTACTCCACTAGTGTGGATTCAGGGAGGGTGACTATAGTGGATATATTTTCTTTAGGTTTATTTATTTTGAAAGAGAGAGAGAAAGAGTGAGAGGGAGAGAGTGAATGCAAGCTGAGGATGAGCAGAGAGAGTGAGAGGCAGAGAGAGAATCTGTGCTGTTATCACAGAGCCTAATGTGAGGCTCGGTCCCACGAACCATGAGATCATGAAGTGAGCCAGGAGCTAAAGTTGAATGCTGAACCGACTAAGCCACCCAGGCACCCCTATAGAGAATGATTTTAAAAGAACATAGTGTTCTTTAAAAACAACAACAACAAGTTCAGAGACCCCATACTATAATTCTCAAAGTAAGTTTTTCATTATAAAGTTAACACCAGTGGAAGAGATTTCTTCTTGGTGCAATTTTGCAGAAAAACATATTTCACTACAATTTTGGATTGCAGTTCCTTTTTCTGGGAGTGTTCCACAAGACGAGCAAACATTTCTAATAAATTTTAACTTGACAAACAAGTGATGCCTTGCAATGTGAGTACATGGAGCCAAATATCACATGATCACAACTGAGCCAATCGTTCTTCTCTCTCTCTCTCTCTCTCTCCCTCCCTCCCTCCCTTCCTCCCTCCCTCTAGCTAGCTGCAGGATGATGGATGATCATCTCCCATGCTTGGATACTCAGTCTTAGGCTGCAGTGTTTGGCAGAAATCAGTGATTTTTCAGAACGTTGGCAGGTACCTACAACTGGCACTATTGTATTTTTTGTCACTTCAAAGCACCTATGGACAGTCCTTTGCTTTTCCATACAAGAATAAGTTTAGGAATGCTTTGCTTCATTCTAGGTCATGCTGCCTGCAGATATAGACCCTCTCCTCTGCTGCCTTATTGCCAGTTACATATACATTACATACAGTGTATGAGAAGAGTTTATTAATATTGTACTATAGTCAACATCCATGCAAGCACATACAATGGCCCCCATGCAGAAAAATGTTGAAAAGAAAGGCAATAAGAAGGAGATGATTGCGCCGGAAGTTAAGAAGGAAATCACTGAGAAGTACAAATAAGGTATGTGAGTGGCTGAAATTGCAAAATTTTATAAGAAGTCTACATCCTCATCTTGTCTGCAGAGGAGGAGGAGAAAAAAGCAGAGGAACCTCTCACTTCAAATGAGATTAGGGAGATGCATAGCACAAATGTGGGAAACAGTGCAAAATTTTGTAGAAAAGCACCACCCAAATAAAGCTGTAGCAGTGCAAGCGATGAATTTGTTTAATGACAATGCAATGTCACATTTCCTCAAAGTTCTCAAAAGGAGGCAAAAGCAAGTGTCATTGGATAGGTTCCTTGTTACAGTTGCACAAAAAGAAAAAGATTCTATTGAGCCAATAGATAGTAGTGATTCCGTTAGTGATAGTGAAAGTCGTCCTACACAATAACCCTCCTCTCTCATCTCCTTCACACCAGCCAGGAAGGTTTTCAAAGGTATGTGCAGGTTAATTTGCTTATTTTGTTTATATTTTGTATTTTCTTTATTATTTTATATTATGTTACAGTATTGTAATCATTTTTTTATGAATGTTTTTGGGTTGTGGAATGAATCTTCTGAGATTCCATTATTTCTCATGGGGAAATTTGCTTTGATATACAAGTGGTTTGGATTACAAGCATGTTTCCAGAATGAACTATGCTCAAAACCAAGGTTTTACCATACTTAAAATATTTTTTTATTCTGCACTGCTTATTCATGGTTTTGTTGTTTTTGTTTGTTTTTTTGTTTGTTTTTTTTTTGTTTGTTTTTTTGTCTCTCTAGTATCCTTTCCTTTAGAGAACCACTTTTCTCCCATTCAGTGGTTCTGATGGGATTGTCAGTTATAGGGCCAAATCCTAGTCCCTTCCACCCTGTACTCATGGCACAGGTCTGGTAAGACTCAGAGGCTGGTCCAGAGGTGAACACATGACGAATAGAGTGAATCATATGCCTTCCTTGGTAGTAATAGAATGATTTGGAGTTGGTTGGGGGAGGAAAGGCATGGTAGCAGGAGGAATGAAGGCCTTTTTCTGCTGGAAGATAAATCTGGAGCTGAAAGTCAGTAGCCATATTTCCCAGCACATAGGAACATAATTCTGCAGAATGAAACTAATCAGAAAAAATGCTAAAGATAAGGAAGGCAGCAACCCACTGGTTTTTAATTCTGGTTCCAGTTTGTGAGGTCCTGGTTCCTATAGAAATTCCTTCCATTCTGCTTTACCCCAACATCTTTTTCTGATAAGTGACCCAATAAACTCCCTTTCCCTTAAGCTAACTTGAGTTGTTTCCATAATTTGCAACCAAGACCTCTGACTGATTTGAAACCCTATGATAGCTATTAAATAAACCCACCTTCTCATTCTGGCCCAATCACCATCTTCAGCTGTCAACTCTTGAATGCTTCAAAACTTCACGGGAGAAAATTCTGTCATAAAGGAGACATAGAGAAGGAAGGAAAAGGAGCCTGAAGGAAATGAATGGACCACTGGGATAAGGAAACAGACAGGATGAAAAATTACCACTCAGAATGGCCTGACAGAAGAGAAAGGAGACAGATAAATGGGGGACTCTTGCCAGCCAAGACAGGAAATGAAAGGATAAGAAAGATGACATCAAATGCAAAGAACAGTATTACCTGAAACACTCATAGGAGTAGGAACTCAGAACAATGGCTTTGGGGTTGTCAGTGGTTGTCTTTTGGAAAAATATACTTAGGATCATCATGAGAAAGAAAAAACAAAGATAAGAGTGAAGAGCAAGCTACTGTGCAGCACATTAAAATGAAAAATGCATTGTGAGGAGAATTACTTCTTGATAGAGGCACAGTCCTGTTACTTTTAAACTTTGGTATTCTATCAAAAATCCATTAAGATGATACAGGTTTATCCTCACACAGAAGCGATATTATATGCAGCTTTCCCCAAAGGATCACATTGTAAAGTATAATCTAGGACAATTATGTTCCAACTCTGCTCCCTGTGGTATATAACTAAATTTCTTTTTGGGCTGCCTATCTTGTTTTCTAACACCACCCTCAATTTCTCCTCCCCAACTTTTACATTTGTTTGACAATGTTTCCCACAATCTCAGTCCCCTCATAGTCATCAACCACCGGGTCCAGACCAAAGTTTTACTTTCAAACACATCCTCGTTCCTTCCCAGAACCATTTCCATTATGACACACACGATGTAAATACTCTGCCAAACTGATTTTCAGTGTGTGTGCTATTATCTATGTGATTTGTTCACAATGTTTTAACTGGAGAGGACAGGGCTGTTGGGAAGCTAAGGGGAGCATGACTGACAGCAGTTATCAACAACCCCCAACCTACTCTAAGTACAGAATCTTTGCTTATACTATGAATTTGCTTGAGCATGAAATAAAATCATTTATGCAGAAATGCTTTGGTAAGTAACTCCAAGTTGAAATGAGTCACAATCATTAATTATAAGGTATTCCCTACCTTTATTTGTTTACTCAGTGTAGTTTAGTTCCAAATTATATGGAAGTGTTTCATGACTAGTGACCTGCTAGACTTGCACCGCAATGGTCCCACCTAATGTGTCCACAAGAGGTAAACCTTGGCATCATGGAGATGTGTCTGGCATACATGTCCCGGCCCAGCAACTCCTTTGTGGCTGCTTCTCGCAGGTGCCTCCAGCATCCAGAGCTACTCCCTCCAGTTTTATTCAGCTCCCATCAACCCCAATCCCCACACTGGCTTTAGCCTCAGGCGCCCTGACCTGGACAAGATACTTATTCAATAAAATAGAGATATTAATATGAAGAAAATAAATATTACCAAAACAAATGTCAGAATGAGGGGCAACCTGGGGCTCAAGGGAAAAGTGAGAGGAAGCCTTGGAAAACAGAAAATCTTCACAGAGTTGGTGAGAAGCATGGGTCTGAGAATCATAAAATCAGATTCAAATCCCAGATCTGCCACTTATATACTCTATGACTGAGCACATGACTGCTGCTCAGTAAAGAGTGACTGAATGAATGACCAAAGTTAACTTAATTCTCAGAGCTTCAATTCCTCATATGCAAGGTATGGAAGCAAATATCTACTACAGAGGGTTGTTGTAAACATTAAAGGTAACATCTAGTAAATGAATAGGAGAGTCCCTGACACAGAATTATTGCTCAGTAAAGAGTATCTACTACTACTACTACCATTATTATTATCATCCAAAAATGATGACAGGGGCACCTGGGTGGCTCAGTCAGTTAAGCGTCCGACTTTGACTCAGGTCATGATCTTGCAGTTTGTGAGTTCAAGCCCCGTGTCAGGCTCTGTGCTGACAGCTTGAAGCCTGGTTCCTGCTTCAGATTCTGTGTCTCCCTCTCTCTCTGCCCCTCCCCCACTTCTGCTCTCTGTCTCTCAAAAATGAACAAATGTAAAAAAAAATTTTTTTTAATTATGACAGAAAAACATATCCATGATTCCCTTAAATAGTTGACCCACATGACAAGGTATTCAACATTATAATTGATATAAGTGATAAAAGTGACCTAAGTGATAGCAAATAAATTGCAAGAAACTCCAAATTTTTCATTTTTTGCCTTGAGACAAAAAGGAAATATAAACCCGAAGTAGGTCATCATGATCTTGTTTTAAAATTTTTTTTCAGGAAAAAAAAGCGAGTTCTATGAAATTAAGTCCATACTCAAAGAATGAGGTCTAGGACTCAGGAAACTAATGCTCAAGCCCTGATTTTGTCTCTAACTAGCTCTTCCTACATTTTGGTTCTTCAAATGAAGAAGCTGGAATCAGAGAAAGTGACTTCTCAAAAATAGTGAATGCTTTCTAGGTCCATTTCAGTGTGAATCAGGATATGGTTCTGTGAGTTAGCTAAGGGGTGGTGGGAATCAGCATTGATATGGTCTCCTGAAGCCTTTTTTGCTTAAGGAAAAAAGCAAAATGATATGGCCAAATTGGTGAATCAACTGATATTACATTTATTACAAACTCCACATGGACCATTTCCACCTGACTGCCTTGGGCTGTCAGTCAGCTTCTGGCTTACCTGGGTTTTCTAGCACTGGTCATTGAAGGAGACTTAGGGAAAAGTGGAGTCTGCCTTCCATAAGGAGGCACCACAAAGAAGCATCAACAGTTAAATCAGTAATTTCCTGGTCAGAATAATCTGGAGAACTTTAAAAATTATGGATTCCTGGGGGCAACTTCTTAAGATTCTGACTCAATGCATCTGCCATGTAGCCCAGAGTCATGTATTTTTTTAAAAGCTTCCCAAATGTTTATAATGGGCATCCAGATTTGGGAACAATGTTCTCCATAAAGAATCACAAACTCAAATTCCTACGGGACCCAGGCAAATCAGCTTAACAATAGTTTTATAGGTCCATATTTCACTTTCCCACTTTTGAGATAGAAGTGAATTTAAGAATTGCTTCCCTTTCCTCTTTTAATCCCACTATAAGAAAAACAGGACAAAGAGAATAATAAATGATAACTGACAGTCTTAATGCTGGGGGGCAATAGGGAACGGGGGAAAGTGCAGTAATCTGGAAACTTACACTCCACTTAAGAAGAGTACCAGCACTCAGCCCTAGATAATCATTGCCTTGAAGTAATGCATGCCCTAGATACCCAGACCTCTTCATCCAAAGGGAAAAAATGTCCGGAATCTGAATTTTGATGTGAAATTTGCAAATTTCTTTTTTTTAATGTTTATTTATTTTTGACAGAGCATGAGTGGGGGAGAGGCAGAGAGAGGGGGACAGAAGATCAAAAGGGGGCTCTGTGCTCACAGTAGTGAGCCTGATGTGGGGCTCGAACTCATGAACCGTGAGATCACAACCGGAGTCAAAGTCAGATGGTCAACTAACTGAGCCACCCAAGCACCCCTGAAATTTGCAAATTTCTAAATGTTGGAAACTCATTATTTTATAAATTGTTTGAAAGAAACAAAACCTATGTGCAGAATTCAAAGAGTCAACAAGCCACAAATTTGAGACATCTTATCTGGATTTGTACACTTACTTCCTCCTACAGCAGGTACAGGGCCGTGGACGCAGTAGTCGTAGGTTAGCTTCCTGTTCTAGCTCTGTACCGAGCGAGTCTAAAACCTTTCCGAGCTCAGATATCTCATCCAGCAAATGGGAGCAAGAAAACTTGATGCGCACAACTGCTCTGAGGATAAATAAAATCATGAACTGTAAAATGCTAGCTCTCATTACTAAAGTTAAAACAGAGAACAGAGTCGCATGCAGTAAAATGTTCTCAGGGAACAGAGACTGAAAAGTTTTGTCTGCGGGTTGATCCTAGAAAAAGGGTTGTGTCAGAGAGTTTTGTGTCCAAAAAATGACAAGATCAGAGACTTCAACTCAGCACGGCCTTTGCTTTTGGCCTGATTTTGTTTCCATCCTCTCTTTGTCAAATTGTGAAAGGTGATAGCTTGTCTCAGCAGGAGTCTGCAAGGCTCAGATGCTGGATTCCTCCAGTCTCCTGACATCATCACCTGCCACAGCTGGAGGGAATGTGGACAGAGAAGGAGTCTATTGGGAGGGCAGAGGCAAGTGAGAGGATACAGGACCTGTGCCCTGAATATAATGAATTCAAAGACAGAGGACAGAATGGGTGCTGATTAAATGCGAGGAGGCTCCAAGCCCAGAATGTCGGATTGAAAGCCATTTCGCTGATGTGGAAAGTCATCTTGGCACCAGCTCGTAAGTAAAGAAGAGAGGCAAATCTGTCATCAGCTAAGCCTTGCAGAAAAGTTTCAGGCCCCCAAACCCAGTAAGTACTGCTCCTGGTGGAAACTGTCAAGTCAGACTGATAAACTGCTGGGCTCTTACAGTTTATTGAGCCTAAAATGAGTGTAGAAGGTCAGATTCTCTCAGAGTTAAGTTACCTTCTCACATCTTCCAGCTGAGAAAGAGCTGGAAATGAAAAGCTAGGACCTGCCTTATTGCTATCTCGTCTCTTCTAGAGGTGACTTCAGGAATTATGCAAAGTTTAATTAAAACAGAAACTCTGGACCTATTTCATGCCATGAACACCCTTAACTCTCTATTGAAGCCTAATAGACTATTTGTCAG